>NW_026641359.1:0-694363 GCF_028554395.1 Pezoporus wallicus | reverse complement strand
CGGGATGGGGATGGGGATGGGAATGGGATGGGGATGGGATGGGATGGGATGGGATGGGGTTGAGGATGGGGATGAGATGGAAATGGGGATGGGATGGGATGGGGATGAGGATGGGGATGAGATGGAAATGGGGATGGGATGGGATGAGATGGAATGGTCTGGGGATGGGATGGAAATGGGGATGGGATGGGAATGGGGATGGGGTTGGGAGGGGTGGGGATGGGGATGGGATGGGGAGGGGTGGGGATGGGCATGATATGGAAATGGGGATGGGATGGAGATGGGGATGGGGATGGAAATGGGGATGGGATGGGATGAGATGAGATGAGATGGAATGGTCTGGGGATGGGATGGAAATGGGGATGGGATGATGAGATGATGAACTGAACTTAAAGCTTATCCAGCTCCAAAGCAGGGACCCCTTCCACTAGAGCAGGGTGCTCCAAGCCCCGTCCCACCTGGCCTTGAACACTGCCAGGGATGGGGCATCCAAACCTTCCCCATCCAACCCATCCCAGTATCCCACTGCCCTCCCAGGGAAGAGCTTCTGTCTAAGAGCTCATCTCAGTCTCCTCTCTGGCAGGTTAAAGCCATTCCCCTTGGCCTGCCCCTCCATCCCTTGTCCCAAGCCCCTCTCCAGGTTCCTGCAGCCCCTTTAGGCACTGGAGCTGCTCTAAGGTCTCCCTTTCAGGAGCCTTCTCCTCTCCAGGCTGACTCAGCCCAGCTCCCTCACCCTGGCTGCAGAGCAGGGATGCTCCATCCCTCACAGCACCTCCAACACCCCACATCCTCCCTCTCCTGCCCTACGCATCCTCTTTAAGCCCCTCTTACCCCCCCCCCTCCCCTTTAAATGAGCCAAACCCTACAGCGAGCAAGCGCACGAGCGGCTCTTCTGGGTATTAAAGTGGTTTCTACCCTCTTGCCCCCTTGCCCCTCCTCTAGCCCCAGAGAAGGGCACTGATTGCAGCAGGGCAATAAGGATGCAACCAGCGTGCCCCACATCGCTTCCTTCCCATCCCATCCCATCCATCCCATCCCATCCACCCCATCCCATCCCATCCACCCCATCCCATCCCATCCATCCCTTCCCATCCCTTCCCATCCCATCCCATCCCATCCCATCCCATCCCATCCACCCCATCCCATCCCATCCATCCCTTCCCATCCCACCCCATCCCATCCCATCCCACCCCATCCCATCCATCCCATCCCACCCCATCCCATCCATCCCTTCCCATCCCATCCCATCCCATCCCATCCATCCCTTCCCATCCCATCCCATCCCATCCATCCCTTCCCATCCCATCCCATCCCATCCCATCCCATCCATCCCTTCCCATCCCACCCCATCCCATCCCATCCCACCCCATCCCATCCATCCCATCCCACCCCATCCCATCCATCCCTTCCCATCCCATCCCATCCCATCCATCCCTTCCCATCCCATCCCATCCCATCCCTTCCCTTCCCATCCCACCCCACCCCACCCCATCCCACGGCCGGGATTGCCCCACGGGGACCCGACCCCGTCCCCTCTGCCCCCCCCAACCCCGGGAGCTCCGCAGCGGGCCCGGCCCCAGCCGCGGCAGGCGATGGCGCTGCCGGCCCTGCGCGGGGCTCAGCGCGGGGGCCGCTGGCTCCGCTCCCGCTGGGCGAGCCGATAAGAACCGGTTCCTCCAGCCCCGTGGGGCGCAGGGCCCGGGACGTGCCACAGCCTGTGGGGGCCCCCCCATCCCGGACCCTCAGAGCCCCGTATTACCCCCCCCCCCCGCTATGTCCTGCACCCCAATGGGTGAGACCCTATGGGGCAGGGTGCGATGGAGGGAGCACGCTGCCCTCAGACCCAGGGTGGCTTTTTCCCTATGGCTTGGGAGAGGGAACGCTCCCGGTATCCCCAAGGAAGGGGACAGCCTTGGAAGCGGGGTCGGTGCCTTTATTATGGAGCTGGATGCCATGGGGATGCTGCGGGCTGGGAAGCGGAGGGGGAGAGCTGGGGAAGGGCTGCTCTGCGCTTCGGGGGTGCTCGGCCGGGATGGGGGTCAGGCGTTCTCCCAGAAGAAGGTGTTGCAGGCCACGGTGAGGGCGGCCACCAGGACCACGTATTCCTGGAAGTCCACTTCCCCATCGCCGTTCTCATCCAGGTCCTGCATGATCTTCTCCACGGCACCCGTGTCCTTCTGGGTCTGCGTTTGGGGGGGGGGGGGGGTGTGTGACAGCGTCAGCATTGGATGCCCCGTAGCATGGAAAGGAAAACGGGGCCCCCCCCCTGCATCCCATCACATCCCTACCTCCAGGAAGCAGCCCAGCTCGCTTTGCAGCAGCTCCTTCAGCTCCTTCTTGCTCAGCTTGTACTTGTCCCCCTCTTTGCCCGAGTAGTGATGGAAGACGTTGATGAGCGTCTCCATGGCCCCTTCCAGCTGCGATGCCATGATTCCGGCTGCGGGGAAGCACCCACTGGGTTACGGGGGGCACCCACCAGCTTCCCCCTTTAGCATAAGGAGCATCCCTCGATCGCATCCGCTTTGGCCTTCACTATAGGGCAGAGCTGGCTATGGGGGGGGGGGGGGGGGTGTCTGCACCTCCTGTCCCTGCATCCCACCCATGGACCTGGGCTCACCTGAGCTCCGCGCTGCTCCGAGTGCTCCAGGCTGGGCTAAGCGGGGCCGTTAAATAAGCTCCAGGCCCCCTCCCTGCGGGAGGATCCGATACCGGGGCTGGACAGTCCGGCTGGCACCGCCGGGCCCCCCTCGCGGGGGCCGGGATACGGGGAGCCCGCATCCATGGTACCCCGGGGCCCTGGTCACCCCACACCGGTCCAGGGTGATGGAGAGGAGCGCGTCCAGCCCCATCAGTGCTTATGGGATGGGGATGCTGAGTTACTTTGGGGGGTGTTTGGGTCTCGCTTCCACCTTCACCACGGATGTGCCCTGTGGGTCATAGGATCGTGGAATCGTGGGAATGGCTTGGAAGGGAGCTTAAAGCACACCTAAAACCATGGAATGGTTTCCTGGAAGGACCTGGCCTTGGATGCCCCAGCGCCGGTGGGATCCCGGCATCCCCCATCACTCAGCACCGCGCTGCCGGCTCCATCCCATCCCTCCTCCCGCCGCCCGGCCGCTGGGATCCGGTGTCCTCAGCGGTGCAATGGGAGCCGATGGAGCCGGGGGGAGCCCGGGGGGGGCTATCGGGTGACCCGCACACAGAGGAGCCTCTTGTGAAGCGAACAAGAGCTCCCCAATCCCAGCCCCGAGGTTGCCGCAGCAACGGCTCCGCCGGGAAACCGGATTCCCCATCGCAGGCGCTGATAATCCCGGCTCTCGTTACGGAGCGGGAATGCGGAGCCCCCAACCTCGGCATCATCCCCCCCCCCCCCTTTCCTTTGGGAGCTGCCCCGTGTGGCTTTTCGCAAGAGCCGGGTGGTGCCAGGCTCTTTATCCCGGATTCCAGCCCTAATTTGGGGCTAATTATATCCTGCTCCCTCCTTTGCCAGCTCCTGCGCTTCCTGTGCTTGGGAAACGCTGTGTCCCTGCCTTGGGACCCCAAAAGGAGCCTGGGGACCCCCTGTGGCACCCGGTGCATGGGGGGGGGGCTGGAGGGGTTGGGGTGATGGGCAGGGCCTTGGTGGGGGGGGTCTTGTCCTGTGCATGGAGCAGTTGAGTTGGAAAGGGGGGGCCCTGTCTGGTGTGTATGTAGGGTTCTGGATGGAATTGGGGTCCTGGATGGAATTAGGGGTCCCAGATGGAAGTGGGGTCCCAAATACAAGTGAGGGTCCCGGCTGGAATTGGGGGTCCTGGCTGGAAATAGGGGTCCTGGCTGGAATTGGGGTCCCAGATGGAAGTAGGATCCCAAATAGAAGTGAGGGTCCTGGCTGGAATTGGGGTCCCAGATGGAAATGGGGGTCCCAGACCGAGCTGGGGGTCCCAGATGGAAGCTCGTGTCCTGGATGGAAGCTCAGGAGCCGCTTCCCAGCAGGACACAGCTCCCAGGCTGGCTTTGGCAGGGATGGGGGGAACCCTGGGGCCGGGGATCCCTATGGAAAACCGGCTCCAGGGCCTGGAATAGGCTTTTCCAGGGGGAAGCAGGGCAGGACCCGGTGGCACTCACTTGGCCGTGTCCCGTCCCCGGTGCGGCGGCCGCGGGCAGGATCCGGCCGCCCCTTCCCGGAAGCCTGATCCCAATTGGGACGCAGCTGCCCATGACGGGAATGGGCATCGCCGTTGGGTCCTGAGCTTAAATATAGCCCCGGTCCGGGTGTGTGCAGTGGCACGGGGCCACCATGGGCTGAGTGTCCGACCCTGGCTCCCATCCATCCCCAGCCCTGGCCGGAGAGCAGGATTGGGCCAGGCTATTGCCAAGCACGGGCGCCAGGGGCCATGGCTGCGGGATGGAGGGGCCGTGGTCCTGCTCCCGGCGGTGCTGGCAACGGGATGAGCGGAGCCGGCGCGGCCGCCCCGGCGCATCCCCAGGACAAGCTCTTACCAAACCGGGAGCAGCGAGGGCCGGGCCAGGAGGTTTACACACAGCTCGGAACAGGTTTCAGCCACTGCTCCACTTGCACCCAGTTCAACCGGTTGCTCCAGTTGCTGGGGCCGGGGCTGGGCTGATCTTGGTTTTCCAGCCCATTGCCGGAGCAGGGAAGAGGCTTTTCCATGCCTGGGGTTTGGAGCTGCTGTGGCAATGGGGGGGGGGGGGGGTCATGATGGCACGGAGCATCCCTCAAATCAGTGCCGTGCAGTGATTCCTGATAGCTGGGGGGGACACGGACACGCACAGGGGTTGGGATCCAATGGGACAATGCATGGGGACAGGGATGCGCCTGCATCCCGAGCTCTCATCCCAGCACAGAGGCTCCTGGCAGTACCAGATCCCTAGGGATGGGTCACTGTGCCCTGCCCGTGGGGACAGCCCTGAGCAGGGATCCCCACTTCAAGCCTGTGACTTGGCCGCATCCTGTTGCGGGGCTGCTGCAGCTCCTCGCCCCATCCTGGCACCCCGAATTCCAGAGGCAGGGAGTCACGGGCCCGCCTGGCTCTTGGGGCCGGTGATTCACCCCAATTGTCCCCGTCCCTGACTCACCCCGGAGCTTTCCCAAGCCACCATCCCTGTCCCCTGACGTGGGGCGCAGCGGAAGTCCCGTCCCCATGGCCCCCATCATCCCGGGAAGGGGATGGACCGGATGGGGCTGCAGGAAGCCAATTCCTGCCCCGTGAGCTGGTGTGACGGCTGCGGGGTGGGGACCGGGCCACCCATCCCCATCCCTATGGAGAGGGGCAGGGAGTGGGTCAGGGATCAGCAGTGCCAGGGACCTCTGTGGGTCCCCAGAACACTGCTGGGGTGGGATCCCCTTCCCATGCGCCCTGCTGGCGGTGCTGGCATGGAGATGGGGATATCCCCATGGATACGCTCCCCATGGCATGCAGGGAATCCGGGATGCCTCTGCCATGCTCTGTGCAGAGATGAGACCCCCCCCCCCCGCGTTGGTCAGATCCAAGGAGCAGCGCCGGGACATGGGATGTGGCCGTGGGAACCGCGGTGCCATGGTTTGGAGCTGCTGCGTATCCCGGCTGGAAGCGTGCCAGCGCTGCCATGTTATAAATACCCCATGATTAAAGGGGAAAGGCTCGATCCAACCCCCTCATTAATGCGGATTAATTAATTTCCACAAAGCCCACTGTTAATAGGGGTGATGCCAGTGGGTGGCTGAGTCACAACTCTCACTCCGTGCGGGTCCCCACCGCGGGATCACAGCCTGGGATGAGCCACCGGGAATAGCAGGACATGAGCAGGGTGCTGGGGGCCTCATCCCCAGGGCAGCCTGCAGGGATGAACCCCCTGGGATGCTCAATCCCTATGGGATGCTTGAGCCTGGGGGATGCTGGTGCGAACCCGCTGTGTCCCCTCATGTCCCTCTGCATCCTGGTCCCATCCCGGCGCATCCCAGCAGTGCTGTGGAGCCCGGGGTACGTTCACATCACACTGAGCTTGATCCCTTGCCCACAACGGGGAGGGAGGGAGCAGAGGAGGACGTGGGTGCGTCCGGGCAGCGTCGGTGCCTCCGTCCATCCGGCTGCAACAGGAAACCTTATTCCTGAGGCACAGAGAGGGGGAAACACGGGTCTAAAACCTCCCATAGGGCCTAAAACATCCCTGGGGCGGGGGGGTGTTGAGAGCTTCTCTGCCTGCAAGAGCCAGGGGTAAGTAGGGAATTCCTGCAGGGAATCGCACTGAGCACTGCGTCTGCAGCAGGAAACCTCCGCTGTGTCCCCATCCCTTTCCTGCCGTGCCCCCATCGCACGGGAGCACTAAAGGGCTGTGGTCCCCCCCCTGCGCCCTGGGCTGGGGAAGGGGAGTGGGGTCCCCATCTCCTCATGCGTCACCTCCGTGCCCCCGACCCCTCTCAGCCCCGTGCCGCCGCCGTGCCCCATGGCCACGGAGCTGACCGAGCTGGAGCTGGCCATTGAGAAGCTGGTGACCGCGTTCCTGGACCACGCGGGACAGGAGGGCAGGAAGGGCTCCCTGACCCCCAGCGAGTTCAGGGCCCTGGTGCAGCTCCAGCTGCCCAACCTGATGAAGGTGAGGAGAGGGGCAGGGTCTGTGGGGCAGTGGGGGGGGTGGGTGGGGTTTGGAGCTGGGGCCTGCTCTGGTACCCTGGGATTTGTGAGCAAGAGCAAGTCGCAGCTCCTGCACCCCCCCATCCTCATCCTGGTGCCCATCCCCTTCCCATCCCTTCCCCATCCACATCCCCACTTGCATCCAATCTCCATCCCCATACCCAGCCATCACCAACCCTTCCCCATCTCCATCCCCATGCCATCCCCATCCTCATATCCATCCCATCCCCATCCTCATCCTCATCCCATCCCCATCCCCATCCTCATATCCATCCCATCCCCATCCTCATCCCCATCCTCATATCCATCCCATCCCTATCCTCACATCTATCCCATCCCTATCCCCATCCCATCCCCATCCTCATATCCATCCCATCCCCATCCTCATCTCCACCCCATCCCCATCCTCATCCTCATCCCATCCCCATCAGCATCCTCATCCTTATCCTCATCAGCATCCCCATCCCCATCCCCATCCCTTTCCCCTTCTTTCCCCTTCCCCATTCCTTCCCCTTTCTCTTCCTCATTCCTTTCCCACCCCCATTCCCATCCCGCTGGGCACCAGGACACAGCCGAGCCTCCCCTGTCCTCCCCGCAGGAGGTCCCCTCCCTGGAGGAGAAGATGCAGGAGCTGGATGTGAACCAGGACGGGGAGCTGAAGTTCAGCGAGTACTGGCGGCTCATGGGGGAGCTGGCGAAGGCCGTAAGGAGGGAGAAAGCCGGGAAGAAGTGATGGGAATCTCCTCCAGCACCGAGCTAATAAAGGAGGATCCCCTGAGCCTGAGCATCGCTGCTGTTCTTAGTGAGGGGCTCTGATTCGGGTGACCCACCTGCATCCCCCCATCACCACCACGCTGTGCGGGCTGGGGCTCACCCTGCTCTTGCGGTGACGGGGCCCTTCCCAAACCACCCTCTGCCCCCCACAGACACCTTCCTGCTCAGTGCAACCCCGACGGGTGGCAGGGATGTGGGGCTGGCGAGGAGCTCAGGACCATCTCCAGCAGCGCTGCCGCCGCCGCGGTGCCCGCGGTGCCCTTGGCACCTCCACGGCATCAGCGCTCCTCATCTTGGGCAGCGTTGGTGGGAGAAGCATCTCCCAGCACCCCAAACCGAGCTGCCATTCCCAGCATCCAGCTCCCAAACCCTGGCATTGCCGGGAATCCCTAAACCCCCCTCCACGGGGGTACCCGGCGGCTGTTCCCACGCGGTGCCGCGCGGCTCCGACCATCCCGGCTTTGCCTTTGGAACCGTCCCGGCTTTGCCTTTGGAACCATCCCTGTGGCCAGGAAAGGAGGCGTTTCCCAGCCCCACGCTGGCTCGGGGCCAGGCTCTGGGATAAGGCCTTGCCCCACACCGCAGCCGGAGCGCAGGGAGCTCCCACTCACACCTCCCCTGGTATAAAACCCCTGCGCGCCGCAGCCCGCGCACACCCGGCGCAGCCCCAGGAGCAGGTGAGTGACCCAGCACTGCCATAGGGGTGAAGGGGAGGGGGGTCCCAGCAGCACCCATCCTGCTCCCATTGGCTTTGCCATGACTTGTTCCCGCTGGGACGTGTCCCGGCAGCTCACCGCATCCTTGCGCTGCGCTGAAGGAGGGGAATCTTCCCCCCCCCTCACCGAGCCCATTGCTGAGCCTGGCTTTCTCCTGCAGCTCCCCGTTGGAGAGGACAGCCCAGCACCGCTGCCAGCGAGGACCCGCAGACCCCGTGCGGAGCAGCAATGGGCCAGTGCAACTGCCGCAAGAAGCGCAAGGTCCATGAGCCATGCTGTTGTTGGCAATGGGAGGGCCGGGACCCCCGTTGGGATGCGGGGCGCAGGGCCCCATCCCTGGGAATGGGGGGGACTCGGAGCAGCATGGCCCCGTCCTGGAGGCAGACTCCAGTGGAGGAGCCAAGGGGCTGCTTTGGGCTCGGAGCCGCTTGAAAGCTCAGGGAAGCAGGCAGCTCCCATGGATTTGCCTTCGGGAGCCGTGCTTGCTCCTTGCGACCGCTCCGAGGATGCCCCCTGGCACAAAGGCTCCTGTTTTCCTCGGCTCTCAACCAAGGGGCTGCCCTCCTCTTGCACCCCCTTGGCACCTGAGCAGGATTTGGCCGGGGCTGAGGCTCTGAAGATCGCTGCCTGCTTCCTAATGGGCTTTGCCTGCTGTGGTTTGAGAGCGTCGCAAGGGGAAACCGCAGATGCCGAGTGAATCACCGCCGTTTCCCTCCCGACACGGCTTTACCCATTGAGTGCATGGGGATGCCGAGCGCACGGGGCTCTGCCCCCCTCAAAACCTGCTTGGGAAAGGGGAGGTGGTGGTGGGGGGGTTGTTCTGCAACCCCAATGGGGCTCCTGCTGCCTCCGAGCCCCAGCCCGGCACTGACTCATTGCCTCCATCCACCGCTTGTGCAAAGGAGAGGAAGAACCAGTCCGGACGGCAGCGGCGGCCCCCGCGCGCTCTGGGTGTTGACGCCGGGGTGGCTGAGCCTCGCTGGCCCCGGGCAAGGAGAAGCCCGGGCAAGCAGAGGCAGGGGGGTGACAACGCGGCAGGGATGTGGGGCACAGCAAGGTGGAGGGGTACGGGAGCTCCAAGGTGGGGGGGCTGAGGCTGGGCAGAGCTTGTATGGAGGGATGCGACATCTGGATGGGAGGGATTCACATCTGTATAATGGGGTTTCACATCTGGATGGGAGGGTTTCACATCTGTATAATAGGGCTAGAGATCTCTACGGTGGGGTTTCACATCTGGATGGTGGCGTTTCATATCTGGACGGTGGGGTTTCACATCTGGATGGAGTGGTCTGGCATTGGTATGGAGGGGTCTTGGATCCATACGGAGGGGTCTCACATCTGGATGGAGAGCTCTGGCGTCAGGACGGAGTGGTCTTGCAGCTGTGTAGGCTGGTCTCGGGCCAGTACGGAGGGGTATCACATCTGGATGGAGTGGTCTTGCAGCTGTATGGGGGACTCGCATCTGTGCAGTGGGGCCTTACAGTAAGAGGGGCTCTCACATCTGTGCTGAAGGGGATCGTGTTGATAAGGGGGCTCATCGCGTTGTTTAGGGGTAGAACATCTGGCACATCTGCTCGGAGCCTTCCGTCCGTCTGAGCCTTCCCTCTTTTCCCTGCTCAGGACTGCCAGGAGCTCACCGACGTGGAGCGCGCCATCGAGACCGTCATCAACCAGTTCCATTGCTACGCCGTGAAGGGGCAGAAGGAATACCTGACCCCCAACGAGATGCAGGAGCTCGTGGTGCAGAAGCTGCCCCACTTGGGGAAGGTGAGAGCAGAGCCTCGGGGTGGGCAGGGTAAGGGGGCCACGGGCTGCCTGCGGGACCCCACAGCTCCATCACCCCAATGCTTTCTTCCCCCCTCCTCGTCCCGCTGCAGTGTGTTGGACCACTGGAAGAGAAGATCGAATGCATGGGAGACCCTGATGAAGCCAAGCTGGAGTTTGGAGAGTACTGGGACATGATGGGGGATGCGGCCAAGGGCTGCCGGAGGAAGTAGAAGGGCGGCGGGGGGACGGGAAGGCGCCCGAGGCCTCAGGCTCTGCACCGTGGGTGCATGCGAGAGGCTGCTGGTCCCGGTGGGATGCGCTTGGGAATGCACAACGCTGCTCATCTCCTCCCCGCATCCCTGCCCGGGGCAGAGGGATCCCCCTCGCCGGCTCCCTTCCTGCCCTCTCCTTCCCGTCAGGACACCTCCCTTCCCATCCCCAGCAAGGGTGTGGTAAAGGGGGTTCCTGGCTCCAGCTCCGGAGCCGCCTTTCTCCGTCCTTTGCTCCAGAGCCTTTATCCCAGGGGTTATCCCACCTCCGGCCCTGAAAAGCCTCCGGTTGCAGGTCCCCCAGCCCCGGAGCAGCGCAGCGAGAGGGACTCGGCTCCTTTCCCCCTTCCTTCCCCCCTTCCCCCCTCCAAATCCCTTGGATGTTTGGGCTCGTCCCCCTGCCACTGATGGGACCCCCTGTGCCTTGTGCTTCGAGCACCTCCGGGGTATCCCAGGCTCCGGGACCAGCACCAGTGTCTCCATGCCTGGCCTGGGTCTTATTCCCTGCTCTTCCCGCAGTGCAGGGACCGTGGTGCCTTGCTCCTGGCCAGGTTTTGGGGGTGCTAAGCCAGGGGGGTACCATGGTGCTCCCCCATTTGCCCCTCTCCAGGGATGCTGGCCCCTGGCTGGGCTCGGGGCTGGGATGGTGGCGGGTTGTTACCAGCTTGCAACCAGTTTTGTATAAATTAATAAAGGAAAACACTGGAAAATCCCAGCCAGAATGGGGTGATGTTGTTTGTCCTTGGTGGGAGAGGGAAAGGGGGGGGGAAAGGAGGGATGGGGCTGCAGCCACCATGGCTTTGAGCATCGCTCGCTGCTGGGTTGCTGGCCCCAGTACTGAGCTTAGGGTACAAGGGGTGCTGCAGGGGTAGAAGGGATTCTGTGGGGGTACAAGGGATGCTGCAGGGGTACAAGAGATGATGTGGGATACAAGGGATGCTGCAGGAGTACAAGAGATGCTGTGGGGTACAAGGGATGCTGTGGGGTACAAGGGATGCTGCAGGGTGCAGGGGATTCTGTGGGGGTACAAGGGATGCTGCGGGGGTACAAGGGATGCTGTGGGGGTTCAAGGGATGCTGCAAGGGTACAAGGGATGCTGTGGGGGTGCAAGGGATGCTTCAGGGTTACAAGGGATGCTGCAGGGGTACAAAAGATGCTGTGGGGTACAAGGGATGCTGAGGGGGTGCAAGGGATGCTGCAGGGGTACAAGAGATGATGTGGCGTACAAGGGGTGCTGTGGGGTACAAGGGATGCTGCAGGGGTACAAGGGATGCTGTGGGGTACAAGGGATGCTGCAGGGTACAAGGGATGCTGCGGGGTACAAGGGATGCTGTGGGGTACAAGGGATTCTGCGGGGTACAAGGGATGCTGTGGGTGAGCATGGTCCTGCTTTAATGGTTCTTGGTTCCTGGGGTGGCTCCTGCTCAGTGGTCTCCCTTTGCGGGCACCCCACAAGCAGAACCAGTGTGGTGTGCACAGACCGGGCACCCCCAAAGCTCAGGGCACGGGCTCAGAAGGGTCCCCTCCATGTCACAGGAGGTGGGATTTCGCTGTCGTTGCAGCACACTGGAAAGCAGGGAATGCCACAAAGTGGTGGCTCAGCGGGATGGGGCTGAGTGCGTGGAGGGCCACAAAATGGGCTTGGAAGGGTGCAGAGGGCTTTAAGTTATCCCCCTCTTCCCTCTTCCATTGCTGTGCTCTGTGTCCTGGAGGCATCTCCATGGGATGGAGACCCCTGAAACAGAGCTGGTGGAGGGGCCTCAGCAGCGTTGGTGCTGCAGGGACAAGCCCAAAGGTGAACAAACCCAACCCAAATGTGATAGGACCCGAGGCAGGGCCATGGTGGCCGCAGCGCCGACACCGCGGCTCGGCTGTGGCCACCCTGTGTCTCCTCTCACCTTGGGCTGGATTTCACAACGGGAATGACTATTTATTGTCCCTGCCTTGGCAACAAGTCCATGGAAATGAAGCAGAGAGGTGTGGTGTGTGCTTAATGAGACAGGAAATGTGTCAAATGGTTGGGGTGATGATGGGGGGAAAAGGGGAGCCGAGGCTCCGGGATCTTCTTCCCAGCACCAGGCTGGGAGCGTGCCACGGGCCTCTTGGCTCCCATTTGTGGTTGGGAGACCGGCTCCTCGGCGTGACGGGGCTGTCGGGAGCTGGGGAATTCCTGCAGCGTGAGGCAGCCTTGATAAGGATCTGTTGTAGATGGGAAGCCCTTGGAGGTGGGAGGAAGAGCTCAGACCAAGGTGGTCGGTGCTCCTTGGGGAGCCAGTGTTGATCATGAGGGCAACGCCATGCAATGCGCTGTCCATGCCGGGAGCACCATCACGGTGGTCCCCAGAGACCCCCAGATCTGGGTCTCGTTGTCACCCCTTTCCCATGGAGCAATGCTCGTCCATGAGACACCAAAGTGCTCCTGACCCTTCAGACCTGAAGCTGTTGGGCACCACCGGGGAGCCCCAGCCCCATGGGGAAGTGCCTTGTGATGGCTCCGGATGGGACATGGCTGCTCCGAGCACCCGCACACGCCCTGGATGCCTTGTAAAAAGAAGGGCCTGGATGCGGTTGTGACATCTGCCAGGCCCAGGAGGATAATGAAAGGCCGTGATTCAGAGGTGAGCTGTCTGCCTGCAGGGTCCGGGAGGGATTCCCACCCTCCTGGGATGTTGCATCAACGATACGGGAGCATCGCGGTTGAGAGCCGGCTGCTTCCTCCCAACCGAGATTAGGAGGAAGCCAGTGGAGAGCCTCTGCGATGACACGTTTGGGGTGTCCCTAAAGGTCCTCTGAGCAGGTAGCTCCTGCCTGGAATAGATCACCTCCTCCTGCGCATCCTTAAATAGGCAGCTCCCAATAACGCCCCTATCTCATCTTGGCATCAAATCACTGCGCCATGGCGCTGGGAAACGTACAAGGGTACAATTTGCTGGGACAATTAATTATGGAGGTGACTACACAAGCACAGCTACCAGGTGGGGAAGAGCTTTAGCTGGCCCAGTGCACCTAGGGATGGTTGACAGATGGAGAAAACCCTGCTTGGAGACGGTGCTGATGCTTCCAGCGCCCCAAAGAGCAGCCCCAGCCCCTTGCACCCTTGAGAACAAGTGGTTTTGGTTCAAATAAATGATGCCTTCACCTTGTGGGGCAGCTCCCGTCCCACACCAGCCCCATAGTGGGTGGTTTGGAGTAAAGATGGGTGATGGGGATGCAGCAGGGGATGGAGGAGCTGGGTTTTAGGCTGGTGCGTGGCTGGATGGGAGCCCACCACCCCTTCGGCATAATGGGGTCTTTCGGGGTGGTCCCCAAGCACCTTCCATCGCCCCTCTTCCATGCATGGGAAGGAGCCGGAGCCGGGTCCTGCTGCTCGCACCGACCCGTCTCGGGTGTTGCAATCGCACGGAGCCATTTCCCAGGTGAGCTCCGGCCTGGGAACGCCCCGGGAACGTCAGGGAGGGGTGGGAGCCTCTTTAAAAGCCCTGCTGGGCCCCGTGCTATGGGTGCAAGGTGAGCAGAGAGCGGGTGCCGTCGGCTCCCATCGACCGTGCTGCCGGAGCGGGGACAGACGGACACAGCGGGACCCACGCGGGCTCTGAGGTGGGGAGCAGGGAGCCAGCATGGGGATACTGGGGTGGGAATGTTCAACCAGGGACGTGCTGGGGCACGTCGGGTGCTGGAATCCCCTTGAGCCCTTCGGCAGCTCCGAGTGCGTGGGGCCGGGATGGAGGGGACCCGATGGATGCAAGGGGAGCATCAAGGGGGTGCGTGGTCCAGAGTGGGGCTCAGCAGCTTCCATCGAGCTCTGCTGCCTATGGAGGGGCAGCACATGGGGGGGGCCGGGGGGATCTGGCCCCTGGAATAGGGATATTTGCCTCCTGCTGTGGGTACTGGCGAGCATGTGAGGAAGAAGAGGGAGAGGTGAAGGAAGAAGGGGGACCATGGGCAGCCTCGTCCCCTTGTCCCCCTATGGGGACAATGTTCCCGTGCCCCGGCCTGGCCTCGGGGGCTCGTGGTGGGGCTGGGGTGCAGGCAATGGCAGGGGGTGTGAGTCAGCACTGAAGCAGCAGCCACGATGCCCCGAGGATGGGCTGCATGTTGGTGGCCGGGGATCGGTGATACCAGTGTGGGGTCTGCACCCAGTGGGTGCAGGGGGTGGGTGCTAGCACCCAGGGTGCTGCTGATGAGCTTTTGTTGGCTATTAATGGCCTGGAATGAGGAAGGGTCGGGGCTGGAGATCTCCTGTGAGTGGTTCCAGCTCCCAGTACCCTGCAAGTTGGGGATGGTCCTGCAGGATACAGACACAGCAAAGGCTTCCATGGGGACAAGGATGGCTTGGGAGGGCACCCAGCCACGCCAAGGGATGCAGGGACGAGCCTCGTGTCTCCTGTCACCACCCTGAGGTGCCGACGTCCCCGGCCTGGAGCTGGATTGGGGAGGATCAGTGCAAAGGGAGAAGGGACCCGAGGCAAGTCTGGGGCACGGGGCAGGTCCTGCCTGCTTCCAGGATGGAGACACCCTCCTGGATGATGCCCCAGAGCAGGGAACGTGCTGGGTCACCCCTTTGGGGCCGCTCGTGCCACCCCGTTGGCTTCCTCCACTGCTGCGATGGTGGCCATGGGCTGGTGTGGATCAGCATGGATATTGAAGTGACTGGGAACAGCATTCCCAGCTCAGCCCATTCCCTGCCATCGGCAGGGCAGGAAAGAGCCGAGGCCGGACAAGGTGACGCAGTTTCCTTCCCTGCCTGCATCCTGGGCAGGATGCGGCCGCCGGACCCCGTGACGAGGCCCATCCTGTTGGGTCCATCCATAGGAACGAGCTCGGAACCCACCGGGAAGAAAGAAAGGGGACCCGGGACATCGAGCAGAGAGGCAGGATTGGAGCCGGGCTATGGGGCTGCTGTTGGCTGGGGGGGCTCGGGCAGATCCAGACCTGCCCTGGGCAGGGTGTTCCCGGTGCGGTGAAGCAAGAGGAGGGCTGGCCGGTAATTCCTGCCCTCATCCCATCGCACGGCTCCTCCCTAGGCAGCCCTGGGAAGCCGCGGCCCCGTGGAGCCCCGGTGCCGTAATGACTGCCCCGACCCACGCATGGAGGCGGCCGCCCCGAGGGGCAGGAGGGGCTGATGGTGTGGGGCGGGTGCACGGAGCAGCGCCTGCCCATGGGCACTGCTGGCTCTATGGAGCCCTTCCATAGAGGTTGGGGTTTGCCTGCGTTGGGGCTTGCGGTGACCCCCATGGAGGGCATGGGTTGGGTTGGGTTGGGTTGGAAGGGAGCTTAAAGCTCATCCAGCTCCATGGGCAGGGACAGCTTCCACCGGAGCAGGGTGCTCCTTGAGCACTGCCAGGGATGGGGCATCCAAACCTTCTCCGTTCAACCCATCCCATGTCCCACCACCCTCCCAGGGAAGAGCTTCCTAAGATCCCATCTCCAATCCCCCTCTGGCAGGTTAAAGCCATTCCCCTTGTCCTGTCCCTCCATCCCATTGTCCAAAGCCCCTCTCCAGGTTTCCGGCACTGGAGCTGCTCTGAGGTCTCCCCTTCAGGAACCTTCCCTTCTCCAGGCTGACCCAGCCCAGCTCCCTCAGCCTGACTCCAGATCCTCCTTCTCTTGCCCTCCTCTATGATGGGCACACGGAGGCTCCCACATCCCCATGCCTGACCCCTAACCCGCCCCACAGGCAGCCATGGCCGAGTGCACGGAGCTGGAATGGGCCGTCCAGGTCCTGGTGAACAACTTTGACAAGTACTCGAGCCGCCGCTGCTGCTGCAAGAAGCCGCGGCGCATCAGCAAGAAGGACTTCCGCAAGATGCTGAGCTGCGAGCTCAACCACATGCTCACGGTGAGCTTGGGTTCATGGGGTCCCCCCAACACCCACATCCCCCTTGCTCCCCGGGCTGAGCCCTCTCCGTGTCTCCTCCCCTTCAGGACACCGGGAATCGCCGGGCGGCCGACAAACTCATCTGCGACCTGGATGAGAACAAGGACGGGCGCATCAGCTTCGAGGAGTACTGGACCTTGATAGGCGGCATCGCCAGCCCCATCGCCCAGATCATCCGCCAGCAGGAGCAGAGCGTCAAGCACACCAAGTAGCGGCTCCAGCCGAGCCTCCGGCATCACCTCCCGCTCCTCCATAGCTCCCTGCTTCTCCCCCCCAATCCCATTGCTAAGCCCTGCCCCGAGCCCCAGCTCGCCCCGGGGCACCCTGGTCTCCCAGAGCCACGCCAGGGTGTGATGGGGTGGGAAGACCCTAAGGGTGGGAGTTGGGGGGTGCGAGGCCATGGCAGCCTCCGGGGGCCCTGGGCCGTGCTATCCCTGCCTTCATCCTCACCCACAAGGAGCGATGGGATGGGCTTCTCCTCATCCAGGACATGAGCTCTGTCTGTTCTCAGCCCTCCGGGGCGCCAAGCCCATCGCAACCCGGACCCCCTTCAAAGCGATGGGGTCTTTCTATGGGATGAAGGGTGCCTTTCCCCTTGCCCAAGCTGGTGAAGGCTCTGCCCTGCTGGTGTCCTTCAGGCTCGGGGAGCGGCGCGGTCCCATCCGGCCAGCACCACCCGGGGTTATTTATTGCAGCAATAAAGAACGGAGGAGCAGCGGGTGATGCTCAGGCTCTGCCTTCCCTCCATGCGCTCTGGGGACATGCGTGGGGCAGAGGGAGGGGTCTGCCCTGGCCCCATAGCCCCCGAGCCACCACAAGGTGTCAGCAGACACCGCGGTCTCCCAGCCCCATAGCACCCAAACCCATTGCGTGTGGCGCTGGGCACGGATGCTGCTGCCCCACACCATGGGGGGGGGCACTCTTCATACCCTCATTGAGGGGTCCATCCGGACGCTACAGCCCCACATCCATGGGGTGCACTGGGGATGCGTCTCGGCACACTGAGATTCCCACTCATCACTCCGGGACGAGAAAGGCTTCGCGGCCCCGCTTGTGCCGGGATATCCCGGTGGGAAGCGCGCTGCAGCGCATCCCTGCCATGTCCCCATCGCTGGCATCAGCCCAGCGCAGCAGCCCTGGGGATTTTCCACTGGGATCGGACTCATCCCAGGGTCTGTGAGCAGGGAATCGCCCCCCCCCCCCCCCCCCCCCCGGCACCCCCTTGGAGCCGGGATCCCCTTGGAGCCGGGATCCCCTTCCAGCCGTTCCCCCTCCGCTTCCCACCCGAAGCAGGAGCGTCGCTGGTTCCTGCAGCACCGAGGGTCCAGGGCAGACCGGGGGTGTTCCCATGGGATGCGGTGATGGGCAGGGCTGCGGCTGAGTCATGGAGCAGGAATCCCGCTGGGCGAGGGCAGGGCTGGTGACTCACGGGCTGGTGATGGGGCTGAGCGGGGTTAGGCTGCACCCACTGCTCACACGGGAACCCATGGATTAGGGATAGACCCTCAGGGTGAGGGGCAGGCAGCTCCCAGCTCCCTATTCCTGGCTGCAGACTGGCATGGAAACAGTTCAGGATGTGCCCCCCGCTCCCACCCCGCTTTCCTTGTGCAGGATGCAGGAATCCTGGCTGCGACCTGAGCAGCCTCTGTGTCCATGCTGGGTGATGCTGGGTGAGGGACCCAACCCTTTGGAGCAAGCAGGAGGGGATGTGTGGGTCAGGGACAGGGTTGCATGGGCACGGGGTGCGCTGTGTGCCGGGCTCATCCCATCTCTCCCCACCGCTGTGGAAGGGCTGGGGGGCAAGGAAGGGCTCTGATCCTGAAACTGATCCCCCCCCATTTGCCAAACCCACACATTGAGGTTGATGCCGTGGTCAGGGAGCACCATCCGTGACTCCTCCGATGCCCTGTGCCAGGAACAAGTGGATGAAGGACCTGGAGGACAAGGAAAACACGATGGACATGGGGCTGCTTTATCATGCTCTGCATTGACTTCTACACTGAAGCCAGGCAGCATTGAGCCCTATGGCTTGAATAAAACCATTGTCACCTCCCCAAACCCTTGTGGAACGCATTAAGTTGCATTGGGTGTGTGTGTGTGTGGGGTGTGTGTGTGTAGGGGGTGTGCTTGGGACCATCTGTCTTGAAAAGGGACCCCTTGGTGTGGGGGACAGTGCAGTGATCCATGGAATGGGTTGGGTTGGAAGGGAGCTTGAAGCTCATCCGGTTTCAACCCCGTGGAAGGGAACCCTTCCTCTAGAGCAGCTTGCTCCAAGCCCCATCCAACCTGGCCTTGAACAGTGCCAGGGATGGGGCACCCACAGCTTCTCCCTTCAACCCATTCCAGTGTCCCACCACCCTCCCAGGGAAGAACTTCCTTATATCCAGCCTGAACACCCCCTGTTCCCCCTTGTCCCATCACTACAAGGGAGGAGATGGGCTGAGGAGCCCCTAGGGATGCCCCATCCCTTTGCTCGTGCCTCCATCCCCAGCCTCCCCCAGCAGCACCCAAACCCATCCACCTCTTCCTAATGGGATCACTCGGCTCGGTAGGCAAAAATGAGGTGTGGATGAAAGCACCTGCATGGAACAGCCCGGAGGCAAGAGAGCTCCATGGGCTGTGCCACCAGAGCTGGGCTATAAATGCCCATCAAGCCCCGGCGGCAGCATCCTGACTCCTCACTGCTGCCTGGTCCCTGGTGAGTCCCTGCTCCCCTTCTTCCATCACCCCTTGTCGCTGCCCCTCTGCAGCATCCTCACTCCTCACTGCTGCCTGGTCCCTGGTGAGTCCCTGCTCCCCTTCTTCCATCACCCCTTGTCTCTGCCCCTCTGCAGCATCCTCACTCCTCACTGCTGCCTGGTCCCTGGTGAGTCCCTGCTCCCCTTCCTCTTCCATCACCCCTTGTCTCTGCCCCTCTGCAGCATCCTCACTCCTCACTGCTGCCTGGTCCCTGGTGAGTCCCTGCTCCCCTTCTTCCATCACCCCTTGTCGCTGCCCCTCTGCAGCATCCTGGCTTAGGCACCATTCGCATCAGGGTGCTGGGAATTGGACCCGTCCCCATCCTGACCCCGTCCCCGGTGCTGTGCCCTGCAGGCACACGGCAGGCTGGCGATGGCGTGTCCCCTGGAGCAGGCGCTGGCCGTGATGGTCACCACCTTCCACAAGTACTCGGGCAAGGAAGGGGACAAGTACAAGCTCAGCAAGCAGGAGCTCAAGGAGCTGCTCAACAAGGAGCTGCCCGTCTTTGGGAGCGTAAGTGTGGGGACGCACCCCTTGGCTCTAGGGGCTGTAGGGGAGGGAGCAAACCAGCCTTGGGTCTTTCCATGGATCACACTGATCTGTGCATCCCTGCCCAAGGGATGCAGCCCATGTGGAGCCATGGAATGGTTTGGATGGGAAGAGCTCTTAAAGCTTCCTCTAGAGCAGGTTGATCCAAGCCCTGGCCAACCTGGCCTTGAACGCTGCCAGGGATGGGGCAGCTTCTCCATCATCCCATTCCAGCTCTCCATCACCCTCATAGGGAAGGACTGCCTCAGATCCCATCTTAACCTCCCCTCTGTTTAAAGCCATTCCCCTTGTCCTGTCCCGTCCCTGTGTGCCACAAAAGGCAGGATGAAGCCGGGAGGACCTGAGCTGGAACATACTTGGACCCGAAGGAAACTTGGCTTTCTTGTGCTCACACCAATATTTTGCTTGGCAAGGAGAAGCCTGCTCCAATTTCACTGTTTTATATTGGGCTTAACCCTTAATTCCCTTTAAAATGGGAGGTGAGATGTTTTAGCCCAGCTCCTTCATGCCCAAGAGGCGCATTTGCTGTACCCATGCCGGCACACCCCACATCTCAGTATCCACCTGCATCCCTAAAGGCCTTTTCCTTCTCCTTGAACCCATAGGGATGGAAGCCAAGGCTTTCACACCCATCCTTGTGAGCAGCGGGGCCGGATGGGGAGCACCTCACTCATCCATGCACCCCAAAACCCCACTTTCCCCCCCTCCTATAGAAGCAAATGGATGATGCCGAGTTCAAGAGGCTCATGAACGACCTGGACCACGACAAGGACAGCGAGGTGGACTTCAAGGAGTACGTCTGCTTCCTGGCCTGCATCACCATGGGCTTCAACGAGTTCTTCAGGGATTGCCCCACCAAGCAGCACCGCAAGAAGTGATCCCATCGGGGCTTCCAATAAAGGCTTTCCCAAAGGCTGGCGTTGTGCTTGGGGTGACTCACATCTTCCTCCTGCTCCTTGGGTTTTCCATGGAAGCATCCTTTGGAAAAGCCAGCCCTGGCTGCAGGCAATGGATTGGGATATCCCCCCCCGCACCATCCCTGCTGGCTTGGGGGGAGGTTTGATGCATGTTGGGGTCAAACCCGAGCTTCCCTGAGCCTGGCTTGGCTTAAAGCTCAGCACAAGCTCCCATTGGGTTTGGGGAGGGGAAGCCGGGCTGGAGGAACCACAGCAAGATGCAAGGGCCATGCAAAGCATAGAAGCCGGAGCGCATCCTGCAGGGAAAAGCTAAAGGAGACCCTTGGGGTATGGATAAACCCATGGGGATCACCCTGAGCCCCCCAGGTTTACCATGGGGCCGTGGTGAGCACATCAGGCTATGCCAGCGCTTGCGGAGCTCGGGTTTTGCCCCGCTTCCACCCATGGCCACAGCAGACGATGCTGCAGCCCCGCACCAGCCTGCCCCCATAGCCCCAAAGGAACCATCCTAGATCCAAAGAGCTTTCATCAACCCCCTACAGCATCGCATGGTAAAGAAGACCCCAAAGTCCTCCCTGAGCCCCAGACTTCACTTTGCCCCTTCCCAGGGTCTTTATAAAGAGCCCCTTGCAGTGATTTACACCACTTTGCACTGGTTAATAGAGGGATGGGGGTCAGGTTTGTGCCTTTCTCTTGCCCATATGGTCCTTAAAGAGCCCCCTGACCTGGGGAAGCTTCATCCCCTGTTTTCCCTCACCCTTCTAAAGCCTCATTTCCAGGCTCCAAAAGTTCAGCTTTAGCTCACAAAGTTTCCTTTTCCCATTCAAGTCCTTCAGTTTTAGGCTCTGGCTTAAGGTTTTCAGGCTCCAAGCAGTTTCTTGAGTGTCCAAACCCTCTTTTGGAGGCTCCAAGCCCCTCTTAAAGGGCTCAGAGCCCCCTGTTACCCACTGCTCTTTATCCCGGGGGGGGGGGGGGGTCAGGGACACTTTGGGTGTTTATCAGGGGATTCCAGGCTCCCAGCTCCTGCTTTCCCCTTGCCACGTGCCCAGGGCACACAGTCAGCAGCATCATTCCCCGTTACACAACGGGGCTCTTGTGACTCATGGCCCTTGCGCTTAGGAAACAGAAACCGAGTTAAAAACAGAACAACTCCCCCCCCATTCCCAACCCGAACTCCAGCACAACAACAAACCCATGGATAAATCCTGCTCGGCTCCAGACATCCCTGGGGATGCTGCCAAAACCATCTTGCCCTGCACTGCATCCCCTGCCCTCGCTGGCAAGGGTGGGATGAGGTGCCCCCCACTCCCTTGACTTCATCCCTTATCCATAGGGATTCTCCTCCAGCCCCACTGTGCTCTTTCCATCTCCTCAGCAGTGCAGGAACGGGATGGTCTGGGGGGGTCAGGGCTGCTCCTATGGTTTTTCCTCTCCTCCCTTGCCAGCCAATGTCCAGGCAGGCTCTGGATCAGCATTGGTGCCTTCCCAACCGGATAGCGAGGGAGGTGTCCCAGGCAGGGCTATAAATGCTGCCTCATCCTGCCCTTCCCATCCTTGGCTGTTCCTTTGAGCTGTTGGTGAGTTGCTTTTCCCCACTTTTCCCCCTTTATCCCACTCTCCAGATATTGCTAAAGGTGCATCTGCCCCATCCCACAATGGGGTCCTCCTATAGAGGTTTTCCCCCTGGGGCTTCTCCTGCAAGGAGCTGAGTTTGGAGGCTGGGAAAGCTGCTTCCCCCCATGTTCTCCCCTTTAATATGGCTTTTTTGGGGGTACCCAATGTGGGAGGGTGAAGCTAATGGGGAAGTGGTGATGCAGGAGTGGGGCATCGAAGAGTCTGCAGTGTCTGTGGGGCATGGGGGTGCATGGGGATGCTGCTCTCTGTTCTCACCCACTGGTGCTGTTGGTGCCTCCAGGCTTGCTGCTCTTCCCCATGGCATCTCCCCTGGAGCAGGCGCTGGCCGTGATGGTCTCCACCTTCCACAAGTACTCAGGCAACGAGGGGGACAAGTACAAGCTCAGCAAGCAGGAGCTCAAAGAGATGCTCACCAAGGAGCTGCCCAGCTTCAGCGTAAGCGCGGGACAGGGGGTACCACATCCCACTGTGGACGCCGGGATGCGGGGATGCGGCCAGATGGGATGCAAACCCCCATTTAACCCCCTTTGCTTGCAGAGACAAGCCAGTGAGGCCAGTTTACAGCAGCTCATGAGCCATCTGGACAGCAACAGCGACAGCGAGGTGGACTTCCAGGAGTACGTGATCTTCTTGGCCTGCATGGCCATGATGTGCAATGACTTCTTCCAGGACTGCCCTGATAAGATGCCGCGTAGGAAGTGAGCAGGGACCCTCCCGTTGTCTTCCTGATGCTCTTGTAATAAAGGATGCTTTCAACCCAATGCTTTTGCCTGCTTTGCAATGGGGGGGGGGGGGGGGGGGGGGGGGGGGGGGGTTGTTGCCTCAGGGACACTGGAGAAAATCCCGGTTTCCTTGGTTTCCTTTCCGTGTGAGCATTCCAAGTTCTGCTTGGGAACAAGGAGTCTGGGCGCTGCGTTCCCTGAGCCCTTGTAAAGCACCCGTTAGGGTGAGTCACTGCCCTGCAGCCCTGATAACCCCTTCGTGGCCAGGCAAGGCAGGAGCTTCCCAAGGGATTAACGGGTGGATAACTCCTTGTTTCAGCCGTAATCACATGGAATCAGCATCTGTCCCCATGGGGCAGGACCTGCCATGCTGGGAATCAGTTTGTCCCCCATGTGAATCCTCCTGGAGCAGGGTTTCCCTGCATTCCTGCTCGGGGTGGGGCTTTGACGTGCAGAGCAGTGACTTCCCCATGCACCCAACCAGCCCTGCGGGTACGACTCAGCCCATGGCTATAGACGCAAGGAGCAGCACAGCCACAGCCCCCCCCCCTTCCTGCTCATGTCTTTAAGTCCCGATTTCCTCCTTCTGAGCTCCATTTCCCCCACTGAGCAGCTGAGGACAACCTCGTGTGCTGAGTCCAGATGTGCAGCTGGATGCCCCCTTCCAGATGTGCAGCCGGATGCCCCCTTCCAGATGTGCAGCCGGATGCCCCCTTCCAGATGTGCAGCCGGATGCCCCCCTTCCAGATGTGCAGCTGGATGCCCCCTTCCAGATGTGCAGCTGGGTGTCCATCACTGGCACCTTCATCCCTCTGCTCCCAGAGGCACTGGTGAATGGAGATGCCACAAAGGCTTCACCCCCTTGCCCCCATCACATCAGCCCTGGGGCTGTGTGTGGAGGCAGACAGGAGCCACGTCTGGGATGCGCCCCATGAGTCAACCTGCAGGCGCCAGCCCCAGCTTGCTCCAACATCCCAGTGCAGCACTATGGGGGGATGTGGGACAACCTCTTATCTGCTTGGGGCCAGACCCATTGAGCTGGCTCTGAAGGGGCTTTGCCCAGGCACCAGGGCAAGGTAAAGGGCTGCAGAGCATCCTCCTGCGTGGAGGGGGAGCAATGCCCCCCACATCCCTGTGCTGCCCACAGCTGTGGCTTGGGATGGACCTGGGCCATAACAATGACAAGGAAGTGAAGTTCTAGGAGGGCTTCACCTTCCTGGGTGCCCTGGCCATGAACTGCAGTGATGCACTGAAGGAATGCAGATATAGGTCTGGGCAAGTGGCAGGGTGAGGAGGGGCCCTGGGGGCCTTTTGGGGTCAAGGACCTTTGTAAAGTTTTTTGTCCTTTCCTATTACAAAGCTTTGTTGCTGTGTTCCTGGTCATTTGTGAACCACAAATAGGTTAAACCCTCATGGGCTGCACTGCTCTTGCCCTTGCTGGGGGGGTGCTCATGTCCCCACTGATGGATCCTGTTGGGTGCTGGTGATGTTCTTGCCCAGGACTCCCACCCAGGCCCTGCACCCTCATCTTTACAAGGGCTGGTTTGCCAGGAGACCGGGGTTGAATTCATCCCATTGCTCCCCCAGATGGAGGGTGAAGGGGCTGTTCTATGAACCTCAGATTCTGAGATCCAGTGCTCACCCGAGCATGGATACTAGGGAATAAACCACACATCCATCCCTCCAGCTCACTGGGACACCCGAGGATGGGGCTGCACTGCACTGGTGAAAGGGACCCCCCCCCCCCCCCCACAAGCCCTTGGCTCTTTTCTGCCTGACCTGTGACTGTCTGAAGCTCTGCTCACAGCATCCATCCTGCCTGCATCCATCCGCACCCTGTCACCGCCCTGCTGCTCTGCCCTCGGGGCTGTGCTGGCTCCCTCCCTGTGGCACCGACATCCCAGCCCCATGGGCACTGAGCCATGGAGCAGATACCAACACCCAGAGCACCGGAGCGTGGGCCCCAGGGCAGGGCATGTGCCGGGAGCAATTGGTGTGTGGGTAGAACAATGGATCCATACAATGGGTTGGGTTGAAGGGAGATTTAAGCTCATCCAGTTCCAACCCCCTTGAACACTGCCAGGGATGGGGCATCCAAACCTTCTCCATTCAACCCATCCCGGTGTCCCACCACCCTCCCAGGGAAGAGCTTCTGCCTAAGATCCCATCTCAGTCTCCCCTCTGGCAGGTTAAAGCCATTCCCCTTGTCCTGTCCCTGCATCCCTTGTCCAAAGCCCCTCTCCAGGGTTCCTGCAGCCCCTTTAGGCACTGGAGCTGCTCTAAGCATTCCCTTAAGAGGCTTCCATGGCAGGTCGGGCAGCAATGGCAGCATGAGGACCCACAGCCCACACTTGTCCCTTCTTTCCTGCCCCACAGTGTACGCATAGAACAGTTTGGGTCGGAAAGGACCTTAGGATGATCTCCATGGCCATATCTCCTCCCACCTCCCCACATCACAGAGGCGCATCCCTTCACACCTCCCCACACAGGTCCCATCACCGATGGTGCACCCGTGTCCCGCTGATGCCCTGCGTGGGTCCCCTTCCTGGACAGGACGTGCCCGTCTCCATCCCACAACCTGCCCCCTGGTTTCAATCTTTGCAAGGCAAGCTTTGTTCTGGCATCAGTTCCTCCAACACCCGGATTAGGAGCTCATGGGGAGATGTTTCACCACCGCCTCCTTTAAAACCCTTGACGGCTTTCTTGTGCCAGACCCATCAAGCACAGACTCGGCATGAAGGGCTTGGGCATCCTCAGGTTCCTTTACCCCTTTACCCCAAGACACACCAGGTTTAGCAGCCCCTGCGTGCCAGGCACTGGGAACACCATGGGGTTTCCCACATGTTGACAGCATCCCCCCGACAGTGGGAATAGGCAGGAATTGCCCCTGACCTCGGTTATCATCAGGCAGCAATTACGGCTACCAGGAAATGCCACCTCCTAAGAGGGTTCCTGGCACTTGGTGTGTCTGGATTTGGCAATCCCTTGGCTCCCTGTTTTGCTGTTGGAAATGATTCAGGAGGCATCGTTGCTCCTCTTTAAGGAGGGGATGTGCTGGCCAGTGGGATGCTGGGGCCACACATCACACCTCCAAGCCAAATTGAACCTCTTCAGGGCACATAGCGGAGTGATGAAGACCATTCCCCATTGGGAAGTAACAGCGTTATCCCATTGGAGACCCTCACCCAGCACCTTCTGTGTGATGCTGAACAATTCCTCTTCCATCATCTCTGCAAAGACCCCCCCAAACTCTGCCGGAATGCCCCACGACCTGGGAATGCTGCTGCAGTGCCCCCAGTCCATGGTGCTGCAAATCATGGAATGGTTTGGGTTGGAAGGGAGCTTAAAGCTCATCCAGCTCCAAAGCAGGGACCCCTTCCATTAGAGCAGGTTGCTCCAAGCCCCGTCCAACCTGGCCTTGAACACTGCCAGGGATGGGGCAGCCACAGCTTCTCCCTTCAACCCATTCCAGCGTCCCACCACCCTCCCAGGGAAGAACTTCCTTATATCCAACCTAAATCCCCCGTTTCAGTTTGAACCCATCAGCCCTTCACCTATCACTGTAGTCCCTGAAGAAGGTCCCTCTCTAGCATCCTTGTAGCCCCCTTCAGACACTGGAAGCTGCTCTGAGGTCCCCACGCAGATTCTCTTCTCCAGGCTGAACAATGTTCTCTTTCGGCATCCCCTTGTTTCGGTGCTTCCCCTCCCTCATTGACATGGGGAGCAACCAGTTCCTGGAGCAAGAAATTGCTGCCTGGGCGTGCTGTGTGGCCTTGCACAATTCCCGAGGTTATCACCCCAAAGGGAATGGGAGGGTGTCACAAATCTGAGCTCAGGGAGGGTATAAAAGAGCCCTCCCCTGCACCGTGGCATCACTGCTCCTCCTGCTCCATCCCGTGCAGCACTGCCCGTAGACATCAGCCCCAGGTAAGTAGGTCCGTGCCTATGGCGGCTCCAGTACCCATGCTGCTGGGGGTGCCGCTGGGATGAGTGGGCTCTGATGGGGTTTGATGTTTTGCTGTCTTTCTCTTCCTAGCAAGATGAAAACCGACCTGGAGCTCGCCTTGGAGTGCGCCATCAACATCTACCACCAGTACGCCATCAAGAACCCCATCGATGACTACCTGGACAAGCCGGAGTTCTCCCAGCTGCTGACGGAGACTGCCAAGCCCTTCCTCCAGAACACCAAACCGGTAAAAGCCAAGCACAGGCCAGGCTTCAGGTCTTCAAAGTGGCCTCCTTGGGGCATGGGGGTGGCTGGGAGCTCCCAAAGCTCTTTTGCCCGTAGGGTTTTCCTGACTCTGTCCATGTTTGTCACGCTGCAGCCCAATGTGTCCGTTGATGAGTACATCAGCAACCTCTTTGCCAAAGCAGACCGCAACCGCGACGGTCGCCTCAAGTTCACCGAGTTCCTGACCACGCTGAATCTTGTCGTCATTGATGCCCACAATAGGTCCCATGGGAGACACGACCACCATCACGGTGCCGGCCATGGCCATGACCACGGGCATGATCATGGCCATGACCACGGCCACGGTCCCAGAAAGTGAAGCGCTTCCCCTGTCTGAGCCCATGGGATTATGCTTTTCCAGCAGCATTATCCCTTCCATTTGCCCTCCAGCACAGGCAAACCTGTAACCAAAGCTTTATCGTTTGCTTCTACCTATGGCATTGAAATAAAATGTCTTTCTTCAAGCACCAAACGCATCTGTATTATGTGTCTTATCTCCAGGAAGGATGTAACACGTATCAAAGAGTTAAATCTGAGGGGTTTAATGCAGGTTGAACTGAAGAAGCAATGGGAATGGGAAGGGAAGGTGGCCTGGAGGGATCCCAGCCTCCAGGACAACAGCACTGCTGGGTTCCAATGAGCTGCATAGGGTCCCTGTCCTAAAGCATGTCACAACCCCAATGTGTTCCCACTGCCTTTGTGAAGCTCAGCAAGGTCCCTACGCAGAGTGGTTGGCCCCAGCACCCTTAGCCTCAGCGGACAGTGGGGTGCTTAGGACCCCATCACAGTGGAAGCTCCTGCGAGAGAGCATCCTCAGCCTTGGCTCTCCCAGCCCCTCTCTGTTTTAGCTTCAGGGTGTGCCAGGGATGAAGTCCCCAAGTGATTCCCAAGAGCCAGCTCTGGAGCTGGGGGAGCAGCATCCTGGGGGTTCAATGCTTTTGGAACCTGCAGAGCAACCAGAGCTTACTCTGCAAGCCCTGACCGAGCAGAGGACGAGGCTGAGGGGCTCTGGGTTGCTGGGGGTATCCCTGCACCATAAAGCTGGATGCTTCTGTTACCTGACTGTGCATTGAGTGGGAAACCCTTGCGAGGCTCCAACACCTCCAATGTCAGCTGAAAGCAGCAGCTTGTCCCACGTGGAACATAGAATCTTAGAATGGGTTGGGTTGGAAAGGACCTTAAGATCATCCAGTTCCAACCCCCCTGCCATGAAGAGAAGCACGGGGGTAGTGTGTGGGTTATTGTGTACTCAATGACACAAGTGATCACTCTCTTGCAGCCCAGAGGTGGATGCTATTCCAGGGCCCCCCGGGTACCCTTCCCCTTCTGGGGCTGGGCATCATGAGCTGCATCCCCTGATGGGTTTTGGGGAACATGGCTGGCAAAGATGGGAATGCGAAGCCCATGGGTCTGTCCATGTGAGGACTCTGCAAGTGCACAGGGCAAAGGCAGGAGGGACTTGCAAAGGGAATGAGGACACAGCTTTGGGTTCCTGGCAGTCCCTAATGAGCAGAAAGCAGTAAAGTGAGTCAAGGCTCCCAGAATAGACCTCATGCAACAGCTCTTGGTACTGGCCGAGACACACAAGAAGCATCCTCAAACAGGAATGGTGACCCTTTTGTTTTGCTGTCCCTACCCTCTTCCTGGCACCTACCACCTTATTCTTACATTGTTTTACAGTTCCTTCATTCTTCTAGTACCTGTTCTGCTAACGCAAGATGGGTGGCAGAGGTGACCATTGCACAACGCTTGCTACTCAATTCTGTAGGCACTGAAGACCCTAAAAGACCTCAGATATTCTTCTTTCTCCCCCAAGTTGCTGGAGCAAGAGGAAAGGTCTGGTCCAAGTGATGTGAAAACAGAAAGCAATGGCAAATACACTGGAAAACAACCCGGTAGATGTTGCCTTTGCCTTTGCTTGTGCCCAACCAATTATTTGTGGTAGAAAACAGAGAGATCAAGTTAAAACCAACCAAGGGACAAAGTCAACCACGTCTCTATGAAACAGTTCATCTACACAGCGCATTGCGGGGCTTGTAAAGCCTTGGACTTGCCCTTTCGGCTCCTGGAGAGGGCACATCCAGTGTTGCCCCCATTCTTTGCCCAGCACAGGAACAGCTCAGCCCTGTCGGAGGCGATGGTGGGGTGGAAGGAAAACATTTCCCCAGGCTGGTGGGTGCAACCAGGAACAAGGTGCAGAGGTATGAGGTGGGGAAGGGTTCACAAGTTCCCACCTTGCAATTTCCAGGTCCGGGAAATGTTAACTCAAGCTGATGCTTGCCGCAGGTGTGTCACCACCTCTGATGAAAGAGGACCTCAAACAGATATAAAAGGTCTGCAGAGGCTCTCGGATCACTGCGACAGACCCATCCTCTGCAAAGCCTCTTTGGAGATAAGGGTAAGTAACACTGCGGTGGCTCTTGCAGGAAAGAAGGTGAGGGGAGAAGTGATTTGGAGTATGGGATGTCATTCCATGCCTGTTTCAGTCCAGGGTGATGGTTTTTTCGTTGGACAGGGTAGGAGGTTGGTTTTGGCTACAAGATAAGTATAAACGAATGGCATTTCCATGCCACCCTTAGGGGAGGTGTATTTGTCTCCATGGGCAAAGAGATTCAGAGGGAGATGAGGAGGAGATGAGGCTGAGGTTGCAATGGAGCCTGTATCTGAACCACACTCCCTGCCTTAAAGTCATTGTCCCTGCCTGTAGCATGATGAGGATACATGACTGCAGCCTCATGGGTTTGTCTGATGTGCCTGACAAATGCCTTCAGGTTGGGAAGAATGAGCTGCTCCTTGGCTGAACCTAAAAGTAGAGGTGGTTTGGGTGATGCTGTGAAACGGTGATACTCCTAAACCCACTTATTGCCGTGCTCCTGGAGCAGATCCCTTGGGGCACCTGGGGTGCTGGTCAAGGTCATGCCATGGGCTTTTGGATGCATCTCACGGCTTGGGGGTTTCTCCACACAGTTTCTCAGGACCTCAACCATGTCTGTGAGCACCCAGCCTAGGAACACCTCTCCTGAGACTCGGCAGTTCCCTGGAAACTGCTCTTTGGATCAGGCCCTGAAAACCATCGTGGATGTCTACCACCGCTACAGCATCCGGGAGGGCAAGCTCGACCTCCTCAACTTCAATGACTTCAAGACGCTGATGACTGAGCAGACACCGACCTTCCTGCAAGCTTGTGTGAGTGTTCAGGAGCTGTGTTGTGCTCTCCTTGGGTGGCTGCAGTGGGATGAGGCTGAGGTTGCCTCCAAGGATGCTCCCTGGGGAATGGGGTGCAGTTCCCATCACGGCTGTGGTCCACAGACGCAGCTTGTCCATGTGCTGCAGGTGCTCATTCCTCCTGATGCTGTGGGGGTATAGAGCTTGGAAAGAGCTCTATGTCCATCTAGGGCTTTATCTAGGGGCTAAATGCAAGGTAGGAGAGAGTCACAGTGATCCTGCAGCTTTCAGGATCATGGAACAGCAAAGCTGGTTTCCATCAGGGGGATGTGCAGCCCAGGGTGGGGGTATTCTAACACATGTCCTGCTGCCCAATTTCAGAACAGGAACCGTTCTGACTACCTGAATAAGCTCTTCCAAGAGACTGACATAAACAAGGACAAGGACCTGAGCTTCGAGGAGTTCACCATCGTCTTGGCCAAGGTGACCGATGATGCCCACCGCATCATCCACAAGGATGACCGCTGCACACCAGACAAGGATTGAGCCTCCATGAAGACTGGGAGGGGGTGGCTTGTAGGAGTTGGGCTCTTCTTGCTTTCTGTCTGCTTGGATCACTCGTGCTTGTGAGACAATAAAGTATCACTTGGTGTTCATTGAGATCCTAGCTCAGCTCTCCCTTTTGTACCCATCTAATGGGCACCACTGCAGAGAATGCGTAGTCCTGCTGGAGCTAAATACCCACATGAGGTACCCGAAAAGCCCATAAAGGAAGAGGGTGAGACGTGAGTGGGCAGGAACTGTGCTGCTCAGTGTCTGAGCCAAGCTGATGGGCTAGGAAGGTGTTAATGGCCAGAAGAGCAGCACAAGACACTGCCTGAGCTCCACGAGGGTTTTACTCATCACCTGCAACACGAAGGAGGTGTATTAGAGGTTCTCCAGGCAGAGGAAGTGTTGTGCATGGGCTGGGGAGAGCAGAGCCAGCCCAGCTTGAGGAAGCACCTCCTGTTTGCTCTCCTCATGCAGCCTTTTCCCCCTTGGCTGTGCCAAGTGCATTCTCAGGATGCGCAATCGCCTCTGAGCATTAATACCCATGACAACAGGAGTTCACAACAGGGGACAGCCCTTACCACAAGAACAAGCTATTTTATTAGTATCTGTATGCAGAGCTTCTGCTCCATAGGAAATTCCAAGATTTTGGGTTTTCTCCCCCTAAATCCCAATGGAAACTCTCAGAGTTTTCCCACACAGAAAAGTGACCTGGAGTGCTCCCTTCCCAGCCCTGCTCCATCACTTGCTACCCAGCCAAGATGAGATGCCCAATGGGCTCCATCTCACCAAATACCCGATGAGCTCCTGCAGGGCACAAGGATCTTGTCCCTGGATAAGCCACCAGGGAGATGTCTTCCAGCACCAACTGAAACCTTTCTGGGTACTAAATATGGTGTAATCCAGCTCTTCTCCTCAATGAATGCTTGGGTACCACCACCCCAAGGACCAAGGTAGTGCTTGCTGAGCAGTTTGTAGCTGTTTGCTATGGCTGAGACATATACAGATGATTTTTGGCTTGAGATAAAGGCTTGGAAAACCCTTTACCTTGTGGCTCCAGGATGGAGAAAGCTCCTGCAGGGGCTGCATGTGCTGGGTGGCAGCTGGAGCATCGCTGCTCTGATGATGCTCAAAGGAGCTCAGAGTGCATCCCTTGGCTTCTCAAGCTAAAACCACATCTAGCAACCAGAACCTGGCCCATTCCTTAAGGTACTTGTCCACATGGATCAGATCCCCTCAGAGCCTTCTCTTCTCCAGGCCAAGCTCCTGCCTTACCATGATCCTGGGCTGAACACAGCAAAGCCCATGGTGACCAACCCTGCCGTGCCCTCTTCCCACATCAACCAGCCGCTTGCCCGTAAATGGCTCTTTTGAAAGAGTTTTGCAACCAACCAGCTCCTCGGGGCACAACCAATCCCAGTCACCTCCAACCAGCTCTTTCTGTGTCTATCTGGCTGCATCCTGATGTCTGCTTCCTGCTCCTTCCCTTTCCAGCCAGCAAGTGGATGCTTGCCCAGTGCTGTCAGCCTTGGGGCCATTGCTGCATTGCTCACAGGCACAGCTACACAGGGAAGCTCCCCACGCGAGGAGACAGGGCTCCACCATGCTCCTGTGACCCTCAGCAATGGCCAGGCTCCATGGTCACCTTAGGCTCTCATCTCTGTTGCCTGGTGGGCACATCCGATGGTCCAGGCACCATCACTCTCTGGAACCCCCTGACCCATCCCACCCCTGTAACCTCTCTTTGCTCTCCCTCGCCTCCAGGAGGCTAAAAATGACTCAAAATGCCATTTCCTGAAGTTGCTACAAGAATTCTGCAACCCAGCAGATGGTCCCTGTTGGGAAACACTCCAGCCCTTCTCCAGGGCATCAAAGCACTCCTGTTGTGAAACGTGTACCCCAACCAGTGAGGCTCGGGGGGTCACAAGGATGGACCACTCATAGCTGCGTCCCCCCATCTCCCTGCACAGTGCAGCCCCACATGGAGTTCCCAGAGCTTGTCCATGGCTCTGTTTTCGCCTCCTCTTTGTGTCTGAGATGAGCATCGTGTCTGGCAGGTTAAACAACCCCCCAGGCTGAATCAACAGCAGAGCATTCCAATGTAGGAACACTGGAAAATCCGGTTTTGCTCCCGATTTAGCTGCTTCGTTGCCAGCTGGGGTTAAACCTCAACAAGTGCCTGCCTTGGGTGTCTGCGACACAGGCAAACAGCAGGGAAATAAGGTACAAAGTGAGGACTTGGTCTTCAAAGGTAAAAATAGACCTTTGAGCCGCACCTGGTCTGCGCAGCACCGAGCAAAGCACCTTTGGCACTGGCTGCTGCTAAGCTGAGGAGCTGAAACGAAGCTGGGAACCTGCCCTGTGTTATTTGCCTTTCAAAGAGCTGCTTGCTGCAGGCAGGGGATGGTTCCCCAGCACCAGGGCATCGGCCTCAGCACCAGCTCTGTGCCTGTGTCACAACAGCAACGATGTCAATGAAGCACTGAGATGCTTTTGGGTGCACCAGGTCTACAGGGATGGGGATGCGATGGGGCCTAGCAGGGCTGCCTCATTGAGATACTGCCTTGAGACAGCCCCTGCATCCTGCATCCAGCTCTGGAGCAGCAGCACAAGAGGGATGTGGAGCTGATGGAGCATCCCCATCCCTGGCAGGTTGGATGGGACTTGGAGCAAGCTGCTCTAGTGGAAGGGGTCCCTGCCCATGGCAGGGGTTGGACCTGGATGAGCTTTAAGGTCCTTCCCAACCCAAACTCTTCCATGATGCTTCTTTGTGTCACTTTGGCATCCTCTCTGCTCAGGACCTGCAGGCTCTGTTGGGATGAAAGGGATGTGTGCAGATCCGGGGACAGCTCTGCTATCACAGGAGGACGCTCTGCTTGCTCACAGCCCTGCACTGGTGTCCCAGTGCTGCTGCACTCAGTGTGAGGTGGCGGCTGCTTCCTCTGGCCTGGTGGTCCATCACCCCACTGTGTGACACAACAGGAGTCCTGCACCCTGCTCAAGAGAGCACAAAGTCCATGCTGTGTTGGCAAACATCCTGTTGCATCAACCCCATAAGCTTTGAAACTGGTTCCTGCCTTGCTCCTATGGGCCAGCCCTGTTCCTGGAGGTGATGCTTTTCTGCCCTGGCAGGGTGGTGGCAATGAACCAGCTCCACTCTCTCCCTTGGCTGTGAGGCTCTTACCTGCTTCAGAGCCCCTGAAGTGCTGCAGGATCGGGTGCATCACCCATGTTGAGGTGCAGGATCTGCTTCCAGTAGGGATCTGCCACCCTGGGCAGGCTCAGGCAGAGCTGAGTGGAATCTGAGGGCTGCAGATAGAACCATAGACTGGCTTGGGTTGGAAAGGACCTCAAGGTCATCCAGTTCCAACCCCTGCCACGGGCAGGGACCCCTTTGGCTAGAGCAGGTTGCTCCAAGCCCCATCCAGCCTGGCCTTGAGCACTGCCAGGGATGGGGCAGCCACAGCTTCTCCATTCAACCCATTCCAGTGTCCCACCACCCTCACAGTAAAGGGCATCCTTATCTCCAGCCCAAACTCCCACTGTTTCAGTTTGAACCCATCACCCCTTATCCTACAGCTCCAGCCCCTGCTGAAGAGATCAGAGGTCTGAAGGTGTTTGAGACCTCAAGATGTCAAAACCAACTCCAAAGGAAGCTGAAGCAACCTGGCCGGCGGTGGTGAAGCAAACCTGCGGCTGCCTTGTGTCAACCAAAGGGGTTGCTTCAGGGCTGCTGCTTTGGGGAAGCTCGTGGCAGGTTCCTTCCCAGAGCAGGGCGATTTCAGAGCCTTAGGACATCACCAGTGTTTCTTTTCCCCATCCTCTACAGGAAGCTTGCAAATCAGTACCAGGCTCTAAGCACAGACAGCACGAGGCCCACACTGAAAGCATCTCAATACCAAACTCCTCTGATGGGGATGCTCTGAGTGAGGAGTTGAGGTTGGTCTCAGCTCTTGCCCACAAGACACTGGACCCTGCTGCTGGCTGCTGCACTAGAACTGAGCACATCCACCCCCAGCTCCCTTCCAGCCTCATGGAAAACATGTGCCCTAAAAAAGGGTGGTCCTCCAGGGAAGAGCATTCTTCCACCCTTCTCCATCCTTCCAGCTCTTTGCAGCTCACTCTTAGGAGATGCACAGGGTGTTTTCAGGCCAAAACAGGCTTGTTTTCCTAGTTGGAAATGGAAAGACCTGTCAATTCATACAGCCTGAGCTTCAGAGCAATAATGTGAGAAACATAGTGAGCAACGAACCCTGCTCTTCCCAATGTCCACCTACAGCCTGGCTCCAAGGTCCATTGAAAGCCATGCCAGGAGAGAGCAGGGTGCAGGACCTCAAGGAAAACCCATGCAAACACACACAAGAGCCTCACAAACCTCATCTTTATTTGGCAGCAAAACCATCACACTTGAAGGGGAGGGATGGAGGGAGACAGGAAGGGAAGGATGGATGGGGGGGGAGAAAGCCAGGGGTGACAAGCACCCCTTGAGTGCCTTTGGCCATAGACCACAGCCCACCTCAGTGGTGGTGTTGTTGCTGGTGCTGGTGCTTGTGCTGCTGCTGCTGGTTCTCGACGTCGTGGAGATGCTCATGGGTGGCAATGGTCACACGGGTGATGAGCAGCATCACCTCGCTGAAGCTGAGCTGCGCATCCTTGTTCATATCGAGGTCCTTCATGATCTCGTCAATGGTGGCCTTGCTTTTCACATGCTGCAAAGGAAGGGGTGGGGTGAGGGCAAAGTCCACAGCTCAAGCCTCTTGCTGGGACCCTCATAGGGGTCAGGTCCCCAGGAACCTGGTGCTGAGAGTGGTTCCATCCTGGTGCCATCACCATCACCTGTTGCTTGGGGTACAACAAGAAGGTTGGAGAGCAACAGGGCAACATCAGTGCGAGGATACCGGGCAATGAGGAGCCCTATGAAGGTTATGTCTGCCACAAACCTCCCCTTCAGTTGGCTTAAACCCACTTTGCCTTCTGCTTTAACAAAGAGTGATCAAAATTGCACTTTTTGGCTGCTATTTCTGATACCCTTGCTCCTGGATGCCAACAGAAGCCCTGATTTTCCCAGGCAAGGTGATGAGGGTCCGTATCTGCCCATAGGTTCACGCAGACACGGTTGGGTTTCCTTCATCTGGCTTTATGGAGCATGTTTGGAAGGTGGCAGCCCTACAGGGAGGGTCCAGGCAGGAGAACAGTGGGAAGGGAGTGAATGGAGATCCTATTCAGGCAATGGGGTCCTGCCCAGCTCCCTCCCTCCATGGGCCACCAGAAGCCCTGCTTTGCCTCCACTCACCTTCAGGTAGTTGGCAAGCTGCTTCTCAATGAGGAGCTTCAGCTCCGTCTTGGTCAGGGTGTCTCTGTCCCCCTCCCGTCTCGAGTACTGGTGGAAGACATCAATGATGACATCCATGGACTTCTCCAACTGGGAGAGGGGCTCCTGGGCCTGGGAGGTCTGGAAGAGAAACCATGACGCTGAATAACATCCGGAGCCACAAGAGATAAGGAATCAGAGGATCACAGGAAGCCTGATGCAAGCTTCACACCCGCTGAGGTCACAGCCTGCTTTTGTTCATCCTGTTTTGGTGATGAATTAGAGCCGTTTGGTTTGAATTCTCTCCTCTCTACAAGCCAAAGGGAGCGGCAGCCTTTGTCTGTGTCTGCTCTGGGATGTGCAACCACAGATTCTAGCTGAGATCCCATTTCCATCCCCCAAAAACAAGTGCCTTCTCTAAGACAGGCGCTGGTGGAGCAAGGCCCCCCAGAGGAGCTGGTGGCACTGCAGAGACCTCTGTAGAGATACAGAGAATGAGGTCTGATGTCCAGGAGCCTCTTCAATGGCTTGATTGTGCCATGGGGAACCTCCTCCAGGAGGAGACCTTGTGGGTTTAGCTCCAATGAGCCTGAGTGGAGATGGTCATCCTCTGCCAGCAGCACCCTCAATGGTCCTACCAGCACCTAGAAAAGAGCAGGGAGACCTTAAATGCCCACACATTCCCATTGGACTTGCCTTGCTCATCTTGATGAAGGAGCCTGGATCCTCTGGGGCTGCAGTGGGGCTGGTCCCAAGCACAGCATCTCTTATAGCCTGACCTGTGTTGTGAAATGGCCCTGTTTCACCCAGTTCCAGTCCCTTTCATGACACACTCGTGTGTTGCTTAAGGCTTCGAGGTAGTTCCCCAAAAAGAGGTCTCTGTGGCTTTGCTTGCATGGTCGGTGTGTCACGTACTCGGGCTGGATGGCAGGGCAGAGCCATGGCCCTGCTGCTGGGTGCCCTTCACCTGCCTATTGGGGCTGCAGTTCTCCATCAGCTCTCAACCCCAGTGCATTCCCTCCGCTGCTTCAGGCTCACTTCAAGTTCACTTCCCTCTATAGTGGTGTTCTTTCATGCCCTGAGGTAAAGGGGACCCACAGCATCATTCCTGCACATCGCCAATCACAGCACCACAGTCTGGTTTGGGTTGGAAGGGACCTGAAAGCTCATCCAGTTCCAAACCCTGCCACGGACAGGGATGCCTTCCACTAGACCAGCTTGCTCCAAGCCTTATCCAGCTCCCAAAGTGAAAGCATCCTGCTCATACACCTAAGGTGTCAGGGCTGAAAGCTGATGCTGGGCATGCTGAGCTCCAGAATGGTGCCATCAACATGGCAATTCACTACTACTTTGCCACCTAAAGCTCCTCTCTGGTTTATATAGACCGTAAAGAAAGGAGGATTGTGACAGGTTAACACTTGTTCTTTCGCAGTGAAATGATTGCTCCGTGAACTAGATTATATATATTAATTATATTTTTATTATATATATTATATAGTTCATTTTAATGTGCTTGTGGCTACTAACATAAAACAAGAACGCGTGTATGTGAAGCCTCAAGTCAAAGGTTCAGAGCACCTTAGTTTAAAAGGCAGTAAAATTGAGGACCTTCAACGTGAAATTCCCTGGTGCTTCTTTCAATAGTCTCAAAACACAACTCTGCAAAGCTACAAAGGCATTAAATTCATTGGATTGAGCTAACAGAGAATTCAGCTTGGCCATGCTTTGCTAAGAACCCTCATCTGTAAGACAGACAAAGGCAACCACAGCTTTCAGCCAAACCATAATGTTAAATCAAGCACCGGGCTGAATAAATGAGAGAATAGATGTTGAAGAATGCCTTGGCTTCTTTTGGATTTGCTTTTTAAGCATAAAGCCCCACAAGAAACAGCCTGGAGGTGCCAGCCCCTCTGTTCCAGATGAGAAAAGGTCTTTTCTGCACTCTTTATCATATATTTTCTATGTATATGCTTATTATATATTTTTCTGCACTGTTTATTTTATATGCATATTATGTATAATAATTATAGAATCCCAGACTGGTTTGGGTTGGAAAGGACTTTAGGATGCTGTAGATCCAACCCCCCAGCAATGGGCAGGGCCGCACCACCCTCGACCCTGTTGCCCAAGGCTGTGTTCAACCTGGCCTTGATTCATTACATTGCTACTGCCATCTAGGTGCTCGAAAGATAACTGTCCTATCCTGACACCACATAGAACTAAAACCTCAGCTGTACCTACAAAAAGAAAAGGCTTTGTTCAACTTGCCCATAAGATTAGTATGAAGAAAGAGAGGAGAAACAGTCCAAAAGGCAGTAAGAGGCAGCACTTTATCACAGATGAAAGTTCATCCTTGAAAGGGACATTCTTACCTATGGAGGGACCGGGTCAGGAACAAGGCATGCTCTGTTAACTGCAATCTTCCATCAGCTTTCCTGCACACTAAAGCAAACAAGCACATTAACATGAATCATGTATATAACTATGTAGAGTGAATAAGTACAATAAAGATATCAGATATACATATATGTTTTTTATATAGATGATTTATATACATATATATAAAGTAAAGCACAGAGGAAAATGAGCAATGCATCAAGTCATTACTGCATAGAGAGAACAAAGGTTAAGGAGAAATACATCACCCATCAGCACCGAATCATCGAGGCCCACACTTGCCATTGCAGCCGATGGAACCTCAGGTCATTGGGGAAGTTGCTACACAGTGCATCCACCCACAGGTGAGGGGTCGGATTCGGCCACAAGAGGGTCCTGGAAAGAAGGTTTAGGAAAGCAACCGGCTTTATGCCACTGTTTGCTTGTGGGGCCGTGCAGTTTCTCATCGTCTCACTGTTGGCTGCATTGAGAGCCTTGGACAGGCACTGCAGTGCAGCCAAGTGTGAAGGTCATAGAAGAGCTACACCCTCGTGTTTTCCTGCCTCTTTCCAACAGTCACAATGACCATAAATCTCTGTTCTCCCTATATATGTTCATATTTAGATACACTCTACCAAATGCACTTTAACACCCCCCCCCCATACTTTGCTATGTCTCAGCCATGAGCAGGAACCAACCCCTCAGCTGGGTTCCCCTCCATCACAGGCCCTCCACCAGCTCACTTAGTGCCTATTCCTGAGCCCCAACACCTGGCTGCAGAACCTCAGCTCCCCAAAACCTCTGCACTTGGCCTCCGAGCCCGTGGATGCACCACTTAAACCGCGTGAGCCCCAAAACCAAGCCCCAGGACCAGAAAACACTGCCCCGAAAGCAGCGCATCCCATTGCGCGTCCTCACCCCCTTCGCAGCCCCACGGAGCATCCCTCGGTTATTGCTGCTTCAGACCCGACCTCTCCGGCAGCCCCAGCATCACCCCCCGAGCCCGGCCCCCCCTACAGGAAGCCCCGACGGCAGCGATGCCCGGCCCCAACGAGGAGCAGCCGAAAGCCGGATGAGGCCAAGGGCTCAGCCTCCAGTTGCCCCAGCACAACCGGGGCCGCTTCTCTCCCCTCTTCCGCAGCCCCAGGAGAACGGAGGCTCCCTCCGGGGCATCCCCCCCGCTCCTACCCATCACCGGCTCCGGCGCGCTCCGCTCCCGCATGGTTACAACCCGCTCCGGTCCCTCCGCTCCGTAAGCACCGCCCGGTCCCGGGCTCCTCCTTCCTCCCGGGCCGCCTCCATCCGCCTGCAGTCCCCTGCATCCCCCCCTTCTGTTCGCAGCTCATCCTTGCTAAGGAGGAAAGGAGCAGGGCTCCGCGCTTGGGGAAAAGCGGCTGGGAAAGGACCTGGATTGATGGAGCTGACCATGAGCAGCTTGTGCCCAGGAAGACACCAGCAGGACCAGGGCAGGGATTGTGCCCCTGTGCTGGGCACTGGTGAGGCTGCACCTCGAATCCTGTGTTCAGCTCTGAGCTCCTCACTACAAGAGAGACATTGAGGTGCTGGAGCGGGGCCAGAGAAGGGAACAGAGCTGGTGCAGTGCCTGGAGCACAAGTGTGATGGGGAACGGCTGAGGGACCTGGGGGGCTCAGTGTGGAGAAGAGAAGGCTCAGGGGGGACCCGATGGCTCCCTAGAACTGCCTGACAGGAGGATGGAGCCAGGAGGGGCTGGGCTCTGCTCCCAAGGAACAAGGGATGGGACAAGAGGAAACGGCCTCAAGCTGCACCAGGGCAGGTTTAGGTGGAGCTGAGGAACAATTCCTGCCCCAAAGGGTGCTCAGGCATTGGAACAGGCTGCCCAGGGCAGGGCTGCAGTCACCGTCCCTGCAACTGCTCCCAAACCATGTAGACAAAGCCCTCGGTGCCATGGCTTAGCCATGGCCTTGGCAGCGCTGAGGAAGGGCTGGACTTGATGAGCTTAAAGCTCTTTCCAGCCTGGTTGATTCTGTGATCCTATGAAAGGATAGAGAGGAGATTCCTCCTTCCTGCAGCATTACTCCATCTATCTCATGCTCAGCAGCCGCTGGCACCTCCAGTCTCCGATCCCATCTATCACCTGGGAAATCCCAACAAACTAAGGGCACATCCTGGACAAGCAGGAGGACCAAGGAGCTGCTCTGCAGGCACCATGCAGCCATACACTTCACCCATTACAGAGAGGAGATGGAGGGTGGGAGGGATGCAGGTAACTCAGTCAGAAGGAAAAACCACTGACAGGTTATTATAACATCCCAAATCCCAGCAAAACCCTCAGGAAGATGCATCAACAGAGAGAGCAGTTCCCTGGCAGTGTTCAAGGTTGGACACAGGAGCTTGGAGCAAGCTGACCTAGTGGAAGGGATCCCTGCCCACGGCAGGCATTGGAGCTGGATGAGCTTTAAGGTCCCTTCCAGCCCTCCTCTCTCACACTCCTTTATCAAATTAGGGTCGATCAGCTCTTCTTACCTGTATCCTACAGGGAGCAGCACCACATTGCCTCCAGGGTACAGCTCAAACTGTGGATGCAGATAAATGTTAAATCCTCCTTCTTTTCCTGTCTGGTGGGGCTGCATCCCCATTCCTCTCCCTGAGCTTTGCCCTGGTGCGGTGCAGTGCCATCAGCTTGCATTTGTACCCCACTGAAGGACTATGTCCCATCAAAATAGCTTTGGAATAAGCACCTCACAGTGCTGACCCCATCCCAAAGCCTGGAGAAAGAAGGGCTGCACCTCCCAGGGCTGGTCTGTATGAGTGACTGCAACAAGGAGATGCGATCCAGCTGGGGCTGAGCTGTGCTCAGCTGGGAGCCAGCATCCCCATCCTGCCTCGTCCCTCTGCCCACCACAGCCCCTTCCCACCCACTGTTGACCTCCTTCCCCTACTTCAGCCCCCATTCACCCCCACAGATCCCTCCACATGGGGCCAGCAGCCCAGTGCTGACACAGGAAGGGCTGTGCAGTGCCCACCGTGTGCATCGCATTCATTATCAGTGTAGAGATGCTGATAAGGATGAGCCACAGTGGGGCAAAACTGGTCAGTCCTGGGGTGCAGGTGAGGCCCATGGCCAGGAGCTGCCCCACCACCATGGGTGCTCAGAGCCCAGCAAAGCCAGGCTGACGCTGCTGTGGATGGGGACGTGCTGCCACGGGATGGCACCGTGGTGGCAGCAGGCTCCATGGGAAGGGCCTGGCTCAGGGTGATTCAGAGCAATTTGCTCCTAATTCCCCTCGTGTCCTAAGTGGAGGGAGGAGCAGGGTGGTTGTAGGTGCCATTGCCATGCGTTGCCCTCCCGCCCTGTGGAAGTGCTTCCTGCCCAGTGCATGGCTTCTGGGCCATCATGCCTGGTCACCCGCAAGCATCATCCAGGTCCTTCCCATGTGGGACAATGCACTATTCCCATGGCAGAGAAATGCTCTTCCAGCATCGTTCATACAGAGATAGGGACCTGCCAACACAGAGCCTTAACCCCTGCGCAATTGGGCATTGGCATGAGGCCTCAATGCCATGGGTTAGTGGTGGCCTTGGGGTAATGGTTGGACTTGATGCTCTTGAAGGTCTTTTCCAACCTGGTTGTTTCCATGATTCCATGACACCAGTGAATGAACTCCTTGGCATCTCTATCAAGGGCATAGCCAGGAGCAGAACGCTCTCTAGCTCGTGGAAGAGAAACCATGGCAATGCCATTCTCTCTGTGGGGTTTGTGTCATGCAGCACGGTTGTACCCCCAAATTGGGGTGCATTATGCTGCTGCCTGTGCCCAGTATATCCCAAATACAGCCCTGAAGTGTCTGGGGCTCTCCCAAACCCTCCAGCTCCAGGGACCCATAAAGCCGTGAGAGCAGCCCTTGGGGTGATGCAGCTTCCGCACCGCTGTGCCTCGCTGCAGAGGGCCTGCAGGGACTTGCTGCCTCTCCTCCCTCTTGTCAAATTTAGCTCCAGACCATGGGGCTGCCTCTCATTCACAACCCACTGCATCACAGGGACGTCTTGCGCGGTGGCAGCGGAGGGACGGGGGAGGCAAAGGTTGGCTCCAGCAACCCCTCCTCTCCCAACCACGCCGCTGCGAGCCCAACCCTGGGAAGACCGATGCGGAGCGTGATCTCATCTGCCTTTGTACCCTATCTGCAATCTTGGGATGGTGCCTGAGCCCTTAATGAAGGCTGGCACACCCTTCCTAGCTTGTTACACCCCCTTCCAAGCTCAGCAACCCTGGGGTCATTGACTTCTTGGGAGACCGCATGGAGATGGATGAGCGCCAAGCATCCCGCAGCCCCTCTGCCTGGGGCTCCAAGGGCTCCCTGGGGTAACCGGGCCCCATGAAGTGCTCCATCAGGGCTGAAATGCAGCCTGGCACCGAAGGCATGGTGCTGGGATGGGTGGTGGCTGTCCCTGTGCCATTCGCATGTGTAGTAAGGGAGTCGCCCATGGGAGGGAGCTCATAGCCACGTTGTTGTCTAGGGGCACCTGGGGCTGTCCCCACTCTGTTGTCATTCTTTGAATGGGGCTTCCCTGTTTGAAAAGCAGCTTTCTCTTTCCTCGTGGTGGGCAAACGTGACTGCACTCTGCAGCCAGTGGCAGCCCACATGAGACACATGAGGACAGTGTCAAAACTAAGCTTAAACCAAATTTTCTGCAGGAAGACTTTTTGTCAATGCCATTTCCTACACTTTGGTGTTGCAAAGCCCCAAGAACTCACAGATCATAGAATCATGGGATGGTTTGGGCTGGAAAGGAGCTTAAAATCATCTAATTCCAACCCCGTTGGAATCAGATGGCCTTGAGCACTGCAAGGATGGGGCAGCCACAGCTTCCCCCTTCAACCCATTCTAGCTCCTCAACACCCTCACAGGGAAGAACTGCCTCCTTATATCCAATCTAAATCCCCCCCTGTTTCAGTTTGAACCCATCGCCCCTTGTCCTGTCACTGGTGAAGGCCCCTCTCCAGCATCCTTGTAGCCCCCTTCAGACACTGGAAGCTGCTCTGAGGTCCCCACGCAGCTTCTCTTCTCCAGGCTGAACAGCTCCAGTGTTCTCAACCTGTCTCCTATGGGAGCTGCTCCAGCCCCTGCTCATCCTCATGGCTCTAAATCACTTCGGTTGTAAAAGGGGAAAAAAGCCTTTTGGGGGAAGCTAAATGCAAATTTATGCATAGGAAGAGAAGTTCTGGTTTGTTCTTTTGCTGTTGATCCGAGGAGGTCCAACCCCAGTGCAAAACCCTCTGTATAACCCTGCACTCCCCATTCAGGTCCCTGCGTAACGCCCGTGGAAAGCAGAGCTGTGCACTGACCTACATACACCTTTCCCAGGCACGCTGGTAAACATCCTCCTGGGGGAAGGATAATGAGGGAGGCTCCTTGGGGAGCGCAGCAATTCCAGAGAACAGGAATGACCGGAAGAAATCCTCACCCTCCACCCACTTCTGAACAGCCCGCAAGGAGCTTGCGCCGAGCTGCTGCTACCGGTCCCATCCGCGCCCGTCGGCTGGTTGATGCAGGTGAACAGGGTGAGTCTCTGAGGGCTCCTTTTTGGGCTTGAAAGGAGCTTTTATGTATTTAGGGTCATTTTGTAACAGGAGCACCGGGGTCTAAAGGCACAAGCGCAGGATGAACTGGTCGGGCTCCCTCCACCCAGCCCTGAGTGGAGAAACGGCACTTTCCTTTCGCTGCAAGAGCTGATTCATCCAACCCAACAAGTGCCTGTGATGGCTACAGGGAGCTTCAGCCTTTTAATTTAAGCAGGGACAGGGAAAGTGGGGAAATGAAGTGAATTGAGGTGAAAGTCCTGAGGAACCTTCAGCAAAGGGAAGTTTTACCTTTAGTAAGGCTCAAGTGAACTGAATGTATTTTGAGCTATTGGAAATGAAAGTAGGGGTTTTCCTGCAGATCCGTCCCTTGCCAACTTGTTGTGTCCTCAATGCCTTCCCTTTTCAGGACCGGAGACATGTCTAAGCTCATTAAAGCCATCACTGACATGATGGAGAGTTACCAGGGCAATGCCAAGAAGGGGAAGAAATCTGAGCCCTTCAGTAGAAGTGAGTTCAAGAAGCTGATCCAGCAGGAGTTTGCTCCAGTCAAGGTAACTGTATGGCTTTGAGGGTGCAAAGGTGGATGGCAAAGGTGCTGGGCTGATATTTAGGGGTGGTTGGGGGTGATGAGGGGTTCTGCAGCACCCACCCCACATCGGGCTCTGTGCATCCTCCTTTGCTCGCTGCAACTCTCCTTTTCTGCTGCATTGCCCTTGCAATAAGGGGACCTGGCCTTCACTTCACCACCTTGCCCCTTTGGGAAGGTCTGATGTGCTCCTGTCCCCTCAGAGGTCACCCACCAGCAAGTACAGGTACATCACCAGCCCGCCAGATTCGGACACCGAGCCCATCAACAAGAAGAAGAGGGGCTCTACCAAGCGCTGCGTGTACTGAAGGGTGGCTGCTGCTGCTCCTGGGGCACAGGGATGAGGAGGTAAGGAGGAGCTCAGGGGATGCAGCACACAGGCAAAGATCCTGGACAGCATTTGCATTGTTTCCTAGGTGGGGACAGATCCTTCCTTGGGACCAGTGTCACCCCAAACCGGTGTGGTGGTTGTGGGTGAATTCCTCCATAGGTTTTCTTCCCTCTCTTATAGGATCCCTGACTTGCCCTGTGAGCGAAGGGCAGAGGCACCAGCAACATGTGGGCATGGTATGATCACCTTCTGGGCTCCCTCTGCTCCCTCACTGCAGGCAATGCCTGTCCTTGCACTGGTGGTGGTGAAGATGTGAAGACCATGCCCTGCTCCATATATTACCTCCATGAGGCAAAAATAACCCCAGGTCTCTTGTTTAGTCCTGATGCTCCACGGGTGTCTCTTTGGGGTGCTTTGCAACTGCAGTTTGAAGGCTGGGTGGGTTCAGGGGCAGATTTGCTGCTTTCTTCTCATCAACGCAACGGTAGAGCGATGGCTGACCCATCAACCCCTTCCTCTGTGAGCTCCTTTTGGTCTTAATGGGTAGAAAGTGAGAAATCACTAGGCAATAGGGCTGGAATGAACCATGCAATTAGTTGACTCAGGCTCTGCATTCATCATGAGCAGAGAGTGGCAATTCTTCAGGGCAAATGGGAGGTCTATGGTTGGGAGTTCATCCCCAGCTCATTGGAAGTCAACAGCAGGGTTCCCATGGGTGTGCAAGGGGACCAGAAATGCTCTGCAGCGTGTAGAGGGTGTTTGTACCTATGTCTTTGTGCAATTAACCCGCACAAAGACAGGTTAATAGCAGTATAGTACAGGCAGTGCTATTGGTAGTGAGTGGCCAGAGGAGGAGGAAGCAGGACTGTATTACTCAGCCATGTTAAGTCAAGCTAATGAGTGCAGGATCTGGGCCTTCAGCTGAAGGGGTTAATACATCAGCTGCCTTACCTGTGATGTTTCTGCATTGCAAATATCCCAAAGGAACTTTTTTTAGGGCTTATTTTTCTCTTTCTTACATGAATGATTGTAATACCATCAAAACCCAATAAAAACCATCCAACATGACGCTTGTCTGAGCCTCCCTGGGTAGGAGGGGGCTCAAAGCTGTTGTGATGGGGAAGCCTCAAGGGGGTGGGGCAGGAATGCAAAGCACTGGGAGTGTGGGGGCATGGGGGACACCCGCAATTGGTGACATTGGTGTGGGATGGCGAGATGCTTTTATGCTTTCCCATCTCTTGGGATTCATCGGTCTCGGCTGATGGTTGTAAGCACCCAGGGATGATCCACACCAACTGTGGCTTGTGATTGGAGCATCACAAGGCCTCGGAGAGAAAGCAACTCTGCACAAATGGCATGAGCATGTTTGTTAATCTCATTGAGCCCCTGTATGGAAAATAGGGATGAGGAGGTTAAGGAAGCACCAACACAAGAGAAGTCTTGCGAACTCAATGCTTTATTTTCTCATGGGCACCTCACGGGGCCAAAGCACAGCCTGGGTCATCAGGCAGAGGCGGCAGCAGGACCACAAGTGATGCCCTTTCCCCAGGGAGCGATGGTCCTGGAGGGCAAAGGAGAGGGTTTGCAGCCTGGGGCTTGCAAAGCTTTGGGGAGACCAGAGGGAGCTGGTCCATGCGTGGCCTTTGTGGCTGGAGCTGGGGCGGGTGGGACAGCCCATCACTTCATCTTCTGCGAGGGCAGCTGGTGGACCTGCTGCTGCTGCTGCTGCTGTTGCTGCTGCTGGTGGTAGTGGTACTGGACCTGTGGCTTCCCGTGACAGCCACCACCACTGGAGCTATGGCACCCACCGCTGCCACCGGAGCTGTGACAGCCACCGCCACCGCCGGAGCTATGGCAGCCACCGCCGCCACCGGAGCTGTGACAGCCACCGCCACCGCCGGAGCTATGGCAGCCACCGCTGCCACCGGAGCTGTGGCAGCCTCCACCGGAGCTGTGGCAGCCGCCGCTGCTCTGCTGGGTGTAACGCTCCTGCTTGTGGCACTGGTCCCTGTCCTGGCGGGAGCACATGGCTGTGGTTTGGGGTGATCTGCTGGGAGAGGAGAGCCGTCAGGCGCTGCTGCGTGCCCCATCACCCCCATTGCTGACCCTGTGCCTGTCCCGTTTGCAATCCCACCCCCAGCACTGCTATGCAGGATCCCAGAGGCCTGGAGCATCCCCTGATGGAGGATCCCAACAGCTGCTTGGTATGGCCCAGCATAAGACAGGTCCTCACCTCCCTCCATGCATCCCACCACCCTGCAAGCATCCCAGCAGTGGGGTTTGCACTGAACCTGTGTTCTGCATCCCATGCAAGGAAACCAGTCCCCAAAGAAGCAGTATCCATCCGTGTGGCCAGACTTACCTGAGCTTGGGAGGAAAGGAAGCGGAGGGAATGAAGATCCGAGGGACAGGAGCAGTTTTATAGAGATCTGGGATCCCTTTCCCCGGAAATGAGACAACTCTCTGTCACAGCCAGCTATTAGTTTAATACCCAATCCCCATCAAACCGCCCTCTGTTTACATTGCTCGCTTGACTCATTCCTGATGGCTATCATTCCTTTTCTATCTGTTTCCTGGGTGCCACATCAGTATCTAATTGCCAGCCTCACCTGCCTGTAATAGGAAAAACCGTGGGTGCCTGCATTTCCAAAGGCTCAGCTCTTTGAGATGTGTTTTGTTCAATGAAATCCAGGTATAATTATAGCCCGGTCCCATAAGGCTCTGCTCTCAGAATCTAATCCCTGCTATTGAAGTGGCACCAGATAAAGCCAGAAATGATCCAGGTAAAAAGGAGTGTAAAGTTGTTCTTCCTTCTTCCCTAGATGATCTGATGATCTTCTTCCGCAGATGATCGTAGGGACTGAATGAGGTGCTGCAGCCATGGGTACAAAGCCCTCCTGGGCTTCCTGTAGAGAAGGCCTCATGTATTCAGCAGGGGTTTTCGAGCTCCCCTCCTAGACCTAAAGGGTGTGAATTCCCCCCAAAAGGCACCTGAGCAGCCAGAAGATGATCCTGGGGACTGCTGAAGTCCTGCTATGTTCACATACATCAACGCAAGGTCATGGAGTGCTTCGTTGACAAAGACAAGCAATTTCCATCCTCTTAATGACAAAGATCAGGAAATGAAGACTGAGGAATTAAAAGACCCTTTTGGTGCTGCCTGCTTCATTGGTCCCTCTTTTGGAGCAAGGCTGGAGCTCCAGAGATGGCCCTTCTTTATAGCCATGTCCTGGTTGGAAAGCTTCATCATCCCCCAGCACTTCGAAGTGCGTTTATCTCCAGAGACCACAGCTCCTTATTTACAGAGTAAAGGCAAGAAGAAGCCTGAGACGTAGAAGATAACATTGAGAGCCATGCAAACAGACACGAAGATCCACCTCTCTGCTTTGGCAGCTCTCAGTGGGAGGAAGGGATAGCATCAGGGCTTGGACTGTTTGAGCTGAAAGCCAACGTCTTACCCAAGACGCACGTCAACTAGCGCTATTATCACTTATTATATATCAATGTATCAATTATTTACCAATTATTTTATATCAAGCTGCACCAGGGGAGGTTTAGGTAGAGCTGAGGAGCAATTCCTTCCCCAAAGGGTGATCAGGCATTGGAACAGGCCGCCCAGGGCAGTGCTGGGGTCACCGTCCCTGCAAGTGTTCACACACAGTGGAGACAAAGCCCTCAGTGCCATGGGTTAGCCATGGCCTTGGCAGTGCTGGGGAATGGTTGGACTTGATGATCTTAAAGGTCTTTTCCAAGCTGTTTGTTCTATGATTCTATGGTTCTATGTCATTCTGCTCAGCATCACTAGGGGCACTGAAAATTCATTCCTTCCTGCTTCTCCTACACAAACACCCATAGTCAAAGTCTTGAGCTGGCCTCAGGGTCCCTGTGTCCTGCCCATGGCCCAGCTTGAGCAGAGGGGGATGTGGTGACCATGGGCTGAAACCTGCCCTAGGGCATGACCAGCTCGCATCTATCACATGTGTATGGATGCTGGAACTGTCCATCAGGAGCCTCCCAGCTGGTGGCGGTGGTGTCTGTCTACCCAAGGGGGTAGTGATGGGGAGGATTGCGAAGCATTCACTGAGGTCATGCAATCTCACACAGAAACTGGTGCCTGCACTTGTAATTAGCAGAGGAACTGGGCAGACACCCACTGAGAGCTGTGTGTGCTGCAGGCAAAAGCCATCAGGCTGCTGGAGCAAGTGTGTGCATGCACTGAAGGGGCTGGTTCCACTGTGGGCTGAACACTATGTCCACAGGGCTTCTTGCTGCTGCTACGTGCATCCCTCCCACCAGCCAGAAGAATAAGCAGTGACTGAAGTCTCAAGGACAAATGAATTGCTGGGCATGAGTCCTGTGCAAGCAGGTTTTGTCTTTTGCGGAGGATATTGTGTCTTGCCCGTGTTAGGAGTGATGTTCTGCACAGGAGGGTTTAATGCTCATTTGCTTTACAGGTGATGATCTCACTCATTCAATGAGAAAGGACAATGGGAGGATTTGCAGTTTCAAGTTTGCTTTGCAGTCCTCAGCCTCCCCGGTGTCTTAGCTCAGCTTTCAAAAGCAGAAACCACATAGGAATGGCACCAGAGAAGCCTCTGTCCTTTTTCATTGAGGTTACAGGAGAAAAAGAGATCTTTAAACACTCAAAACCCTCATAGGCAAAGAAAAGGAACCTCAACAAATAGGACTTGTGATTGCTTAGAGGGATTTCTTGGGATGAATGGGGTTGCACTCACGGATCCCCTCACCCAAGGGGATGGATTTGGCTTCTCTCTCTACCAGCTCTTCCCTTGACTCTTTGCATCCCTTATTCCAGCCCATGGAGGCAGATAGGTGCTGAGTTCAGCATGATGAGCTCCGGAAAACACAAGAAGTAAAGAATTCACTGAATTAAATTGCATGGATTTATGCAGCAATGTCATTTGGTTTCCTTGTGCACGCGTGCTGAAGGGCTGGGTGCTTTCTTTTCCCCTGGTTAAGATATATGAACTGCAGGTAACTGTAGAGGTCCTGTATTCCCCTACACCCAGTTGTGCCGCTGTAACATGAACATTAAGAAGAGGACAAGGGAAGTCTTGCTAATTCAATGCTTTATTGTCTCATGGGCACCTCATGGGGCCAAAGCACAACCTGGTGCATCAGGCAGAGGCAGCAGGGACCACAGGTGATGCCCCTTCCCCAGGAAGCTGGAGGGCAGAGAAGAGGGTTTGAAGCCGGGCAGCCCCAAAGCTTTGGGGAGACCAGAGGGAGCTGGTCCATGCGTGGCCTTTGCTGCTGGAGCCATTGGGTGCTCCATCACTTCATCTTCTGCGAGGGCAGCTGGTGGATCTGCTGCTGCTGCTGCTGCTGCTGGTAGTGGATCTGTGGGATCCCATGGCAGCTGGAGCCACCGGAGCTATGGCATCCACTGCTGCCACCGGAGCTGTGACAGCCACCGCCGGAGCTATGGCAGCCACCACCACTGGAGCTATGGCAGCCACTACCACCGGAGCTATGGCAGCCACCACCACTGGAGCTGTGACAGCCACCACCACTGGAGCTGTGACAGCCACCGCTGCCACCGGAGCTGTGGCATCCACCACCAGAGCGGTGGCATCCACCACCGGAGCTGTGGCATCCACCACCGCTGCTGTAGCGCTCCTGCTCATGGCACTTGTCCCTGTCCTGGCGGGAGCACATGGCTGTGTTTTCAGGTGACCTGCAGGGAAAGAGGAGCTGTCAGGGGCTTTCCTGCCCTGCTTCTGCTCTCACAGAGCAGGGAAATCTGGAGGTGCCTTTATCCGGTCTTACCCAGATCCCCACAGTCATCTCTAAGCCTTGTGCCAGCTTCTCACCACCCGTGGGATTGACCCACCAAAGCCATAGCCAAAGACACTCAGAGCATCCGGAGCAACTGAGCAAGGTGAACGTGGCTTTCCAGAGCAGACTCGTGTTGCTCCCAGAGAGAGAAGAAGAACACCCCAGAGGCTCCCTTCAAGCCCATATCTCTCTGTTCGCATTCAGCACCCTCTGCACCCCACGTCCCTACTCACAGAGCAAGCCCCAACCTAGTTCAAGGTTCACAAACCCATCTGCCTCCCGTGCTGCATCCAGCCCCAGAGCCCCGCAGCATCGCTGCTCTTACCTGAGATGCTCGTGCAGCAAAGGAGCAAGGAGGGAATGAAGCTTCCCCGGATGGGATCGCTTTTATACCCTCTCGGTGCACCCCATCTGGAAAGGAAGCCCCTCCCTGTCACAGAGATCTGATGGTTCATTTGATTTGTTGATGGCTTTTTTTTTGGCCTCCCCACTCTGCAGGTTGCTGGTGTGACTCACCCCATCCGTGTTGGGTATCGCCTCCTTATAGGTCGTCATTCCTGTGCCGCAGAAACACTTAATTGCCAGCTCTACATGTGCTTAGTTCCAATGAGGGAGTGATGTGGGTGGCCCTGGTCTCCACATCTGTGCTGGTTTGGTTTTGGTGTTTGGGAGTGCTTTGTGTTAAGGGGGGGAGATGAGGTTGTACACCTAAATCACACCATCCTTTTGAAACGTTTTGAAGTGATCTAGTCCTGCCAATGCACCTAAAGCCAGAGATATGTCTACAAGTAGATGCTGGATTGGAGCCAGAGAAGGGCAATGGAGCTGGTGCAGGGTCCGGAGCCCAAGTGTGATGAGGAATGGCTGAAGGACCTGGGGAGTTCAGATGGAGAAGGTTCATGGGGACCTTATTGCTCCCTACAGCTGCCTGACAGGAGGAAGGAGCCAGGAGGGGCCAGGAGGGGCCTGGGCTCTGCTGCCAAGGAACAAGGGATGGGACAAGAGGAAATGGCCTCAAGCTGCACTGGGAGAGGTTTAGGTTGGATGTGGGGAAGAGTTTGTCCACCTAAAGGATGCTCAGGCATTGGAACAAGCTGCCCAGGGCAGTAGTGCAGTCATCATCCCTATAGGTATTCACACACCGTGGAGACGAGGCCCTTTGTAACATGGGTTAGTGGTGGCCTTGGCAGTGCTGGGGAAGGGTTGGACTTGATGAGCATCAAGGTCTTTTCCAACCTGATTGATTCAATGATTCTGTGATTCTAAGTACCAATAGCACCTTTGCCAACCTTAACAGCAATTTGACTGCGACCACTGTTGGCTCATTTCTCTTAAAAGCAGCTGAAACATAGAATCATGGAATAGTTAGGGTTGGGAAGGACCTTGAGACCATCTTAAGATCATCCAGTTCCAACCCCCCTGCCATGGTGAAGAGAGATTGAAGCCAGCTCCTATGAATCTTTCCTGTTGGTCAAACCTTTCCTGCTGTTGCAAGAAGGCCCAAACGCAGTCGGGATTCTTATTTTTGGAAGGGGGAAGACTGGTCCTAGGTAGTGATCCAGGATTAGCAGGGTACATAATTATGTGGTGAACTTTCAGACAGTGAGTAATGCTGGAGTAGCAGCACTGGTGGATTCTTTCCAAGTTGTGAGTGGTTTCAGCGCTGCCAGGGCTCCCATGGGTGCTGCCCTTGGTGACACATGGTGGCCTTGGGTGGCTGCTATGTTGTGGGGAGCTGGTAGACCCCAAGGACTTCCCCCAGACTTGTAGGAACGTTTGTTTTGGAGCACTTTTCCCCTTTCCACAATTAGCTTGTGATTGGCCAACAGTTCTGAGAGGTATTTGGAGGGATGCATGGACACTTGGAGCACTGTGTGCTGTTCTGGTGTCCTCAGCATAAGGACATGGATCTGTTGGAGCAAATCCAGAGGAGGCCACAAGGATGAGCAGGGGCTGGAGCACTTCCTGTATGGAGACAGGCTGAGACTAGTGGGGCTGTTCAGCCTGGAGAAGAGAAGGCTGCGTGGAGACCTCAGAGCAGCTTCCAGTATCTGAAGGGGGGCTATAGGGATGCTGGGGAGGGGCTTTTCATCAGAGACTGGAGTGATAGGACAAGGGGTGATGGGTTCAAACTGGAAAAGGAGAAGTTCAGGTTAGATATAAGGAGGAAGTTCTTTACTGTGAGGGTGCTGAGGCACTGGAATGGGTTGCCCAAGGAAGGTGTGAATGCTCCATCCCTGGCAATGTTCAAGGACAGGTTGGACAGAGCCTTAGGCAACATTGTCTAGTGTGATGTGTCCCTGCCCATAGCAGGAGGTTGGAACTGGATGATTTTAAGCTCCTTTGCAACCCAAACCATTCTCTGATTCTGGGATTCTATGATTAACCATCTGACACATTTGCTGTTACCAAAACACAGGGATTTTTGGCAAGGCAGGTGGACAGGGCAGGGTTAATTAGTCAGGTAAGCAACAAAAAGGCTTCTTTTGTGTTGCTAAACTGCTGTCAGGAGCTAGTGCAGTGTCAGGGCAAACCATACCCAGGTGTGATCTCTTCTATTTAACTGTGTTTTGTTCCGGCATCAGATGAAATGGGCTCAATCCTCTTCATCAAAATAGACTCAAAGTAATTGTTGGCTCTCAACATCACCAATGTTATTCATTTCCTCGTGTTTGAATTACTCTGAGCTTGCTAAAGTGGTCACTAAAGACCAGCAGCACCCAGGCAGCAGTCCTGGGCACCTCTAGATTTGTGGTTGTCTACCTTAAAGGCCTTGAAAATGGGGTTCTGCAATGGGGGCTTAAGGCAGATGCCACACACATACAACCACCCTTTCCAAATGATTCTTACACCATAGAATGGTTTGGGTTGGAAGGGGGCTTTAAAGCTCATCCAGTTCCAACTCCTGCCATGAGCAGGGACACCTTCCACTAGAGCAGCTTGCTCCAACCTGGCCTTGAGCACTGCCAGGGATGGGGCAACCACAGGTTCTCCATTCAACCCATTCCAGTTCCCCACCATCCTCACAGGGAAGAACTTCCTTATATCCAACCCAAACTTCCCCTGTTTCAGTTCTACACCAAAAGCAGGCAGACTGCTCAGGGGGTTAGCTGCTGCCTGCACCATTTTCAGCAATGCCACATCTCTCTGATCATTGTGACACACTTGAGAGTTATCTTATGAGGGCAACATCCATTTCATGAACGGCAATCCCGGACCAATAATTACACAATTGGTTCTAATTACAAGCCCAGAAGAAACTTATCAGCTCATTGTGTAACGTTAACATCTTGCAACACCCTTGGCTCAACCTACAGCTCTTGAAGTGCTGGGCAGAGGGTTTCTAGAAAGGGGTTGTCTTAAGCATGTGGAGATACCTGCCTAAGGATGGTGTCCCGGGGCTAAATGGCAAAGAAAGGGGTTTCTCTGCCTTTGCCTATAGGACTTTTTCTGCCCCATGGTTGTGGCTATAGCTGACCCCAAGCTTGTGCAATTTAGCCTGTGGGGTGTTGATGGAGGGTTTTGGGCCTCCATGGGAAGGTGGTGTGGAGGCACTGCAGATGCCTGAAGTGGCCTCCTAAAATCTCAGCATTCTCTATTCTCTCTTTTCCTTTGGATTCCATAGAGGAGAATGTGTCAGTGCCCACTCCTATTGTCTGTTTCCAGGCCGGGTGACTTCAGGACTATTAGACCAGCACAAAATGTCTTGTTTTGTGATATGAAACTCAAGGTGAAAGAAAATCCATGGACACAAAACTCTCATGAACTCCAGGTTGTAATGGCATCTATATAGAATGATACAGAGGAACATACACAGCTTGTTTTAGCACCCACAGATAAGCTCATCAAAGGTACAGAACTCGCCAAGGGAGGGAGAGGAGAAACTTTCTTTGGAGGTGGCTGGAGGACATGCAAAGCTTTCGGAACTCAGCACAAGATCAAGGACATGCGTGTGTATAATGCATACACAGCGTCCTTATCACTTCATCTTTGAGGATACTTGATAAATCTGCTGCTGGCAATCCTGTGGCTTTCCATGGCAGGATCCCATTCTGCTCCTGTAGCATCTGGATCCACCACTGCTCCCATGGCATCTGGATCCACTGCTCCCATGGCAACTGGATCCACCACTGCTCCTGTGGCATCCGTATCCACTGCTCCCATGGCATCCAGATCCACTGCTCCCATGGCATCTGGATCCACTGCTCCTGTGGCATCCAGATCCACCGCTCCCATGGCATCCAGATCCACTGCTCCCATGGCATCCGGATCCACTGCTCCCATGGCATCCGGATCCACTGCTCCCATGGCATCCACTGATCCACATCCGCCACTCTCCTGTGGCATCCAGATCCACTGCTCCTGTGGCATCCAGATCCACTGCTCCCATGGCATCCGGATCCACTGCTCCTGTGGCATCCAGATCCACTGCTCCCATGGCATCCGGATCCACTGCTCCCATGGCATCCGGATCCACTGCTCCCGTGGCATCCGGATCCACTGCTCCTGTGGCATCCAGATCCACTGCTCCTGTGGCATCCAGATCCTCCACTGCTCCTGTGACACCCTTCACTGCTGTGGCATGAGGATCGTTCTTGCTGGTGGCACTGGTCTTTGTCCTGGCAGGAGCACATCTTCAGACCTGCTGGGAAGACCATGATCCTTGAGTGGGTGCAAGGCAGGAGATGCTGTGATGTCTGCCAGCTGGCAGCAATAGGTGGCTAGTTAGATGGGATTATATATCCAGAATAAATTCTGATTATAAGGCAGTCTTGTAGAAGAGAGGAAAATCAGCTATTCATTTCTGCCCATAGTGGTCCCTGACCTGTACAGAGCACTCTGTGCTACCCTTCTTCGAGCAAGTCTTTCCTTCCTCTTCTATGTTTAACAAGTACATAAGACAGAAGTTAAAGCACTTTGTGACTAGTGACAAGAGGCCAGAGTCCAGAGCTAGACCTGAAGAGTCCTGTCCTAGGCTGTCTGAGCCAGTAAGTTTTAAGTTTTCTTAGTTGCTTTCCATTATTTATGGATAGACATGAATATGGATGGAGAAGACAACCCAGGCAGAAGGACTGAGCAACTGTGACTGGCGATAAGACGTGTAATAGAAGTAATCGAGAACCTCAGGATCAGGACAAAGCTGGTGATCATGAAGAGTGCAAAAGTTTGCTCAAGCTGCACTTACCCTGTTCAGCAGCAGTTGGAGAGGAGATGTGAAGCTGAGGCTATGAGGAGAAATGGGCTGCGAGAGCTTTTATAGGGCACCTGATGTTCTCCCTCTGGAAACAAGATGAGGCCCCACTGGAGGGACTTGATTCTTTGACTCCCGGTATTGCAAGCGGATCAATATCCTGCCATTCCTCTCCTTACTCCATAAAAATGTTGATTGCCCACCACACCTGGATGGGGAGGTTTCTGGATGGTCCTGCTGCCTTTGACTAAAGCATTTGCTTCCTTCTTGTGCCTAATGCGAAGCAGAGCCTTGAGCCCCAGTCGGCAATGCAAAGACGTTAGTGGATGGGAAGGTGGAATTTGTGGGGTGAGCAGTGGGTTGGCTTACAAAGGGGTCCAGGAAATGCAAAGGGCTTGAAGAAATAAGAGCAAACAAGGCCATGGTGGTGTGTAGGCAAAATAAGTGCATTTGGGCAGGTTGGGAATAAAAGATCTAGGTTGTGAGTAGGCGAAGGAGACAAAGGGAATTAAGGATGCAGGTATGAGCACGTGATGGGGTGGCAGAACATGAGCACAGAGCCTGGGGCTGGTCCATGTGGGGGGTGCCCTGAAAACAAGGGGTGTGAAGGAGTGTGAGCATCCTCCTCTGAGCCCTAGGGGCCAGCACTGGCCATGCATCTCCACTGGGGTGATGGAGCTCAGCCCTGGTGGGTTACAAAAGGAGTTGAGTCACCTCTGGGCTCTTAAAGCTGTCCTGAGGTTTGGGGTTCACAGGTGGGCAATGATGATGAGAGACTTTGAAGCAAACTCCTGCTGGATTCATCCAGTTGAAGTGGGAGGGGGAGAACGCAGGAGGTGGGACATGGCTTGGGAGTAGCACCAAAGAGAAACCTGTTTCTGAGAAAACAGCACGGAAGCACTAAAAGGAGCTTTGGAGTGTTGCAATATTTCAAGTTAGTCCTTTCATTGCTCCAAAGAAAGACTTTTAACCCAAAGAGAAGGATTTGAAAACCCCGTAAGAGGCAGAGATCATTCAGGCAGGAGGCTGGGAAGGACAGAAAGTCTCCAACAGTGTCCCAGTCCCAGGATACTTCTTCCAATATCTAATATTGGTTACCTTTATTACACTTTGATTGGAGATAAAGGTAGGGAGGGAAGTGCTGGGACTTCCTGAGCTCTGTCCTCCCTCTGTCCTCACACCTACATTTGGGGAGGGCACCAGGATCTGCATCTCTATTGATTTAAGCTCTGCCTTGGGGAAAAGCCTTTTTGCCTACCGAGTGCACCAGGCGTGATGTCAGCAGGACTCTAGAGGCCACTGTCATATTAATAATGGCACCGGTTGATTGACTTAAGATGAAGAGATTCATTACTGACTCAGTTGAGGGAATGGGTACATGAGGAAATCAGAATGTGTCTGGGGCTATTTCACCAGTGTCAGAAGAAGGAGTTTTCTTGTGAAACTATTATTCACGATCCACTGATCACACCCCAGAGCACGTGGATGGTGACAAACATGTTTATAATGTCTCTCGGCGATAGAGTATGATCCCAGATGGGAGGATGCTCACGCATTGTCAGCGACCTGGATGCATGTATAAGGCAGGACAGGGCTGATGCTACAGATGGTCTCTGAGCCCCATATATCTTCTGCAAAGCTCCTAATATTAGGGGAAGGCTTCCCTGTGACCCTTGATCCTATTCAGAGTGAAGAGCAGGGTTTTAATTTGGGTCATTTGTCAGTTTTATGGAAGGAATTGCCTTTGCAGTTGTCCCAGGTCTCAGAGATGGTTTGTTCCCTAATTGGGATTATAGTTTCTGGGTGGCGTATACATGGTCATGATTCTTTCATATGTCAGTTACTGGTTTTCTATTTATGAAGGAGATGAATGAAGCACAGAATGAACCCAAGGCCTTAGAGGGTCTGGAGTACAAGTTCAAACCTCCACTTCCCTGAGAGGTGTTTTAAACACAAAGAAGATCTGTTTTGGACAGGGGTTGCTCATGTGAATTCCCTCTCATTAGAGATTAGACAACTGCATGTCAAATTAGATTAAGCAGAACAAATCCTGCTCTGGGGTGTGGGAAATGGGAGCTGCCCTCCTGAGGTCTCCTCCAACCCAATATTCCACAACCCAGCTTGCTCCAGAAGGGATTTGAAGGTGGATTTGGATGCTTTTCTACCCCCTATCCTTTATTGCAATAGTTCTGCTGGCACCTTTCTTTCCACAGAGGTCCCCAAGGCTTGCACAAGAGACGTTGCATGCACAGGGGTAGCTGAGCCATTGCAATGCACCACGCATCCTGGGCCACCCCGGCAAGCCATGCTTGGGATGGTGACTGTGTGCTCTGCAATGCAGGCTGGCATCAGCCTTTGCACATGTGTGAGAAAGAGGTTGGCAAGGAATGTTTACTGAGCATGTCGTCAGCCCCTATGTGTCCTCCTATAACACCTCTGTCCCAGGAGGGTGCACCCTGCACCCAGTTTTACTTCTTTTCCTTATCCAGATCGTGCTGCAGGAGAAATCTCCACCACTAATGTTGCAAAGCACCTGATTCCGTGATGTGTCACATCCTGCAGGCTGGGCCAGGCAGGACACGGGGAGATGGAGACGATGGAGGCTCTTGCCTGGACTGGGTGAGGTACAGGGAGCCACTGGGGGCATGATGCTGTGAGTCACAGACTCCAGATCCCTGCTTTCCTGCAACCATCCAACCAGGTGATTCCTCTCATAGCCCTATCAGGCCATATCCCACAAGGAGTTTGGGGCTTTTCTTCCTGTTAGAGAGAACAGGTCCTGCCAAGTGCTCTCTGATGTCTACAAACCCTTTGCTAACTTCCATTTGACACGTATTCTTGGCCAGATGATCCACACTTCTCCCAAGGTCAAAGTCTTAGAAGGAGTCTCATCCATCCTGGTCTTTCCCAACATCTCTCATCAGTCAGAATGAGATCAGCATGAGATCCTGGTCTTTCCTAACAGCTCTTATCGCTCAGAATGCACCGAGCATCACTATCAACTGCTGAAGACACATAGCAGGAGCTGCCTCCCTTGGGATGAGTCAAGGTCTAATGGACCATGGACCAGAACATTTCTCTTCCAGCAGCTTTGGCGTTGTCTCTTGTTCTGCACTAGCCATGGCATTCCCATTCCTGCATCCTCTTCCTGACTTTTTTCCCAGGGCCTTCTTGGAGGCTTATGACGTAAGTCAGACTGTACCCATTGCTTAGTCAGTGGATGGAATGATATGCCACGCAGACCCTCTCATTCTTACCTCTGATGAAATGCGTGGCTTTTCTTTTTGCATTAGGATATTAGTATTTAATTGCTGGATTGCAGAAAGAGCTTGTGATGAAAACTGTTAGTTCTTAAAAAGGAAGTTGTAAGGTTGAATCAACCAGGAACCTCAGTATGAGGTGAACAGGGACACTGCAATCACCAGCTTTGGCCACAAGAAGGAACAGAGTTAGTTCAAAGGGATGAAGTGGAAAACACTGATGCAAGGGGGGTATGAACCATAGTTTTTTTATTGCCTCCACATCTGCTGTGAAATAAGGACGGGAACAGCACTTAATGTTTCACAGGGACGGTGAGTTACACTTTCAAAGCATGTTACAAGCAAAATGACAGGAAGAGTGGAGATGCATGAACAAGACAGGACATGCCATTCATCAAGGCAATGTTGCAAGAGGGAGAAGGTTCCCCCATTCATCCCCATTCCTCATGTCCTCTATTTTGTCTTCTGGGCTGGCACTTTGCAGACCTGCTTTTGTTGCTGGCTTGGGATGCACTTTGCAGCAGGCACGCAGCCTTGCTGCACCGGAGAGGGACAGGTCTGCACTGGGGGGCACTGGGTGATGCACTGCGTTGGCTTGCTGTAGCATGGCTTCCCACCTTGGTACCCTGATCCATGGCACGTCTCAGAGCAGACGGACCTCCCATAGCTCTGGCATCCCCCCGATGACCCATAGCTGTACGTGGGTCTCCTGACGCAGCTTGAACCACCTCCGTGGCATGAACCTGAGGATCCGTGGCATCTCTCGGAGCAGACGGACCTCCCATAGCTCTGGCATCCCCCTGATGACCCATAGCTGCACGTGGGTCTCCTGACGCAGCTTGAACCACCTCCATGGCAGGAATCAGACACAGCATAGCCGTGGCACCTCTCGGAGCAGACTGGCTGCCGATAGCCATAGTGACGGTAGTTGTGCCCTCTCATCCCTTCAACGCCTTCACCGTCGCACCCTGAGCAGCAATTGTTGTAGCCATAGCGGAAGGGGGTGCGCCGGGTGTCCAGCCAGGAGCCTGAGGGATCGTACCAGGTTGAGTTCAAGTTGAAGTATGATTCCCTTCCAGAAGAGTAGATCATGTTTGAGTCGTAGGGGAACACCTGCAAAACACACAGTCAGGTATGTCTGGACGTCCACCTCTTCTCTTTCCATTCAGTTTGCCATAAAGAAGGTTTACTGAGCCAGGAACAGGTCAACCTTGCTTATCCTGAAAGCCTGGATCCAAAGACAGTTCTTGCAGCTGCCCAGTACTGATCACATCATGTCCAAACCCCCTTTCTGACCTTACCCTCACTTTTTCCCTCTCCAGGAACAGAAACAACCATAAAAGCATTGCAGAATTTAGTGGCATTGCTGTAGATCCCACACCCAAGTCTCTCAATAGCTTCTTCCTTGGCTTTGCCCACTGTCCTCTAGCCCTGGTGGTCTGAAACAGGGGGCAAGTGTGCCAGGTCTGTGACCCCCTGAATCCAGACACCCATCCAAAAATGAACCTGGGATGTTTCTTACCCAATTCACAAGGGGTGGCAGATGCTGACCAGGGGAACAGATTGTGAGAAGCAAAGGGCTGGAGGCCTTTTATATAGTTCCAAGTCTCTCCCATTGTAAATGAAACACGCTGCAGGAACGAGGATTAAATGATTTATTGACAAAACACCTCCTCCATTTGGATACTGTTCCCAGCACTTGGCATGCTCTGCTTGACTCGTGATTCCTGATAAGCATCTCTTAATTATAATTATATATATTATACAACAGTTACCAAGTGGTGCACATAAAGGATTAATATCATGTCAACCACACATCAGCTATGTGAAGCAGGTAATAACGTACTTATTCACTGTCTCCAGAGGACCAGGACACTGACTGGAGGCTGATGAGTGACCTGTGAGTCAGGAGCCATGATGTGGACAGTGCTAATGTCCTGGCCTTCCCCTTCTTCTACTACCCATGAGGAGCATTTCCAGGTGCCTGAAGCACAGATAGGTGATTGGGAAGAGCCAGTTCAGAGTCACCAAGAACAAATCGTGCTGATGGGTTTCGGTGATGAAGGCATTTGCTCTGCTGACAGTGGAGTGTGATGGATGGTGCTACCTCAGCTTTTGAAGGCTTTTGGCACAGTTTCACATAGCAACCTAAGGGAGTTAAGCTGGTGGAGGTGTGGACTGGATGGGTAAACTAAACAGTGGATGACTGGTGCTGTGTATCATCTTCATCAATGCTTTGGGTGGACTTGGCTAATCCAGGTGACGTCAAATTAGGGTGAGCAGCTGAAACTGCTGGACATGGATTGGCTGGAAAAGTCCATGGACTAACTGGGATGGGGTGGCTGGCAAAAAGCACCTTGGAAGGAAAAATGGATCAAAGCTGATATGCTGTGAGGGTTATGCTGGCTCTTGGTCTGTGGGCTCTGATCAGCCCTTTGGACACCACACTGGGTCTGTGTCTGGGAGCTGGCTTCAGCAAGAAGAGGCTGGGGTAAAATAGCCGATAAAGTAAGGAATTTCTGAGGCTAAAGTTCACACGTTAAGTGGTTTTATTTGTTTGGTTGAAATTAGAGAAAGAATAAATTATTGTGGTTTTCTGCACCAAGGAAACAAGACTGAATTTCTCTTTTCCTTCTGGTTTTCCTTGGTGGTTGCTAGCGGCTGTGGGGACACACTTGGGCAATACAAAGAGACACGGAAATATGTTTTAATGCACTAGTGAGAGGTTTTTCTGGCAAAGTGAGAGAGAAACAGCACGTTACCATTGTGCATTTGGGTGCTGTGGGGGAAGAGCCTGGCCTGCATCTTCCTGCATGGAGTGAAAAGGCATTCCTGGTATGCACAGACACACCTCACGTGCTGGAGCACACCCTTATTATCATGATTAACATTCGTATGATGGATGGCCTCCTGGTGCAGTGTTACTATCTAGTCAATGATGGCATGCATTAGAGAGCAAACAGTTTGTACCTAGATCTGGACCATAGTGAAGTCCATGAATTGGTTCTGTGGTGGGTAACCACAGCGGAGAGGATTTTACAGCACACAGATGGAGGTCAACGTGGTCAGACTGCTACAGCCAGAGCCAAAATCCTCGCGAGTAAACTCTGGCTTTGATTTTAAAGGTACAAGTTTCCTCATGAGAACTTTAATGACTTTTAATGTCTCATGGTAATGTTTGTAATAATTCTAGGGTTAAAAATAAAGGAACCAAGTGTCAGCTAAGGTTTTTCCACTTTATTCTTGAATACACAGAGGAGGAAATAAAATCTCAGGAGTCCTTAATGCTCCTGCCATCACAGTGTGTACTGTTTAACCAGTATAGTCCTGTTTTCAAAATCAGAGCAGGTGAATCCATGTCAGGCTGTTTTCCCATCCTTCCTCAGGCTCTTTCCATTCCGATTCTCCATCCCCATGCTGCTCACCTTCTCAGAGGAAGGGAGAAACGGCTGCTCCACCCTGAGGAAGAGCAAAGTGGGGTTGAATGATTCAAGTCTATTCCTTGGCATGGAGGACCCTGAGAATTTAAAGTGTCAGTGCTGGGGTCAAGCAGGGGACTGCGGACCCTGAATCCAGTGTGCAAAGAGCAGCAAGGAGCCATCAGCCACCGCTTTTGTGCTGAAAGCAGAGGTGAGAACAGTGATGAGGCGAGGAGTGAAGCATCCTCCCCTCTGAGCATGTGCTGAGGAGGGGTCCCAGCACATCACTTCTTCTGCAGACAGGGTGGCAAGAGAGTGACCTTCTTTTGCTGGTGCTGGCTGGGATGCTGTGGCAGGGGCACAGCAGCCGGGCGGCAGTGCTGGACCGGCGGGCAGCAGCACGGGCTGCAGGGGCAGCGATGCTGCAGCGGCAGGGGATGCAGTATCACGGGGGGACGAGCATCCTCTACTGGGCACTGGTCCACCCTCCTCCGGGGCTTGCCGCAGCATCCCGGCTCCTCGCAGTGCAGCGGTGGGCGGTACTGCTGCAGCGGCCGGCGATGGATCTTCACTGGTGGGGGGCAGATGGGCTGCACATGGCTCACCTCCACCCGCCGCCGGGGCTTGTTGCAGCTCTGCTGCGGTGGGCAGTAGCTCTGCGGTGGGCACGGCTCCAGGGGCTGGCAGCCCTGAGGCTCGCTCTGGCAGGACCCCTCAATGTCACGGCTGAGGCTGCCGGAGTCGTGGCAAGGGGGTAGGTTTGTGGTGCCCATAGGGCTTTCGTGGCAGCACCCTGTCCAGCCCTTCTCGCCACAGACCGAGCTGTCGTGGTACAAGTCCTGGTTGCTGTCTCCTTTCTGGTAGTGCATCTTGTGTTCAGCCAAGCCCCTGGGGATAAATAGCCTGTGAAAAAAGCAACAAGCCCCACTGACTTCCTTTTGGTTTGCTGCTTCTATGAATAAAAATGAAGAATCCAAATCAGCTGAGAGAATCCAACTCACCCTGTGACCGGGGCTAGATGGGCTGAGCAGAGAGTCTGAGTCCTGAGGACAGGGCTGAAAGCTTTTATATGCAGCCAAGCTCTCTTGGAAATGAGGCATGCCCTGGGAATTAATAGCTGAGCAGTGAGTGCCACTTCTGTATGGATATTTTTTCTGGCACTTGCTGTTGTATTAATCAGCAGCAATTAGCATCTCCCTTGATGGAAGCTGTCAGCTTAGCTCTTTGCATATGCAGTGGCCATTATCTAATTAGTTCTCTCATTGGTCATGTTCAAATACGCTGTTACTAAGGTTAGTCAGGTGGGATCCTGGCATCAGGATACCTGGAATACCGTGATGTTGAGTGATGTGCCCAAAAGCAGTCTCTCTGGCAGTGGGAAAGCCACAAAAAGGCCCAGGAGTTCTGGTGTCCAGTCCCATGTGCTGGCACCCAGCAGCTGATGCTTTGAAACAAGGCTTTGCAGATAGGGCAAGCTTGGACCTTATTTTTCCCAGAAGGTCTGTGATATGTGGATATGATGCTCATCACCTTCCAGAGCATAGAAAAACTGAAGAAATGGAGAGATGGTGAGGAAATTGAGGGTGACATCAGGACCATGTTGAAAGGCAGATATTCTTGGCCTGTGTGGGGTACTCCATCAAGTGAGTGGGATCAACAACGAAAGCCCTTTTATGCTCTTTAAATCTGGAACAAGGGCCTTATGAAATACGCATTTCAGGCTTTGTCAAGCACCATATCCACCTCTCTGATTTCTGCTTGAACTCCTCTTCTGCGTAGCTTCTCCCCTTTGCATTTCTGTGGATGGTCAAGGCATTTTTTAAGTACCAGCCCCAGGGCTGTCAGTGCAAAAGGTATTTCCATGTGCACACGCTATGGTAGAGCCTCCGTAGGAGATGCTCAGGGCTTGGTCCAGTGGTGTTTGGGTTTGAATCACTGGGCAAAGCATGTGCAGAATTCAGGGTGTGACTCCAAGGCGCGTGCTTGGACTTTGCTGCCACAGAGGTTATTTATTCCTTAGCTACAGGAAAAGTGCCATTGCCTTGCAGGAAACCATGGGGCGTGCGTGGAAGGACGGAAAAGACCTTGGTATCTGTTCAGGCCCAACAGGGATTTTAGGTTTCTTACTGCAGTCCCAAGATTGTGCTGTTTGGGGATTTTTTTTTATGTTGGAAGAGGTGTTTTGGAGTCACTTCCCTTCCTGAGGATTTTACAAAGCAGGAAGTGCAAATATTTAAGTTCTTGTCTCTTAAAATTTGCCACATTTCAGTAGTATTCCAGATGAAGTTAGGCAGTATTCCTGAATCCCTCAGGCTACACTTGTATCTCCGTATCTTTCAATGAGTACCTCCCTGCACCATGCAGGCCATGCTTGGTGTTATAGTTAATCATACAGAGAAGGTATCAAACCTTTTAAGAAGCTCATCAAATTCACCAATGGAAAGATTTCCATTAACAAAAGAGACCTTTAGCTCTGGCTTGAGGACCATACAGATGTTTCTATTGCAAACTGTGTATCTTTAAAGGTAGCATGGAGCTGCATGGCCAGGAGGATGCTCCTGTAGCTTAGATAACGTATTGTCACTAGCAAGAACTATGACGAAAGACAGACCCAAGGATTTTACTACATAAACTGGGGTGCTGTCATCATAACATGACAAATAGCTGAAAAATTCATTCTATTCAGGAACCAAGCAACTGCTAAAAGAGTCCCAGATCAAGAGTTAGAGTTTAAAAGACAAAGATAAATGAATAAACATGTACCAGGAGTTTGCAGTGTTATAACTTACACATTTTATTGTCTTTCATGACTAATTGGAGATTAAGCAAGAAAAAGGAACATGAAACATCAACAGCATTAAACATCCCACGCACCAATAGGAAAATGAACAGTAGGACTCGTGCTTACAAACAAAAATCACACTGATCAGTGGATAGCAACCTCAAAGCACATTTGAAGCGTTCAGTGATTAAAGGCAGGAAAAGGAGAGATTATCTACAGTCTCTAAGCAAAGAAGGAAGAACGTTCAAGGCCATATCCATATCCATATCCAAATGAGCCAGGAGGGAAGCAGCAGCAGCAGAGTGCTGCCTTCCCTTTGCCGAGTGGGTTTAGTTTCCACAGCAGCCACCGCTGCCACCGCAGCAGCCACTGTTGTTGCTCACGGTGTAGCAGCAGGCCTGCATGGGCATGCAGCAAGTGGTGGGGCAGCAGCACTGCATGGGCTGGCAGCACATTGGTCTCTTGCAGCACTTCGGGCTGCTGTAGCAGCACACGGTGTAGTTATTACTGCCACCGCAGCATCCGCAACCTCCGTTGGGCATGTTGTTGGTAGTCTTGTAGGCAAAGCTGGAAGGAACAGAGAAAATCTGTCTGTGACTGGGAGCAGGATATTTGGACCTACAGAATTCATTTGAAACTCAGGTTATGCTGAATTCAGAGATTCAATGAGCTGAAACCGAGTCTTGTCTTTTTGTTTGTAGTAAATCTTGCTCATAACTCCTGTCTTTTTTCTGCAATGCAGATGCCCACCTACTCATACCAGGGCATAGAATGATGGAATCATATAATAGTTTGGGTTGGAAAGGGCCTTAAGATCATCCAGTTCCAAACCCCCTGCCATGAGTGGGGGCACCACACACTAAACCGTGTCACCCAAGACTCCATCCAACCTGGCCTTGAGTACTGATAGGGACGGAGCATTCACAACTTCCTTGGGCAACCTGTTCCAGTGCCTCACCACCCTCCCAGTGAAGAACTTCTCCCTTGTAATGTCTTAGCAAGAACCACACAAGTTCTTCCTTATAATGTCTTAGCAAGAACCACAGCCACGGTCCCCTGGCTGTGCATGGCCCTTTTTATTCTCCCGTAACCTCTCCATCCCTCTACGAATCACCCATGATTCGTAGCACAGAGTTCATAAAAGCCCATCTTCAAAGTCCCACCCCAGACACCCTGTCATATTTGGATACTGTTATAAGATATCAAAGCATTTTTCTTTTAGGAAAGGAAGGAAGATTTAGATGTTCTTACTTACCCTGCTGGAGAGTGAGGAGAGGTGAATGAAAGAGAAGATGAGCGAATGAAGCGAGCTGGGCCAGGAGACCTTTTATAGTCCTCGACACCTTCCTCCTGGAAGTGAGACAGCCATTGGACATTTGAACTTCCCTGTTTACAAACCCAAACCCATACTTTTTAGCTTTACGTGTCTCCTGGTATTTACTCTTTGCCTTATTATTTGTGATCACTACCTTTGTTTCGCCTCATAATTGTTTAGCCTGCAGATAATCAAAGGGCTGCTATGAATAGTAATGAATTTGTCTTCTCTGCAACCTTGCAAGGGAGCCAAAAATGCGTCTTCCTATCTGCTTGACAAATGCAGACAGTGACGGCCGAAGATGCTAAGGGACTTACTCAGCAGCAGCTTGATGCTGAATCAGTGGCAGAGCCGAAACTGAACCCCTGGGATGTGTCTTTCGGGCACGTAAGAGGCTGTTTCATCAGAATGGTGTTCGAAACAAATATTTGGCAGATTTCGTGAAAATGGGTATTTTCCATCCCAGTCACAGGATGTGCATGTGAGGAGGGAGAGAGAAGACCATGTGTTTGGGATGCGTTGGGAGTCATGCCGGCTCCGGGGTTCCAGTCACCTGCACGTGCCTGCATGCAAGATCATCTATCCATCCTGCATGCAAAGAGCATCTTTGTGATGCCAAATCCATCTTTGCCCTTTGGCTTGCCTTAACTTTTGCAAACCCTTCCAACCTGGGGTGTTTAGGTTTGCATGGGGGCACCTCTGGCGCAGGAGCGTTCCAGTTCCTGCTCTGCTTTGCTGGGACTGCTTCCCTAAAAACGTGTTCTGGAATTCTGAATTGAATATTCGCTTCAGAATCCTTTGCATTTCAATTGAGAAAAGAAGGGGCAGCACTGCCTGTGCAAACAGCAATGCAAGGAACCACAGCTCTAGGACTGGGCCATTGCAAGTCAACGTGTCCCCCCTACAACCTCCCCTTATATCCAGCTGAAATCTCCTTGTGTGCTGGAGCCCTGGCATCCAGCAGCACCAGCCCTGCCCAGCTCCTCAGCAAGGAGCTGGAGGTTGTGCAGGACTCCGAGTGTTGGAGGTGGTAAAAGAAGGAGCCCAGCTTGGCCCAAAAGAGGGAGAGGAATGTGGAGGTGAAATAGATGTGACAAGCACAGAGAACTGGTTCTGACTGGGGTCATGGAGCTACGCGGGTGGTGGGGACTCAGAAGTGATGCAGGAAGAGACTTGGTTGAGGTGGAACCATTTACTGGGAGGAAGGGAAAGAGGAAGGTCAAGGTAAGGCAGAGCTTTGGGCAGCTGAACCAGGGTGGATGAATGCTTGTTTGATGCCAGCCACTGCCTGTGATGCACTTTGCTGTGGGGCTGGATGCTGGCAGGAACACCAAGGGTATTTGGGTGGAATTTTTTGCATGGCCTACAATTGCAGCTCTCATTTGAAGACCTTGATACATTATCCTGAGAGAAGCACTGCCTAATGAGAGGATGGTGGAGCCTGCCTGGCGAGTTCCCTGTCTGCTGCCTGACATCCTCTGGGATCCCTGGGATGCTCCCATGGGGGGTTCTCCTAGATGAGCTGCTGTCAGCCCTGAGGACGTTAGGAGAGCCTTGTTTTGCTTTCTGCACAGTGCAAGGGCGAGCAGATAGTGATTTTAGTGCTGCAGTAAATGCAGCCAGCTTCTTCCCAGGCTTTCCTGGAATGAGAGTAATTCCTTGAGCGAGATGCTGCAGAAGCAGCACACGTAATTGCAACTTCTCCAGACAGGGCAGAAGAACATGCATGGCATTTCCTTTCCTCAGAGGTGCCCTGTCAGGATGCATGCCTGCCCATGAGAACTGAATAGGTTACAAGGAATTAATGAAGCAGAATCAAAGGGACACACCTTCACTTCTGCCTCCAGAGGGGAATTTCTCATTGGGAAATCCTGAAACTGCAAGAAGAAGTGATGGTTTGGATGGGCATTTCCCACCCGTGATAGCTGTGTTCAGCCACTCGTGTAACCTTGGGGTTTGAATGGTCTTTGGGGAGTGGTCTGTGGATCTTAATGCAAAAAAGGGACTGAAGTGAGATGGAAACGAGTCAGTAAAAGGCATTAGGCACAGAATGAAGGCTGTGGTGCAGATCTTGCACACTGTTGTGGCACAACCCTTACTGACCCAGCCCCTCCTTGAAGACAATGGAGATTTCTCACCATTTCTCTAATGTCTGGTAACCCAGGTATTTTAGCAGAGGCAAGACTTCCATCTCATAAATTTATAAGGACTGTCTATAGGTTCAACCACCTATTTGAAATACATGGAACTTTTCTAGCTGGGATGTGTCGTGTCAAACTATTTCAGAAGGAATTCACATCCTTCACAAGTTTAGGTATTATGTTCTTTCTACTTCTTTGTAGTTTTACAGAGAGAGGAGAGATATTGTTCATAGAGATGTCGGACACTCAGCTTGTGTTAGAATAGACCTATGCAGAAACTCAGAACTGCATCCAGGGTGCACTGGTTTTCTTTGTGTAGGCAAACCCCCTTAGGTGGCATCTTTAGGACAGGAGCATAGGAGCACTGGGAAACAAAGCAAAGAAAAGGTGATGGGTGCAGTGCAGCACTCTGGATTCACCAGCTAGCAAACAGATAACCACCAAGGAACTTAGCAGGCTCATTAACTACAGATTTTATTGGTTTTCAGACAGATTGAAACAAAACAGTGAGGAAAAGACTTAAACACCCCACACACCAAGAGGAAAACGAACAGCAGGACTCATGCTTACAAACAAAAATCATACTGATAGCAACTTCAAAGCACATTTACATGGGTTTGGTGATTAAAGGCAGGAAAAGGAGAGGAGAGATCATCTACAGTTTCTAAGCAAAGGAGGAAGAACGTTCAAGGCCATATCCATATCCAAATGAGCCAGGAGGGAAGCATCAGCAGCAGAGCGTTGCCTGCCCATTGCCAAGTGGGTTTAGTTTCCACAGCAGCCACCGCTGCCACCGCAGCAGCCACTGTTGTTGCTCACAGTGTAGCAGCAGGTCTGAGTGGGCATGCAGCAAGTGGTGGGGCAGCAGCACTGCATGGGCTGGCAGCACATTGGTCTCTTGCAGCATGACTTCCTGCTGCTGTAGCAGCACACGGTGCAGTTATTACTTCCACCGCAGCATCCGCAACCTCCGTTGGGCATGTTGTTGGTAGTCTTGTAGGCAAAGCTGGAAAGAATAGAGAGAAGGTCTTTTTTACTGTCTGAATTTCCCTGTATAGGCAGCTTAAAGCACCCTTATCCCAAAGCCCCTCCCGAAGTGGCTGGAGAAGTCCCTACTGTCCAGAATCCCATCTTAACCTATCCCTGAGATCTCCACATTTTTGCATGGACATCTGTGCATTTGGCATGTTGTCCAGCATTGATTCCATCAGAAAGAAGCCACCCAGCTGGATCCCCAAAATTGTCTCTCAAAACCAAACAGCACAGGAAATCCTGGATGGCTTCTTGCAGGAGCATGTGGAAATACAGTACAGTGCAAATGAAGAGGCAAGTAGTAAGCTCTGACTTACCCTATTGACCAGTGAGGACAAGAGAGGAAGAGTCAAGACGAGATTATGAAGGCCACTGTGATGGGGAGCCTTTTATATGCTTCCAAGCTATCCCCCCCCAAGAAATGAGGCATTCTTCGGCAATTCCAACTTCCCCATGTATCACCCAACCTATGCCACTCACATGTCTTCTGGTATTTAATCTTTACCTCTTTCTGCTTGCTCACCACTTCAATTCCTCACCGTAATTAGTCTCACATATGAACAAGAGTGGAAAGATTCTAATGAATTTGCATTAATGGGATCTGGAGGTAGCTCTAAGGTATTCCCATCCGCTTCCCAAGGAATGAGCCTGAGACGCAGGGACAATGCGCACGAGGGAATCAGGTGCTGAAGCAGTGGGAGAACCATGCCTGGAACTTGGAAATGTCACCCCTGGTGTGTTCCCTCTGTGCTTGGCTGGGATTTTGGTGGACCAGTGGAAACCACTGGTCAATGTGAATCCTGTTTTCCTGCCTCTGTGTGGTTAAAGTTAAGACTGAAGGGTTTCTCCTTTCTCAGCCTTGTTCTTGGGTCTCCCTTCAGGGTGCTTTTTATTTCTGCTAAGCCTTCCCATGAAAGGGATGGATTAAGTCTAAATTAAACAGCTTTCAAAGCAGAGTGCAGGTCAGCTTTTGTCTGTGTTGCTTCCATATACTCCATATTCTGAGGTCATTTCTAAGGCCTGTGAGACTGAGACACCTTGTATTTCATGGTATTCATGATGATCACATGTAAGTGTTTCACACTTACAACTAGATTCTCTGTCATTGTAGGCAAGTGTGAGGTTCCAGACTGGAAATTCAATCCTGAGTGCATTTCTCCATCACTTTTCCCTGTACCTTGGGAGCCCAGCTGAAATCTCTCAGGTGGTCTGAGTTTTTCAGCAATTACTTCTAGTTGTTTTAGCTGCAGTGAACCAAGCCCTAGGCTGCTCTGCATGCAAAGTTTGGCTGAACAATCAGGAGGGAATGATGAGATGGTTGGAGTCAAGGCAGATATTACAAGGCTTGGGAATGGGGGAAGGAACTGTGGCCATGTGCGGAGCCAGCATATCTCCGCATGAGAAGAAGGTGATGATGGAGTCTTCATGTGATGAGAGGGGGCACCAATATAAGATGAGAGTCCTAACATACTTGATGTTTATGGCAAATAGAGACTTCCATCCTGTTTAGCTGACTCTGAATGTGAGGCTGGAGTGGTGACATGACTCCTCACAGCTGGGACATGCAGCATCTTTCCAAGATGCGAACATGACCTCTTCTGACTCTCTGGAATTGTCCCTAGGGGAGCATTGTTTCGGTCACACCATATTAGCTGTATACTTGCCTGAAGGAAATAATGTCCTCTTTGTGTAAACCCTTAAACATGTCATCCATGGAATAAGTCATTAATTGTCTTTTAATCAGGTTTTATTGTCACCATATTGGCCAAGGCGATCCTTCTATTAGAATTATAGAATCATAGAATGGTTTGATTTGGACAATACCTTCAAAGCTCACCCAGTTCCTACCAGGAGCAGGGACACCTTCCACTAGACCAGGTTGCCCAGAGCCCTGCCCAACCTGACCTTGAATGTTTCCGTGGTTGAGGCATCTACCAACTCTCTGAGCAACCTGTTCCAGTGTTTCACCACCCTAGGAGTAAAACATCCTTCTATCTAATCTGAATCTACCCTCCTTCAGTTTCAAACCATCACCACTTTGACATGCCATGCCAAGATATCTTTGTAAAATCCCATGGTGGTTCCATGTATTTGAGAGCTTTGTAAACGGGGATGAATCCACCACAGCAGCTTTTCCAGCATATGATTTCCGTAACAGAATGCATTTCTGGTATAATATGGAATAGGATCTCCTTCAGCCAGTGGAATTTACCTATTAATAAAAAACTCCTAAAGACCTGAGTTTATGGAAGAGTCTAACATGGGAGAGAAGGCTATTCTAATGCAGACTTTATGTATGCTCTGAAGATCTGGTTGAGGGAAGCAATCAAGACAGTGCTCAAGGCATTTTCCTGAGCCATGCAATTCAGAGCTGAGTCCTGAATTTTAATAGTAAAGGAAGTCCCAGCCAGGTACAAAAGGTCTCGTTGACTCATGTGTGTGCTATTTTAGGAATGAAGCTTTTAAGTTTTACGCTAAAACTGGGTGTCGTTCCAACTGCTTGGAATCCAGGAATGCTGCTTATGAAAGTCTCTGTTCACATAAAAAGAATTAAACAACATAAAGTGTTTTCTGAAATCTATTAGTTTGAAAATGGAAGTGGAAGAAGATGGTGCCTGCTCTTCAGTGAGTAGTGAGTTCCTCTCAGTACCTAGTGAAATACCTGTTGTACATCATGAGTTTCTTATACATCTCATGGAGTGGTGCGTCTTCAGGTGGTGGGGTTCTGCAAGCTTCATTCCAACTGTGAACTTTGCGTTTTTATTTACCTTAACCATTAAGTTCTATGGTAAAAACTGAGCTGAGGTAGATGATCGGTAGGTGGAAGGAGGGATCATCACTAATGATGACCCAGTTTATGCGCACAGCAGTGCTGGACAGCTCTTTGTTTCCTAAATGTTCTGCTGTGCCATGGGAACAGGTCTGTAGCCAGTAGGAACCTGGCTGAAGACACAGGAACAGCAGCAGAAAGAGGACATATTCTGGGCAAAGTGATGTAAAAACAACCAAAGCAAGATTTTGTGTTTTGCTCAATGCTAACTTTTATTGTCTACAAATCAAGAGAGGGAATGAAGAACGATAACATTAACAGCAAAGATAGCCCAAGTCCCATACACCAAGAAAAGAATTAACAGCCCCACTAATATCTAAGAGCTTTTTTGCTTTACACGATGAGTGACGTATTCAAGTGCATTGCAGATGTTCAATAACGAAAAGGCAGAAAGAAGGCAGCTCAAGTTTGAAGACAAGAAGAAAATCACAAGGTGTTTACTCCATCGTCATGTGAACCAGGAGCAGATGAGCAGGTTTTCATCTCCCTGTGCCTGTTCTTGTTGTGTGCCAGAGATGGGAGCCGGCAGAGCTGCTTTTACTTCCCAGAGTTGGATCAGCGAAGCCTCTTGATTGTGGTACAGCACTGCTGGATGGGAATGCCATACTTCCTCAGGGGATAGCAGCATGGCACAGGGCTGCAACTCAGCACAATGGGCTTCTTCACGGTGTAGGAGCAGCAAGATAGACACGCAGCAGGGCAGCAAGGGCGGCAGGTACAGCAGCAGGGTACCTGGCCACAGCAAGAGCAGGTCTTCTGGCACACCTTGGTATCACAGACGGACTGCTGGCATGGGTCACAGCAGACAGACTGCTGGCATGGGTCACAGCAGGTAGACTGCTGGCACGGGTCACAGCAGGTAGACTGCTGGCATGGGTCACAGCAGGTAGACTGCTGGCATGGGTCACAGCAGGGCTTCTGGCATGGGTCACAGCAAACAGACTGCTGGCATGGGTCACAGCAGGTAGACTGCTGGCATGGGTCACAGCAGGTAGACTGCTGGCATGGGTCACAGCAGACAGACTGCTGGCATGGGTCACAACAGGGCTTCTGGCATGGGTCACAGCAGACAGACTGCTGGCATGGGTCACAGCAGGGCTTCTGGCATGGGTCACAGCAGACAGACTGCTGGCATGGGTCACAGCAGGGCTTCTGGCATGGATCACAGCAGACAGACTGCTGGCATGGGTCACAGCAGGGCTTCTGGCATGGGTCACAGCAGACAGACTGCTGGCATGGGTCACAGCAGGGCTTCTGGCATGGGTCACAGCAGACAGACTGCTGGCATGGGTCACAGCAGGGCTTCTGGCATGGGTCACAGCAGACAGACTGCTGGCATGGGTCACAGCAGGGCTTCTGGCATGGGTCACAGCAGGGCTTCTGGCATGGGTCACAGCAGACAGACTGCTGGCATGGGTCACAGCAGGACTTCTGGCATGGATCACAGCAAACAGACTGCTGGCATGGGTCACAGCAGGTAGACTGCTGGCATGGGTCACAGCAGACTGTCTTCCGGCATGGGTCACAGCAGACTGTCTTCTGGCATGGGTCACAGCAGACCGTCTTCTGGCATGGGTCACAGCAGACTGTCTTCTGGCATGGGTCACAGCAGACTGTCTTCTGGCATGGGTCACAGCAGACTGTCTTCTGGCATGGGTCACAGCAGACTGTCTTCTGGCATGGGTCGCAGGAGCAGGACTGCTGGCATGGGCTGCAACAGATGGTCTTCTGGCATGGCTGGCAGCAGCACACAGCCTTGCTCTTCACGACGGAGCAGCATCCGCATCTGCAACAACGCATGTTGTTTGTAGAGTGGTTGGTCAAGGCTGGGAGGAGCGAGGACCTGAAACACAGAGTACTTTCAGATACAACTTCTTCCTAAGTATATAGAGGTGTGTTTTGTTTTGGCGTTCAAATGCTGCTAAGTCCAATGGTAGTAGCCACATCATACACTGCTCCCAACTTATTTGCTTTGACTTCCATCCCAAGAAGCTTATTTTCCACTTTGCTCTTTCTACCAACTGTCTTTTGCAATAAGCAATAGACCAACAGGCTTGGAAAGCCAACATTTCAGAGAGAGCTTTAGCTCACAGAATCATAGAATGGTTTGGAAGGGACCTTTAAAGGTCCTTTAGTCCAACAACCCACAAAGATCAGAATCAAAGACACATTTCCATTCATTGCTTGACCAAAGCCAAATGAGAACCATTGCCATCAAAGAACACCGCTAATGGGTAACACTTACCGTGCTAACTGAGTGGTGCAGTTGAGTGAGGAGCAAAGGGATGGGGAGACCTTTTATTTAGCTCCAAATTGTCCTTCCGGAAATGAGGTACCCCACAGCAATTCATGATTTATGTGTTAAGCCTATACTTATTTGTTGAATGGGCCTTCATCTATTTAGTCTTTGCCTCATTATTTCTGACCAACCCATCCATTCTGAGTTATTATCCATTTGTTCTGTAAATTTTTTACAGTTTTTTAATGTCAAGTTAAATGGCAGTGTCAATTGCAGATTGACATCTTGTGTGATGCTTGTGAACTGCATAAGAGGCATGTTTCTGCTCATTTTGCATATGGTAATGCGGTTACATTGAGATGCTAGGTGGCTTGTTCAGAGCTAGCGAGTCCTCAATTAACATAAAATCCATAATTAAGATTGAGGAGCAGTCAGTTCCATGGATGTGCAGAGGCCTTCTGGACGTCAGGCACTTCTCAATATATTTTTTTCTATTAAAACAGAATTCCAGAAAGTGTAATTCCATGCCCTCATGGTTTGCTTTTGGATGGAGAAATGCTAAAGCCCAATGTCTGTCTTTGGAGTCTCTGCTCATCAGAAGGGCATATATGTGACAGAAAGCTCTTGACATAGAATCATAGAATGGCTTGGGTTGGAAAGGACCTGAAGATCATCCAGTTCCAGCCCCCTGCCATGGGCAGGGATACCTCACACTAGAGCAGGTTGCCCAAGCCCCTGTGTCCAACCTGGCCTTGAACACTGCCAGGGATGGGGCAGCCACAGCTTCTCTGGGCACCCTGTACCAGCGCCTCAGCACCCTCACAGGGAAGAGCTTCTTCCTTACCTCTAACATCATAACCCTTTGTGCCTCATCCCATCCATGCACGGGAAAATGCATGCCCTTGGCCTTTCCAATATCAGAAATATTAGGTGCAAAGGACTGTGCCAATTTATCATGGAAGTTTGGAATAGAATCAGGGTCAAATTGGTGTCTGTGTTTTCCCAGTTCCTTTGGGATATCTTTAAATAAAAGCAAAATGCAAAACTTTTCTGGCAGTTTTACATCCTGTTTATGCTCAGCACAACTTCATTAGCAAAATTCCTATTCCTTTTTTTTTCTTTCCAATTGTATTGTGCCCCCGAGCCATGAAAGATCCACCTACTCCTGTTACGTTTGGGATAACTCTAGGCTCAGTCCTCAATCGCCCATTGGCAGTCATTAGTGCTGATGTTAATGATCACACTGCAATTATTCATTGATGAAGCTGATACTTAGTTTGCGTGAAAGCCTGAAGGCCTCACGTGATGCCCTGAGCACCTTTAGGATTTCCAATTAAACTATGTCTTTACCAAAATACACCTGTCTCCGGTCAGAAGGGACTCATGGGACCCCAGCCCATGACTGACGTGACCAAATGTCTTGGGTCTGAGATCACCCAAAAAGGGAGGGATGCTCCTGCTGCTGTGGGGTTGTGCATCTGCAGGAGCAGAGCACCAAAGGACCCTTGGGACTATCTCTTACAACATGCTGCCTCACTGGAGATATCCTGATTTCTGCTGAGGTGAAGGAGAGAAGATTCTGTCTTCATGCAGAAACACGGTGGGATCCATGTCGCAGATCCTGAGGGCAAGATAGGTCATTGTAACCCTTCCATTGTCTACTGGTGACATAAAGCACCTGTTTCCACTCAGTCTCTGTTGGGTAGCTACTGTTTCTATTTGACTACATCCCAACTTTGAGATTCATAGAAACCACCCAGGCTTGCTTTGAGGAATTCAAAAGACCATGAGGTCACCACCACTCCAGGCAAGCTCTTTCCAAGGTAAATATTGCTGTCCACTAAAACACAGGCTTTGTTTCCTACTGAGTTTGCCTTCGTGCTAATGACTGGGTTAGGCTGGGTCACTGCCACCCATTATAATCTAATTAGTGATAGAGACTTACACGGGCTGAGTACCTGCTTCCCAGCTAACAATAACAATAAAGGAGGCTAATGGCAAGCTGGGAGGTGGTTTTTGATCTTGCAGAGAAACGCCAGGAGGCTCTGGTATTAGGAACATGGAGGATCAGGAGCAGGGAGGTAAAGTAAGAGCTATTTGTCAAAGTTAGGCAGTTTTCTGTGTGCTGTTGTAGGGATCTGGTGCAGTGATTCACCCAGTGCCTCTCTGAATCAGAGCCCCCTTGCTGCTGCTAGAGCTGGTCGTGAACATCAGAGATACCTGAAGCCATTTGAGGTGGATCCATAGACAGCTAAGGTTTTCCAAGAGAAAAGGTTCAAATTTGATCCCAAACAAGATCCCAATTGAATTTTACATTGAGTGAATGAACTTAGCAGGCTCTGTAAGATGCCCAGAGTAACACTGCTCTGTTTGTTTAGATTTAAAAACTACGGATGCAGTGAAGCAATCCTTGCTGTGAAGCAGTTAAGGCAAATTCCTCCTCATTAATCCTTAGGGGTTTGCTCATGGTTTATCCTGGTTGTGGAGATCCGCTGTTACATTATTTAACAAGTAGTCAGCAGAGCAGAAATGTTCCTCTAAGCCATCTAGAGTGTTAGGCATAGAGGATTTCTTCTCTTGCTAAATGTCTATGGGCTCTGATTTGAAAGAAAGTATTCTAATGAGGTAAAACATTTATAAAATCTTTGGTCCTTAATGTCCCAACCTTGCCAGGGTTGACAAATACTTGGAATCATAGAATAGTTAGGGTTGGAAAGGACCTTAAGATCATTAAGAATGGAATAGAGTAGAAATGAAACCAGCTTTGTTCTTGTTTCCCTGTGATCTTCAAGTTAACGGGAACAGCAGAAAGAGCAATGAGTTCAGAAGCCTTTTGTGGGATTTGGAAAAGGAAGAGGAAACAGTGTGTTGTGATTAGTCAGAGAATAGACTTGGAGCCTTGGGTAGCAAGGGAAAGTGAACTTGAAGACAAAATCATGCCTATGTACAAAAACCCCTTTCTGACACAATACCTGACCGGAGAGTGAAGAATGAGTAAGGAAAAGAGTTTTTAATGCAGCTGCCATGGGTTGCATGAAAAATGAGCCATCTCTTAGCAATGGCAGCAACTTGAATGGAGGTGAGTAACTAATTGCTCTCTGCATCCCGTTTGCAACTTTTCCTTTTTAGCTGTTCCTCTATAATGACAATTTTCTCCTTAACCTATAAATACCTAATTCCAATTACTTATATACCAAGTGGTCATTTACAAGGTGCTTGCAGCTCAGCCAACTCATTTCCCACGCCTGCCCTCGGATGGATGAATCACGCTGGAGAAACCTGTCATTTTACACTGTAGAAATAGTTTAATTGTTCCAAACCCTGCAGGATTCGCTTTGTTTTGTTTCCAAACATAGCAGCAGCTTTTAAAGATCACCTCTGCAGTGAAAACATGAATGTGCAGGCCAGGCCCCAAGCTCTAACTCTGAAAACCCCCTTGCTGAGCTCAATGCAAAGATTTGGTTTCACCAGTAATTAACACGTGTTTCTCCTAGCCCTCTGCGTGTGTTGCATCACTCCTGGCATCGCTGGTGGTGCTGCGGGCGTTTTCCTTCACTTTCATGTTTTCTTGGCATTCCTCCTTCTCTAGCTATTTTCACCAGTGATTAAAGCATGGCTCCAAAACCACACGACAAAACCCGATGCCGCCAGATAGGCAGATACGGCGGAGCAGTGACTAAAACCATCCAGAACTGTTAGGTAGGCTTGATATATAATTTTTATTGTCTTGCTGGAGATAGAAGCAGCAAAGCAAGAAAGAAACTATTCCCAGTGGACACTGGTCTTTGCTTTGGCAGAAAGATTCAAAGCTCATTAAACTGAGAGACTTATCCTAATACCATGCTACCCTCCAGCCCTTTTAAAGGTGTTTGCTTGCAGAGGAGCAAGGGCTGGCAAGTAACGAGCAAGCAGATGAGCTTGAGGTTTTGGGTGAGATCCAATGCTGGGGTTGAATCCTGCTGTTAGTACTTGGGGCATTTTGGTGGCAGGTCACAGATGTTCTTGGTGTACTGGGGGCAGTAGCGCTGCACAGGGGGGCAATAACGCTGCACAGGGGGGCAATAACGCTGCACGGGGGGGCAATAGGACTGCACAGGGGTGTAGCAGGGCGTCACGTAGGTGAACTTCTGCACAGGCTGCCTCTGGATGGTGTAATGGCAGGAGGATCCTGAGCTGTGGCAGCCAGAGCTGGATCCATGGCAGCCAGAGCTGGATCCATGGCAGGAGGACTCATAGTCATGGCAGGACCCGCGGGAGCACATCTTCCTGGAGTATTGGCAAAGCTGTCAAGAGCAAGAGATCCATGTGGTGAGAGGAGCCCCACATTTACTTCTTCTATTCCCTCCCTTGGAACTAGAATTATCTTAAGGGCTTTTCAACAAGGTTTTCCTACCAAAACCATGATTCAAACTCATGATACTTGAGATCCCCAGTGAACTTCTCTTTCTTTTTGCCTACCTAATCCAGACTGAATCATAGACTCATAGAATAATTAGGGTTGGAAAGAACCTTAAGATCATCCAGTTCCAGCCCCCCTGCCATGGGCAGGGACACCTCACGCTAAACCATGTCACCCAAGGCTCTGTCCAACCTGGCCTTGAACACTGCCAGGGATGGAGCATTCACAACTTCCCTGGGCAGCCCATTCCAGTGTCTCACCACCCTAACAGTAAAGAATTTCTTCCTTGTATCCAATCTAAACTTCCCCTGTTTAAGTTTTAACCTGTTACCCCTTGTCCTATCACTACAGTCCCTATACTTCAGATACTGGAAGGGTGCTATGAGATCTCCACGCAGCCTTCTCTTCTCTAAGCTGAATGTACCCTCAGTCCTGACTAATCTGGAGGGCTTGCTCTGGCAACTGCTGTGTGAAGCTAAATCCCTTCAAACCAACACAGTAAACTCCCAGGTCTCATCACCCTTGTGAACCAGAATGGAGGTCGTGTTGCCTGAGGATCCCTTTGCGTGCCTTTGCTGCACCTTCCCTGGTGATCCCATCCCTCCATCCACGATACTTGCCTCAGAGCACCGCAAAGGTGCCAGGCATTTAGCTAAGTCCCAACTCCCAAGCTCCACAGAAACCTTTAGTGGAGCATCAACCAAGACAGTAAAATCGGTCTTACCCTCGTCAGCTACAAGGAGAAGCGTCTGGAAGCAAAGTCGAGTGACTGAGGAGGACTGCATCCAGTGATCTTTTATAGGGCTCCAAAAGGTTATCTCGGATGTGAGACACCTCTTTGTAATGGCAATTTAATTACTTCCACACTCAATCCCGGCGATGTTTGCACTACCCTATTTTTAGCCTCTTTGACGCACTGTATATCATCCGATATGCAATTCCTAATGGATTTTTCCATAAAGATTTTGGAAGGCATCTCCTTGCCGTTTCCTGGAGATTAACACTAATCTCATAGGTGTTAATTAGCTTGTGAATGGGCCACTGGGATTGCATCAGTAACTTAAGGTCTTTATATCTCAGAAATGCTGACTCCTGGGGTAGGGCCTACCGTTCTGTGCGGGTGACAGCTCAGGATTGTAATTTATATGTTGTTGAATGCCAAGAGGAAATGGGATTACGAGCTCCACAACTCATGGGTATGGCATGATGTTGGGAAGTCTGGCGTGATCCCTTCGTTTCCCCGGTACAGCAAAAAAATCAAGTATTTGTGATCATTCGTATGTTCTTTGACCTGGCTGGACTCATCAGATTGTTCCATGTGTATCAAAGGTTATTTAGTACTTCAGATCAGAGAAAAATGCCTGGTGATGAACTCTTTGCAGGGCACGAGGATGGTAAATTTTCCTGTTCCTTGGATTTTCTTTCCCTTCGTTAATATGATAGACTTTTTCACCTGACCTCACCTGCAGAAGTGTCTGGAAAGCGAAAGATTTGGAGAAATGGAACATTTGAGCTAAATACTGGGTTCTGCCACTGTCACTAGTGGTGAAATTATGGGCATTAAAGATGGATTTATAATCCAGTTTGACCTGGCCTTTGAAGCATGAGAAAATGAAGCCCATAACTCATCAACTTTGGAAAATGTTACCCATTAGAGTAATTTGCTAACTGCTAAAGAGAAGCATTCTCTAAAGTACTGGTGTCCTACAACTTTTCTTCAGGCTAGAGGTGACATAATTGCTTGTGGTGAGTTTTGTGTAGCAAGGTAGGATTGCACAAATTCCTCAGGGACATTTTGTGACTCAGTTGTGTGTCCAAAACCCAGTCAGCAAAGCTGGTGCTTGTCTGACACTTCTCTTTTCCTCTGTGCTTTGGCCTCCAGCACCACACCAATGCTCCTCAGAAATCTTTCTACCTCCTCAACAGCCTTCTGAAACCTGGGTTATACCCACTTGAAAACTGTTTCTGAATCAAATTCAGATCTTGCTCAGGAAAACAGCATCTCTAAAGAGTTCTCATCTATTGCTTGTGATTCTTTTAGGGGAGTACGTAAGGGAAGCCCAATCTGCAGTAATTAAATATCAGTTTCAGGGCAATGTGGTGGTTGATACTTGCTCAGTTACATTCAGCATTGTTTGTTTTATAAGCTCTCCACAATTAAGCTGTTCAGATCTGTGTCTTACATGAGGTGGATCTTCTGACATTTCTCTGCTCCACATATACCAAGAGTATATAGGTATATATATATATATAAAAGAGTATATACTACTTAGAAACAACACTGGAATATAAAAAAGAAGTTTGTGACTTCTGTTTTCAGAGGTTCAGAAGTAATAAGAGATTTGAAAACCTTTGTATGCCCAAATTCTGAAGTTGAGCTTGGAGTTGCATATATTGAGTAAGAATATGAACAACTGTGAACTGCTTATTCCTCTTTCATTTAATGTGTCCAAAACAAAGGAATTTGCATTGAATTGACTTTGTTGTTGTTGTTTTCAAAGTGATGGGACAAAACTCTGTGTAGACCAACTCATTGGCTGGTGTAAGCAGGGGAAGGTTTGCTCTGTTCAGCCCTTTTTAGGTCCATTTCATTTTTGGTAGTTAAGAACTTTTCCCCCTTCTGATGTGTCTGTTTTCTTCCTGAATGAACATGGGAATTATGAATGAACATGGGAATTGTTGGCCACCAACTATTGGGGCATTTTGAGAATAGGAAGAAATTGGACTAAAGAACCAGAAAACAAATTAAAAAGCCTAAAGAAAAAAAAAAAAGGAATAAAGAAACTGAAGCACAATACAGGTCTCATGAATTGTAAGATTTATTTCCCACACCCAGATGAGTACTGGAACAGAAGTGCATAGCACAGAAAGATTCCCAACAGTAATTATGCCCTGAATAATTAGAAAGGACATTTCCTGAATAATTAGAAAGAATGACACCGTGAATGATAATTAGGGGAACACTTCATCCAGACCAGTGGTGAGGCACATGACAGAGACCCAGGGATTTCAGTAAGGATGAGATGATCCATGGCCACAGCATCCAAGGGAGGAGTGAGCTGGTGGGTCCAGGTGCCAGAGCTGGATCCTGCTGTTAGTACTTGGGGCATTTCGGTGGCAGGTCACAGATGTTCTTGGTGTACTGGGGGCAGAAGGGAGCCGGGGGGTAGTAACGCTGCACAGGGGGGCAATAACGCTGCACAGGGGGGCAATAGGACTGCACAGGGGTGTAGCAGGGCGTCACGTAGGTGAACTTCTGCACAGGCTGCCTCTGGATGGTATAATGGCAGGAGGATCCTGAGCTGTGGCAGCCAGAGCTGGATCCATGGCAGCCAGAGCTGGATCCATGGCAGGAGGACTCATAGCTGTGGCAGGTCCCACGGGAGCACATCTTCCTGGAGTATCGGCAAAGCTGTAAGGAAGAAAAAGAGACCATCAAGCTGATACAGCTGCCCCACTGTAACTTTCTTCTTTTTCCTTGGCTCTTTACCCATAGAAATTTTGTTTTCCTCTGTTCTGTAATGTATGGGATATCTTGACTCTAAAATTATCTTGGCTTGTCTTTTGGAGATGCTCTATGGTGGTCCAGCTCTGATGGGAATTTCTGTACCAAGAAGCTGCTGTTGGCTTTTTAAGTTGAATTTTACTTCTAAAATCACACTGACTTGTCTCAGATCTCTCTCCCTCCATCACCAGCTAGTCTGGGAATTAAATCCTTGCTAGGTCCCAAAGGTTGTCTTTGCAGATCTGGCCCTTCAAGTACTCCTATTTTCCTGTCATCCCATCTGCTGTAAGAAAATCATGGGCACCCTTTGTGTAACTTACACATATAGCCACCAAAACTAAGAAATTTCTAAGACAAAGGCAAGATCTAAATACAGAATTAGTCAGCTAGAATTCCTCTGTGAGCTCCTGCTCCTGAGAGTAGAAGAATCAATATAAGCCAACTTACCCTTTCTTGGAGCAAGCAAGAAGAGCACTGGGAGCTGCTGCTGAATGAAGGAGGAACAGAGGATGTTGAACTTTTATATCGTCCAAGGGGCTGTCTGAGAAATTATGCATCTCTTGGCAATGCTGACAATTAAGTTGTCACATTCATATTTATCTTCTGTGTCTAGTTTTTTAGCGCTTCCGATTTGACACAGTCAGGAAGAACAATTATGACTTTTTCTTAACATGTTAATAGGCAATGAATTTCCCAATCTGCTTTATAAGGGAATTTTGAAGGCAGTTGCATATTTACGTATGAAAAATGAACCTAACCCTAGAGTTATTAAGTGATTTGTTGTTGGGCAACCGGTATTGCATCAACATTCAATTCACAAGTGTTGACTCCTAACCCGCATGCTACCCCTTGGTCCACATGGCAGACTCACATTTTGATTGATATGTGCTTTTTGTGACACAAGGGACTGTAATTATCAGCCACGACTCACATGGACTCTACTTAGAGAGAAGTCCTGTTGACTAGCTCAAGCACACCTAACACCTCAACACCGGAGATGACGCTAGAAGGATGTCCCCAGTTCCATTTCTTCTGTTCCATTTCTGAGCCCATCAACCATCAACTCTCTTCCCCTTCTGCCACAATATTATCCTGTTTACATTCCTCCTAGAAGGGGATTTCAAATCCTAAGCAGGAAGGATTTGTGCTGGGAAGTTATCACCTGTTCGCATCCTGTTTCCAGATCCTAAATTGCTTCAGGCTCCTGTCTTACTTAAGCAGTTTTGTAATTTTTCCTCATTACAGTGTTTCATTATTTACCACCAAGTTTCTCCCACAATGGCCCAAGACTTGACTTCAAGACAATGAAATGGGTAATTGTTCTTTTCCTGTGACTTCTCCTTATGTGATACTCTTTGGGAGCATCCCATAGGTCAGTCTTGCTGCAACCAGAACAAGGGGGGGCCTAAATGTTGCTAACCAAGTTCAGAAGGGAGCAGCTACCCTTCTTGAGATGGTCTTCATAACTTTCAGGGTTTATTTTCATGTCACTTTTTTGGGGGGGAGCAAATTAACTGCTACTCTGCCAACAGTTTTGTATTAAAATTCAGTTTTGTATTCAAACTCTTAATGATGCTAATTCATTATGAATTTGAAAATACATCCTGGAAAAGCATAGTTTCATATTCTGGTTAAGGTTCTTTCTTTTTCAAGGCCAAGACTGAGCAAAACCCCAGTGATTTTAAAGTCTTTTAAAGCCCTTGTTTAGGAAAATCTCACCTACAGTCTTCTGAAAAGCACGGAGAGTTATAAGTAATGAAAGAATGGTTCATCTAGGTTGATAAAGTGGTATTTTTGGGGAAGTCTCTTGTGTCATTTTTCCATCACGCAGGTTGCACCTATCCCTTTTGCAGATACTCAGAGTTAATGATGGAAGCTGAAGCTTGTTGTCAAGCTCTTTGTGAAACCGATGCAGAGAAACAGGCCCTGGCGGAAGAAAGCGAGCAATCCTGTTCTAGAATAGATGTCTCAGCTAGATGGGTTGGTTGTCAGCTGAGTAGATGATAAGGATAGTCTTAGGTTATCAAAAGTAGTGAGAGATTTAGCATTTATTTTGAACAGTGTAGGATTTTCATCGAAAACACTAATTTGAAGTTCAGGGAAGGAAGGGGAGGGATAGAGAAGAATTTGAGGCACCTATTTGCATTTATTAGACACCTTAAAATGTTTGTAATCCTGAGTCAGAGTGACAAATGAAGTATGAAGAGCTGCTGAAGTAGGGAACTGGGAAGGACATTCCTAGGCTTCACAGGGTACAGATTGGCTCATTGTGTTCTTGTCCATAAATGCGTTCATCTGTTGCAAAATTGCATCTGGAATGATGGGCTTTCATTCACTTAGAAAATTTGGGATGTGTGCATTTTGTGATAAGTTGGAGAAGAAAAGAATGAGAAGTCAGCGGTAAAGATAATTCTTGAGTAAAGAGAATAAAATAATCATAAAATCATTTTTTTTCCTTGGAAATGAAATTTTATTGTCTCATCATAATGTTTTAGAGGTTGACATATCATGTGTAAGCCACCACCAGCAGAAATCAGTCCCAGTCTTTTGGGAAAGAGCATAGAACAGATCTGATTTATGTTTTGAAGGAAATTCTAATCACAGATGAGGTGATCAAGGATTCACACAGATCAAAATATGAGAAAAGAGAACCAGGGATTCAAGCTTTAGGCATCAAGAGCATCCAAGGGAAGAGTGAGCCGGTGGGTCCAATGCCGGGGCCGGATCCTGCTGTTAGAACTTGGGGCATTTTGGTGGCAGGTCACAGACGTTCTTGGTTAACTGGGAGCAGAAGGGGGCCGGAGGGCAGTAGCGCTGCATGGGGGGGAAATAGGGCTGCACAGGGGGGCAATAGGTCTGCACAGGGGTGTAGCAGGGTGTCACGTAGTTGAACTTCTGCACAGGCTGCCTCTGGATGGTGTAATGGCAAGAGGATCCTGTGTCATGGCAGGAGGAGTGGGATTCATGGCAGGAGGTTTCATGGCTGTGGCAGGCCCTGCGGGAGCACATCTTTCCAGAGTACTGGCAAAGCTGGAAGGAAGAGAGAATTAGTCACGCTGGTGTGGTGGCCCCAGTCTGTATGAGCGTACCTGCATTCTCTAATTTGCTCTGGATTGCCCCATTTTCTTACTAATTCCTAATTCTTCAGGGATAAGAAAGTGATTTCAATGCTGATTAGGTATTTATAATGATGTATATTATGTGCGGATTTACATCCCCCACTAAGACCATGAGCTTTTACAGCTGCAATTTGCTTTGCAGAGGAAAACTACTGAGGACATCCATTTCCCATAAGCAGCCTCAGGACCTTCAGTGTCTTCTACTCAAAAGCTTCAAAGCCTCTTTTCCATAAAATCCTCTCTCTGTATTTTCCAATTTTTCTGTTATTTTGGTTCATCTTGAGCCTCATCCTGCTCACCCTATATCCCAGTTGCTGTTTGAGTGAATAGAACAGCTTCTGTGAGTAACAAGAGCTTGGTCTCTGGCATGACCGAAGTCAAGACATGTGGAATATCATACTCCAACTCAACTAAAGCTTGTACAAAAGTATTTGGTTTCATAAAGAAACTCAAGAGAAACAGAAAAATTGGACTTACCCCTTCAGCAACAGGAATGAATGTGTTTAGGAGCAAAGAAGCGAATGAAGGAAACTGGGATGAGAAACCTTTTATACTCTTCCAAAGGTTTATCTGGGACATGAGGCATCTCTTGGCAAGTGTAACCTAATTACATATCCCAACCCATTTCAATCCCCTGTATTCAGCTTCCCACATTTTCCCTTTGATGCACTGTACTTTTAGCATTGTAATTGTCCCATAGGATATTAATAGCACTCTAATTCCTTTGCCTCCCTATGAAAGATATTGGAAGGTATTTCACACAAAATGACGCCAATACCAAAGAAACTACTGGATCCGGTCACGGGCAGCAAGTATCAAGTGGAAGAGATGTTTGTAATTCAGTAGAACCATTTCCTCAAGCAGTGCCAGGATGTCACATGGACTGAGAGGTAAATGTGATCACACCTCCATGTGAAAGAAAAATCCTTGCTAATGTTAACACATGTGGATTATGTTTAAGGCAGGAATACTTCAGTTGAATTGCCTAATGGCACAGGATATTGTAATGAGAGATCCAGCATTATCCCATCGATGTCTTCACTAATAATTTCAACCTGTCTGCATGGTGTGTCCTATCAAAGATTTCTATTATTCTTGTGTTGACCTGTCATAACATAAGAAGGACATGGAACTGTTGGAGCAAGTCCAGAGGTGGCCACAAGGACCATCAGGGGCTGGAGCATCTCCCATACAAAGGCTGAGAATACTGGGGCTGGGCAGCCTGGAGAAGAGAAGCTATGTGGAGACCTCAGATCAGCTTCTAGTGTCTGAATGGTACTACAAGGATGCTGGAGAGGGACTCTTCATTGGGACTGTAGTGACAGGACAAGGGGTGATGAGTTCAGACTGAAACAGGGGAAGTTCAGGTTAAATGTAAGGAAGTGTGAGGGTGATGAGGCTCTGGCAGAGGCTGCCCAGAGAAGTGATACATGCTCCATTCCTGGAAGTGTTCAAGGCCAGGCTGGATGGGGCATGGAGCAACCTGGTCTAGTGTGAGGTATCCCTGCCCATGTCAGGGGGGTGGAACTAGATGAATGTAAGGTTCTTTCTAACTCAAACCATTCTATGACACTGGCTGGTCATATTTGTTATGGAAAAATGCATTGGACAAGGCTCTAGCTCAAGAAAATATAAACCAAGCTGTGTAATCTGGTAGAGGTAGATGCTTCTGAGCCTGGATTTTCCTGTGAATCATGGATGAACACTGGTCTTCCTCTCCGTGCCTATGTACAGGTCATGCCCATCTAACCCAACAATTACTCTTTCTTGTCCCATAAAAGGGAAGAATGTGTCAACACCAGGATGGCATCGTGGATTAGACTTCAGGCACAACTGATTTTGGGTGATGCTCTCCTGACTCACTGGGATCCCTGAAACAGGTCCATTCACCTCCGTGTTTCAGTATCACAATGTACAGAATGAACCCATAAATATCTTGCTGTAAAGTTTTATTTTGGCTGTGGTTAGGCAACACCTTTAGAAACCTTTGATCTCGTATGGAGTAAATCTGTTGTCATATAAAAGAGAGAAGATAGTAAAAATACAAAAGTACATCAGATGTCGATATTGGCAACTAAAGGCACAAACAAACCTGGCTGTGGTCAGGGGAGAGCAAAGACCCAATTCTCTAGGAGCGCATCACTCCTGAAGCCTCCAGCTTTATAAAGTTCCCCTGTTTCGGGCCATTCCCTTCAGTTTGGCTTTACTTCTCCTATTGCTCTCCTGTTCTTGACTAAGGTATGTGATTTGACTGATCATCCAGGGCATTTATGAAAGCTTATCGGTAGACTATAGCTCTGTGTTTACCCACTTGGCTTGGCTTTGCCTAAAACTGCTTGTTTATTGTGCATAGTGCAAGAAAGAGATACTTTCTCTGGAGTATTTCTGATATTTCATTGATAAACAAGACAATAGAAATTAGGTTTTTGGAATAAATATCAAACTTACAGGAAAACATGATAGTATCTTATATGTCATTCAGAAGATATGTTATAGACAATGATAAAATTGGCGGGGGTGGGTGGAAAAAGGCCAAAGTTTCTACAGGTAAGTCCTCTATTTTTGGTTGGCCCTGCTTATCTTGAACTGCATAGCATCACTATGAAGTGACCATAAAATCATAGAATGGTTTGGGTTGGAAAGGACCCCAAGATCATCTAGTTCCAGCCCCCCCCAAATTGCTAAATATAAAAAAAATTGCATTAAAAAATACAGCATAATTGCATAAAAAGATATTGTCTTGCTTTCACCACAGAGCTACCTTTCCTTTTGGTGATTCCGCCACACAAAATGGCATGCTCTTCTGGGAGAGAATCCTTCTTCAACTTGAACTCAACCTGGTATGACCCAGCAGGCTCCTGGCTGGACACTCGGCGCACACCTCTCCTCTATGCCTACGGCTGTGGCTGTGCCCATGGCAGAGACTTGTGCCTGGGTGGCCACGACTACCGGCACTACGGCTACTACCGCTCGGTCTGCTCCGAGCCAGCACCGTGCCAGGGAAATGGGTGTTCTCACTGTGCTGGGGAGCTGGTGAGCAACTGTGAGGAGTGTGGAGCATGCCATAGCTATGGGGTGTGCTCAGAGGAGTGTTGTGGGGGATGCTGTGATTAATAGGAGATCAGGGTGTGAGGGACCTTGGCATGGTCTCGGACTCTCACACATTGCTGTATTCAGCCACAATGCTGTGTAGGAGCCCATCACTTGTTTAGGGCTGAGAAAGGTGCTTAGCTTCTCTTTTCTCATGTTTCCTTGGGTTTATCATGCTTTTTGTGGTCTCTCTCCCACTCTTCCCCTGCTGACTTGACAGAGAATATCTCCTCTGTCTTCATGGCAGGGGGAAGGGGAGGGATAATTTCCTGCTGAATTTATGCAATCTGCTTTCCTGCTTCACTTCCCAGATGTGTGTGCTGAGATAAAACTCCAGCTCACAGGTTTGCTGTCTCTCTTCCTCTGGCTCTTTCTAAGTCTCTCCTTAAATGAATGACACAACCTGAAGAGCTTCAACCGGGCCAAGAGCGTAGGTGAAAACTTGGACTGCTTAGAAAGAATTAAGATAGGAGATTTTATCTCCCCTTCCCCTAAACATTCTCAGTCAGACTCAAAGCCAGCCTGGAGCCTTGTGTCTGGCTTGGTTTCAACCTCCCATTTGGCACAGGATGGGTTTGGCCCTGGCAGAGGGGTACCTGGGTGTCTGGAGGGACAGGGACTGTCGATGGCATCACACAACAACTTCATGCACAGTCACTCTGACCCTGATGCTCTTTCCTTGCACCTGCAATCATGTACCTTGCATATAGGAATGATGCTCCTCGTTATTTTAATTAACAGTAATAATAAAACAAGTGTTAATAATAAGTTTCTCATTCCTTTCAAAGATTCAGTGCAAACCCTTTGCTAATTAAATATCTAGCACATTACACACAATACTGCTCTCAAACCACAGAGGCATGAATTCCTGCTGCAATCTGCTTCCCTGCTGGTGGACACTGGAGGAGAACCTTTGAATGAATCTAGTGCAATGTAAAATACATCTGCTGAATTTTATGGCCATCTGCCTATTTGATATTCTTTTTTTTTTTCTACATCTTCAAGGGAAACTTGGAAATTTTATAGTTTCTGCTGAGAAAATTTAGCTTAAACCTTGGTAGGAACTGGGAACATATTTTTGTTTCTCAGTCTTTCTCTTGTTTTCCAGGTGTGTTGTTTATAGGGCTAGAGTTCATAGTGGGAGTCAATGCTGCAGTGCATGGTCTGACTTAAACCCACTTTTATTTCGCATCAGCCAGTATTTCATCTAGGCAATTTGGACTTCTTGGGATTTTTAGGGAAGGTAGGGTTACCTATCTCACCCCATAGTTTCTGTTTAGGATAGGTCAGAAGCAAGATTAAGTATGATGTAGTCCTTCCTCTACTTATATCCTGTTGTTTATGGTGATCAGACCCTTAGAGATGGAGTCTGCTTCTTGCTCATCGGCCACGAATGAAGCTGAATCTTTGCTTTTGGCTCCTTCAGAATGTGCCTGTGAGGTTCTGAGGCTCAGGGCTGGTTGTTGCAGAGCCAAGCGCTTGGATTGGTGAGAGATCCTGATCTTTACCTTCAACCCAGACAGCTTTTGCAAACCCAGCATCTGGATTTGTCTGGCAGATGCACAAGGTGTGGGGACTGGAGAGCTGAGCTTAGGAACCCTGCTGCCATTGAAGTGCAAAGCAGCTCCCATCAATGAAGGTGAGCTTGGAATGATGCTAAAGATAAGAAGAGTAACAGTGGAAAAACACCAAGACACCAGCATATTTTGTGAGCTTTAAGTTTTAATATCACATCTTTGCTACTGGAGACAGAAGCAGGAAATCAATGGGTTGAAACTCTCGCGCGTGCGAGGGCAGTTCATGTTTCTGTCATGCTAATGCCACTTTGCCTTATCAGGAGTGGGGAGAGGTAATACGTGCTGGAGGGAAGGGGCAGGACCTGCCCAAGCTCAGGGCTGCATCTTGCACGGGGAGAGGGGAGAAGTGCAGCCCCCATCGAAACTCCTTGTCCCTTCACTTCTGCTGCTGCGGGGGCCACTGCACCGGCTGCTTGATCTGTTGTTGCTCCAGGCAGGGAGCAGGAGCCACCGGGACCTGCCCGGGCACGGTGACCACAGGGCCCTGGGGAGGGAGGACCACGACGGGTGTCACATCCTGCACGGCGCTCACTTCGTGGCAGACGACCTCCTCGGAGCCGTGGCAAGACCTCTCGCGGTCGTGGCAGGAGGAACCTCCGCTGTGGCAGGAGCTCTCGGTGTTGTGGCAGCCTCTGTCTCCACGGGAGCACATGGTTCGGTTGGGGTGGTCAACCCTAGGGAGGAGAAACCATTGTCAGTAAGTGTGTGAAGGGCAGCGTGTTTGCCTCCCTCTGCTTTGGCCTTTCCTTGGTGTGTTTTTGAGCCTGCTGGGGCTCGTCAGGATCTGCCCGTCCCGTTGCCCCAGCTTAGAGTTTTGTTCTCACAGTGCTGGACCACCCCACACCATCTCAAAGCCTCCATGACCCCCTCAGCATCCCTGATCTCCATCTCTCCCAGGCTCCATGAGCCATTTCCCTGCTCTCTTTTGCTGCATCCCATAAGCATTGGTGCAAGACACCCTGGGATTATCTCAGGCTGTGTAACGGAGGAGCAAATGAGCTGTGGGCTGACAGTTTATGCTGCACTGACAAGAGGTATATTGGCAAGGGTCTGAAAAACTCACAGCCTAAAGGGGCCCTGGCACAGGCAGTGAATTTGTAGCCAGGACTGGTAGTATCAGAGCCTTGGCAAAATGCACTTGCAAAGCCATTTGCTCAAAATGAAAATACTCCTCTGCCTTCTTCCCTTCTTGTGTCCTCTGCTCTCTCTGTGCCCTATGGACCCAATTTCCTGAGTTATGAGCATCTAAACCATCTTCTGAGGAGAGCTGAGATTTCAGGAGGCAGAAGGCATTCAGATGCAGGTAAGTGAGCTGAAGGCTGTTCATGCTGCTCCTTCCTCTCATCGCTTAAATCTGCCTTCTGAGTTCTTTCTTAAGGTTCTTCAATGACAGCTTAATGTTTTCAGCTCCTGAAGATTTCCATTTTCCAAAGGAGCTTAATAAAGCAGTCAGGCTTGGAAGTGCAATTAAAGTTCCTAGTTTAAACCAGAGGTTTCTTATGAAAGATCACCCTTCTGTCTCCCATTCATTCCCAAATCCCATCCATAGAATCATAAAATGGTTTGGCTTGGAAAGGACCTTAAAACCTTTCCTTTCTTATTTCCAATTTGTCTTTTGGGAACTGGGAGTCCTGAGCCCTGAAGTAATGCAAATATATCTATGTGTGATAAGAACAATACATTTTGCATAATAAATAGGCAATCTTGAGACCAATTTTGATGGCACAAAATTGCCCCAGCAAGAATTTGGCTCCCAATAATCCCAGCACCTGCGGACAGATCTGTCTGTTTAAGAACATAACTCTGCTCAGCTCAGCAAGTTATCATAGGAAGGAAACGTTAGCAGTGGAATAGCAACTCACCTTGGCTGTGAAGGCTCTGCAGAAGAAGAAGAGCGGAGTGAATGAGTTGCTCTCCCATCCGAGAACTTTTATACAGTTCCTAACTCCCTTCCTGAAAATGCAATAAACCCCTGGGGAAAAATGACCAACGTATTTACAAAACAGCCCCGCCTCTAATTATGCCCCATCTTCAAAAGCTTATTCAACCTGGTTTCTTTGATTGACTTGTCATACAGTAGATTGTCTTCCTTGTGTTACACAGCTTTAATTGCAACCCTGCCCCGTGCAGGTTGTAATGCTCGAAGAGTGAAAACCGTGTGGGTGGTTTGACTGTCTCACTGTCATGCCAAGATGAGTTTGAGGTTGCAAAATGGGTGGCAAAGGTGGTGCTTTTTTGGGTTTCTATCCTCCTGAAGCCTCTTGCCCAAAGTCTGGAAGGGAGGAGAGGTCACGATGACCGGTCACCTCTAAGTGCTCTTGGCAGGATTGGGTCTTGCACAGTGGACAAGAGGCAGCACTTTCAGGTCCTTGCCATAGAAACTGGTGAGTTTTTAGGAAGTCCTCATCACATGTGGATGCTGGAGCGGGAATCTTCATCAGGGAGTGTAGTGATAGGACAAGGAATGGTGGGTTCAAACTTAAACAGGGGAAGTTCAGATTAGGTATAAAGAAGTTCCTCCCTGTGAGGGTGGTGAGATGCTGGCACAGGGTGCTCAGAGAAGATGCCATCCCTGTCAGTGTTCAAGGCCAGGCTGGACATGGCTTGGAGCAACCTGCTTTAGTGTGACGTCCCTGCCCATGGCAGGGGTTGGAACTGGATGAGCTTTAAAGTCCCTTCCAACCCAAACCATTCCATGGCTCTGATTCTTTGATGTCCTCTGAAAGCATCTTTAAAGTTGTCTTCACCCTCTAAGACATCTGCAGGTGCCAGAAGTTTAGCCAAGGGTCCCCTCTTGATCTCTGCTCTCTGACTGTGTCATTGCCCAGAGCAATAAAAGCAGGATAATGAAGCCTGTGGCGACTGTGGCTGGCTCCAAGAGCTACAACTGGAAAGTGACCTGGCAAGGCCAGGTAGCGGTACAGGCCACTTTTGGATGTCTTGACTTATACCTATGAATACCCCCAAAATGTGGTGCAGTTTCTCTACCTGTGTCACCTACTTCATGTCAGATTTTACAGCCATTTCACTGATACTGACAGTTCCCCCTGATTTTCATTGCTGCCGTTTTTCCCTGGCCAACACTAAAAAGCCTTGACCACAATTGCTCTTTTAAAATGCCTGGTTTTCTGCTGTTTTAGTTGGTTTTTCATTTGCCTGGCTCTGAAGCAGCCATTGCCTGTGATGGGAAATATGTGCCTACAGAACCCTCTTGAGCAAACCTTGCACCCATGAGTAAGCTGTGAGTAAAGCACTAGCTCAGAGACCACGTACCTAGCTGACCATGCATCTCAAGCTCGCCCAGCTCTTCCCTAGGGCAGGATGGGTGCATTCTGGGTGCAGAGCAGCAGTCTGGCCCTGGTGAAATCAGCTGTGCAACCATGGCTTTGCAACAGCCCCGGTTTCACCTTTTTCCTCCCATTAGTGACTTGACTGTGCAATTTTTGCCCTCTGTTTTCACTCCTTTTGCACCTGACTCCCTCTGCAAGCATGGGAGTCAAGGTTTTGTTGGGCAGAGACTGACCGAACATCTGAAGCAGAGGGGTGGCTCCCACTTGCTATCTCCAAACAATTTCTTTAGCTTCTATCCAGAGGCACCAGTTCTGACTTTCATCAAGAAGCCAGATTCATGTTTACCATTCAACCTGCCTGTTTACTAACAGCCAAAGCAGAGGGGGCCCTGGCTTTTGCAAGCACCAACATGCTTGTGGGCAAGAGTCCTGCGTTATCACAGTTCGTCAGCCATGAAGAACGATGTTGCACAACAAGGGAGGAGGAAATCTTCAGGTACAAATGCGCATGTGTATCCTGTGTATAAAATCCAGCCTCTGCCTGCTCTCACCCTCATGCTGGAGATGAGCTATAGCTGCCCTAATGTGCAGAAGAAGGCAGTGGGATGCAGCCCCAGCTCCTTGTGTTCAAGATCTGGGTGCAAGAGCATCTTCGTTCTCCCTGGGTCTATTATACTATCACAGAACCCCAAACTGGTTTGAGTGGGAAGGAACTTTAAAATTCATCCAGTTCCAATCCCCTGCCATAGGCAGGGATACCTTCCACGAGAGCAGGTGGCTTCAAGCCCTGTCCAACCTGGCCTTGAACACTGCCAGGGATGGGGCAGCCACAGCTTCTCTGGCCACCCTATGCCAGGGCCTCACCACCCTTACATCATCGAGCCCAGTCAACATCTAAGCTTGTGGAATGCTTTTTGATACAGGCCTCAAAAAGCCAGCCAGATGGGACAGGGAATAAGGAATGTACTTCTAGTGTTTTCTATTTCTGGGATGTTTTTTTGTCAGTTAGTCAAATAAACAAGAAGTTTTTGGATACTCCAGGCTAATCAATGTTCTGGAAGTCTCTTGGAAGTTGTTTGAGTTCCTTCACTACCTTTGGTGCTATCAGATAAAGTAGGGAAAATAACAGGAATCAATAATGAAGTGGTAGATTTTAGACATATAAGTGGATGCAAATAAATGATATCACAGACTAATTTTAGAATAGAATTTAATATAGCCGGTGACAAAACCTTGTGTAATGTTCCCCGTGCCACAGGCTTACAACATTTTACAGCGTGAATGATACCCATTGTGGCACCAAACACGTGGCTGGAGCTCAGAGGATTTTGGTTTTTATAAGCTGTGGTGTTTTACAAACATCAGAGCAAAGCTTTCTGGGGTTTTATTGAGCTGAAAGGGCCAAAATCTCTTTTGCAGGTGGGTGAAAGGTATTGTACAATGTAATTTTGTGCTCTTTAGTGTTCCTTTGAAATGGGCACAGATCTATGGGTGAGTCTTTCCCTTCATTACCAATATTTGGAGGAGTCAAAACACCCTAGGGAACAGTCCTGGAACCAAAATGTTTGGCAAATACCACATAACAACCAGCACTGGATGTTCAAGCCTCCCCCGTGTGTCCCATCAGCACAGAGGAGCCATCTTCTGCCTGTGCCTAATTTAGGGCCTGATCCTATCAAATGAAGCAGGTTAATGCGAAGAAGCGAACGAGCTTGTTCCAGTTGCCTCATCTGGTGCAAGCAGAAGGTTTACGTGCTCTTGGCTTACGACATCGCCTGCAATCTCCCTGGGCCAGGAGCCTGGTGTGTAATTTTTTCCAAGTAAACAACTCTGCACTCCCAAGGTCACGGTGTAAATAATAATCAGTTGGAAATCACCTAGGTATTTTGCATATCTCCTTACTGTAGCTTGTAGAGTCTGGCCATGGAGAGGGTCTCAGCAGGGCACAGCATTTCCATTTGATGGGGACAGCATGGGGGAAGCTCTGAGTTCATCAAGAGCAAAGCTAAGAACCTTCTCTTGCTGTTGAACATGGTTTAATTCTATTAAAATGAATATTATTTGAGTATGGTTGTAAAATACATACCAAAAATGTTTGAGGGTAAAGCTTGTGAAGTGGACTCACTGAGTACCTGGATTTTGAGTAGAGCCAGAAATGAAAGGATTCATTCAGATACTGGAATTTCCCACAGACTATGAAGTTTTATTTTCCAACCCACAAGCAAAAGGAGATGGAAAGAAGAATCCTTCCCTGTCACCAAAGCACAAATCACTTTTCCCAGCAGTGCTTGCAGCAATGTTTCTAGCACAGCCCAAAGTGAGGAATGCAGTAATGACATGGTTGGGTTTGTGCTTTGTGGCACATCCAGGGCACTTTTGCTTGAGCAGTGGTGGCTGCTGGGTCCGTCACTTCTTCTGGCTCTGGGGCCAGTGGTTGCTCTGCTTGATTTGCTGGGCCTCGATGTTGGGAACCACCACGGGGCATTTCTGCTGCACGGCCTGGGAGGACCCAGCACCTCCAGAGCTGAGCTCTGGGCCTGAGTATCCCCCCGTGCTATAGCCCGATCCCCCACTATAGTGCCCTGATCCACCACCTGCCCCTGGGATGCATCTCGGTGATGCATCGTATCCGTATCCACAACCTTCTCCTGCAGTGATGCCCATTCTCTCGCTGTGGCAGCCAGATCCCCCACCTGAGCTGCCAGTGATGCTCCTGCATGGGTCCTCACTGCCATACCCTATTCCTCGCCCAGCACCATAGACAGGGACTGTCCCCCCTCCAACTCCCCAGCCAGCCCCTCCACTGTCCCCACTGGATATTACAACAGATCCATCACTGCTACATCTGTACCCCCCTGATACACTGTAGGTGGATGATGTTGGCATGGGCTCGAAGGATGAAGCTCCCCGGCTGTACATGACCGAGCCTTCCCCACCACAGAAGAAGGAGCCATGTCCCTGGATGTTTGGGAAGCCGTGGTGCGAGGAGATCTCATTGCTGTAGCCCCTGTTCCGCCGGCCGCATCTCATTCTCCCTCGGAGATAGTGATAAATCTGAAACAGGAAACAGTCATACCCCAAATCTGGACCATTTTCATTCAATTTTTGTACCATTTTCAGATGGTGTGGTCAGAAAAGTGTGTATGTGGGTGAGCATGGGACAATGCCAGGCTTCAAAATTGGGTTCTACCTAGCTGTTCTTCAAATGCAAGAGTGTTTGATTCTTACTTGCAGAGATTCTCTTTTTCTCCAGGGTGTATTTTTAGAGAAATCAAAATCTGAAATATATTCCTGTAATATGTGATAACTACCATGGTTTTCCCCACTCATCTTCATGAGCTGTAAAAACAGCGAGGATGAGCCTTGCTTCTGTTTTTAAAACATGGCAAGAATGGTGGATCCAAATATCCATGCAAGATGACATCGCTGGCTGTTTTATTGCCATCATTGCAAATCATCCCCAAAAGTCTATTACATAAGGTAATCGGCACATAGAAGCATGTAACCACTGTGAAACACAACACAGGCTTGTTGTTTTATATCAAGAATGTGCCCTGCATGTTGCAAACACCTTCAAAACTATAAAGACAAAGCAGTCACCACATGCTGGTCCAACTACAGACTCAGCTGAGTTTTCAGCCTCTTTCAGCACCATGACCTGGCTTCACCTTGCTTCCCACGGATCTGATCCACACCAAAGCCAGAAACCATACAGATCCTGAGACCCTCTCTATGGATTGTCAGGCAGCATGGATACTGCTGCAAGCACGTGTCAAGATCTCAGGTGAAGCTATCTCCTTTGAGTATGAAATAAGAAAGACCCATAAAAGAGCAGACTTACCCTTCTCAGCCATCGGAAACACATTTAGAAGCTAAAAGTCGACTGAATGAGGAACTTTAACAGACAGGAGCTCTTATATGGCATTTAACATATATGGGAAGTGAGACACACTAAGGAATGGCAAGGATTTATTTACCAAACACTGATTTCAGTGTTTGCTTTGACTCATGACATCTGATCAATATCTTTCCTTCGTACTGCTCGTTGAGTTGCATGAGGCAGTAATTGCTACTTCTGCTTAATGATCCTATTCCTGTGCTCCTGCCCTGTGCTATGGAGGACCGCTTTGAGGTGATGATGCTGGGGGAGACCAGGGGAAGTGGGTGAGAGGGTGAGTGTAGGGAAATGCTGAGCAAAAGTGTGGGGCAGAGGGTGGTGGTGGCCAGGTCCTACTCAGTGAAGGGCATGGAGGCTGGTTCAGCAGTGATAGCAGTGCTCGGGGATTGCTTAAGATAGTGATGTGTGGGTACCCATGGGAGGGGAAGACAAATGCTCAGAAGGCATCTGGTGGTACAACACAGCACATGGATGCCTCCAGCATCTCACTGGTGGCTCCAGTGGGAGATTTTCCAAGGAAGACATTTACATTCAAACCAGAAGCTCATCAGAATTTTGCAAGGGTGTTAGAGATACTCTGAGAAATCTTAGAGGCCCTGGGGACACCTGTGGAGGTATGGATGTCCTAACACTTAAATCTACTGTGACTGGGTTACTCTAATGAGGGATTATGCCTCCAAATGCTTTCCTTCCTCATTTTTGTATTCTATGTCCTTCCTCTGGCTTGGAAACAGCAACAAGCACCAGGGAAACTGTTCTGGAGGGCTGCAGGGGACTTGTGCAGTGGCCATGCTGGTAGTGCTGCCTTGTATGATGTCCTCACTGCAGCCTGTTGTGCTCCAGCTTGAGCCCACAGCACGGCTTTTGGGCTGGATTAGGTTTTTCCAGCTCTGCTGTGGGGACAGTGAGTCCCAGCATCAGTAAAAGGCCATGTCTAGGCCACATCTGGCAGGCAGAAAGCCGTGCATGGAGGTGGTGGTGCTGCCCTTGGCATTTCAAGGCAGATTTCAAAAGCTCGGGCAAGGAGGGATTGATGGCCTGGAGACATGATTTGGGGTGTGTTGAGCTGCCTGAGGGACTTGCTGCTGGTTCTATTTCCTTCTGCCTGGCCTAGGGCTGATTTGCCTGACTCAGTGTGTTGAGACTTGCCCTCTGGGTAGAGATGTTCTGAGGTTTGCAAAGCTCAAGGGAAGGAGAATATGGCAGGGACATGGACATTGGCTTGGTGTTATTAACCACCCCCATGCAGCAAGAGCTGCTGTTGAGGGTCAGCCCTGATCCCTGCTTTTCAGGACTGAGCCTCCTGGGCTTGGTCATGTCTCCCAGCAGCACCTCATTGCTCCACAGACATGGTCATTGCATGCTGGTACCTCAGAGGACATGGAGCCATGAGCTGGGATGGAGCTTCACAGTGCTCAGGCACCAAAAGGATGTCGGATGCTGTGGTTGTTCCATGTTCTAGGCTGTGCTGTTGCACTGTCATGGAGAAGTGGGGAAAATGAAGGGCTATAAAGTGGGTGGCTTTAGAGCTGCACCAACAGCAATACACTATTGAAGTCAGCATGTTCGTTACAGAGAGGAGTAAAATGCCCTCTCTAGCTTCCAAGAACATAAGAAAAAAGAAACTTTTTGCCAAAGACACTTAAGATATTATTACATTTATTAGATATAAAATATGCTCCTTGGAAAAGCAGCAGAACCATATCAAAAGCATTTTAACAGCACCAGGCTGTTAACCCTGGACTTCACAGCACAGAGATGCACCATCAAGGGAAGAGAAGAGGAGAGGACATGGAAAGGAGCAGGCAAACAGAGCCAGGTCCGGAGGTACAAAGGTGACATGGCAGAGGCAGGGCTGTTCTTGCAGACTGCCAAGGCTGCCTTCGGCTGTTACTTGTGGTATCTGGGGAGCCAGTGGCAGGACTGCTTGGTTTGATGGGACTGGATGTGGGGGACGACAATAGGGCATTTCTGCTGGGAGGACTGATAGGACCCTCCGCTGCCCCCTCCAGAGCTGATGATGATTGTCTGGCCTGAGGACCCACCACTGTATCCTCCGCTGCAGCATCCAGATGAGCCTCCTCCACCACCTGAGCTGATGATGATCTGGCCAGATCCCCCACTGGATCCACCGCTGTAACCTCCTCCTATACCATAGCTTGAGGAGCCCCCACTGCAGCAGCCTCCAGAGTATCCTCCACTGCTTCCACCTCCAATGATGCTCTTTGATCCTGAATACCCACCACTGGATCCTCCACTACAGCCTCCAGAGTACCCTCCACTACCTCCACCTCCAATGATGCTCTTTGATCCTGAATACCCACCACTGGATCCTCCACTACAGCCTCCAGAGTATCCTCCACTGCTTCCACCTCCAATGATGCTCTTTGATCCTGAATACCCACCACTGGATCCTCCACTACAGCCTCCAGAGTACCCTCCACTACCTCCACCTCCAATGATGCTCTTTGATCCTGAATACCCACCACTGGATCCTCCACTACAGCCTCCAGAGTATCCTCCACTGCTTCCACCTCCAATGATGCTCTTTGATCCTGAATACCCACCACTGGATCCTCCACTGCAGCCTCCAGAGTACCCTCCACTACCTCCACCTCCAATGATGCTCTTTGATCCTGAATACCCACCACTGGAACCTCCACTACAGCCTCCAGAGTATCCTCCACTGCTTCCACCTCCAATGATGCTCTTTGATCCTGAATACCCACCACTGGATCCTCCACTGCAGCCTCCAGAGTACCCTCCACTGCTTCCACCTCCAATGATGCTCTTTGATCCTGAATACCCACCACTGGATCCTCCACTACAGCCTCCAGAGTAACCTCCACTGCTTCCACCTCCAATGATGCTCTTTGATCCTGAATACCCACCACTGGATCCCCCACTGCAGCATCCTCCTCCACCACCTGAGCTAACAATGATCTTCTGGCCAGATCCCCCACAGGATCCACCACCGTAGCCTCCTCCAATGCCATAGCTTGAGGAGCTTCCACTGCAGCAGGATCCACCTCCTCCACCCCCAGAGCTGACGATGATCTTGCCACCGCTGTAGCTGCCTGAGCCCCCACAGTAGGAGGAGCCCCCGCTGTGGCAGCCACTGGATTGATAGGACATTCCATGGCAGCCTCCGGAGCTCTGTCTGGAGCACATCTTTGAGCAGGGACCCTGCAAGAAACAGTGCTGTCAGAAAGGAGCACCTTGGAGATGCTGCTGAACCTTCATAGCAAAGCAGAGATGGAGCAGTAACCAGGAAATGCCCCATCTTCCCCTTCTTCTGCAGTCCTATGAGACTGGCAGCTCCATAAACTCCCTCACCCTTGTTAGGCAGCAGGGAAGACCTCAAATGAAAAGCACCCATGGCCTGGTCTGCAGATCACAACAGGTATGGAAATACTCTTCAGGCAGGGAGATTGAAAGCACTTCTAGAGATCTGCACATGTGCTCTGACATGTTGAGAGCCAGCAGTCTAAAAGGTTTAGTCCCACTCTAGATCCTTCTGGATGTCCAGACTGCTAAAACTCACAGCAGCTGAAAATTCAACCCTTAGAATGTTAGCTACAACTCCCTTTTGCAGGGAGTCCAGTCCAGTTGGCACACCAAATTGGTCTGCCATGAACCCCATCCAGTGTTGAGCCAGGATGGTTCCCTCATTCAAAGCATGCTCAAAGACCAACTGGTGGAGCAGCCTCTTTGCATTGGGATCAAAAGTTTTCCATATCAATGGGCTTACCTTGAGTGCAAATGGAAATGTGTGCAAGGCTCCGTTGCAGGTGAATGAAGAGCCTTGGGATAGGTGAGCTTTTATATCAATACATTAAGCTCTTAAGGGAAGTGAGACACCCTATGGAATGCTGATAGATTTATTTATGAGCCTGGCTTTAGATACCTCCTTCTTTGACTCACTTGAAGCATATAGGTGCTGACGAAGGAGATGTATCAATCATGTTCTTCATCGCTGTTGATAATTCTACTCAATGATTCATTTTCAGGAGTCTAGCTCCGAAACTTAGGGTCAAACATCTTCTGGGGGTCCTCTTTGGTGGCTCCCCAATGCATTGCTGCGAGGCTGTAGCTTTTTGGGTACTCAGTAGGGTGGAGACAAAGCAGATGCTGAAGGATGGAGGCTGAAGTGAGTTAGGCTTGGAGTGTGATGGAAGGACAAAGGTAAAGGATGTTCCAGAGTAGGGTCCCAGGGAATTCTGGGGGAAAGAGGGTTTCTTCAAAAACTGGAAAGATGGGGAGCTAGGTGGGGAGCAGGCCTGTGTCCAGTCCCTTAGGAAAGGCAACTATGTGGTCAACAGGCCAGAGCTACAACCTGTAATGGGCAGTGCACTGCTTTGGAGCACTTCAGCCCAAATCCATTTCAGAGGGCCCCATGAGGGTTGCAAAGACGTGGTGGCCACTTCCCTTCACCATTTTGGGTCCCCAGGGTGAATTCTGCTGTTGGATTGAGCAGAGATTATCCGTGTTCAGCCCCAGCTTCCCGGAGTCCCAATCACCCCTTTCTTTGCAAAGGTGCATTTGAAGGCCATCAAGACCCTACCCTTGAACTCTAGAACATTCAACATCTCTTCTGTCTCAGCAAGACCTATTTTCTGAGGGTCCTGCTTCATGCCTGGGGCTGGGGAGGTATCTAGGTCTTTTGCTTGCTGGAGAATGACAGTTTGTGAGAGTTATTGCAGTGCTGGCTGCTGTATTTGCAGCAGCTTCACCCTGTCACTGCGTCACGCGTGCTTAAAGGTTGACAATAACATCCACCCTCAATGGAGACTGAGTAGAGGAAAGAATAATTGGGGGGTTTTAGTCAAGCGGATGCATGACAGCAGCAGCAGACAGCCCAGCCCTGTCACAATGGAAATGATGGTGAGCATGGATGCAACTCCATTGGTATGGGGACGGGACCATCAACACCAGGAACATGGGTTCAAGGGGCTTCCTTCATTTTGCTTTGGACTCCCTCCAGTGGCCTTAGCTCCACTCTCATCACCAATGGGAAATTGAAGGTCTCAGTGCAACTCTGGCTCTAACCTGTGAAATCAATCTGGGCGTTGTGCTACAGCATCACAACACCTTGATCCCTTCCGTGACTTCACCCTGTAGGGACTTGCACAAAGGGGCACCTAGGATTTACAGCTCATTGGGATCCAGGGTGTGAGGGAAGGCTGTGGAAGCTTTTGCCAAGGGTGGTGAGAAGTGGTCATGCAAACGCTGCTGTGTAGAGACCCCAGGGCTGAACCCTGCAGGGGCTGGAAACATGGGACCTGTAGGGGACACATGTGTAGTGCTTGCCACACATGGAGGAAGGTGGTTGGAACCAGAGCTGCTGGAGAGGTCAACATTGCCACCACTTCCCCTAGGATAAAGAGGAAGAGTTTTGGGTGAAGGCAAGGATGAATGCAAGAGGATTTGTGGTGAAGGCTGCCTCAAATGTGGGCCATGCTGCCTGTTTTCTGATGCTGTCTGGGCTCTTTTCAGCCCTATAGACCAGTCACCCTCAGGGTGGGCAGACCGGTCAAATTGCCTTTCAGTCTCACCATTGCAAACACCACAATGGGTAGTGCCTTGATGGGCATTGCTATGAGAGAAATAAAACCTTACCCAGCTCCTACAGCTTCCCAGCAGCTTCCTTCATGCAGAACAATGCCAACACTGATAGAATGGGACGTGGTAAAGTACTTGTGTAAGAAGAGCTCTCTAGCTCCAAAAAGCAGAAATTGTTCAGTCAACTCAAGTGACTTGAGATCCCTCAAGTGTTTGGATCCCTTAGTTTTGTTTCCTACCTACCAGTTGGATGTGTAAGATGGATAAAAACATCCACTTAGCTTAAAATGTCCTGAATGGAAGACTGTCATCACATGTATCCTGAACAGGAACTCCTGCTGACCTCAGCACAAATGCTACTGAATGTTGCCTACCATAATTAATGGTTGTCTTGTGACAGATCTAGAGCAATGGGGCCAATGAAACCCAACTGTATTTCCAAAGGGTGCTATCGTCTGCCCTGGCAACTCCTGCAGTGAAACCCAGAGCCTGTGATCTGCTTCCTTCTCTGGGCAGGGGAACCAAGGTGGAGGCATTTCCCAGGTTAAAGTTGGAGCCTTTATTTGCCAGAGGGACAACAGTCATCTGCTTAAGAAACAGGGTTTTTCCCAAGCAAGACCTGTTCAGAACCCTCTGCTCCAGCACTCAGGTTGAAGAACATTTCACAGAGGAAAGTATTTGATGTGTTATTCACTTTCTGAAAGTAAACATGGGACTGGCAAAGGATGAAAGCAACCGTGAAAAACCAGTTCTCTTAGTACACAGTAATCTTTATTTGCCTTCCTATGAATGGGACAGAAGATCCATGTGAGAGGTCACAGCACAGGGGTGTAGCATCAAGGGAAGACAAGGGGAGAGGACATGCAGGGAGGAAACAGGCAGATATGGAAGACAAAGGCAGCGATGTTCTTGATGACAACAGGGCTTCTGTGCCTGTTACTTCTGCTGGCTGGAGGGCCAGTGGCAGGACTGCTTGGTTTGATGGGACTGGATGTGGGGGATGACAATAGGGCATTTCTGCTGGGAGGACTGGTAGGAGCCTCCGCTGCCCCCTCCAGAGCTGATGACGATTGTCTGGCCTGAGGAACCACCACTGCCACCACTGGATCCTCCACTGCAGCATCCAGAGGAACCGCCACCACTTCCACCTCCAATGATGATCGTGCCTCCTGAAGACCCTCCACTGGATCCCCCACTGCAGCAGCCTCCAGATGAGCCTCCTCCTCCACCACCTGAGCTAATAATGATCTTCTGTCCAGATCCCCCACTGGATCCCCCACTGTAGCCTCCTCCCATGCCATAGCTTGAGGAGCCCCCACTGCAGCATCCAGAGGAACCTCCACTGCTTCCACCTCCAATGGTGCTCTTTGATCCTGAATACCCACCACTGGATCCCCCACTATAGCCTCCAGAGGATCCCCCACTACCTCCACCTACAATGATGATTCCGCCTCCTGAAGACCCACCACTGGATCCCCCACTGCAGCATCCAGAGGATCCCCCACTACCTCCTCCACTTCCAATGATGCTCTTTGATCCTGAATACCCACCACTGGATTCTCCACTATAGCCTCCAGAGGATCCCCCACTACCTCCACCTACAATGATAATACCGCCTCCTGAAGAAGACCCACCACTGGATCCCCCACTGCAGCAGCCTCCAGATGAGCCTCCACTGCCTCCTCCACCTCCAATGATGCTCTTTGATCCTGAATACCCACCACTGGATCCTCCACTATAGCCTCCTGAGTATCCTCCACTGCTTCCACCTCCAGTGATGCTCTTTGATCCTGAATACCCACCACTGGATCCTCCACTATAGCCTCCAGAGTATCCTCCACTGCTTCCACCTCCAATGATGCTCTTTGATCCTGAATACCCACCACTGGATCCTCCACTATAGCCTCCAGAGTATCCTCCACTGCTTCCACCTCCAATGATGCTCTTTGATCCTGAATACCCACCACTGGATCCTCCACTGCAGCCTCCAGAGGATCCCCCACTACCTCCACCTACAATGATGATACTGCCTCCCGAAGACCCACCACTGGATCCCCCACTGCAGCATCCAGAGGAACCTCCACTACCTCCACCTCCAATGATGCTCTTTGATCCTGAAGACCCACCACTGGATCCTCCGCCCGTGCTGGATCCTCCACTACAACATCCAGAGGAACCGCCGCCACCACCTCCACCTCCAATGATGATCTTGCCCCCTGTAGACCCACCACTGGATCCCCCACTGCAGCAGCCTCCAGATGAGCCTCCTCCTCCACCTCCTGAGCTAACAATGATCTTCTGGCCAGATCCCCCACTGGATCCACCACCGTAGCCTCCTCCAATGCCATAGCTTGAGGAGCCCCCACTGCAGCAGGAGCCTCCTCCTCCACCCCCAGAGCTGATGATGATCTTGCCGGAGCCCCCGCTGCTTCCTGAGCTGGAGCCCCCACAGCAGGAGGAGCCGCCGCTGTGGCACCCGCTGGACTGGGAGGACACCCCATGGCAGCCTCCGGAGCTCTGTCTGGAGCACATCTTTGAGCAAGGACCCTGCAAGGAGCAACACGTTTTTACTCAGGAGCAGCCATTGTCATCAGGAGAATATTCCCCAGCCAGAAGGACCCATTCACATCCCAACAACAACCTCCAGAACCAATGAACTTCCATTCGTGCAAGCAAGAGGTGTTCCATAGATCCCAGACTCACATAAAGCTTTTTGCCAACAGATTATCATGTTGCTGGTTACTCAACCCATTATTTATAGAGTCCTTTATCCGATGGCTGTTCCATCTCCATCTCTATACTAACAAAACACATCACTGAGTAGCATGGGATGATCCTGAACCTTCTTGTCCTTCAAGCCACCACCCATCAGATGCACTTTACCAAAGCATTTATGTATTGCAAGCATGAAAGTAAGCGAAGATCCATTCCCTTTGGCAGAAATAGACTTACCCTTCTTGGTCTGGCAATGTGCACAGGGCAAAGCTGAGCGAATGAAGCACTGAGAGATCCATCAACTTTTATACCCTTTCTCGTTTTCCCAGGCGGGAAGTGAGGCATGTAAAGGAATGGTGATAGCTTTATTTACCAAACAAAGTGTCCTCCTTCAGCCCACTTGTCCTGACTCATGGAATCAGATCAATCCTTCTCTAGTGCATCACTTCCTAGGCTACCTGCAGTTTTGCTGCAGGTATCATGTGAGCTCCGCTCCCGTGGTTGACGCTCTTGGTAGGATCGTGGGACTCCAGCTAAGAGATGTTGCTGGGGTAGTGGTGGACAGCATAAGGGGCTGTGGTTATTGTGTGTAGAGACTATGGAGATGCCACAGGGTACGAAGAAGGCTGCACTGGGTAGGAGTGCTGATGCTGGGGCAGCAAAGGGATCTCACATGCCTGGACTTTCCCACTACACCAATGAAGTGTTGACCGTGAGTTTTGTTTGAGTGCACCACTATGGACAATACAGAGGTCAAGCAGTCTTTATAGTGCCTCTGGGACCTTAGGTGATGCCTGCTTTAGAAAGGAGTTGAAATACTGCAGGTAGAGGGTAAAGATACGTTGTTCACCCTCTATATCAGTATCTTGATGGATATCAACCAAAAGGATGAATTCATCCCAGTTTGGGAGATAGCTTTGGTGTTTCTGAGGAAGCAGCAAGATCTAAGGATGCTCTGTGCTCCTGCTGTCATCCTGAGAGCCTCTAAAATGTGGCCGATGGCTTCAATGGTCCTGGGTGAGCTCTGGGTGTAGGGATGTTCGACAGCATCGCTCCCACCTCCTTGAAGGTGCTTTCTGTTAGCACTGTGCAGGCAGCGGTGGTGTTTGTACAGTTCCCAGTTACTGGTATTTTAGCACCCTATGACTTTCCATAAGGAAATCCCGGGAATTCATCTGTTCCAGTGGCAGCACTGGCTGAAGGAGCTCATCTGGACACCTGCATTCCTGGAGTACCCAAGGATGAAAGGAGAGAGGGTAAAGGGACATATTAAATGTTAAGCTCTTTTACCTGCTATAGGTGTGGGTCACTTCTGTTTCTTCTGGGACACTTCCAGGCATCTGTCATCTGCCTCACGTAGAACAGTTCAGGCAGAGAAGGTTTATTTTCCTTTCCCTGATAATTGCCAGAATAAACCACATCAAAGAAATCACTTCCCATAGGGAAACACCCTCTGAAGACTCATACCTGGAGCTGTGTTTTATTCCTGTGGGAATGCGGACATCCCTAGTTACTCAGGCTTAGCATCTTAGCCCTTGGAAGGGGCTTTCTGAAGCCCTGTCCCTGCTGCTGGCTCAACCACGGGTTCAGAGCTGGAATAAGGGTTGGAGACACCCCTCATTTCTCCTCCACTGCTACTTGGTGCAGCTGTGAGCACCAAGAGCTCCTGCACCATGCACATGCAAGGGCTTCAGCTTCACACACATAATAGTACCTTGCAATCCTTTGTACTGGAGTTTTTGCATTTTTTTCTCTCCTAACTCATTTAAAACTCCTTTGGCATTGCATGATGAGAGGCCCCTTGGAGCACTGTGTTCAGTTCTGGTGTCCTCAGCGTAAGAAGGACATGGAGCTGTTGGAGCAAGACCGGAGGAAACCGTGGGGATAATCAGGGGCTGTCTCCTGTATGGATCCAGGTGGAGAACACTGGGGCTGTTCAGTCTGGAGAAGAGAAGCTGAGACCTCAAAGCAGCTTCCAGTGTCTAAAGGGGGCCCTAGGGAGAGGGACTCTCTTCATCAGACACTGTACTGACAGGACAGGGGGTGATGGGTTCAAACTGAAACGGGGAATTCAGGATAGATTTGAAGAAGTTCTTTACTGTGAGAGTGGTGAGGTGCTGGCACAGGTTGTCCAAAGGAGTGGTAAATGCTCCACCTCTGGCATTGTTCAAGGCCAGGTGGACAGAGCTTTGGATGACATGGTTTAGTGTGAGATGTCCCTGCCCATGGCAGGCGGTTGGAACTGGTTGATCTCAAGGTCTTTTCCAACCCAGGCCATTTTATGATTCTTTGACATTTTGATGAGGTAGGGAGACTGTTTAACTTTGTGGTACCTTATCTCATGGGCACAAGTCAGGATGACCTGAGAATATTTAGTGAATCCAGCATCTCTTCTACAGGTGGGTTTCAATGCACTTGTGCTCTGTAGCTTTATTACAACAGCATTGATTCAGAATAAAGGCATAATAATGTCAATAACAAAAGTGTAAAGCAAAATCCAACCAGTCAGACACCAAAGCTCTCTAGAACTGCAAGTTTTATTGTTTTGTGCAAGCACTAGAAGATTGAGGCAGAGAACAGCCATCTGAAACCACCCTGGTTGGAGGTTATTGAGACATGACACCAAAAGTTCTGGTCAGATGGAAACTGCACAGGAAAATCCCAAGAAAGAGGAGAAAGGAATAATGCAAATCTTCTTTAATTTAATAGAGAAAGAAATGTCAGGCACATTTGTATCTTGGGTTTTCTGGGTCCAAGAGTGCCTTCTGCAGACACTACTTGTGTTTAGTCTGCGGTGGCCAGGAGATCGGCTGGGTCTGTTGTTGGATGGACATACCTCCAGAACTGGATGAACCACCTCCACCGCTACCTCCTCCTGAGCTACCTCCCCCAATGATGCAGATGGATCCTTGACCCTGGTGGCCTGAACCACCACCACCACCACCACCTCCTCCTCCGATGCTGCCACCTCCAATGCATATTGGGCCTTGGCCCTGGTGGCTAGAACCACCACCTCCTCCTCCTCCACCTCCACCAATACAGATGGGACCCTGACTTTGGTGACCTGAACCACCACCACCACCACCTCCTCCTCCTATACTGCCACCTCCAATGCAGATGGGACCTTGGCTTTGGTGGCCTGAGCCACCACCTCCTCCTCCACCACCTCCAATGCAGATGGGACCTTGGCTTTGGTGGCTGGAACCGCCACCTCCTCCTCCTCCACCTCCAATGCAGATGGGACCTTGGCTTTGGTGGCTGGAACCGCCACCTCCTCCTCCTCCACCTCCAATGCAGATGGGACCTTGGCTTTGGTGGCTGGAACCGCCACCTCCTCCTCCTCCACCTCCAATGCAGATGGGACCTTGGCTTTGGTGGCCTGAACCACCACCTCCACCACCACCACCTCCACCAATACAGATGGGACCTTCACTTTGGTGGCTGGAGCCACCTCCTCCTCCACTACCTCCACCAATGATGCAGATGGAACCTTGGCCCTGATGGCCAGAACCACCTCCTCCACCACCACCACCACCACCACTGCTTCCTCCACTAATACAGATAGGACCCTGACTTTGGTGACCTGAACCACCACCTCCACCACCACCACTGCTTCCTCCACTAATACAGATAGGACCCTGACTTTGGTGACCTGAACCACCACCTCCACCACCACCACCTCCACCAATACAGATGGGGCCTTGGCTTTGGTGGCTGGAACCACCTCCTCCTCCACCGCCACCTCCGCCAATGATGCAGATGGGACCTTGGCCCTGATGGCTAGACCCACCTCCTCCACCACCACCACCACCACTGCTTCCTCCACCAATGCAAATGGGGCCTTGGCTTTGGTGACCTGAACCACCACCTCCACCACTACCACCTCCACCAATGCAGATGGGGCCTTGGCTTTGGTGGCTGGAACCACCTCCTCCTCCAGCACCACCTCCTCCAGTGATGCAGATGGGACCTTGGCCCTGGTGGCTGGAACCACCTCCGCCACCACCACTGCTTCCTCCACCAATACAGATGGGACCTTGGCTTTGATGACCTGAACTACCACCTCCTCCTCCTCCCCCTCCTATGCTGCCACCTCCAATGCAGATGGGCACATGACTCTGGTGGCTGGAACCACCACCTCCTCCTCCTCCACCTCCACCTCCACTAATACAGATGGGACCTTGACTCTGGTGGCCTGACCCACCACCGCCTCCTCCACCACCACCTCCTCCTCCACCACCACCACCTCCTCCTCCTCCAATAATGCAGATGTGTCCTTGTTCCTGGTGGCCTGAACTACCACCACCTCCTCCACCTCCGCTGCCACCACCGATGGATCCTTGGCTCTGGTGGCCTGAACCTCCTCCTCCTCCGAAGGGGGATGATGATATGTGGGTCTGGTAAATAGCACCACCACCTCCACCGTAGCCACTGCTGCCTCCTCCATGGCAAGATGATCCTTGGCTCTGGTATCCTTGAGATCCTCCTCCACCACTGCCGTGGCATGAACCTCCTCCTCCACCACTGCCATGGCATGAACCTCCTCCACCACCACCGCCATGGCATCCACCAGACTCAGAGATCCCTTGTCCGTCACCCTTCTGTTGATGGGAACCCATTGTCACCAGTGTCTGGGAGTCCTGACAAAGAAAGAAAAACCAAGGCTTAGCAAATGCAGGGAGAGAAAAGGTTGTGTTACTGAGCTTCCCCACTCTCTTCCAATGGCAGGTCAATATATGAAGATGTCTTCTGCTTCCTTTTTGCTCCCCACCCTTTGCTTCCATATCCCTTGATCAGGTCTTCTACCAGACCTCCTCTATCCATATCTAAATGGCCTTTTCTTTCTAGAGCAGATGCAACCACAATCATTCCTTAATAATCCCTTCTTGCAGCAAGTTGTGGCAATGCCACTGCGAGCGGTACATAAGGCTGTGGTACACCAGAATTACCCTTATCCAAATGTGGTTTGGGAAGTTTGAAAGGGCAATAATGCTCATGGAATTAATATTCCGTGGCATACAAGAAACAAAGAACATGGCTCATCATTTGCATAACAGTAACTTCATTGCACTTTGAAATTCTTTAATCTTGGTTTCAACAGAGCACTTGGTTTCATTTCTTCTTAAAAATGACAAGAGGAACATCCAGTGAAAAAGATACCAGCGATATAAACCCAGAAGTAGCTGCAGAAAGCTGCGGAATGCCCTAGGTCACCACTTGCAAGGGCTTGATTGGTGCCTGTACCCAAGGTTGAGACCTACAAGGGTGCTGTGAAGTCTGAGCACTTCTTTGGCACTTAACCCCCACCATGTCCTTGTCTGCTCTATTCAGCAGGTCAGGTGCCCAAACATGCCAGAGGAAAAAATGGTTCCTCCAAGAATAAAGGTGGTCAAAAGAGAGCCTTTTCCAGTTTAGATAAAGGGCTGGAAAATGAGGATAGACTCCCATTTGGTATTTCAGTTCCTTTGTTTGTCACTTTTTGCTGAGTACTTGCAAAAATTCCTTTTTCTTGGGATTTATATTCCAAGAGTATTTAGGAGCTGCCTGTTTACAGTGGTACCACATGGCATTGGGCCCAGAGAAATAAAGGGGTTCCAAAGACCATGTTTTCTATGTCTCAGCTTCCCTTTCCTATGTGATCACATAATTGCACAGACTGAATCATTAGGAAATAAAAGGACCATAAATAAGGAGGAATTTTTGTGTTAGGAGACCCCAAAGCCTATTTACTCCCACCTTTTCCAGGTTAGCATTCCAAAGCTAATCAGCCAAGACAGTTTTCATCAGCAGCATGAAACAACTTACCGTGTCCCACGGCACGAACGGGTGGAAAGAAGTCAAATGGAGTGAGGAAACCTGGTGTGCAGGAACTTTTATATAGTATCTAGTCCTCCTCTTGGAAAGAAACAATGATTGATTTATTTACTAGCCAAACCCAACCACAACTACCCACTTCCTTGGCACAATCTTGGGCTTGTCATTTCAGATTGGTATCTCCCTTCCACCACCTCTTTTGTTTTCAGCTGTATTAAAGTCACTGGATGGCCCCACCTACTCCTAGTAAAGAGAAGAAATGGGGAAAAGCAACATGCTCAAGGAGTTTCAGAAGAAACAAGTGATTTAATTTCACATCCCCCTTACAGAGGGGTCCAACATTCCAGAAAGGAAACATGGGGGGGGGGGGGGGGGGAAGGAACTTTTGTCTTTATAATTAGATAATTTATCTCTCATTCTAGAAAATGTTTCTGAACACCCAGACGTGGCTCTGGCATATTATTATCTTGTGTTGTAACTGGCAGATTAGTAGGAGTATTATATGTTTCTAATGACACCCACATTATTGCCAGGGGCTGTAGGGACACACATTGGACTCTGCTCTGATGAGTTTAAGCTCCCTGAAAGACAACACATACCTATACAGACAGAAGCTGAAGTGATGCAAATCTGGGAGGCTCCAGGTGATTTAGAGCCTTGTAGGATCTGACCTGCAGAGAAATGTAGGAAATAAACCTTAAAGGCCAGAGTGGTCTTCATGGAGATGTGCCGTGGTGTAAGAGCAGCTGGGATGGGACTTTGAGCTTTCCATTTTTGACCACAGTGGCCTGCAGAGACCTCAGCACAAGAGCAGAGGGACCATTTGTCCTCCCTGACAGTTAGGGCAGTGAGCAAGGGCATGGCCACCACATTCCCACTTCATGGGTATCATCCATCCACACTGTGCAGGCTGGGAGAGATGTCTTTGCCCTCGGGGGGGGTGAACGGGACTAACTTCAGTAGCATTTCCCAGTGGTTTTGCTTAGATTGTGCCTACCATGGCCAGTGTACTTGGCCAGCTTACATACTTTTGGCACTAAAGAAAGGCCAAAAGCTATTTTCTTGCTATGTTCACTGGTAGTTACACACGTAACAGCTATGAGAGATGCTCGGATGCTCTGGGCATTGACCGCATTGCCATAAGCAGAGTGAATATGACATGATGGAAAGGGAGAAGTTTGAGGAAAAATCAGGACAATACTGGGAGTTTTATATCCAGTGGACAGATAAATATACAACAGACTCTCTTTAAACCTCTCAGGAGCATGTAAGAATAGGCCCTTCTTGCTGAAAGAGTATAACAGATATGCAGACTGCACGCAGTGTTTTGATAGATTTACTCAATGGGTTAAGAGACAAAAAGGGTTATCTTTGCCATTCTCCTCTTGAAGCACCTCATCCCTTAACTGTAAGGGTTGTAGTGGAATTGAGAGATAGCATGGTTTGTGTTGGAAGGGGCCTGAAGATCACCCAGTTCCAATCCCCTGCCATGGGCAGGGTCACCTTCCACTAGACCAGGTTGCTCCAAGCCTCATCCAACCTGGCCTTGAACATTGCCAGGGATGGGGCAGCCACTGAAGTGGCAGTGCTGGAAGGATATTCCACTCAAATATTGTGGCAACAGTAGTTGGTGTTATTATTGCTTCGTGGCAGAGTAGGCTGTGCCACTGGTAGTCTGCTAAGTGCCACCTTCCCTGCTTTGCCAGTGTGCATTTCCTGCCCTGGAGCATGAAACCTGCTCAGCCTTATTTCACCTTTGAGCTTCTGCCTCTCAGATGAAGCTCTGTCGGAAGTGTCACCATGGGAAGAAGGAGGCATCACCAGTAGTGGTGTAGGTGTGGTGTAGGACAAGAGACCCTCCCCCAGGTGCTCTGTTGAAGGTTCTCAACTGAAAGGGATTTCATGGGACAGCTTCAGGGCCTTTAAGAGCCCCCCCAAAATATTTCTGTTAGAAAAACCTTTGGAAGTCTATCAGCAAGCCTGAGGTTCCACAGACTTGTAAGAACATGTGATTTCCAAAGCCATATTCTGGGTAGAAGAATACCCATATCACTAGTATGTTTTCTTTTATGCTTTATCCCAGCAAGCAGACAGTAGCTCTATGATGTATAAAGCAATGAAATTGGTCAGCAGGCTGCAACCTTGCCGAGGAACCAAGTGACTGACACAAATTATCCCCCTATAATTACTGATTTTTATGAAAGTCTTGCCCAAACACTGTTCAGCCAAAAGAAGCCCGGGAGATGCCATGCCTTAGTATTTGGTATCCCTGTGTCACTCCCAAGTGATCCTGCACAAGGTACTCATACACATCTGGCTGCTTGAGAATATATGTATGAGTAGCCAAGTGGGTAGAGCCAAATAAAGTTAAATATAATAAGCATAGGAAGGTCTGGTGCAGTATTTCCTACAATAGGGCTGCTATTTTACATCTAGAAACACTCAGATGGGACCATGAAACTTAATGTGATGGAGACACAATCACATCTAATGTCAAAACCCCTCTGTGATATGCCTGGACCAGAAACGTAAGTAGGGCAGGGAAGGCAGATGTCAAGGGATTCACTGTTTGTCTGAAAACCAAATGAAGGGCTGTGATTGCAGCATATACTTAGCATATCTAGAACACCTTGTTTATCTCTGCTATTAAGATCAAGGGCACTCAGGATGCAGTAGTAAGAGGTTTAACATGTTCTGGCACATAAAAGATGAGTCCTGGGATTTTAGGTACGTGTGCTCAGGAGTGGGGCATAACAAAACCTGATTTGGTTGTTCTAGATGAGGTTTGTTAGCTTGGCTGGGTCAGATTTACACAGAGGTGCTGGCACAGGATGCTCCTTTGTAAAGGCCTCATTGCAAACAAACAGCAAAACAATAGTGTTTGCAATCTGTGAAGAAGCAGCAAGAAAATCAGATTTTGAAACCATATTCCTGCATTTCAACAGCAAAGTGAAATGCTCACATTAATTGGAATTAGCTTTACAGCCAGTCTCAGTCCTGGCTGAGCTAACTAAGGTCTTTCATCTGTTAAGTATAAGGAGTGTTTTACTTCCAACCAACTGCTCCTGAAGATCCCTTTCCCTAGGAATGTAAATGGGAGTTTCTGTACTGAAGAGCGGAAATCAGAGCAAGCACAATTATGTCCTGATTTTATGCACAGGGGGGAGAGATTTGGGAAAGGCTCAAACCCCAGAATTTCAACCAGAGCTTTCGAATCTCAGCTGAATGCCCCATCCCCAGATAATCCCTCCTTAATGAAGGGAAATCACATTGCAGAGGCAAAGCTCCCCAGCATTTGGGGGGCAGAGCTGTTTTTAAGCAATTTAGTGCAGGTGTCCCCAAAGGACGCTGTGTGCAGTGGGTATTTTGATTCACTCTGAACACAGGCTGTAGCTACCAAAGCTCTATCAGTAGGGTGGAGTATAATTGCCACAGAGGCATACGTGTTCTCGTGATGCCTTTGCTTGACACCTCCTGATTATATCCTCTGTGTGGGTTATGAGAGAGGCGTGATCCTCACATCCGTCCTGAATGCAAGAAGGCCATGCTCCTGCTGGATGACAGGTAGCAGATGGGCTGGATGTTGCTGTGACCAAGGCACGCTGGAGACCTACCCAGTTTCTGAAGCCTTCAGATTACTTTCTGTTTAATTCTCTGTGCTTTTTGCACATTGCAGGCTGGTGGGTAAGGGTAAGGAGGGAAATGTATGTAGCTGGTGGGATGGAGGATTGTCTTCTGTTCCTTCCTGTAATTTGTCTCTCCCTACAACTTCAATTTCTCCCTCAGTAGATTAGCAGGGCAAAGCATTCAGTAAAATGGCCTAATGCACGAAATGTGATGTCCAGCGTCCACACATGACATACATTGAGGCACTGAAGGACACTTGTGTCACTGAGGTGCACTCAGGGCTGGACACACCCTGGGCAACTCTCAGGGTTATGCGAGCATGATGTCTCCCTCATGCTCCCATCTGCTCTGAGCCTTTAGGGACTGGGCTCAGTGGTCCTCGAGAGGGGCAGTGGTTCATGAAGATTATTCAAGACAGCTTTACCTCTTCAGCAGCTCATTGCCACCAAAGCAAAATCTACCCACTCTCCCTCAACAGGCAGCCAGATGACTTGGTGATGCAAGACTTGCTGCTGAGTACGAGACACCCAGATAGCAGATACAGCGAGTATCATTGATGGCTCACAGCCTTTGGTGGTGGCCATGGCTGATGCCATGCTCTGCTAATGGTGGTGACCCCTGCTCTCGGGTGGTGCAGTCAGCAGCCTCGTCCTGAGGACATGGATCCACCCTCTATGACCAGAAGTTGCTCTTCTCCTTCCACAGTATCGCTTCCTTTTCAGACCTGTTTCCTCACTCCCCATCCCTTCAGACAAGGAACAGCCTGGCTCTCTACCCATTTAATCCCTGGTGTCAGATGGGTGCAGGAAGTGGAAAGAAGGGATCATTTTTAATCTGGAAGAGTTTCTGCCTCCACCCCTTGGGTTCTGCTTCTATTTTGGGGATCAAAGCTTTTAATCCTTTCCTCCTCCCAGTGCCAGCTCTTCCCAGAGTCTGTCCTCTGAGAAGCTGCCCTTTTGCCCTTATTACCACACGTAACCACCTATGAACTTGGCTAGAGCTCTTTCTATGAGTATTCCTCCAAATTTCAACACCTGGCATGACTTGCATCTCTCTGCCAAGGAATGTGGGCACAGTGATGATGTTTGTGTACCCCAAGAAGAACAACTTTCCCCACCAATTAACATATGATGGCTTTGGCAGTTGACCAGCCAGTTGTCCGGTTGTGGCTGCCTTTCCTGGTTTCACTTTCATCTGGTTGCTGCATACATGAAAGCCACAGGCACACCCTGATTTCAGTGTTCTTCTTTCCCCCATCTTGGTTCTTCATTCTTCCAAACCTCATTGGGAAATAATCTGTGCTACAATGGGAATTTGGGAGATGCAAAATAGGATGACTTAGGCCTGGTCTCCCAGTAGCTGCAACACTTCTTTGTGATGACTAAAAGCAAAGCTCATGCTAACACAAGTCTGGCTTTAAATCACAGTGTATCACAGGGGCTACATCAAAGCACTGCTCTTGAGATCAAAATGCTTCCAACTGCTCTGTTTTATACCTGACTAAATTATATACACCTGACACTGCACCTGGAGGCTGCTGGGTACCAAAAAGCTCATCATCTGAGATGTTTTTTAGCTTTCTAGGTTATGTGTACGTATGTAGAAAAGTAGTATACTTTGCTTCATATCTCTATAAAACTTCAACTACAGGATAAATGCTTTACCAAGTAAAAAAGGGAAGATCGTTTTTTGGTAATTTCACTTTTGCCAACCAGTGTTTGCTTAATATTATAAGAAACAGCAGAATGGGCAAAGAGAAATGATTCCTTTTCTATAACTGAAACATCTAACATCTCTGAAAAAGTGGAAGAACATTCTGAAAGAAATTTATTCCTGGTTCTTTACTGCTTTCTCTACCATACCTCAACCTAGACAAAAGTCTTCCCAAGTATGATAGCAACAGGCAGATAAAGCAAAAAGGAGGTTAAGTCAAAATTGAGCAACAGCCCTGCTAAATTAGATATACAGATCTCTTATCACACCCACAGCCTCATCACTGAGAGGTTTTGTAATGACAAAAGCAAAGATTGGAGCAGGAAGGGGGACGTGACGAAAGGCATTCCGCTGCTGTGGGACCTCCAACACCATGGTTGCCCTTTCCCCTCCATGGCTCTGGTACCGACAGCCATAGGGTGAGATAGACCCAGGCAAGCGCTTTGTCGTGGGGAGTGGGAAGGGAAGCAATGGTGCATCCTGCGTCATGGGAAGCACCTGGGTTCTGAAACCTCATTCTTGGTTTTCTTGCACCCAGCAGAACCTGGGCATAAAACAACCACAGTGAAAAGCCACTACCTTCCTTCAAACGTCAATCTTTGGCCCATATTTTCTATACAATTACAGCTAGAAATGAGCCCATTTCCTCTGGTATTGGACTTCCCACATGTTAGATGGTGACCAGAGAGAGAGCCTGAAGACCATTGCCACCTCATTAGATGGGAGAAGACCATTTCCTTCCGTTGGGGAATGAGGTAAGAAGAGACCACCAGCCCAAACCCATCCCAGAGTCCTGCAGGGTGGTTGAACTGGGAGACATCACCTCCCAAGCCAGGCTTCCTGTCATGATAAGGGAAAATGTGTCTTGCCCAGCAATTATGAGCCATTCAGTCTGGAGATGACCAATTCATTCAGCTCAGGGCTGTGGCTCAGACACACGCATGTTTTGTGAAATGGGACATGTGACAGGATGTTCATGGGAAGCATCCGGCATAACCCCGCTGTCCACCCCATTGGCATTGGGTGCAAGCAGTATTTTAAAGTCCTTTGGCATTAATGGATCTATTCTTGGGTTGTGGAATGTGAGAAGAGCTAGACCTTTCATTCATTCACAGCTTATTCACACAGGAGGCTCTCCTCATAGAAGGCAGTTCTGCTGTCTCCCAATAAGCCCAAGCAGGCAGATCATGCCCTAATAAAGTCAACATCTGAAGATATTCCAAAAGGAGACAGCATTCACTGCAAAAGGGAGCAATAAACCCATGTGGTATTGTGTTGTTTGACTGTATGCAGAACCAATTATTGGAGCAAGTCTTTATTTTATCCTGCTGTACAACAAGCCTTTTATTTTCACTTGCAGGAGCTTTGTACAGCTTGTGTACAGCACCCCATGGGTTACAGAGGAGACCAGGGTGGTGACGAGGTGATGGGCACTGTCTTATCAGCTTGCTCCCTAGCAGAACCTCTCCAGCATCAGGCATTTTTCTCATTCTCCCCTCTCCATCAGGGAATAGGAGCATTTCTGAGATGCCAGGAGAACTTGCTTGAAGAACATGTCATTTGTCACCTAGGCATCAGCAGCACTCAAAATGCGTCATGGCCAACCTCATTTTAGTCTCCTGTATGGACCCGTGGTGACAATGGCTGTGTGCAGGACAAACTCCTTGGGAAGATGAGCTGCTCATCACCTGGCAAGTTCAGCTGCATAGCTTCCTATTTTTATGATCCACCCAGCTCTTTAGTGGGTCATCTGCCTGGTTTCTACCTATGACACTGCTGCAGCTTCCTTCCCATATTATTCAGCTGGTTTGCATCAGCCCATTAAAATTACAGTCATCAAATGGAAAGTCTTAATTGCTCCATTCATTATCATCAGTGGTCATATCTGACACTTAATTTATTTGCTTGGGAACTCCCCACAGGCTTTTAGACTATATCAAAATTAGCTGGTTTGACACTAAGGTGAGGATGGTTGGAGTAAGGAATGACATCAACACAGGGGATCCCTTCCAATGACCCCAGCTCATGGCAACATTTGGGCATTTACTGACTATGCAGCTACCCTGAATTAGGACACAGGGTCCACCAGAGCCAATGCTGGTTTTAAGCTGACAACTACACAGGGATCATCAGAATCTATGTTGGTTTTGAGATGACAGCTTTGGAGCAGGGGGAAGCCTTATGGCTCCAGGGCATCGTGATTTTTAAGGATTAGGGAGAACTTCCCCTTCACTTACAGCTGCTTCTTAGCTACTTAAATGAGGATGTCAGTAGGAGACAGCAAAACCATGGCCTGTTTTGTAGGACACATCAGAAACATGATGCTCTGTGTGGGGCAGGGACACCTGAAGAAGGTCTCATTATGATTCACATTTCAATGGGAGAGTGCCCCTAGATATTCCTCCTAGGATTACCACATGCAGCACAGCCCGCTCTTCTCAGCCTCATCCTATCAGCACCATCCAGAGAAAAAGGGAGAACTGAAGTCTCTTTGGACTGAAGTAAACCTGTAAACCTTTCTTCCTGCAGTGCAAAGACTTGATACACACAACCAAGTGCACCAATTAAATGGGATTTTCTCCTTTCAAAGCCTCCAGCTGATGAAAACATCCCCAGGGATATGAACAGGTCAATGATAAGACAGGCACATGGATGAACTGGTGGTATGGACAGCCATGTATGAACTCCTAGAAACTCAAGTCAAATAGCAAGTCCCTCAGGAGTGGATAGGAGTTGGCATTTGGATCTTGTAAGGTCTGTGGCTACCAAAGAATTGGAGTTCGGCCTTTTCATCTGAAACCCTTTCTTCCTCACAGTAATCCTGTATTAACATTTACCAGGTTTACCACTTCTTTCCCTTTAAACCTGCCCATGACTTCACTTAGTCATGGGCAAGCCAATGCAACGACACAGGAGTCCCTAGAATCATATACCTGCTTTTCCACGTCTCCATCGCTGGCCTATGTTGCATCACTTTATCACTGACTCCTTTACAGCCCGAAGTTTGTCATCAGTGCAGCAACTTGCCATTTCAACAGCAAGCACACCGTTCCTGGCCTTCCCACACCCACGTTCATTCTTCAACTGTCAAAATCACCTTATGCAACACCTCAGATTCTCCCTTCAAAGTGAAGAAGTAAAACTGACAAAGCCGTAGGTGAAACGCTGCCTCTTACTGATACAAGTCAGGGGCTCAGCCCTACAAAGGACCCTGGAGAACATCAGACCTTCTTGCAAGGGCTGTGTAAAGAGCTCATCTGCCTTACTCCTCACCACAGTATCTGGGCTGGGGATCAGCTGAGCTTTGGTTATGCATCAGCTAATTACAAGGACCTGCAGGTCTACCAGGAATGAGGGGTGGTGAGTCAGGAGGGAAACACATTCCTTCAGCTCAGCACCTGCACTGCCACAGGATGGTGCTCTAGGACCATTTAACTCATCCTCTTTGTTTTGAAGAAGGCTTCGTATTACTCGTCGCGAAAAGCAGGACCTCTCCAACCCCACAGGGTTAACCTCCTACTGTGATTAGGAATTTTAAAGAATTGCATGAACACATAAAGAGATTTGCCCTTAAAGCTCTTTTCAAGCCCTTTTACAATTTCTCCCAAGCCTGGCAAACCCAATAGATGCCTTTCATAGAGGCTCTGCTCAACCCCCCTGCCTTTTTTAGTAAATGCATCACAACAGGAAAAAACCCAAAGCCTTTTGGTAACTCAGCTTCTAGGATGTCCTGATTTTCTAACAGATTTGAGCAGAAAAGAGCCCCCATGTTAAGATTTGGGTTTATATTTGCAAACTGCTTCTGAAGTAGTGGAAGTTGTGAGCAGGTTTCTATGCGAGCGAGAAGCGAGTGACAGAACTCTCCCCAAACCCAGTTCATGAAAGATTTGACAGGACCTATTTTGATACTACCCAATGTACTAAATAAGCTGCTAAAGCCAGACCACAACTCCCACATCAACAACCAAAAGGAAGGCTGATGCAGAGTTATCTGCCCATGAAAGAAAGGCTCCTTAATCCAGCAGTCACAAATGATGTTACTCCATCCATGCTGCATCCATGCCCATAGCAATTCACCTTGGCTAATTGCGAGAGGAGCTGATGGCTTCAATTGCTGTTGGAGGTCCTGTGAAAACCAGGAGCTGTGTGAGCTGGTAACGGCCAGAGGAGGGCACAGCTACACTATGATTGCAGGTTGGTTGGGATAGGCAGGGTGCCCTGGGCTATTGGAAGTCATAGAATGGTTTGGGTTGGAAAGGACCTAAAGCTCATCCAGTTACAACCCCCTGCCACGGGAAGGGACGCCTTCCACTAGAGCAGGTTGCTCCAAGCCCTGTCCAACCTGGCCTTGGACATTGCCAGGGATGGGGCAGCCACAGCTTGTTTGGGCACCCTGTGCCAATGCCTCAGCACCCTCACAGGGAAGAACTTCTCCCTTATATCCAACCTAAAACTCCCCTGTTTATGTTTGATCTCATCACCCCTCATCCTATCACTAGTGCAAGTGGCTGAGGCACAGATACACATCCATCAAATGGGGGCATGTCTATAAACATTTAGTCTAGAGAAGAGAAAAGACTGAGAAGGGATGTCATTAATGCATATAAATATCCCAAAGGTGGGTGACTGGAGGATGGTGCCAGACTCTTTTCAGTGGTGCCCAGCGACAGGACAAGGAGCAATGGCCATGAACTAGAACACAACAAGTTTCACTTCAACATGAGGAAGAACTTCTGCATGCTAAGGGTGGGAGAGCCCTGAACAGGCTGCCCAGGGGGCTTGTGGAGTCTCCATCTCTGGAGACATTCAAAACCTACCATGGACATATTCCTGTGTAACCTGCTCTGGGCAGCCCTGCCTTGGCAGGGGTTGGACTGGATGATCTCCAGAGGCCCCTTCCGACCCTAATGATTCTGTGAGATGCTCCAGTGTAGATTACTGTCTGCAGCAAGCTGGGCTTTTAAAACAATGAACAGCCTGAAATAAACTGAAATGAAGTATGCTTTGTAAGGTTAACTAAGGTCAGTTAAAACTGCTGGTTATCAGTGACTGCTGAAAGCACTCATTTTGAGAGGTTATTTAAATTCTATAATCTTTAGTAATACAGGACCTAATATAACGTTGTCAAGGGCAAATTTTGTGTTAGGTGACCGAGTTGCTGTTTGCTTTCAGCCAAGGGCAGGGCTGGTGCAGACCAGGTTGAGCTCCATGGGGCAGCTTGGCCTTGCTCCTGGATCCATGGGCTGTAGCACTTGTAGTGTAGCTCTGACCTTGTTCCCTGTCTTCTGGGCTGGGCTAACTTGACTGCATGGCATTTAACCATATCTGTCTGCTTCTGTAGACAGTTCTGAGGGCTCGACAGAGGTTTCTGAATAGCAGACACAATTTAAATGCCTTCTTAATTTCTCACCCTTTTTGGTTTTAATTAAATACGTGGCAGTTGAAAAAGCAGAGACCTGTGTTGCATAAATGCATTTAAATCCATATCACATGTGTTTCTGTTGTAATGTATTGCCCAGAAGTGGTGCAGCTCAGCAGTGTTTGGCAAATGGGAAGTGTTTGCAGTCAAGTGATGTAGGCAGCATGATGAACTGAGGCAATGAGCTCTCAAACAGACCCCTCTGACTACCTAGGACCACTTAAAACCTGGCTGTAGCGTGAAGGCATGGGTGAAAAACTATGAAGAACGAGGCAGAAAGGCTCCTTTGTTCCCTGCTGCTGTTGTAACCTGATGTGCTGCCTTCACAGGCTGCCGTCTGACAGCCAGGGGAGGGAATGGGAGAGTGCTCAGCCCTTTACTGGGTATCACCAAACAGCTTCACCCTCCTTTGAATGTGACCACATTAGAGGGGTGCCCTTTGGCTACTTGGTGGAGAGCACAACTTTATTACTCGTCTCCTAGTAGGCAGATCTGCAGCAGTCATAAGTCATCCTCATGTCTGCTGACGCCAGGGAAGTTGTGCCACTTCAGAGCTGCTGTCTCCAATTCTATTATTACTTTTCTCCCAAGCTGGCTCCAAGACAATCTACTTGCTTCATTTTTGCCTTCAAACCTTTTGTGTTTCTTAAATGATGCTTCTTTGCTGTGCAAAACAAACTGAATTTGGCGTCTTGTGGCCTAAGCTTGTCACAAGTGACAGACTTGGGGGCATCCATTTCAATGCATGTCATAGCTGATATTAAAACCAGAAAATCACTGCAAATCAAATAATTTCTGCTATGTTCTGATAGTGATACATCACTCTGAATGGCTGAGTGCTCGTGGTAGTGGCACTATGGGTCCCTGGTATCCTGTGAGTTTTGTGCTGTGAAGGAGTGTGTGCCTGCCTGGGGCTTGCCTTGCTGCAGCTCCCTCCTGCTCCCTGAACCCATTGGCCACAGGATGGAGCACCAGGAATTGCTGAGCTACAGTTTACAAATGCACAAAGAATGATTTAGGGTAAATTTAATAGGGATTTATTGGTGGATGAGATCATAAACACCTCAGTTTGTGAGTAGTTGAATGTCCTGCTGCATACAGCAGTATGGTCTAGGGGTGCCCTGACAATCCCAGTGTTTGCTGGTAGCTTATTGATTCACTGTTAGTCATCTTATAGCTGTCTCAGTTGTTTTGAGATCCACTGTGGGGAGCTGAGTGTGTGTTAACCAGAGAAGGTTAAAGCAGAGCTTGTCTTCCCACGCCTGGTGTACAACTGGGGACTTTCACCTCCAAGTCAAGTGTGAAAAGGCACGAAGGAAAAAGAAAACCCAAAGCAAAAGCAGGTAGTTGGAGGCAGTAGAGGCTTTATTATGTGATACATTGGTTATAGACCATAGAGAATAAAGTAATGCAGACTGTAGGGCAAGTACTTTCTGACTTGCAGCTGGTACATCAGAAGTGGGTGGTTAAGTAGAAAGTGCTTCACACAGTAGACTGCCTTGACTTTGAAAGTCAGGTCCTACATTTACTTCTCTAATTTCTGTTGGTTGCATATAGAACAAAGTACAGAATTAAAAACCCCTTTCTTTACAAAGTCTCCTCTGGAACAAAGTTAAAAGCAGAAAGAAAACTGTATTCTCAGAAATATTACCATGGAAGGATCTATTTTTGTTGGTGCTCTGCTAGCTGAGGCCACTTTGACGACTCAATGCCATCCATGTGAGTGATTATGCCCATGGTAAACTCACATATCCTTTACACTGGCAGTCATGGAAAAACTGTCTTCATGTGGCCAAGATCTGAGCCCACTGTAGATGATAGGAGACTGTAGATATGAAGCTATGAGTCCTTTAAATTGAGTAGAGTATAACGTGGAGAGGATTAAATAAGGGCTGGTTTGTGAAGATGCTGTCTGCAAGCCCCAGAGATTGCAGCAGGAGAAGAGTCGTGCTTCAGAAAGCTGTGTCTCTGAACTCAGCTATGGTGTCCATCTTGCTCTTCATCGCCTGGTCGTTCTGTGGGCACCTCCATGGAGCTTAGTGCTGCCCACAGTTGTACTGGTAACTGTTGGACCACTGGTATGAATAAGGACACGAGCTGTGCTGGTACAAGCGGGTCGGAGTGCATACCTGAGGGCATCTTGTAATGCCTGAGTGGCCACACTGTGACACGCAGAGGTTCTCCCCACCCTGCACGACGGACTGAGGAAATGCCATGGTGCATGGATCAGGAGACCTGGTGCGACAGGAGGAAGAGTGGCCTTCCACAACGTGTGTCTCCACACACCGTGATGAGCATGGTACGGAGCACCTGGGGATGCTCTGCACTGTCTTCCTCAGCCTGCACCCCTTGGGGACCTTGGAAACACATGGTGCACATGGCACGTACTTCACAGGGCAGGGGTTGTGGCACCGCGTGAACACCGGTGTGGTACACCTTGTTGCACCTGGAATATAGTACTGCTGCTTGTATTGGTACCCGTAATAAGACATTGTTCTGGGGTGGAGATGAACCTACAAAATGAAGTAGGGAAAAAAGGTAAATGAATTCCCTGGTATCTGACAAGCTGCCTTTCTGCTGTGGAGCTTGCTTCTGACTCTCAGCCCTCATCTCTAGCAGAAACTGCACAGCATCGCATTTAACTAATGATCTCTCATAGCTTCAGATGTTATGTGGAGCTATTATCCTTAGAAGAAGGGGAGTTCCAGCCATAGCTGCAAAGTGACCTGTGTGCTCCAGCTAGTGACGCAATGGAGTATCTGGGATTAGTGCTGAGGTTCTCATCTTTTTGTGGCAAGGGCTATCATTTATTTTCTTTGCAGACGCTTCAGTTTAAACTGGAATTGCTTTTTGCTGGCACAAGGTAAAGCAAAGGAAAATATTGCCCTTCTTTATGCTAATTTAAATTGCAGAACAGAGGATTGTTATCTCTGTAATTGGCAGGCAGAGCTTTGTTTTTGAAAGCCTAATGTTCTTTAAGGATGGAGTGACTTTTGAAAGTCTGGCTCAAGCTGCCAGTACCCCATATGAGGAGAAAAGGGAACTCTTTGCATCTCAGGATGTAGTTGAGGCTACCCTGTACTCTGCTGCCTCTTGCTCTTTCTCCCTTAGTTTGCTTCACTAGAAGCTGGGGACCAAAGGGCTGCGAGAATCACAGGAGGAATCTGCTCAGGTCTGCACCTGAATTAGCCTGTGGAGCATCCTGTACTGCCAGGGCTGAAGTGCTCCTGGCATGGAGATGATCTTCCTTGAAGGCAGGAGGGCACAGGCTCTGTTCCATCTTTTAGGGTGAGGCATTGCCTGGTTGTGGGACATCACAGCTGCCCCTGCCATACCTGGAATGGATGAGGTGTCCATTCCAAAGATGTGATTGAGCCTGGAGAAGTGCTGAGACCTTGGGTTTCCTAATTAAAATCTGCCTGTAAATCAGCTTTCCTCAGCAGTAGCAAATGCCACTTTGGTGTCTGCACTTTGCAATTTGGTGGCAGCTGCTTCTGCAGATATATAGGACTATAACAACAAGCTCACAAGGATCAGGTCCAAGCTACTGTAGATTTGTTTAGAAAGCTGATGGTTAACTGCAGACACAACAAAAATACCAGGCAGGTTTGGATCTTGCTATGTTTTGAAAAGGAGTGGAGGTAATATCAGCTCTTGTAAAGAAGAATTCCTCCCCAAAAAGTGTATCTAAAAGGAGTCTCAAATATGCAGAAGCCAAAACTTCCTTCAGTTATTCAAGATAAAAAAGTCTCTGTGGTATTAAAGTAATCTACATCAGTCTCTGATTAGGATGGTAAAGGTCAGAATATTTACTGCCAACAGAAATAGTTCCTTGAACTACTAAAAGAAGTCATCTCTAATACAAGAGAAATCTAGAATTCGAGGTTTTCTTCAAAGAAAATGAAAGCTATGGGTACCCAAATAGCCAGATCAAAGTGGAAACATCACATCCCAAACTGGGTGAGGTTCTGTAGATCTCAGGCTCAACTTTAAAGTCCTGTATCTATCTCTGCCTGTAAAAAAAAGGAATCAAAAAACCCAACAAACAGCCTTTAAAAGAACCAACTCTCTTCATTTTCAGTGTCAAAGCATTTCTGTAAGATCTAGATTCAAGTTCAAAGTAGCAACAAAAGGATATTTTGCTAGTTAGAAAGAGAAATAGGGAAAAAACTTACCGAGCTCCCAGCGGAGAGTAAGAACTGGATTGAAAGCTTGGCAGTGTGTGTTTTTATATGGTCTTTTACAGTGCAAGGAAAACCTGAGCCACTGTGTATCAAATCCTAATTAAATACAGGAGAGAATTAATATGTTGTTATCCCTGAATGCCATGAAATGCATCTCACACCCTCCAGGTTTTTTCCATTTTAAATCTCCCATAGGGAGAATAAAACCTGCCTTTTATTCCATTGACGTCAACAATTATGTGAAGAAATCTATCCCTCTTCTCTTAAAGCTTCTTTGGGCAGACTGGCAAACTGGAAGCAGGAGGTTGGAGTGGGCAATGGTCATCCTTATTCAGTTTTCCCCTTTGCTCATTTAAATGCAGGTAGGCAGCGTGGGGGCATTGAGGAATGTGGCTTTGTCAAGGGAGAGATGTACCCAAAGCTTGGTGCTCATTGTATGGCTGATCAAATGCTCTTCAAACTTAATAAGAGTCATTCCCTGATTTTATTAGGCTTTGCATTTGGTAGGGTTTTATGGCTGGAAATGAGGGCAGTGGAAGGTATTCAGGCAAGCCCATCTTGCATCTTGGTGGGGTGAAAAACTCTCAGGGCTGTGTCCAAGACTTGTCCTGTGGCAAATTAAAATCTCCTTGGAAGCTGGCATAGCTCACTTGCAAGGAATCATGAATTCTGAAGGGTTTAAAGGATGGTTTGGTGCTTTCTACAGGCAGTTGTGGTCCTACAGACACTCTGATTTTTTCTTTGGGGAGAAACAAAGAATTACAATGTTGGACTAGAATATCTGAAGGGAGCCTACAAAGACGGCGGAGAGGGACTCTTCACTAGGGACTGCAGCAACAAGACAAGGACTAATGGGTTCAAACTTAACCAGGGGAACTTCAGGTTGGATATAAGGAAGAAGCTCTCCCCTGTGAGGGTGGTGGGGCACTGAAAATGTTGTCCAGGGAAGCTGTGGCTGCCCCATCCCTGGCAATGTTCAAGGCCAAGATGACAAGACTTGGAGCAGCCTGGTCTAGTGGAAGGCATCCCTGCCTGTGGCAGGGTGTTGAAACTAGAAGATCTTAAGGCCCTTTCCAACCCAAACCATTCTATGACTCTATGGCATCCCAGTGATAGCAAAGGGGTGAGTTTTTGTTTCTAATGACCCCATTATCTTATCCTGTGACCATCCCAACAGCTGCTGGTTTTCACCCAGACCTCAGCTGTGCCTGAGCAGATGTTGCCTGTACATGTGCCTTGTGCTTGTCAATCAAAGGCAAACTGCTCCCTACACGTGATGTAATTAGTAGCCTCTGACGTCTTGAGACGCATCCTTTAAATTGGGTGTGTGCAGGTGTTCATCATAATGGAGTTCAGTTTGAAGAGCGTGGCTCATGTAAAACATTAATGAGCATTTGTAAGGAGTTTTAAAAGGTCCTGTTATGAAGATGCTATTTAATGTCTCTGTCAGTGCTATTGTGTTATATATGGGTAAACATAGGTCTGCACAAACATGGCACCTGTGAGGACCATCTTAATTTATCAGTAGGGCAAAGCTGAGGTGTGGGGTGAGAATAGACTATGATTCAGGTCACGTCATGAGGGATGACTGTGGTTTAACAAAGTTAGAATCACAGAATCATAGAATGGTTAGGGTTGGAAAGGACCTTAAGTTCTAGTTCCAACCCCCAAGTTTAACGTTCTTGCCCTTTTTCCAGCTCAGAGTATCTCTTTAGAAAAAGGCTCACTGAAAATAGTGGTTTAGGTCCTGGATATTACAAAACTAGTAAATATAATACAAGTGTGTCTATTATAAATGGGAATATAGCTATAACCGTGAATACTGACTCTTGTTGCAACCCCTTTTTTTTTACGACCAAATGATGGATACAGGCAGAAAGCTCAATGCTTCATCTTAATATCATGTGTTAAGCAATAGACGCGGCCATCTACTTTAAGGGAGAATATTGTTCCCAGTAGAATGCACTGTCCAATTAGTTAAGTTTAATTCAGAGGTAATGCTCAGAGGCAGGAGCTTTTCCATCCCTGCATTTACTTTGGTGTATTTGCCTGAGTGTGGCAGGTCATTGCTCTTCACCTTTCCAGTACACAGCTCATAATAAAACATGAGACCCTCAACTGCTGGGTAATAATTCTTTGCAATGGAAAAATGGGTATTTATTCTCTGGTTTTCAACATTCCTGGTGAATTTGTGGCTCATGGCTTAATGTTGATGCATGAGCTATTGCAAAAAACAATGAGAAGTATCAGGACCAGCTGATAAGATTGAGAGCCCCCTGTTTCTGTAGCTGTTTACATCTATAAAATTCAAAGCACCTGATGGAAGGCTAAGTTATGGGAAAGTGTGTAATTCTCTGCAGAATAATGTAGTGATGATGATGGTTTGAGGCTGGGCATGTGGGAAATTACACATTTGGTTAAACGTATAAGGCAACAGTTTTGGAGCTCTTCTATGGAGAACAGGCATCAAGGCTGACCTTTGGATGTTTGCAACATGCCTCCAAGCCTGTCCTGATATTTGGTAAGGTGGGCATCAAGCTGTATAGCTGGTCATTCAGAAGTAGAGTAGCTCTGGAAATTACTCATGGGATATCTGAAGCCTTGTTCATAAGGAAAAAAACCATGCATCACAATAGTATAATGCAATCTTTTAATGCAAAAATCTGTTCCACACTCTCATGGTCACAAGTTCAGCTCTCCTGCAGCTGCTGTCTCTTCACAGGCTTTGCTGTGTTTAAGGTGACTTTAGGATTAAGTTGGAAAAACTTCAGTGTCTTCTCATGTCTGTATTCTTTGTTAGGAAATGAAACGTGCTGAGCCTCTCAAGGTTACAGTCTGTTTAGCTGTAATATGGTAGTTATAAAGCTGATCACACATACCTGGTTTGGCAGGAGAATCCAAGAGAAATGGATGAAGCTCTGAGCCTCAAACTACTTTCATACGCTTTCCTAGTCAGCCTGATGAAAAGAACACCTTTTTGGGCACAAACCCCTTATTATCCAAAGACCGTGTAATTGATGTAATTATTTCTAAGTCTCACTTGCTGTGGTGTGCGCACTAAACCACACACATTTTCAATTTTAAACTTCTTTATTTGTTGCGGTGTTTCAGTGAGCTCAGGGATGGATTGATGTCTTGATATCTGCTGTTTTGGCCAGTATAATCAAATGGATGTCTTCAGAGAGCTCCCTGCTTTTGTGGCGAGCTCTAGCTTGGTCCTTTAAGGTTTTATACAGCTTTCCAGCATATCCTTACAGATAGAGGACTATGAAAGTCTTGAAGAATCTTAACGTATCAGTTAAATAGAGAATAAATGTGTCCTGTCAGCACTTCTGAGTGATTGAAGGTGTTGATGGCTCTGTTCTTTCTGTCTCTCGATGAATACAAAGATGGTGGGGTTTGTGTTTAGTATCTTGAGTTTTTAAGGTGCAGGGGTTTGATTCTTGAGCTTGTTTTAATAAATAGAGTTGACATGTGCACTGTTTAGTTTCCTTATGGACTCACTCTTTAGGTGCTGAGTTTTGGTTCACTGGTTGACTCATCACTTTTATTTCCTTGTCCTCTCTGGTAGTGAGCTGGCAGTTGTAATACTCTTGTTAAAAAAAATACATATGTCAACATCAGTTGTTCAGAACATTAATGAGCGTTTATGATGTGCTTTGAAATGCTTTCAGAAAGCTTTGACATGCCTGATGTCAGTGTTGTTAACCTTTGTGTTCAGATAAATGGATCTTGCAGTGACATTAGCCCCAGGCAGTCTGCAGCAGAGAAGGCAACAAACCCCAGCAGTGTGGATTCTTCTCACATTGGGTTGAAGATCGTGACTTTTCAAGACAGAATTATTAATGTGTTTCCAAAATAAGACTTAATACTTACTATTATCTTCTGCTGGCTAACTTCAAAGTAGTAATTAGGTATTGAATTCCAATGTTTTTGAGCAATTACTGTAGGGGTAAGTTGCTACCCTGTCTAAGCTGAGATAAAGACGTATGTTGCAATTCACATGGTTATCTTCAATTATAGAAATGGCAGAGCCAATTTTCCAAAGGAATTACAGATATCTTGTGTCATCCTCAAACATGGTGACACTATGAAGATAAATCTCAGTATGCAATTAAAGTAAAAAAGAATCCCAGTCATTTCCCACTGTTGAGATCTCGAGGTTTCTACTCAACAGCAGCATGTAATGCTGTTCTTCAAATCATGTTTTTGCTGCCAATCTGATAATATAGAAGATGTTTCCCTTGAGATTCCTTGGAAGGAGGCAATTTAAGTTCTGCAATGTTACCATGTACACTTTTAACTCTACAAAAGGAAGGCTTTTCCTTGCAAGAACGTGCTGCTGGGAAGAAGGGAGAACAATTTGTGAGATTTAGTCTAATAGAAGAGCCCAAGTCCTCTCTATTACTACAGAAATAAAAAAATGTCTTTGTTTTGAAGCAAAATGAAGTGTAAATCAGAATGAACAAGTTTCTACCCCTTATGGTGGGGAGGGAGTGTCTGTATGCCACACGCCATTGCCATTCTTGGCATCTGTTGACGCTACAGTTGAGTGTCAGAAGTCTTCCTCTTCATTCTGGTGAGATAACACGGGTGATAACCCCACATTGGCAGTTGCAATTCATCAGCCATTGGGATTCCAAACTGCATCTTCCACTCATTGTTCTATATGTGTAAAGTGCATTATTAGAATGGCTTTAGGTGCTTCTTTACTGAAGAAGCAACCCGCTGGAAAAATTGCCTGACAAGGTCTTGCTTAAGTCACACCCTATTTATTGTCATTTTGCCATTCCTCTAATCAGGTCATGATTTATAGGTTCATATTATGAGACATTTAACTTCATATAAATATGGCCTTAGCTTTTTTTCCTTTTTTTTTTTTTTTTTTTGTGGCCAAAGCTTGCATGTTGAAGGAAACTCATGCTTGGCGTCTAATTGGAAGAGCTTCACTGACTTACTTGGATATAGAGCTCTATAAAATTCAGGATTTCTGCAGGGTACCAGAGCATTAGCCTCATTTCATCACATGAACCTGTCTACCCCTAGGCTGAGGACATGGGTTATCCCTTACTTTTGCAACTCTTTCTGGGCTGGACCAAGTATGTTTTCTTCCAAGAAAATGGGTATTTGCCACCTGACCAGAAACAAGTTCATTCATCAAGCATAAACCATATAAACATTTTATCTTTCTGCAAGGTGCAGGGCACAGTATCCCCTCTATATAAAGTTTTGAAAGAGCAGAGACCAGATGGCAGTAAAGTACAGGTCATATGGGGTAGGACAGACTAATAATTATAAAGAGCGATTTATTTAACATTCATTACCAAAGTTGAGTCTGAAAGAAATGTGTTTAGTAATCGATTAGAATGTTATGCACGTAGGTGATTCATGCTTTGGGCAGTTTAAGGGCAAGTATAAAAGTGCACAGCAGCAGATCTTGTATAATCATTTCTCTTGTTTCTCTTGTGAAGTAGGTAAGTTGCATCTAAATTCCTCTTTCTAACAAAGCCTTTCTTTGCAGCTATAAATTAAGATGAATCCTGTGCAAATGTTTTGGTACCAGCCTCAACTTTTCTTGATGTGAATCAATACATTTCTGACTGTTCAGCTATTGGCTTTGGTAAATGCATATCTGGATGATGAGCTCTGATTGGTTTTTCATGAGAACTCATTTCCAGGTCTTATGGGGTTCAAGTACAAGATTTAAAAGAATCTTTTAGGAATTGAGCTATGAAAATTCTGCCTTTCCCTCTAGATTGTTTTTAGTCTTTTATTGTAATGTTTCATTGTGAAACTTAAAAGAACTTGTGCCTTCTTTTTATACTATTTGCTTGCTCTTCAGATTAGTCACTCCTGAGCAATGGTGCACTCTCTAAGCCCATGCACTGATGGCAGTGCTTCTCCATGTGGGGTGGCTGTGCCACAGCCCGTTGCTGATAGCTGCAATGAGCCCTGTGTCCGTCAGTGTCCTGACTCCAGGGTCGTGATCTACCCTCCGCCGGTGGTTGTAACCTTCCCTGGACCCATCCTCAGCACCTTCCCTCAGCAGAGTGTCGTGGGATCTGCAGGAACCCCTGAAGTTGGAAGTGGATTTAGTGCTGCCCGTACTCCTGGGACCTCCGTTGTTTATGGTGGTGCCAGATGGGGACGGGGATACCCAATTGGAAACTGTAGACCATGCTAAACCTGCTGTTGCTGAAACAAGAATACCCAGGACATGTCAAACAGGATGTAGATAACATGGCTGAGCTCCAGGGCACAGCATTTAGGAAGGGTTGAGCCATTTGGAGCTGCCATTAAATACATCTGTAGATGCTCAGATCTTCTGAAATATCCATTTACATCCTTCTTGGATTACTTCTGCTGTTCTTCTAATGCTTTCCTGTTTTTCTAAGTAAGTGCTCTGTTCTTGATGCTGTGGGACTATATTGCTAATTCCTTGGGGGCTAATTCCTTGTGGCAACATAAAGGGAACTGGTATGACATTCATTTTAGGTCCCTTTTTTTCTGTGGCAACTGATGCATAAAAGAGAGTCATGAAGTCAACTAGCCTCTGTTTCTGTGCTGTATGTGTCTTGCTCTGATCATGGCTGAGTATCAACCCAGAGCTGCAATAGGGGAGCACCACCAGTTATTACATGAATCATCTTGCATCAAACCACAGGTTGCAGGCAATTTGTAATCTGTACTATATAATCCTACCTCTGTATGATCTGCTTCTTTCATTAAACATGACATTGCAACATGTTACTGGCCTTGACGTGTGTGTGCGTGTCTATGTGTGTTACCCTCTGCTCCTCCTGATTCAGGTGTCTTTGTCCTGCTGCACCAAACTGATGCTATCAGTCTGCTTCAGGACAGTGATACTGTTGAGAGATTTGGCTGTGGGTTGTGTGTACAGCTCCTTCCCACAACAAGCTCCATGCTGTAGCTGTCCCTTCATGAAATTGCTGCCCACATCTTTGCTTTCATTGCTCCAGGTCCTCCTCAGTATTGGCTTTTCTGGAATAGTAAATGTTTCCTGGTGTACTCAGGCTCAACCTCCCCATCTACGTGGTGACACTATGCATGAGAGCAGAGGTGTGTGGTATTAACAAGAATAATGTGAAACCACATGTTAGGTGAAAGCAGCTGGTTTTGAGTGTATAAGTTGAATTTCTGGCTTTATTGCTCTGCTCAATGTTCTACAACAATGTAAGCTATGCATGTGAAAATGGAATGTGATGTTTACTCATGTAATTTCCAGTTTCTTCAGGAATACATCAATAATAAACGTTCCACAAGCTTCCCATGTGGCTGTATGTGTTTGAAATGTTATGTAGCGTGTTAACAGTTTGTTACAGAAACACTATAATTCAGAATCGCAAGGTACCAGAGAATGTGGGATTATTTCATAGTAGTCACACTTTGGAGAATTATTATCCCTATGTGTAAGGAAAACAAAGTTGACCAGACATTGTAATAATGGGTAATTGAGTGTTGGTGAGCTTTAGAAGAGGTGATTAAACCAGATTCTCACCAGCCACATAAATACTTCCCTGCAAAAGCAAAATCCCCCAAACCTCAAAAACCAGACAAAGGAATCTTCATTGTTATGTTAATGGCATATTTGGAAATGAATTCAAGGTTATTATTGAGGCCTCTCCAGTTGCACTTTCCGGGTAGTAAGTTGAGACTTGCAGTTACCATGAAACAGCAAGTGCCAGGAAAATCAGGAAATTTTGCTGGTGGATTTCTATGGAGCTATTTATAATACACCTTTTATTCAGTTTGATATAATAGCTGCTCGTGTGAAATGCTTTGAGGCTTTCAGAAAACTGAAGATACCAATTATCTTATTAAGAAGCTACTAATGTCTTTTTAAGATAAAGGCATTTGTTAATGGCTTTTAGGTTCATTATGGCATTATGGGAGAAGGATATTAATCTAAATATGGTGAATTTTGAAATGCTTTAAATGCTTTTTATTTCTCTCATTGTAAGGCCAATTTTCCTATACCAAGGTGCACTTCCCCTTCTCTTAAAAGGTTTGGCGTAATATTGCACTCTTAAAAGCTTCCAGCCCAGTTTGTGCAATAATCAGGAGCCAAATTTCTCATTTTGGGCTAAGTTTAATTCTTAAAAAGGGTTCTCCCTCTTGCAGTGAATCTTTGTGCTGGAGGCCTGTTCTGCAGCATGCCTCATGTGTGGGTTGCTTACAAGGTGCATTTAACTCAAAAATTTCCCACATGCATGCAGTAAATACACCCTGTATTTACCCAGACCAGCATTCAGAAGTTGAAATAAAATTACAGGAGTTAGTTTTCTGTTAGCTAAATTAGCCATCCATCATCTCGTATGATAATATCAGGTACAGAGTTCCTCTAATCATTCACCTTTTCCTGAGCCTTAGGGCGTAAAACCCTATGAAACAGGGAAGATGCTCTTCACACATCACTGAATAGGAATATGAGAAAAACTCAGAGTTTCCGAAGATGTTAGGTTGGATCCATAGAAAATGGGCATCAGTGCTGTTGATTGATGGATGGGAGGGGCAGGGAATGGTGTGGACCCCAATTCTGCAACAAACTGTGACTCTTTGACTCATCCTGTTGTTTGAATGAATAGGTAATAAAATGATCCTGTTTGGTAGCTAAAGGCCCCTGTGGCAGGGGCACATGGGGTGAGAAGTTGGTTTCCCTCCCTGGTTGGTGGTTGGGCTCCAGTCTTTGCATAAGGCTGATCTGCAGCATGGCAGGAGATCCTGCCTGTGCCCTGGATCCTTGAAGTGAGGGGAGGGCTGAGGTTGCTTAGGCAGGAGGCAGCAGCAAGATGCATTGGGACACTCTCAGCGCTGTGCAGGGAGATGGAGCCACAACTAGAGCAGTGGCATCTTCAAAACAGAAAGGGAAACGAGGAGGTGGCAGAAGGCTCTGAGGCAGTGTGGCGGAGACTGGTGACAGGTCTGGGTAGGCTGGGCTTGAGAGTCAATTGCAGCCTGTGGGCAATGTTCCCCAGGCACTGGGTGGTGATTGCACCCGCTGTCGGAAGTGGCAGTGCCTCTGGTAATGAAACAAGTGGGATGTGGTGAAAGGAAGAGACATCATAAATACAGCTATGTTGGCAAACATGGACGGGGATGTTAAGCTGTGGCCAAAGGATCCTGGGCAGACTGAGAATTTCACCAAAATCCATGTTTTATTATCTTCTGTGCAAGTCTGTGTCAGCCCTTCTGCACAGTATGTACCGATAGGAAAACCCTTGTGTGCTGGAGGGCATCCAAGGGAGATGAGCTGCATTTATTGTGCTGGGAGACTCTACCATTTCTTAATGTTTTCCCTGGGGAACCCAGCCCTTTTTGCTGCTGACAGCAGCTAGCAGAAGGATTACAGAAGATGTTTTAATAGCTTTGCCAGTTTCAAAGGGTTGTACTGATTTACTGCCAACGTGCCCTGCTTAGGAGGCTAGGGTGGAGGTTGCTGCCCTCACCTTCTTCCTGGGGCATCCTGATTTGGCTCTGTCTCGCTCAGACTAGGGCTCAAAGAGGTGAGCTCCAAGCAACAAGGCAGCAGACCAAGCCCATCTCTTGGCTGTGGCTGCTTCTTTCCCAGACAAGGAAATGGATCTTTGGGGTTCATCTGTTATAGTCCAGTTCAAGGTCAAAAGGTTTAAGTGAAAACAATGGCATGGATATAAAGAAAGGAACTTTGGACTGGAGGAATAGCATTTACAGCTTGCAGACTATCCTGCCTCCAGTTTTCTGCCTATGAAAGGGATTCTCTGATTTGCTCTCATAGCTTCTTGACCTCCACTTTGCTCTGTCAGCTGAGGAATGCAGAAATGCTTGTGTAGGTGGCCACCATGGGAAGCAAAGGGGTAGTCACACAGTGTCCCTCTTGAAAATCAGCCTAAAGGTAGCCCCCTCACCACCACTTCTGCAACAGAAGTTTTGACTCCTGCTGGTATCTTTGATGTGTAATTGGGCTTGCGTGGGATCCATGCAGTTTTGTCTAGGCTATGCTTGTTGAACCACCTTGTTCCATCCCAGATTGTAATCTTTCATATTATAAATCTAAATCAAGACTACACTAAGGTGACATGGTAGAGGTTGACAGGAACTCCCTGAATAACCTGGCTGTTCAGTTTGCAAAGGAGATGATCCCTCCAGCAGATGGTCATGGCTTTGTTGCCTTTGGTCTTTCCTCTTAGGCGTCTTTAACCTTGAGTGTCCTTGCTATCTTTCCTTAGCAGACCATGAGGCTTCCACTCAATCTCTTGCTTTAGAAGGTAGTTTTCAAACACAAAGCCCAGCTTGCTCCAGGAGTGTATGTGTTTTGTAATACAGAGTTAGGTGATGCCCTTTTCTGGAGAAGTATTTGTGTAAACCCAGGGTCACAGGTTAGCTAAAATGAGGTTGGTTAGAGTGGCAGTGCTGTGGGTCTTTGTAGTGTGGCATATGAGCACAGACAAAAGGAGAAGACTGGACGTCTGATACTATTAAGAAGAGTAATTTTAATGAAAATGAAAAGCACTGAGGAACTGAAAGAGTAAGTTTGCAGTTTTACAGAAGTGTCTTCAGCAAGCAGAGTGTGTCTGATGTTGAATGATGCTTTCTCCTTGTGGAAACAGTGGAGTTTAGACAGTCAAGACATGTTTCTTGCTTTCAGGGTTGCTTATAAATCATGCCAGATGAGGAACAGCGTGAATATGTAACATAGCTTCTCTGCTAGGTGTCATCTTTGGTGAAGTTTACAGCTGAACAAAGTGGACTTGTCCGTGGTGGTTGCAGAAACTCCTATTACTATCGCAATACAAAGTGGCTGTGAATTAACTTAAAAAGCACTTTACTCACACCTGAAAGTCTTGCTTTACTCCATCAACATGCTGTAAAGATGGCTCAGTGCTTGCTGTAATTTAAGTTGCCCTTTACAGTAATAGTTGAAGAAATGGAAAATATTAGAAAGGGTTATATATAGAGTAGTCTTATGCAGCTTGGCACCCGCATCTCCCATTGGACTCAGCCAGAGGTGTGGGTGCTCAGCATTTCTCAGCATCATAACCTTAGCCATGAATCCGTGTCCTGCATTTCATTTCTTGATTGCTATTTCTGTTGGTTCAGCGTAGACAGCAGTTTCAATAGAAGCATCTGCTTCCAAAACGAGAAGAGAACGGGTAACCGTACCCAAATCTGTACAGGTCCCCAAAGCCCCCATCAAAACCTCCATAACCGATCAAGCCTCTGTTCCCATACAGGCTCCCAAAGCTTCTGTAGCCATATGGGCTGCCGTAGCGGTAGTAGCCATATGGGCTCCCATACAGGTAACCATTCAGGCCCCCAAAGCCATAGAGGTCTTCATAGCCAAATCGTGAGTAGCACCCATCGTCATAGAGGTCCCTGAAGAAAGTCATTGTTCGTTGATGCAGGTAAACCTGAAACACACACCCAGAAGCAAGGTGACCTTGTGGGCTGCTGACAGCAGGAGGAAGGGCTCAAAGCTTGGGCAGAGCTGATGAAATTCAACTCGCTCCCTCTTGTAGGTCTTTTTCACCCTCTTAACCATCTGCCTTTCTTTTTCTTCTCATCTGAATCCCAAAGAACACTTGAACAGCTGACTATCCATAGAAAATAGACTTTTTACCAACTGAATATTGAACTTTTCCACCCCAGAAGTTAGGGAAATTTGAATAAATTTAAGAAAAATATGCCAGTTGCTTATTCAGATAAGAACAACAGCTTATCACAAGCTCCCCTCATCACCAGTAAAGCTGCGTGCCACTGGACATGGGATAAACTTAAACAGTGCAATGGAGGAATTTCCTTCCTGGGTGTCTACTTAAAGTAGTAAATGTTTCATAAAGTTTTTATCTAGGGATTTGAATTCCCAACACCTGATAAAAAGAAGCTGGAACCGGAAATTATTTCTGACTTCAAAACTGTAGCAGTAAACTTCAAGTTTTCAGTGTTCTAAAGCCTACTGTTAAATAAGCACAGGAAGAGCAAAAAAGTTTCAGTGAAGGAATTCTTCGATGTCACAGAGAATTCTGTTTGGGATTAGCTCCAAAATGACAAGAAATTGCTTAGGGTATCATACATATATATATATGTTACATATATGTCACATATATATGTACACACCAGCATCTTATTTATATATATACGTACGCATGTGCACACACAATTATTTCTACTAACATATAGACATATATACATACAACTCTACATGCATCAGAAAGAGTATTAACCTACCTGGTTCACCAAGGGGAGTAGCTCAAGAGAAGTGAATAGCATTATGGAGTTGTAGGTCCCTATATATACCCTCTTCAACTTAGGTGTTAGTTCTGCAGCATATCTTCTTGCATGCATTATTCTTTCAATTGATGTAATTGGAGTCTGTGATTTTCATATTTTCAGAGTTTGATGTTATGACACATGTGTAATACCTATAGAATTTCTTTCATCTTAAAACAAGAAGAAATTGAGCTCAGCATATTTCTAGTAAAATTGCATGAAATTCTTTGTAGTTGGAGGGATAGAAATAATTTGGGGAGATGTTTAGACCATATCCATTTGCGCAATCTGCTTGTAGGTTCTCCAGTCACTTGGCTTTTACATCTATGGTGCAACATGTGGGGGAGAGAAGGATTAGGCTTTGGTGTGCCGAAGCATTGTAGTAGAGCTTCTATTCAACAGCCTCGTGACCTCTAGTACTGCTCAGTGATACTGGTGGGGAACTTTTGCCAACAACTTTGTTTGGGTTTTGTCCCAGTTTCTACAACAGTGATTTGGAAGAAATCTTTCAATTCCCTTGTGAATTTTCCAAAATTTTTATTCCTACTTTAGATTTTTCTAATAGTTTCTGAGTTTCGTGAAACGTAAATGCATCACCTTATTAGGACTTTGACATAAGAGACCTTAATGTGTCTTGTGAGTGACCATATTATTAAATCTGGGGTGTCTTTCGGTGACAAACTATTAATATTTAAATACTGCAACACTTTGCAAATTGAGAACATCAATGAGTGTTTATGAAGTGCTTTGGTATTCAAAATTCTGAGGAAGTCTCAACATCCTGCTTGCTCATTATTGCCCTTATTTTATATTTAAATTAATGCCAGAAATTAGGTGAAGGTCATACAAGGATTTATGCAGTTAACTTCAGCGTTCCTCACTGTTGTAGTGGATTTGATACACGTGGTTGATTCTTCGAGAAGAAAATATTCATATGGCTCTTTGGAAAACAGAATTTAGTGCAACTCACAAAATCCTTATCATTTATTATTCCCTAGCCCAAGTTCCTACTTGTATTCTCTACCTTGTTTTGTTGAACTTGCGGTCAAGCCCTCCAGTGAACTACTGCAAACAATGCTGTAGTTGTCTTTTTGTCAAAACCATATTTTCTGCTTATGCAGCAGCATGACTTTTCTTCACCAGGAACTCTGGAGGAACGCAATTAAGATTTATTTGCAGGTCGTGCTGGTCCAGCTTTCTGAAGTTGCCTATGTAGTTTAATATAAAATACCTACATTTATGTTTTCATTTCCTTTAAACATGCACCCTGGGCCATGGTGCATTAGAGTTTCCAGTGAACAACAGAGATTTTCAAACATGTGGGAAGGTTTTATTTCTTCACTGAAAATTTTTTTCTCTTTGAGAACTTAGAAATGCTTTTAAATGATTTACAAATAAACTTCAGTTTTGACAGTGAAGACTATAAAATGGTATCAGGAATGTAGTTGGCCCAGAAAATTTTAAGATGAAAGAAACCTGTAATACATGTGACATATGGGAGGCTGGGAACACACTAATAATCCCAAACAATGGAGAAAATTATATTAATTGAAGATATGACGTGTACAGACAAATTTGTTTTCCAGCCAATAAGACTACAAACCTTTTGAATACACAGGGCGTCTAAGATAAGCCAGGCGGGCAAAGAGACAGTATAAAAAGGGCTCAGAGCTCTAGGCTCCTCATCAGCTCTCTTGCCTTCCTCCTCCTGGTGAACTCGGTAAGCCTTCTTTCCATTCATATTCTTCATGAGAATTAGAAATTTTGGGTTAATAATTTATGTTAGGATTGTGGTTTCTCTGGAAGTTAAGATTTCTCAGTACCTTGTGTCTGTGCTTATGCATTGGTGGGTTCAATTTTTAAAGATGGGGCTGAATCTTTTCTGGTCCTGTTGGTAACTGGGTACCTGGCTCCATGATGAGGATTGCTGGTTACTAGGTCTGCAGATGCAGAGAATGGTTTCTTCACCATAGCCCTCAGAGAGGTCTTTCACAAATCTTCTGTTCTGTTTTAAGGAGGTCTTCAGGTCTGTTTGGCAGGACAGCACATGTTCACGTGTGCTAACGCTCCATGGTTTCTTGCATGTGCTGTCAGCATTTCCAGATTCCAATCAAAATTGGTGTAAATTACTGAAATGGGACCTTCTACTTTTAACCCTGCTGCAATCATAGAATCACAGAATCAGCTAGGTTGGAAAAGAACACCAAGACCAACCTTTACCTCAGGATTAAACCAAAAGCTGAAGTGTGTTATCATGGCAAGCATTAGACACTTCGAGCTTTCTTGAAGAGTTTCTTGAAGGATTTGGGAATGTAGAGCTCTATCCAAAGCTGATATCCTGAAAGAAATTTAGGATTGTTAACTCCTAACAGTATTCTCTCAGTAAAATTCTGAAATGGCAGCAAAGAACTTTTGGTCTGTAAAGGTGTATGCTGTAGTCAGTGTTTCACAAATCTCAGTGACAAAAGACACAAACCCCATTGTTCCAAAACCGTGGGAAAATGACAGAATGATAGAAATGGGATGCAATAAGGCGAATAAGGATCTGAGGAATTTGGTGATAATTTTGCTTCTGTCCTTGGTCTCACATGGCCAGTCTTTTGCCTCTGAGACTGTTCCTGCCACTGTAGTAATCCTTATTTTTTCTTTTCTCCCTGTTGCTGTATTTCAGGTTTGCCTCCATCGCAGAAAGATGACTTTCTTCCAAAACCAGTGTGAGGATGACTGCTATTCTCCCTGCAATTATGGGAGCCTGTACAGCTACCGCAGCTACGACTGCGGGAGTCCCTGCGGATACCGGGGCTATGGCGGCCTCTACGGCTACCGGGGCCTCTATGGCTTTGGGGACCGGTACGGCTGTGGTGGTCTCTACGGTTACCGGGGCATTTATGGCTCTGGGGACTACTATGGCTCTGGAGGTCTGTATGGTGGCTATAGGGGATACTATGGCTTTGGAGACTGCTATGGCTACCCAGGCTTCTATTCCGGCCGCTACGGCTACCCCTTTGGTTCACGCTATGGCCTGAGGTACGGCTATGGGAGCTGCTAAACCCAGCTGGAACGTCCCTGAAGTGAAGATCAACTCAGGCCCAGCAAGCACGGACTGATGGTGAATCTTGGCAGCAGTGGTCACTGGTGTGCAGAGCCCTGGTGACAGCAGCCATCCACCCTTCATGGAGGCTTTGAGTGTTCTGCACTGCTGTTGAAGTGCTTGCAATAATTTATCTTATGCTCTGTGTCTGCTTGCTCTCTTGCCACCCGAACCGTCCTCTTGATCAAAAGCTTGTTTCTGCAGTTCTTTGTGAACTGCTTTTCATGTTTGTTGCCGTGATGTACGCAAAACCTTAATGCTGATTGAATGGAATCAGCAGGGTGTAATGTGCCTTCGGGAATGCGGTCTTTCAGTTCTGTATGCCTTTGAAAATCTATCTGCCTTTCACTCACATTAAAAATTATGTTGCATCCATCAATACTGCATCTCTGGTTTTATTTTTCACCTGCATGCCTCAAATATCTTGAACTCAATAGCATCAAACAGATTGTGTGACAAAGTTAACTTTGTATACTCAGGGATTTGCTTGTAGAGACTTGCCCTCCTCAAGCCTGGAAACATGGACTTCTGTAGCTGCAAGAACCTTCAGCTGTACCTCTGGTTATACATGTTTCTACAACTCCAGGCTTTGGCTTGGTGTATTCCAAATAAGTGGTTCATTTAAACTACTTCATTGTTGCTGCTGGGATAATGTCATGTGGTTCGTACATGATCCATCGCAGGCTGCAATCTTCAAATGTGTGGACTCATCAGGTTTTACATTTTGAAATAAGTTTGTATTTTGTATATTATCATAGAATCATTAAAGAGCCCGGGTTGGAAGGCACTTGGAAAGATCAGGGTTGAAAGATTAGGGACTCCCTCATGGAAAAGGGGGAGGAATTTTCCCTTTGCAGCGTATAGAGTTTGATAGGATTAATGGAAATCCTTTGGCCAGTACCTCTGATACATATTTTTTGCCTGTCAGTTCAGGGAAGTACACTCGGAGCCCACAGTTTGGAAGCAAGCAAAGTTACCACTGATTTTTACTGACCTTTTTTCCTTTTTCCCACTGAATATTGTAGGCCAATGCTATAGAACCTCTGGGCTCAGAACTGAGAGTCTGTGGCTGCATTAGGAGGAAGATGACGTGATGGCACTTTCTCATTGCTTCCATGGCTGGAGGCAGCTACCAAAACACCCTGGAGACATTGAATACTGTTTCATTTGATTTTATTTTTTTAAGAACTAGTTGCCTCTTTTTTTTCCACTTTTCTTTCTGTCTTTTAGCTTTTAGTCTCCAGATTCAGTGAATTCTCATAACTGTAGAGCTGGATTTTGTTGTACCCAGTGTCTGTGTGAAATATGATAGGAAATTGTGGCTCTGGAGCAAGAACACTTAAATTGCCAGGAATAGCACAATATTCTGCTCACTTGAACATCTTTGTATACTCTCTATAAAGGCTTGTGAGTAATTCTCCATTTTAAAACACTATTATAAAGACTATTGCAGTCCTATTTTGCTGAAGTATGTTAACCTTAAATCTGGTAATATTTTCAATTAAGTAAAGGGAGAAATTGTGGCATTTCTTTAATTTCTGAGGGGTAAAAGGGAGGCAAAGGGTATATTTACTGGGACCAACTGCTCTGGAGGTGGAAGGGTATGAAATGCTTTGCCAGCATTAGGAATACAAAGTCCCTTCAGGATGCTACCACACTCAGTATATCCATGTAAACTAGAGACAGGAAAGAAGACAGCTGGAATTCCAATTTTTTTTTTTATGCAGAAAGAGTTTAATGCAATAAGAAAGGAGCTGGTACAGATACAGAAAGATTATAGTTTTGGGATACTGGAAAGAGCTATGGAAGATGAGTCATTGCACTATGCTACCCAGAACATTCTTTTTTGTTGAAGCTGTGTTGTTCATCCCTTAGGTACTTGTAAATCCAGATCAAAGAAGAGACAGCTGTAATACGTCTCCATTACACAGTCCTGCAGCACCTTACTGGAAGTAGTTATTGAAAATGCAGATGACACAAAAGCTAATTTTGCAAAGTCCTTTAACACCACTGCAGCAACTGTAAGAAGCTTCAAATGAGCTGCAGATTGTCGTTGCTGAAGAGTTTAAATAGGGTATCTGTCAAAAAGGGTTTAAACGCAGAATATCAAGAGAGATCTCCTAGTTGCGAAAGACAGGAAGAAGCAGACAAAAAGAACAAAAATATGAATGCCAAAAAGTGTTAGAGAGCAGCGAAGCTCCTTGTTCTCAGTAACTTCAGTTGCTGCCACAGGGGCTCAGCGCTTCCGTAAGGATTGCCTCTGACATTAGCCATTCTTCGTTGCTTGCTGGGTCGGGGTTGATTCTTGTTTCAGGGGTATTGCCACTGGGTTTAACAGCAGGGGTAGCAGCACCTGTAGCTGTAGTTGCAGCAGGAAGGGTAATAGTATCTGGTGGTACATGCGCCGTAGCCGCAGGAGTTTCCACAGCTGTATCTGCGCCGGTAGCTGCACAGGGTCCGGTAGCTGCAGGGGTTGCAGCAGCTGTAGGTCCGGGAGCAGCGCACGGTCCTGTAGCATGGGGAGTAGCAGATGCTGTAGCACGGGTACACGTAGCAGCAAGACATCTTGGTGTGGTGGAGGGGAGCAGGCAACCTGAAAGAGATAGGGAGGTAAGGGGTAGGATCAGCTTGCAGGGAGCTGCAGTAGTGGCTTGGTGGCAAGAGTACCCAACCCCCTTTCTATGCTCCCTCCTTGTTAGATCTGACTGTGAGACGCAGTTTCTTTAGTTTCTCCTCTTAAAAGTAAGTATAATACCCTCTTTTTGGACTTTGGATGCAGGAAATTCAGCTTGCAGATGTACATCCAAATCTATGTGCTTTGGTGTCCAGGCTCCCAGCACAGGCTGCTGAGGTCAATCATGACAAGTTCATTAAAGACAGCCTCCTTGTCTGGTTTTAAATTTGTTATGTAGAATATTCATTTTCCTGTGCAACCTTGGCTTTGTTAGTGCCAGCTTCAGCAAGGATACTGAAAAAACTCTGCTGGGCAGTAAAGATTTAATGTTTAAGTCCTCTATTGCCATAGATTACAGCTGCTCCAGTGACTTCCGAGAGACTAAAGCAATTCTTGTGACTTACTCATATTCATTATTGCAACATCTTTTCATCCAAAAGCCATTTCCGCTTTGCATAATACACAATTCTGCCCATGAACCAAATTTCAGTTTAAAAAGCTAAAGCAATAGAGCTGCTGCTTTCTCTTATGTGAAGACACAACTTCTTACCAGGTTTCACATCTTACCAATGATATCTGAAAATTCATTCATCAATGTCCCCAGCTTTTTTTACTGCACAGATTAAAACCATACAGGATAAAATACTTCCACCACTGTTACATATGAGAGAATGTTAGTAAAGGAGTCATTCCCAAGTTAAAGGAATCTCTGTGAGAATAGGATCTGAACTTACCAAGTTCACTGAGGAGAGTAAACCAGGAGGAGCGCTGGGAAGAGCGTGGGGATGTGAGCACTTTTATATAGTTTCTCGGACCTGTGGAAGTCAGTGCAATTCCTTGTGTGCTTCCACTACCTGTTAGTCACAAAACACATTTCGGAAGTACATCACCAGTGCAATTACTATAATTGTTTTCCTCCACATTTAGGTCAATTTTCAAATTCCTCTGGTAGCACATTGTGATTACGCCTTGGGAAGTTCTTTCATCTTAAAACTTTCCAGGAGAAATGGATTTCTAGGAATTCACCCAAAGGACAATTGGGCATGAAGCTGGAATACATGGAACTGGAATACATGGAACACTTCCAGCCACACTGCCTGTCTGGCTGGGGAGTCAGTAGACTGTTTCTTTGTTATGCCCCTACAAAAGACGTGGATACCGCACATTGTGAGGTTGTGTAAAATACCTGGCCAGGAAAGAGGCATTACACTATGTGCTTAGGGCTTTTCCCAACCATTTTGATTCATTTCCGTCACAATTAATAACAGGCGTTCCATTGATTCCTTTAGGTTCTGCTATTGTCTATAATTTGTCATGCACACTATGAGAAGTCTAGGCCAAGGCACAGGATCAATTACGTGAACATCTGAGCAATGTGCCTGAGACTTGCTGTCTGATTTATTTTGTCTTTTGTCTTTCTCTTTTCTGGATGAAATCATTGGAAGATTTTTTTTGAATCAGTATCTTGTAATATCACGAGCACATGATGTTTATTATATATTATTTTATATATATTATGTATTTATGTATATAAATAACATATATTTATTATAGACCTCAGAGTAGACTTCCAATATCTGAAGGAGACTTACAAGGGTACTGGAGGTGCACTCTTCATCAGGGGCTGTAGCAATAGGGTAAGGGTTAATGGATTAAAGCTTAAATAGGGGGAATTCGGGTTAGATATAAGGAATAAGTTCTTCCCTGTGAGGGTGCTGAGACGCTGACACAGGGTGCCCAGAGAAGGTGTGGCTGCCCCATCCCTGGCAGTGCTCAAGGCCAGGTTCGATGGGGCAACCTGGTCTAGTGGGAGGTGTCCCTGCCCATGGCAGGGAGTTGGGAATGAATGAACTTTAAGGTCCTTTCCAACTCAAACCATTCTATGATTCTAAGATTTATATGGTATATATATATGAGATGCATAAATGCATATATTATACTGGGGCAGTATCACTGCAGGGTCTGGTGGTGCAGAAAAATCTGGGTTTTCTTTTGGTCTACCACAGGGGCTGCAGTAAAGAAAAGGAGAACAGCCTTTTAAGACTTTTAGGAAAGCTGTGGAAGGTTTCCAGTAGGGTGGAGACCATGTGTTCCTGACTGATGGGAACCATTTGCTGGGGAGGGTGGATGGACACTCTCTAGCAGTGAAGGGTCCTATGAAGTCTCATGCTTTGCAATGGGCTTTAGTGTAATAAAAAGGTTTATGAAGTGCTTTAAGTGGCCCACTACAGAATGGATTTTTCTAAGCCAGAAATGGAGAAATCACTCTTGATTTTTTGTGGTGGTGTTATCCAGTTAATTACTGTGCGGGTGGTGAGGCCCTGGCACAGGATGCCCAGGGAAGCTGTGGCTGCTCCATCCCTGGCAGTGCTCAAGGCCAGGTTGGACAGGGCTTGAAGCAATTTTGTCTAGTCTGAGGTGTCCCTGCCTGTGGCAGGGGGGTGGAACTGGATGAGCTCTAAGGCCCCTTTGATGCAAAGCAGTCTGTGATGTGATGAGATATGGCTGAATCTCTGCCAACACCGAGTGAGGACGATGTCTGTAATGCCTTAGTTTTAATAAAAAGAAACAGTGCTTAACCTAGGGGTTCCCTTGTTTATTGTCCAACATCAAGGCACTTTTCAGCAACAATCCATTAATATTTAAATAATACAAACATTTCTAAAGTAAGTTTTAATGACTGTTTTGGAAAAACATTGATACCATAAATTCTGATGAGGCTCAGCACTTCTTGAATGTCTGTTATTATCCTCATTTAATATGCAAATGGGGAATGGCTCACTGCAGTGAAGGTCATGCAAGGAGGTTTTGTTGAGTTAAAATAAAAGGCTCTTGAATTTACGTTTTGTGCTCTGCTTCCTTTGGGAAGCTGGTGTTTGATGAGGTTGAAAGCCAGCATCAATAAGATTTGTTGTAAAAGAATATTTGTAATTTTAACTTCTCAATATTCTGATAATATCAGTGTCACAGAATTTAATTTACATTTGCTTTGGTGATATCCTGAAAGAGTTTTATTATGGTATGAGCAGATGCAATGACAAGGTATAGACTCTGTGATTAATTCTTCCTCCTTCCTATTAATATATGTTTGAAATTGTTACCCAAATGAATGCTGAACTTCTATAAAGTCCCTGTGTTTGATAGTGAACCAAGCTGAAAGGAAATACTAAAAGTATAAAACAAAAAGTATTTTAGAGGAAGAGGAGGAAATACCTATTTTTTTTCTTAGATACAAACCTCAGTTTGAGAGGTACAAGTAAGAGGCAAAGTGGCATAAAATGCTTTTACATCCTCTATTAATCTAGGATTGGGATTTTTCATTCTGTGAGGAAGAAGGGGTGCACTAGGGTTTATTTTTAAATGTGTATTAGATAGATGTAAATGTATGGAACTTTTCCTTCTAGAAAATGCTGACATAATCCAGGTTACATACATTTTTAATATGTTAAAAAGACCCCAAACAGATGAATTTTGATTCTCAGCCATCTCTAGCCTGAGGATCTGTCATTCTCTTGCCTATTTTGGTGTCTTGATTTTATAATTAGGAGTGAGAATTACCCAAAAAGTTTTTAAGATGAAACAAGCTCATAACTTTGCATCGTCAAGATGAGAAATAATGATCCCTGACGTTGAAGAAACTAATTATATTAACTCAAGTTGTGACGTGTACAGAAAAATTTAGTGTTGCTATTTGCACAGGTCAGAAGATCATAATTTTGGAGTGACCAAGAAACCTGTTGCGTTGTGGCTGATGTCAGGTCCCTCACAAACACCTGAGAAGCACTGGAATGGCTATTAATTGTCCTGGAATACATAAACACATATATGAGGTTTTCCAAAGTTATCCAAGTGCTCAAAATTCATGGAATATTTTGATGTCCCTAATATTGAAAATCAGAAATTGAGCTTAGGAAGTGTCAGTTCAATAGTGCCTGAACTTCTGTACCTACAAATCAAAGTAATATAGAGAAGTGCCCTAAACAGACTTCAAGACATGCAGCAGAGTTCAATCAGTAACTGGAAATACAACTCATAAAAAATCTTGGTAATTATAGAAAGATGGAGTCAAATTCACAGAGGGAAACATATTAAGACATTCAGTGAAGAGCCGTGATTCACAAGAACATTACAGGTTTAAGTGTCTTAATCACTACAAGTTTTCAATTGCTTTTTGCTTTTTTCATTTGTCAAACGATTTCTCCTATGTTACGCCTTTGTTTGATGTATTTTTCCATCTGGACTGTGGTAGATTTTACACCAGAACTACCATAAATATTTTAAAAATGATATTAAAAAGAACTTCTGAAAAACTTAATGAACAATGTTAGCATTTTCTTTCAAGATCTATGTTTCTATTTTTTCTTTAACTCTTATTGTATCAAATGCATAGTTATTTCATCTCCTATCATGTCAGTAATAAGCTTATCTAGAAATAATATATGTAATTATATAGCAATGACACGTAATTCTAAATACATGCAAATAGGCTATACTTGTGTGTTTTGAAAACCTCCATAATTTCCTGAGTTGTAATCCACTTTTCCCCATTTCTTCTGACAACATGTTGTGACTTACAATATTTATTTAAATAAATCTAGCAATTTAATTTTTTTTAAAATAATGAATGGCATTTCACAGAAATTTGCAGTTTTTTTGCATTATGAACAAAACTTAAACCTGAATATTTTGAGTAAGTTAAAAAGGAATTGAAAAACAATTACCAATTGCTTTGTTATTCTGAAATAGAAAAGTCTATGATATAATGCATCAACTGGTAACTTTTCTTTAACTTTTAAAACAAATCTATGCATAAGCCACAGTTACTTTTAAAAAATAATAAAAAAAAACAACAAAAACCTTCAGATGCTGAATTTGCACTTCATGACCAGTTGAGGGAAACCTTGATTTGCATTTTTAGATTGTTAGATGAAAATGTTTCCAGTAAAAGGAAATTAATGTAACAGTTGAGCACAGTGAATATAGGTAATTTGTCCAAAATAAGTTTCCAGAAGTACCAGTTACTGTAGAACAGAATGGTGAATTTTCAAAGCATGGTTTGATGCGTGCTTCTGGCAGCTCCCCCAGGACTTGTGGGTTTGTTTTCTTCAGGTTTCTCTTACACAGACTCCTCTCCAACCTCTTGAATAACCTGTTGAATAAGTGTTTAGGTTCTGCTTCATTTCTATGCTCTGCTTTTACGTGAATGCAAATTCACATGAGCCTCACTTCTGCTGGGAGTTGGTGGCAACCGGCACTTACGGGATGAGGAAGAAAACCCTACAGCAATCCCTTTCTTTGCAGTCTACCCACCAGTGAAAGTCAGCATCATAGTCCGTAATTGTGCCTCTTACATGCAGATCAGTGTTAGCTGGAGAACTGAAGCTCCTGCAGACCAGGAGAAGGAGCATTTCCTGTTGGAAATCACTTGCAAAACTCAGTATTCTTGTGGCTCCAGATGGCTCCTGCCTGGGAACAGTCCTGGTAGATTCACCCCTTTGTCATCAATCTGCTAGCCACTTTTGCTTTAAGCAACTCTTCCTCCTACCTATCACATGCCCTCTTGGTAATTACGGGGAAGAAGAGGCTTCCCCTCCAAGCCTCTCCTTATCTGGAATCTGCATGCTTCTGCTCTTCCTTTGTAGAACAGTTTTTGCTGATGGTGAAAGCTGGCAGATGATTACAGAATGCATGCCAGAAAGCCAGCCCAGCCAGGGCAGTGACAGGAAGGACTAAGCTCACAGCTCATTCACAAGACATCATACAGTCATATAATCCTAGAATGGTTTGCGTTAGAAGGGACCTTAAACCTCCATGTCCTTCTTATTAGGTTGTGAATGCTGACAGTGTTCACGACCAGGTTGGACAAAGCCTTGGGTGAGATGGTTTAGTATGAGGTGTCCCTGCCCATGGCAGGAGGGCTGGAACTAGATGATCTTAAGATCCTTTCCAACCCAAACTATTCTATGATTCTATGATTCTACGCTGATGCCCCAGAGCTCGACATAGAACTGCAGGTGTATGTATGTGTGTGTGTCACCAGAGTGGAGTAGAGGAGAGGAATCCACTTCCTCAACCTGCTGGGGATGCAGCCTGACTGTGCAAAGTAACCTCTGGTGGAGAAATAGCAATATTGAAACCTTGAAACACATTGGGAAGAGATGAATGTGTGTTCTCATATTGGTTACCTACTTCAGAGCTGCAGAAAGCTGACATAGTCCAGCAATTTGGGTCTCAGTGCATTTTGGATCCTCAAATGTAACATAATTTGGGCTGGAATGTAGTCAGTAAGCACTGATTTAGTTTTCTTAAATCTTTTTATTTCTAAGCTAGTGTTTTGGAAATGAACAGTGTTTTGGTGTGTTTGGTGGAAGAGGGGCAGAATTAGGACATGGCAGATGTGAGGTTTTAGGACTGTCCTGGAGAAAACAGAAATGAAAGTGCTCAGTACATCCTCTGTCACCTCAGATTCTAGGGGATGCTTGAATGCAGATGTGAGAAGCTTGTGCCTCCTTTTTTTGCCATGTTTCAGGTAAATAATTAGTAAAGTCAAATATAAAAGAAAAATATATAACAAAAAGCAGTATTGTGATGCAAGATCTTTTAATGAGAGTAAGAAGCAGTTACAGCTTGTAGTAGTAGAGAAGAGAAGCATTCAGGGATTCACACATCCTTTAAACAGAGTCACAAGATTGCACAGTAGATGCTTTTGGGACTATGGTGGTGTTTGGTGAGGAGCAGAGCTGTCAGCACATTATATGGCAAGACGAGATGTCTTCTCCTCTCTGCATCTTCTGTTGTAAAGCTACACATCAAACTACACAGTACATCCAAAGGTTATGAAGGAAGATTTCACCCTAATAGCAAGTTACTCAAAGTAGCTGCAGACATTGAAGAGAGGTGCTAAGCACTCAGGACCATTCCTGACTGCAGTCGCTGTCACAGAAGCTTAGCAAAGGTACAATTCATACGTTACTATTTTGCCTTTCATTTCCTATCTGATTGTTCTACGGCTGGGTTTAGCAGGGGTAGCAGCTCCCATAGTTGTATCTACGGATGTAGCGAGAAGAGTAGGGGTAGCAGTAGCGAGAGCTGTAGGAGGGGTAGCAGTCACGGTAACCGCACAGACTCCCATAGCTCTGGTAGCCACAGGGGCTCCCACAGTCGTAGGTCCGGTAGCTGCACGGGCTTCCACAGCCATAGGTCCTGTAGGTGTACACAGACCCGTAGTTGCAGGGTGAGTAGCAGGAATCCTCACACTGGGTCTGGTAGCAGAAAGTCATCTTGGTCTGATGGACGGGGAGGCAAGTCTGAAACACAGCAGAAGAGAAGAAGATAAGGTCTGACCCAGAGATCAAGAGGATGCTAGCTGCTTCTAGAAAAACCTATGTAAGTATAAGAAAGAGGGAGGAAAGAAGTGCAAACATGGGAACCAGTCCAACACCTCCATTCAAAGCTATACCCTGACTCCTTGCCCAGCTCACTCCTTTCTGGTTTTCCCCCTTGTTTTCGCCATAAAAATATTTTATCCTGCTTGTTACCATTGCTTAGATTTGGCAGTCTGTTTTCAAGTGGTATATGAGATAGGATCTTGTTAGGATTAGATTGTATCAGTGTCTGATGCTTCTCTAAAAACCATCAGTGAACAGACACTAGATCAGGAATGAATTCTGTCAGTTCTTGCCATTGAGACAAGACACCACAGAAGAACTCTTCTTGTGCAAAGCTCTGCTGAAAAAAGCAGCTTGTTTGTTTGAACCCGTGTCCAGGCTTTAATTGCCAGTTGAATATACTTACGTTTTGTTCAAAATAATGAAAAAATTTGTAATACATTTTCTGCTTCATAATAAAGAAGCCTCAAAGGCTTCACTATATCATAAATAAAGACAATTTCTCACAGTGCATTGCTAGATGACACAATCTTCTAAGCTTATGTGGGCATATATCCCATTTTAAACAAAATGAGTTGTGCTTGCTGTGAAATCACAGCCTTTTCTGGAAAAAGCCTTTGCTTTTAAAGTATAACTGCTGTCTGTATAACCATATAGTAAAAACACAGCATCTACACAGAAATAAAGACATTGTAGTAAGCCCGACTTACCAAGTTCAGTGAGAACGTAAGTCCGAAGATGTGAGTAGAGAGTGTTGAATTTCTCTCCCTTTTATATATTTATCTGACCAAGCCTACTGTGCTTTAAACTCCTATTCATCACAAAACAAATTTACTTATGCACGTCATTCCTTCAGTTGATGTAATTGTTTTCTTGGTTTGTGATCATTAGTCAGTTCTTGGCTTCCAAAAGTATGACATTGCATTGCAGTTTTCTTTCATGTTCGGACTTCCTGGGTGAATTATATTTGTAGAATTAGTGTGGTGAAATCTGAGTTATAACAGGAAAGGGAAGGAAGGATATTGAGAGCAGAATTGATTGATGTTCATAATCCCAATTTTAGAGGAATGGATGAATTTCAGTGTATGAAGCCTGCAATGACTCTGGATTGGTTTGAGGAAGGAGGAATTTCAGAGTTATTTTATTCCTCAGAAATAATAATCCCTAGAAAGCATTTCTTGTTTGGTTGTTCTTTTTTTTTTCTTTTTTTTTTTAATTTCAAAATTGCATTTTTAGGTCAGAATATTAGCAGTATTTGTATTTATAATATCATTTGTGTTATATCCAACCCAATAACAGAAGTACAAGAAAGGTGGTTGGATTAGAGGGCGCATCTGGTCTGTACCTTGCTGCGATCAAATATGCATGGATATGTTAACTGTTTATTGTGACCTTCACAGGAAATTCATGTAGATTTGCCTGCTAGAAATGCTCTATCAATTACTTTTACCAGACTTCAACAGCCAGCTCCTTTGTCTGCATAGAAGGAAACTGGGGTCCTTTTTGGTGTAAGAATGGTGGAAATAGATCTGAGTAAATTAGAGTCACTGACAAGACTTTAGGAGAACCCTGAAGCAGGTAGCAATAAATAATCAATCTAAAGGATATTTGAAATTTTAAATTGCATAATATATAAAATAAACTGACAAATTCAGGCTCCTGGAGAGTCAACGCAATCTAGGCAAATTTTATGGATCCAAAAATATCTCCTTAGAGATTGTTTATGCTTAGATCAGAAATGATTCACTCAGGGATTCATTACAAAAGAACAAGATAAGCCAAACAGGAACATATATGTGTAATAACAGAAGTTTTCCTAAGGAGTCCCCCAACTGCTAAATATAGTTTAACATGACATTTTCTTGATGTTGTTGAGGTGTTTAACTTAATGCTGCTAATGACGGTGAATAATGCTGAGCCCTGTGGATGTGACCTGGTAAAGCAGCAACATCCCGGTCTTCCCTGGTGACCTTCACCTCAAAACACTGCTGTTTACTTGCATCTAAGGGAAGGATAATAACAGACATGTCAGACGTTCAGGGCCTTTCTCAAAATTTTGAATATCAAAGCCTTCATTAATACTTATTAAAGATTCACATGTACAAAGAGATTTATTATTTAAATATTAATACTACGTTAGTGGAAAACGCCCCAGCATTATGTAACACAGTTTCTAAAAACGTGTATCACGTTATTCTGTTTCTAGGCTTTATTAAGGATGTAATTTATAGCTGGAGAATTGAGTCTTGGAAAGGTGTTTTCTCGGAAAATACGTCATATACATGCCTTTTTAATGCTTCTACACCAATTTTCTAGCTGAATCAGTGAGCACAGCAATATCATATTCCATGACAGCATCAATGCAAAGGTCTTACCCACTTTGCTAGTCACAGGAAATGTTGGAAGGGATTGGTAGGAACGTGCTGTTTCATGCATCATTAAAGTTATGAAATACATGAAAATGAGAGGCTCCCCCTTCCACAAGCATTTCAGGAAAAAAACCTGTACCAAAAAGCACATGGACCAACATGCACAGTGAGGCCAGCCTGCCGAAAATGATGTTTAGCAATTTATACATCTTTGCATATGTTGCTGGACTGAAGAAGTGAATTCAGCATGATGATACCAAGGCTTAATTGCCCTGGTAGTTTTGAGATGAAAGAAACCTGGAGGGTGTAACCTGTATGTCACAGTGCTGGACCAATAATCAGAAACCCTGGGGAGAACCGGTATATCAATGAGGAGTCATGGCGGAAGCAAAATGTGCTTGGTAATTGGACCCTTTCATGCATGAGGCGGGACTAGGAGCTCTATAAAAACCCCAAACCACTGAGGATAATGCATTCACTTCTCCTGCCTTATTCTCACTGCAGATTGGGTAAGTTGGCATAGATTTAGGAATCCTAGCGAGTAACGATACAATTTTCCCTCTCTTCCCTCCCTTCCAGTTACTAATCTACGAGTGTTGTAGATTAATTCACTGGGAATTAGGGTTGTGATTTGATGAGAATTATTTATATGTAAGATATTCTTTCCTGCCTGGATTTTCTTTGGTATTTCAGAGTTTGAAACTGTGACAGTTCTGCACATATCCCTCTTTTCCCTTTAAGTCTTCATCTCACTATAGCTATGAAGGATTTTCCAGCTTATTTCCTGACAGCTTCCTTTTGACACAGGCATCGCGGTTCACAATCACATCTCCCATTGTGATCCAGGCGTGCAGCCAGTGGGGTTGTGCAGCAAAGCTCAGAAAGACTGGTCAGGACAGAGGATTATGGGAAGACCCGGCACTAAAAATGAGGATAGAACAATAGTGTCAGGCACTATGGCTGGGTTTGCTGGCTCTTTCTTCCCTGCATGTTTGCGGCATTTATTTGGGTTTTGCTTGCTGTTGGGAACATTGTCTTACAGGCTTTTCCTTCCCTGTGGTGTTTTAGGCTTGCCTCCCTCCATCACATCAAGATGACTTTCTGCTACCAGACCCAGTGTGAGGATTCCTGCTACTCACCCTGCAACTACGGGTCTGTGTACACCTACAGGACCTACGACTGCGGAAGCCCCTGCAGCTACCGGACCTACGACTGTGGAAGCCCCTGCAGCTACCGGACCTACGACTGTGGGAGCCCCTGTGGCTACCGGAGCTATGGGAGTCTGTGCGGTTACCGTGACTGCTACCCTTCCTACAGCTCTCGCTACTGCTACCCCTACTCTTCTCGCTACATCCGTAGATACAGCTATGGGAGCTGCTACCCCTGCTAAATCAAGAAGGATATAATGGATTCATGGCTGCTCTTAAAGGGGAGGGTTTGCAGAAGCTCTGAGTCCAGGACTATAACTGAAAGCTGTAGTATTTTGGAGCGATCAGTGTTTCTGTAAAACTTCTTCAGTGTGCTTCTAAAATGTCTTCCTTCTTTCCTACAGACTTCTTAACCCTCCATGAGTTTGGTGGTGTAAAGGAAGCCGGGCTTAACATGAACAGCTTCTTAACTGACTTTTGTCGCTTTGCCAGCTAACATTAATGAAATCTAGAGTGTACTTGCACTAGCCTTCCTATGGATATGTTTTTGACTTAACTGCTTTTGAAGCTGTACCAAAGAAACAGTAAATCATCTGATCTGATTTGTTTCACTAGACTGAAAGCAAGTGCAAAAGGTTGAAAATGGAAATCGATAGTCCAATGCTACAGCTATAGCAGCAAAAACAGTACCAATGAAACCAGATTTTCTGCAGATAAAAACTCTGTATGCATTCTTTCTGCTTCTGCTTCTTGTATTATTTTAGATTGTGACTGTTAGCTTTATTCTTATTAAAAGTTATAGCATCATCACATGTCCCAGCTTTTGTTATTCTCATTTGGATGTGCACAGATTTTTGTCCCCTGCTTGATACATTTTACGATGACGTACTGCACACTGTAGCTCTTATGGATGTCAGCTGAACCTTAGCACAGATTTTGAAAACTAAAAACTCAGTAAAATCTCAGAAAATGAAGCCACCCATTCTGGAAATTCCTAGGAAGGATTTGGAAATATTAACTTCAGGATGACAGTGTGTGTACACACATTGGATATAACAGCACCACATCTTAGTGATTTGCAGATGTACTTTTGAATGGCTGCAGGAAAACCCAATTTAACTGAGGAATAAGCCAAGAAGTTGGGAGAGAATCACTGTTTTTCAAGAGCTTTTGTGCTGGCAGTGTCTGGAATGGCTTCTGGGCTTAGAGACCTGGCTCTGTTATAGAGCAGAAAACTGCACTCTTTCCATTCACCTGCTTAAGTGTTTGTAAGTGTTACTGCAAGGCTCCATTTGAATGACAATGAAATGGCATGAAGTTCCCAGGCTGCACAATCACACAGTTGTTATTAGGGTGAGATCCATTGCCCAAGTCTGCAGCGACTCTATTATTCATGACTGAAGGACCTAACTGGCAGCAGGAGTAACCTCTTATTAGTAGGATGCTGTAATGCAGTCTAGGCATGAAACAGCCGGTGAAGTGCTTTGGAATCTCTATTAAACCCTAGAACCCTTATTGTGAATGTAATTACTGTCCTTTGAACACACACAGCTGCCCTTTGAGGTCAGTCTCACGCGGGGAACAGAGCTCAATTGTGCTATAATACAAAATTCATTGAAAACCTTTGCAAGTAAAGCACTGGGTTACACCACCAGCGCTTTTTGGGATGGAGCTTTCTCATTCCTTCCGAGGAGCTGTGCTCATAGGGAAGTGCTCACCCACTTTGATGCCTGACACCTTCCCTGCAGAAGCACAGTGCAAGTTGCTGGTCAGCCTGTATCTTGGCATTAAGGTGGAATTCAGCTGGAAGTGGTCATAATCTCAATTTTTTATGAGCTAAGTCTAAAATAAGAAATATGGAAAGCTATGAATAGGTAAAAATTGGAAAGTATTATATCTCTCAGAATGCACAAGTAAGAGACAATATCAGCTTAAAATAATCCCTAGTATCTCAGTAGTACTACAGACTACTTATGGACTCGGCTGCTTTAACAAGGGACCTAGTTAGAAGAAAGAGTTAGAAATCCATGGAATGCCGCACAGATACACACTTCTTTCACTCCAGGATATCATCTTCAGATAAGACCAGAAAGAAATCCAAATTTCTGGGATTAGAAGGCAGAGTAACTAATTGGAGGATCTACTAGAGTTGTTTGTACAGGGCTACATTTGAATGAAACATCTGAAGGCTATAAAATCTCTGAGTAAAGCATATATTGAAATGTCTCAACTTGTACGTTTGGAGTGACTATTATCCCATAAAGAAACACCTGACAAATGTTTAAATAGATTAGTAACAAACTATAAATATAGCTATGAACATCTGAGTTCATTGAAATCCCCAGACTATCTAGGGTGGTAAAAAGTGATGACATTGTATGCTTCTCTTTGAAAGAGGAACCACAAAGCAATAAATAAATTCACTCATGTTTATTTCCTTCAAAAGCTATCCTTTACAATGGGCCTGTTTGTTGTGTGCTGCAACAAGGGAGTCTATCAGAGGTCCCTCCCTTCCCCAGGTAACTTCCCATCGTGTGATCCCAGCACTTGCACACTGGTCTTGCACACAGACAGTTCCAGTCAAAGCCATCAGCAAGGGCAATGTGGCAGCATGCTGGTCATTGCTGGAGAGACCAGGATAAAAGGGGTCAGCTGTCCCATATCTACCCAGGTTTCCCTGCACTTTTCCATAGCCACCGTCCATGTGGTACGGGAGAACTTAGTGCAGGGATGCAGGAACATGGAGGCAGTGGAGGGAAGACATATGAGGAGGTGCTTGGGGTTGGTAAGGCAGGTCCCGCAGATGACCCTGGCAAGGCCCAGGTGGGAATTTGCAAGGTGGCCCAGAGAGCAAAGGAAACTACTGGGGGTAACGTCTGTGGGGAAAAGAAGAAATGAAACCAAGGGTGGACACTGCGATGCAACCCAGCTTTTATTGCAGTTTAAAGGGGGAAGGAGCGGGGAGCAGAGCAGGGCCCTGGCAAAGGGCTTCCTCAGTCTCCTGGCTGTGGACACACCGAGAATGAACATCAGCTGTGCGACAGGAGCAGGCGTGCAGCATGGGGCTGCGTTGTCAAGGGACAGCGAGTCCTGAAGTGAAGCTCAAGCAGGGCAGGAGGAAGGCAGAGCTGGGCTTCAAGCAGGCCAGAGACTTCCAAGCTCTGGATCCCAGCAGTACCGAAGGAATGTTCCTCCACAGAGCGTCATGTCGGGATGTGCCAGGGTACCTTCTGGAGCTCTCCCATGTCTGTGGCCGTACCCAGTGTGTGGTTAGCAGGGCCCACAGCTGCCACTGAGGTATGAGCGGCCCCGGCGCCAGCCACCATATCCGCAGCCTCCAAAGCCTCCATAGCCACCAAAGCCTCCATAGCCTCCACAGCTACCATAGCCTCCATAGCCACCATAGCCACCATAGCCTCCATAGCCACCAAGGCCTCCATAGCCCCCATAGCCTCCATAACCACCATAGCCTCCATAACTGCCGCCGTAGCCCCCAGCAATGGCAGGGACTCCCGCTGAGCCCACAGCGCTGTGCTGAGGGAAGGAGCTGAGGATGGGTCCGGGGAAGGTGACCACCGTGGCTGGGGGCTGGATCACCACTGAGGAGCTCTGGCACTGACGCACGCAGGGCTCGTTGGTGGTGTCAGCCACTGGGCATGGGGCGGCCACCCCACAGGAAGGGGCACACAGGCTGGAGCAGGACATCTTTCAGGCAGCCGCAGAGTCCTGGAAAATGCACCAGGGATTAGGCAAGGGTGAGGGCAAGAAACTCTGTCAAGGGAGGCAGGGAGAGATCTGCAAGAGGCTCCCAGGAGCTGCACTTACCCGTTTGATCAGGAGAGTCAAGAGCAGGAATCTGGATAGAGGCTGTGAGGCTTTCAGCTCTTTTATACATGTCCCAGACTGCCTGGGGCATCGGTCAGGCGTGGGGGCAGGAACCCCTCAGTCTCATAAAACTCAGTGGAAAAGCTTCATGACACAGAAAATGATGTGAGACAATTATATCCTTCTTCGCTGGGGACATTGGTGTGCAAATGTCCCCTGAGTGTACAAGGTTGATGGGAGGGCGAGACCTTGACACACCTTGACATGAAACACAAGGTGTTGCTGTAGCTGAGTTAGAAGCCCTAATAAACCTTGCTCTGTCCCTAATCCCTCACTTTGCCTGGGCAGGAGAGTCCTGAGCATCTTGCAGAAGTGCTTTGCAATCCTGGGCACAGCCATGATGCCTCTCATTACCTCCCTTTTACAGGCTGGTAAACAGAGGCATCAGGAGGTTGGGTAAATACAGAAGCTTTTCAACACATTTGTGGTGACTTTGACATCCCTTCCATCCCCCAAAGCAGCAAGACCTGTGCGTGTCACGGTCTGTGGGTCCATAGACATGTCTATGAATTGCCCAGCTCTTGCGGGTCTGGAGGACAGTGGGATATTTAGGTCATGGTTTTACTTGGTGGCTGTGGAAAGGGTAGAGGAGATGTGTCCATGCATGGCAGAACTGGAAACACACAGGGGGCTGGAAGAGATGCGATGTGCAGGCAGTGGGATAGAGCACAGGAGACCTCTGATGGGAAAACACACGCACACACACATATATGGAGGAGCAGAAGTGCAGCAGCGGGGCCAGGTCACTGTCATTTGGTTCAGCCTCATGTCTGTGAGCACGGTCTTCTCCAGGGTTTGATATGGCCACATTGGCTGGAGTCGGAGGCATGGTGGGCACTGCTGGTTCTGGAAGTCTGGCTGGATGGCTGTTGAGCTCGGTGTGGCTGGGGACTGGAATGTTCTACAAGTTGCCAAAGATAGTTTCTGGCATGTGAAGTGCGGGATTAAGGGCAGATGAGGGTTTATTGGAAGAGGGAGTTAAGTTACAGAAGCGCCATGTCTTTGATGTTGTGATGTGTCATATTCAACCCTGCCATCATCTCTTTCTTCTCCCGAGCAAATTTACATGTCTGCTTCCACATCTGGGAGGCAAACAATTGTATCACATCACTATCTGTGTCATGAAGCTTGTCCACTGTACTACATGATGATCTGGGATTTCTGTCACCACACTTTGGCTGATGCCCCAGGCAGTGTGGGACATGTATAAAAGAGCTGAGGGCTTCACAGCTCTGTATCCAGATTCCTCCGCTTGACTTTCCTGATCAAACAGGTAAGTTAAAATCCTATACCCTTCTTTCCTTCCTCAGCTGTTTCTTTCCCAATGTCTCTTTTGATGTCTTTTCCACCACACTTTCATAGCTAAAAGTTAGATGTGATGGTGCCCTTTAAGAGATAGGGAAAGGGTGAATATTGGAACTTATAGGTATGATGCTCTGTGTACACCAATGCAATCTAGTTTCTTGCAAGCTTGGCAGTTTCCTACATGCTTTGGTCAGGAAAAGTTTTCCTCTCTCCTATGGGCAAGTCAGGCCCAGGGAGCATAGAGGAAAGCAAGGGTTTTACAGCAGCATGTCAACTGCGGCTCACGTTTCTTCTCTGACTGCCTGGGATGATCCAGGGCATGTCCTGGAGCAGAGGTTTCAAGTGGAAGAGAATGAGGAGGGATTTGTCATCAGGCCATGTACTGCACCATAACTCTGTCTTCTCCTGCAGCTTGACCTCCTGAAGAGAAGAATGTCCTGCTCCAGCCTGTGTGCCCCTTCCTGTGGGGTGGCCGCCCCATGCCCAGTGGCTGACACCACCAACGAGCCCTGCGTGCGTCAGTGTCAGAGCTCCTCAGTGGTGATCCAGCCCCCGGCCTCAGTGGTCACCTTCCCTGGACCCATCCTCAGCTCCTTCCCTCAGCACAGCGTTGTGGGCTCAGCGGGAGTCCCTGCCATTGCTGGGGGCTACGGCGGCAGTTATGGAGGCTATGGTGGATTTGGAGGCTATGGTGGCTACGGGGGCTATGGAGGCCTTGGTGGCTATGGTGGCTATGGAGGCTATGGTAGCTGTGGAGGCTATGGAGGCTTTGGTGGCTATGGAGGCTTTGGTGGCTACGGAGGCTTTGGGGGCTGCGGATATGGTGGCTGGGGCCGAGGTCTCAGGTCCTTCGGTGGTTGGTGTGGGAGCTGCTAAGCCTCACCCTGGTCCATCCTCAGGCAGCAGAGATCTCCAGGAAAGCCTCTGGCACATCCCAACATGATGATGCCCAAAGGAAGAACATCCCTTCAGCACTGCTGGGATCCAGAGGCTGGATACCTCCTGCCTATTGGAGCCAAATTTTGCTGTCCTCCTGCCCTACTTGATCATTCCTTCAAGACTTGTTGCCTCCTGATGACAGAGACCCTCACAGGGTGCCTGCTGCTGCAGCAGGACTGATGCTCTTTGCAGCTCTGCCCACTGTCAGGAGACATTGGATGCCCTTGGTCTGGGCCCTGCTTTTCTCCCAACTCCTTCCCCACCTCAATCTGCAATAAAAGCTTTGTTGCATTGCAATGTTGACCCTTGGTTTTTCCTGATCCTTTCTTCTTCTTTCCCACTTGCCACAAAATTCTGGGTTTGTTGGTCTGTGCTCCTTGAAAATCCAATGGTAGTTCTCTGGGAGTTTGTTACTATTGATGGTGTTCTGTTGTGTGGAGCTCTCAAGGCAGCCTTCCAATATCAGAAGGGAGCCTACAAGGGTACTGGAGAGGGACTCTTCATAAAGGGCTGTAGCAATAGGGAAAGGGTTAATGGGTTAAAACTTAAGTAGTGGGAATTCAGATTAGATATAAGAAAAATGTTCTCCCCTGTGAGGGTGCTGAGGCGCTGGCACAGGGTGCCCAGAGAAGCTGTGGATGCCCCATCCCTGGCAGTGTTCAAGGCCAGGTTACACAGGGCCCTGGGCAATATGGTCTAGTGGAAAGTGTCCCTGCCTGTGGCAATGGTTGGAACTTGATAATCTTAAGGTCCTTTCCAACTTAAACCATTCTATGATTCTATGATTATCATCCAAGATGGATTGTACAGAGCATTTCCCAGGGAGCTTCCTCTTGTCTCCCTCCAGCAATAAACACAATACATACCCAAAGCCCATCTGAAAGATGTGAAAGTGCCTCAAGGGTCCTGTGGCAGCTCTTCCAAATCCTCTGCAAACCTGGCATGCTGCCATTGCATCCTTTTGTTGGCTTCATATTGGTCATATTGGGGGGGTCCAGGGAAACGGAGGGAAAAACCAGGCATGTACAAGGCTGCTGTCCCATGCTGATCATGTCCCTGTGCCCAGCCAGAGGTAGGTACTACTTAGAGAGTGTGTGATAGGCACAGCCAAGTCTTCCCAAGTCTCCTCTCTGAGCCAGGATTTGTCCCCGGGTACCCAAGTCACATGAAGCATAAAGCTCTTTGAGAGGGAGGTTGAAATGCCAGCACTGCTGAGATCCCTCCCTTCCCCAGGTAACTTCACATTGTGTGATCCCTGCTCTTCACTTCGGTCTTGCACACAGACGGTTCCAGCCAAGGCCATCAGGAAGGGCAATGTGGCAGCATGTTGGGCACTGCTGAAGAGGCCTGGAAAAGAGGGGTCAACTGTCCCATATCTACCCAAGTTCTCTTCACTTTCTCTCAGCTGCCTTCTACGTGTTAGCTCCTGTGGTGTCCCCTGTGTGTCTGCTGAGGGCACCGTGGTGGAAGGGGGTTTGGGTGATCTCATCTCTGCTGCCATATCTGGGTGCTTTTGGAGGCATTTGGCATTTGTGAGCTGGTGTGTGAGGAAAGGCAGAAAAAGGCCAGCAAATCTGTTCCAAAGCAGAGGGCTGTAGGAAGCTCTCCTGCTCTTCCTGGGCAGAGCAGGGTCTGCAGAATGAAGGTGGGTGACACAGGGACTGGCTGGGAAGGGCTTCTGCTGCAGGAGCTGGGGCAGATGGGACTAAAAGTGATCCAGGGAGTATTTGGAGATGAAGAAAAAACGAGTGCAGGAATGTGGAGGCCATGGAGGCAAGGCATATGGGCAGGTGCTGGCACTTGAGACCCTCTCCCCTTTTGACCAGTGTTCTCCCAAGTGGCTCTGAGCTGTGCTTTTGCCATTGAGATGGCTCCATTTGGATACCAGTCCCAGGAGAGCTGGAGCCTCAGGCAGCCGATTGGAACGGCCACACTGGGCAGCAAACTCCGCTGCAGTTCTTCCTGGGCTGCACAGTGCAGGAGCCCAAGGCATAGAGAAGACAGAGAGAAGGAGAAGCTGTTGAAGAATACAAACATGTCCACCCACTGCTGACAGTGGTGTGCTGGATGCACATGCTGCCCCGGACAGGCTGAAGGATGTTGTCCTGGGTTCAGCAGCAGCAGTCATTTTTCTCCTTCTTGGTAGCTGGGGCAGTGCTGTGTTTTGACTTTTGGCCTGGGAACAGAGCTGATAACAAGGATGTTTTGGTTTGGCCAAGGATTTTGTGAGCCTCATGCTCTGCCAGGGAGGAGGGGAAGTCGGGAGGAAGCAGAGACAGGACACCTGACCCACACTGACCAAAGAGGTATTCCATACCACAGCACGTCATGCCTGGGGGGGGTAACTGGGAGTTACCAGGAAGGGCTGGGGGACTGCAGGGTTGGAGGAGGTATCGGTCTGTGCTTGGTTGGGCTGGGGGGGCGAGTTATCGGTCGGCTGGTGATGAGGTGGTGATGTATTCTCTTCCCTTGTTATTTCCTTTATCATTATTAATATCGGTGGTAGCAGTAGTGATCTGTGTTATACCTTAGTTACTGGGCTGTTCTTATCTCAACCCGTGGGAGTTACATTCTTTTTGATTCCCCTCTCCATCCCTTCGGGAGTAGGGGGAGGGCAAGAAGGGGGGGAGTGAGTGAATGAGCCCTCTGACTGGTTTTAAACCATGACAGATGTGACAAAGGTCGTGCATTGTCCCCGGCAAGGCCCTTGGAACGAACTGGCCAGGATGGCCTAGAACCAAGGATATAAATTGGTGTATTATCTATTGAGGAAGGAAAAAGTAAAGCCAAGGGTTGACATTGAGATGCAATACAACTTTTATCGCATTTTGGAAGGAGGAGGGAGTTGGGAGAACAACAAAGCCCTGATGAAAAGCAACCCAGGTCCCCTGGCTGTGGGCACATGGAGTAATCTATAGCTGAGCCACGGAAGCAGGCGTGCAGCATGTGACTGCTTTGTCAGGGGACAGTACGTCCTGAAATGAAGCTCAAGCAGGGCAGGAGGAAGGCAGACTTGGGCTTCAAGCAGGCCAGAGACTTCTGAGCTCTGGATCCCAGCAGTACCGAAGGAATGTTCCTCCACAGAGCGTCATGTCGGGATGTGGCAGGGTATCTTCTGGAGCTCTCCCATGTCTGTGGCCGTACCCAGTGTGTGGTTAGCAGGGTCCACAGCTGCCACTGAGGTATGAGCGGCCCCGGCGCCAGCCGCCATATCCGCAGCCTCCAAAGCCTCCATAGCCACCAAAGCCTCCATAGCCTCCACAGCTACCATAGCCTCCATAGCCACCATAGCCACCATAGCCTCCATAGCCACCATAGCCTCCATAGCCACCATAGCCCCCATAGCCTCCATAACCACCATAGCCTCCATAACTGCCGCCATAGCCCCCAGCAATGGCAGGGACTCCCGCTGAGCCCACAGCGCTGTGCTGAGGGAAGGAGCTGAGGATGGGTCCGGGGAAGGTGACCACCGTGGCTGGGGGCTGGATCACCACTGAGGAGCTCTGGCACTGACGCACGCAGGGCTCGTTGGTGGTGTCAGCCACTGGGCATGGGGCGGCCACCCCACAGGAAGGGGCACACAGGCTGGAGCAGGACATCTTTCAGGCAGGCGCAGAGTCCTGGAAAATGCACCAGGGATTAGGCAAGGGTGAGGGCAAGAAACTCTGTCAAGGGAGGCAGGGAGAGATCTGCAAGAGGCTCCCAGGAGCTGCACTTACCCGTTTGATCAGGAGAGTCAAGAGCAGGAATCTGGATAGAGGCTGTGAGGCTTTCAGCTCTTTTATACATGTCCCAGACTGCCTGGGGCATCGGTCAGGCGTGGGGGCAGGAACCCCTCAGTCTCATAAAACTCAGTGGAAAAGCTTCATGACACAGAAAATGATGTGAGACAATTATATCCTTCTTCGCTGGGGACATTGGTGTGCAAATGTCCCCTGAGTGTACAAGGTTGATGGGAGGGCGAGACCTTGACACACCTTGACATGAAACACAAGGTGTTGCTGTAGCTGAGTTAGAAGCCCTAATAAACCTTGCTCTGTCCCTAATCCCTCACTTTGCCTGGGCAGGAGAGTCCTGAGCATCTTGCAGAAGTGCTTTGCAATCCTGGGCACAGCCATGATGCCTCTCATTACCTCCCTTTTACAGGCTGGTAAACAGAGGCATCAGGAGGTTGGGTAAATACAGAAGCTTTTCAACACATTTGTGGTGACTTTGACATCCCTTCCATCCCCCAAAGCAGCAAGACCTGTGCGTGTCACGGTCTGTGGGTCCATAGACATGTCTATGAATTGCCCAGCTCTTGCGGGTCTGGAGGACAGTGGGATATTTAGGTCATGGTTTTACTTGGTGGCTGTGGAAAGGGTAGAGGAGATGTGTCCATGCATGGCAGAACTGGAAACACACAGGGGGCTGGAAGAGATGCGATGTGCAGGCAGTGGGATAGAGCACAGGAGACCTCTGATGGGAAAACACACGCACACACACATATATGGAGGAGCAGAAGTGCAGCAGCGGGGCCAGGTCACTGTCATTTGGTTCAGCCTCATGTCTGTGAGCACGGTCTTCTCCAGGGTTTGATATGGCCACATTGGCTGGAGTCGGAGGCATGGTGGGCACTGCTGGTTCTGGGAGTCTGGCTGGATGGCTGCTGAGCTTGGTGTGGCTGGGCACAGGAATGTTCTGCAAGATGCTGTTGATGGTTCTTGGCAGGCAAAATGGGACACAATGACACACACTATAAAAAAGACAAAGCACAGCTGCTGCTGTGGTATCTTTCATTTAATAATAGAATCATAGAATAATTAGGGTTGGAATGCAGCTTAAGATCATTTATTTCCAACCTCCCTGCCATGGGCAGGGACACCTCACACTAGACGATGTCACCCAAGATCTGTCCAACCTGGCCTTGAATACTGCCAGGGATGGAGCATGACATGGTTAGTCCCTCCCATCACCCTCATTCTGTCAAGGGCACATTGCATGCCAATGTCCCCAAAGAAAAGGAATATCATTGTATCTCATCACTATCTGTCATGACTCTTGTCAGGTTGATTTTCAAGAAGACATTTGGGATCTGCCTAGCTTCTACCTGCTTTCCTTCAGGAATCACATCTTGCTATGTGAGGTTTATCCAGAGTAGGGTCTATGCCCATCCCCATTGACCAAAGCTTTTCCCTCTTTGCCTTCCATGTCTTCTCCCCTCCTTATGCTCTGTCACTGTGTAGCTCAAGAAGTGTTAGGACCAGCAGTAAGTTTACCGCCCAATCAAGCCATTCCCTTGGGCTGCCTGCATCCCCAGGCCTCCCGGGATTGGGACTCTAATGGAACCACCCACACAGGAAAGGCCCAGCTCAGAGTCACTTGGGAGGCCATGGGACAAAGAGGGAGAGTGTCACCAATGCCCAGCATCTTGCCAAATGCCTTGCCTCAAAACCCTATTTCAGTGCAATACCCTCAGGGCACACCATGTGAGCCAGAACCTGTTCTATGTCCAAGAGCCACTGCAGGGGAGTCTGGCCAGATGTGAGGATGGGCAGAGATGGAAACAGCTTGTGTCAGGAACGGATGGGAGACATGCTCGGCAAGGGGACATGGCAAGCATATGGCAGAAGCATGGATTTAAACTCCATTTCCCTTGACCTCCAAAGGTGACCAATAAGAAGCGAACAAAAGGAAGCAATGACAGCATGCTGGTTTTAGAGAGGATTTGGGAGAGCTTCTACAAGAAGATATGGTGCATCCATGTGGGCTTTGAAATACATAGTGTTTAATGGGGGAGGGAGACCCAAGGAAGCTCACTGGGATGCACTCTACAAGACTGATACAGGACACCATCATTAGTTAGAATACAGTGAACAAGCTGCCTAAATGATCAAAGGGCACAACCATGGGGCATTCAGGCAGCCAAGACCAAGGAGCCCAGAGGTTAAGGGCATGTGGGAAAGAAGAAGAAAGGAACAGGAAAAAGAAAGAGACAACACTGTGATGCAACACAGCTTTTATTGAAGTTTGAGGTGGGGAAGTAACTGGGGAAAAAGCAGGTCCCCAACCAAGGCCGTCCAACATCTCCAGGCCATGGGCAGAACAACACAGAGCATCAGCTCTGCCACTGGAGTAGGCACGTGATGTGAGTCTCTGTCACCAGAGAGAAATGAGTCTTAAGGGGATGCTCAAGCAGGAAATGAAAAAAAAAAAAAATGGGACAAAAGCTGTCAGGAGGCTTCCAAGATTTGAAAACTGGAAGTGCTGAAGGGAAGATCTTCCTTTGGGCATCATCATGTTGATATGTGCCAGAGGCTTTCCTGGAGCTCTCAGTTGTCTGAGGATGGACCATGGTGGGGCTTAGCAGCTCCCACAGCTGGCACCGAAGGACAGGAGGCCTCGGCCCCAGCCTCCATATCCACAGCCCCCAAAGCCTCCGTAGCCACCAAAGCCTCCGTAGCCTCCACAGCTACCATAGCCTCCATAGCCACCAAAGCCACCAAGGCCTCCATAGCCCCCATAGCCTCCGTAGCCTCCAAATCCACCATAGCCTCCAAAACTGCCACCGTAACCCCCAGCAATGGCAGGGACTCCCGCTGAGCCCACAACGCTGTGCTGTGGGAAGGAGCTGAGGATGGGTCCGGGGAAGGTGACCACTGAGGCCGGGGGCTGGATCACCACTGTGGAGCTCTGGCACTGACGCACGCAGGGCTCGTTGGTGGTGTCAGCCAGGGGGCATGGGGCGGCCACCCCACAGGAGGGGACACACAGGCTGGAGCAGGACATCTTCCAGGCAGGTGCGGAGTCCTGGAAAATGCACCAGGGATTAGGCAAGGGTGAGGGCAAGAAACCCTGTCAAGGGAGGCAGGGAGAGATCTGCAAGAGGCTCCCAAGAGCTGCACTTACCTGGTTGATCAGGAGAGTCAAGAGCAGGAATCTGGATAGAGGCTGTGAGGCTTTCAGCTCTTTTATACACGTCCCAGGCTCCCAGGGCATAGGCCAGGGGGAGTGGTCAGAATCCCCAAGGACTCATGGAAGACAGTGGATAAGCTTCATGACACAATTAATAAGACTAGAAACTTTTGGCCCTTTGTATTGGGGTCAGTGGTATGTGAATGTGCCCTGGAGTGCATACGGGTGATGGGGTATAGCATGACACATTCCATGATAGACAAGTTGCTGTAGCTGACCTTGCAGCACCAATAAACACGGATCTGACATTAATCCCCCTCTTTGCCTATCCACTGCTGAGTGAGCCAGCAGTGTCCAGCGTGCCTGTGCCTGTAGGCAGCGTGGCCACGCACACCTTGGCTCACTGTGGGTGCTCATCAGCCTCTCCTGTATCAGCCCTTAATGTCCAGTTGAGGAATTGAGTCCCTCCAGAGCGGACTTGACGCAGATCACACTCACAGACACGTGGCCAGGGAACCTGGGGGAGTCTTCGTTCCCTTGCCCTCCTGCCCCTCTGTGCATGTCTCCTTCTCACCTGCTGTCAGATATCACTGCTCCCCTAACATGTCAGTGTTGAGCTCCCAGCCTGTGATTCTCCCCACACACAGCAACTGCAGCTCCTACTCTTAGCATGGCTCTTGGTCGGTAAGGCTCCGTCACACCCTGATAAGCAAGGTCATAGAAATGGCCCACTTTTAGGAATGGTTCTGAACTGCTGCCCCAAAAGGGTACTGGAATGTCTTGGGCCTTTAGAATGTGGAATGTCCTCTCCCTTTGCTTAACCTCCTTGTACCTCTGTTTACCGCCATGTAAAAGAGAGGTAAAACCAGGTGTGCTGGCTGTGCCCAGGAATGCAAAGCACTTCTGCAAGGTGCCCAAGACTCCAACACATGAGCAAAGTGGGAGGATTAGGGACCGACTGGGGTTTATTGGTGCCATGAGGTCAGCTACAGCATCACCTTGTCTTTCATGTCATGGTGTGTCAAGATCTGTTCCTCCCATTCTGGTTTTGCTCTCCAGTACACGTTTGCTTGCTACTCTCCTCAGTGAGGATGGACTTACTTTGTTTCATGAGGCTTCACAGCTTGATTTCATCATTATCTGGGGCTTGTGTTGCTGATGCTGGCCACTGCCCCAGGCAGTGTGGGACATGTATAAAAGAGCTGTGGGCTTCAGAGCTCCCTATCCAGCTTCTTCTTCTTGACTCTCCTGATCATTCAGGTAAGTCCCAGACTTACGTCCTTCTTTCCTTCTTCAGCTGTGTATCTTTGTCAACATCTCTTTGCTGTCTTCTCCGTCACTTTTCATAAGGATAGGATTTGATCGTGCTCTTTCAGAGAAAGGGATATGTCTGAATTTTAACCTTTAGGTCAGATCTATGACTATACTGATGCCCTCAAGTCCCTTGTGAGGTCACTGTTATCTGCATTTGATGCGGGGACTTTTTTCCTATGTGGCAGTCAGGATAAGGAATCATTGAGGAGACCAAGGGGGTTACAGCAGCATGCCAAGTGTGGGATGGGATTTTGCTCTGGCTGCCTGAGATGATCAGAGCATGTCCTGGAGCAAGGGTTCCAAGTAGAATAGAGTGAGGATGGATTTGTCATCAGGCCATGTACTGCACCATAACTCTGTCTTCTCCTGCAGCTTGACCTCCTGAAGAGAAGAATGTCCTGCTCCAGCCTGTGCGTCCCTTCCTGTGGGGTGGCCGCCCCATGCCCCCTGGCTGACACCACCAACGAGCCCTGCGTGCGTCAGTGCCAGAGCTCCTCAGTGGTGATCCAGCCCCCAGCCACGGTGGTCACCTTCCCCGGACCCATCCTCAGCTCCTTCCCTCAGCACAGCGCTGTGGGCTCAGCGGGAGTCCCTGCCATTGCTGGGGGCTATGGTGGCAGTTTTGGTGGCTACGGTGGATTCGGGGGCTATGGAGGCTATGGAGGCCTTGGTGGCTATGGTGGCTATGGAGGCTATGGTAGCTGTGGAGGCTATGGAGGCTTTGGTGGCTACGGAGGCTTCAGTGGCTACGGAGGCTTCGGTGGCTGTGGAGGATATGGCGGCTGGGGCCGAGGCCTCCTGTCCTTCGGTGCCAGCTGTGGAAGCTGCTAAACCCCACTGGCATCTGGCCTCAGATAATAGAGAGCTCCAGAAAAGCCTTTGGCATATGCCAACATGATGATCCCCAAAGGAGGAACATTCCTTTCATCACTGCTGGGATCTAGAGGTTGGATGCCTGCTGCTTGTTGGAGCCCAGCTCTGCCTTCCTCCTGCCCTACTTGATCATCCCTTCAAGACTTGTTACCCCCTGATGACAGAGACCCACATTAGGCTCCTGCTCCTGCAGCATGGTTGGTGCCCTTTGGAGCACTGCCCACTGCCAGCAGTGCTGGACTGACCTTGCTCGGGGCTCTGCTCTTGTCCTTACTCCTTTCCCCCTTAAACTGCAATAAAGGCTGTGTTGCATCGTAGTGCTGACCTTTGGTTTTATTTGACTCTTCCTCCATGCACAATATCCCATGTGGCATTATGTTTCCTATGAGTGTCCTAGACAGTTTCCACCCATGACCTTTTGAAGGAGACCTTTGGGTGGTGTCTGACTTCCTCCTGCTTTCTCTCAGTAATCACCTGTTGCTATGTGGGGGCTGCCCAGAGCAGGGACTATGGCCATGTTCATGGACCACAGCTAGTCTTTCTTTCCCTCCGTGGCTTCTGCTCTCCTTAAGTTCCTGCACTGTGCATCTCAAAAAGAACTGTTGGGACCAGCAGTGAATTTTCTGCCCACTCTGGCCATTGCCATGAGCTGCCTGCACCTCCAGCTGTCATGCGATTGGTAAGACAATGGAGCCATCTCAAAGGTAAAGGTCCAGCTCAGAGTCACTTGTGAGAATACAGGTCTAAAGAAGAGTGTCACCAATTGCCAGATCCTCCCCAAATGCCTTGCCTCCGTTGCCTCCACATTCCTGCAACCTGGCACTGCGTTCACCTGCAGTGTTTCTTCCATCTTCTAATGCTCCTCAGAGCACTTCTGGCCCCATCTGCCCCTCACTGCTACTTCAGAATGTCTTCCCAGCCATGTTACCCACCTCACACTGCAGACCCAGAAGTTCCCTGGAACAACAGGAGGGCTTCGTACAGCCAGTGCTCCTACAGCAGAGATGGGATCACCCAAACCCCCTTCCACCATGGTGCCCTCAGCAGAAACACAGGGGACATCGCATGAAGCACCACATAAAAGGTGTCTGAGAGAAAGTGCAGGTAAATCCAGGCAGATATGGGACAATTGATCCCTCTTTTTCTGGGCTCCCCAGCAATGACCAACGTGCTGTCAATTTACCCTTCCTGAATGGCTTTGTCTGAAACTGCCTGTGTACAAGACCAAAGTGCAGTGCTGGGATCACATGATGGGAAGTTACCTGGGGAAGGGAGGGACCTTGGCAGTGTTGGCAATGCAACCTCCCTCTCAAACAGCTGTATGCTTCCTTTGACTTGCATACTAGGGGAAAATCCTGTCTCAGAAAGGACATTTGGGAAGACTTGGCTGTGTCTATCATGCATTTTCAGATTCGTACCCATCCCTGGCTGAGCACAGGGACATGTCCAGCATGTGGCAGCAGCACTGTCGAAGCAAAGTTTTTCTCTCCATTTCCCTGGACCACCCAATGTGACCAATGCAAATCTAACAAAGAGAGGCAATGGCACCATGCCAGTTTTGGAGAGCACTTGGAAGTCCGTCCATGAGACACCTATGGTGCTTTCACATCCCCAAACAGGCCAATGGATCCATATTTCATTTATTGCTAAATGGAGACCAGAGGAAGCCCCCAACAACATCCTGTACAAGACACAGTTTTGACAGTCATCATCATTTGAATCACACTGAGCACTGAATCCAGCCACTCAAATGCCCCAAAGGCACTGCTATTTGTTATTCAAGTAACCCAGCCTAAGAAGCCCAGAGGTCTGGGGCAAGTGAGAAAGAAGAAGTAAGGCTCAGAAAAAAACCAAAGGATCAACACTGCGATACAACAGAGATTTTATTGAAGATTGAGGTGGGGAAGGAAATGGGAGAAATGCAGCAACACAACCAAGGCCATCCAAGGTCTCCATTCCATGGGAAGAACTATAAAGAGCATCAGCCCTGCCACTGGAGCAGGCACCTTGTGCCGGTTTCTTTTATAAGTGGGCAACGTATGTGGAAAGGGTGCTCAAGTAGAGGAGAAGGGAGGCAGAGTAGGGCTCCAACAGGCAAGAGGCATGGAACCTGTTGATGCCAGGAGTACCGAAGCGATGTTCTTTTGGGCATCATCATGTTGGGACATGCCAGAGGCTTTCCTGGAGATCTCTGTCTTCTGAGGCTGGACATGAGAGGGGCTTAGCAACTCCCACACCAACCACCGAAGGACCTGAGACCGCGGCCCCAGCCTCCATATCCACAGCCCCCAAAGCCTCCGTAGCCACCAAAGCCTCCATAGCCTCCACAGCTACCATAGCCTCCATAACCCCCAAAGCCACCAAGGCCTCCATAGCCACCATAACCCCCAAAGCCTCCATAGCCTCCAAATCCTCCATATCCTCCATAACTGCCTCCGTAGCCCCCAGCAATGGCAGGGACTCCCGCTGAGCCCACAGCGCTGTGCTGAGGGAAGGAGCTGAGGATGGGTCCGGGGAAGGTGACCACCGAAGCCGGGGGCTGGATCACCACTGAGGAGCTCTGGCACTGACGCACGCAGGGCTCATTGATGGTGTCAGCCAGTGGGCAGGGGGCAGCCACCCCACAGGAAGGGACACACAGGCTGGAGCAGGACATCTTTCAGGCAGGTATGGAGTCCTGGAAAATGCACCAGGGATTAGGCAAGGGTGAGGGCAAGAAACCCTGTCAAGGGAGGCAGGGAGAGATCTGCAAGAGACTGCAAGAGCTGCACTTACCTGATTGATCTGGAGAGTCAAGAGCAAGAATTTGGGTAGAGGCTGTGAAGCCTTCAGCTCTTTTATACTTATCCCAGACTGCTGGGTCAACAGCCATGGGGTGTGAATGATACCCACAAATACTCATGGAAGACAGTGGATAAACTTCATGACACACATAATTACATAAGTAACTCTGGTCCCTCTTTATTGGGGTCAGTGGTATGCGACTGTGCCCTGGAGTGCATATGGGCGATGGGATATGGCACAGCACATTCCATGATAGACAAGGTTCTTCTGTCGCTGACCTTGCATCACTCACAAACACAGGTCTGTCATTAACCCCCCCTTTGTCTTCCCATTGCTGAGAGATTCAGCAGTGCCCAGCATGCCTGTGCCTGTCAGGAGCATGACCATGTGCCCACTGGCTCATTGTAGGTCCTCATCAGCCTCTCCTGTAGCAGCCCCCAATGTCCAGTTAAGGAGCTGAGTCTTTCCAGAGAGGGCTCGAGAAGGTCCGCGCTCACAAACACGCGGCCAAGGAAGCTGGGGGAGTCCTTTCTCCTTTCCTGCCCTCCTGCGCCTCTGTTCATTTCTCCTTCTCACCTATGACCCTGCTGCTGGATCTCAGTGCTTCCCTAACAAGAAAATGTTGAGATCCCAGCATTTAGGTCTCCTCCCCGACACATCTAATGCAGCTTCTACTCTTTGCATGGATCTTAGTTGATAAGACACAGCCACAACCTGATAAGCAAGGTCATAGAGATGGCCCACGTTTAGGGATGCTTCTGAACTGTTACCCCAAAAGGGTCCTGGAATGTCTTGGGCCTTCAGAAGTCATTCTAAGCATGTGGAATGGCTTCTGTCTTTGCCCAAGCTCCCCGTGCCTCTGTTTACCACCTTGTAAAAGAGAGGTAATGACAGGCGTGCGTGCTGTGCCCAGGATTGCAAAGCACTTCTGCAAGGTGCCCAAGACTCCAGCACATAAGCAAAGCGGGAGGATTAGGAGCCGATCGGGGTTTAAGGTGCCATGAGGTCAGCTACAGCATCGCCTTGTCTTTCATGTCATGGCGTGTCATGGTCAGTTCCACCCATTCCCTGTTTGCTCTCAGGGCAGGTTTGCATGCTTCTGTCCCCAGTGAGGATGCGTTCTTTGTTTCATGAGGCTTCAGCCCTTGACTTCATTATTAGCTGAGGCTTCTGTCACTGATGCTGGCAACTGCTCCAGGCAGTGTGGGACATGTATAAAAGAGCTGCGGGCATCACAGCTCCCTATCCAGCTTCTTCCACTTGACTCGCCTGATCACTGTGGTAAGTCCTAGACTTATGTTCTTATGTTCTTCTTTTCTTCTTTAGCTGTGTGTCCTTGTCAACATCTCTTTGCTGTCATCTCCATCAGCTTTCATAAATATAGATAGGATGTGATGGTGCTCTTTTAGAGAAAGGAAAGAACTTGAATTTTATTCTTCCATGTGAGATCTATAAGTATACAAATGCACTCAAGTGACTTGTGAGGTCATTGATACCTTATCTGTGTTTGATGTTGGGTCTTTTTCCCAAGGGGTATTCAGGCTCATAGAGCATAGAGGAGTGCAAGGGGTTTACAGCAGCATGTCAAATGTGGAACAGGTTGTGCTCTGTCTGCCTGAGATGATCCAGGGAACATCCTGGAGCAGACGTTCCAAGTAGAATAGAGTGAGGATGGATTTGTCATCAGGCCATGTACTGCACCATAACTCTGTCTTCTCCTGCAGCTTGACCTTCCAAAGACAAGAATGTCCTGCTCCAGCCTTTGTGTACCTTCCTGTGGGGTGGCCGCCCCATGCCCAGTGGCTGACACCACCAATGAGCCCTGCGTGCGTCAGTGCCAGAGCTCCACAGTGGTGATCCAGCCCCCGGCCTCAGTGGTCACCTTCCCCGGACCCATCCTCAGCTCCTTCCCTCAGCACAGCGTTGTGGGCTCAGCGGGAGTCCCTGCCATTGCTGGGGGCTACGGCGGAAGTTATGGAGGCTATGGTGGATTTGGAGGCTATGGTGGCTACGGGGGCTATGGAGGCCTTGGTGGCTATGGTGGCTATGGAGGCTATGGTAGCTGTGGAGGCTACGGAGGCTTTGGCGGCTATGGAGGCTTTGGTGGCTACGGAGGCTTTGGGGGCTGTGGATATGGAGGCTGGGGCCGAGGCCTCAGGTCCTTCGGTGGTTGGTGTGGCAGCTGCTAAACCCCACCGGTGTCTGGCCTCTGACAATAGAGAGCTTCAGAAAAGCCTATGGCATATGCCAACATGACGATGCCGAAAGGAAGAACATTCATTCCATCACTGCTGGGATCTAGAGGTTGGATGCCTCTTGCTTGTTGGAGCCCAGCTCTGCCTTCCTCCTGCTCTGCTTGAGCATCTCTACAAGACTCATCATCGCGCGATGACAGAGACGCACACTAGGTTCCTGCTCCTGCAGCATGGTTGATGCCCTATGGAGCACTGCCCACTGCCAGCAGTGCGGGACTTATCTTGCTTGGGGCTCTGCTCTTCTCCCTACACCTTTCCCTACTTAAACTTCAATAAAAGCTGAGTTGCATCACATTGGTGGCCTTTGGTTTTATTTGATTCTTCCTCCATGCACAATATCCCATGTGGCATTATGGTTTCCCATGAGTGTCCTAGACAGTTCCCACCCATAACCTTTTGAAGGAGACCTTTGGGTGGTGTCTGGCTTTCTCCTGCTTTCTCTCAGAAATCATTTGTTACTATGGGAGGGTTGCCCAGAGCAAGGACCCTGCTCATGCTTATTGACCACAGCTAATCTTTCTTTCCCTCCGTAGCTTCTGCTCTCCTTAAGCTCTTGCACTGTGCAACTCAAAAAGAGCTGTTGGGACCAGCGGTGTATTTTCTGCCCACTCTGGCCATTGCCATGAGCTGCCTGCACCTCCAGCTGTCATGCGATTGGTAAGACAATGGAGCCATGTCAAAGGTGAAAGTCCAGCTCAGAGTCACTTGTGAGAATAAAGGCCAAAAGAAGAGTGTCACCAATTGCCAGATCCTCCCCAAATGCCTTGCCTCCATTGCCTCCATGTTCCTGCAACCTGGCACCATGTTCACCTATTGTGTTTCCCCCATCTTCTAAAGCTCCTTGGAGCACTTTTGGCCCAATCTGCCCCTCACTGCTACTTCAGAATGTCTTCCCAGCCATGTTACCCACCTCACACTGCAGACCCAGAAGTTCCCTGGAAGAACAGGAGGGTTTCCTACAGCCAGTGATCCAAAAAAGACCTTGCTGGCCTTTTCCTGCCCTTCCTCACATACCAGCTCACAATGTATCATGTACAGCCAAATGGTTCCAAAATCACCCCGATATGGCAGCAGAGATGGGACCACCCAAACCCCCTCCCACCACAGTGCCTTCAGCGGACACACAGGAGACACCACGTGAGACACCACATAAAAGATGTCTGAGAGAAAGTGCAGGTAAATCCAGGCAGATATGGCACAGAGCACATGTATTTACCTGCGCTCCCCAGCAATGACCAACGTGCTGTCAATTTGCCCCTCCTGATACCTTTGCCTAGAACTGCCTGTATACAAGACCAAAGTGCAGCGCTAGGATCACGCTATGGGAAGTTACCTGGGGAAGAGAGGGATCTTGACGGGGTTGGCATTGCAACCTCCCTCTCAAAAAGCGTTATGCTTCATTTGACTTGGATACAGAGAGAAAATCCTGGCTCAGTGAAGACATTTGGGAAGACTTTTGTGTGCATTTCTGAGTAGTACCCATACCTGACTGGGCATGGGAACATGGGCAGAATGCGGCAGCAGCACTATACTTGCATGTTTTTTCTCAATATTTAACTGGACCTTCCAATGTGACCATTATGGAAGCCAGCAATGGGAGGCAATTGTACAATACTAATTTTGCAGAGCATTTTGAAAACATTCCACATGACACCTAAGGTGCTTTCACGTCTTCCAAGAGAGCTCTGGGAATGTATTGTGTTTAATGCTGGAGGAAGACCAGAGGAAGCTCGCTGTGACATCCTCCACAGAACCCAGATGAGACGGTCATCCTCATTCACATCAGACTGAGCAAGCCACCCAAGTGCTCCAAAACCACTACTATGGATTACTGAAGAAGCCCAGCACAAGAAGGCTAGAGGTTTAGGGCAAGAGAGAAAGAAGAAGAACGGATCATGAAAAACAAATGCCCAACATTGCGATACAACACAGCTTTTATTGAAGTTTGAAGCAGGGATAAAATTGGGAGAATTGGATTATGCCAACCAAGGCAATGCAACCACTGCAGGCAGTGGACAGAACTACAAAGAACACCAGCCCTTCCACTGGAGCAGGCACGTGGTGGGGGTTTCTGATCTGAGAGGTCAATGACTCTGGAAATGATGCTCAAGCAGAGGAGGAGGAAGGCAGAGTTGGGCTCCAACAGGCAAAAGGTGTCAAAGCTCTGAATGGCAGAAGTGCGGAAGAGATGTTCTTCTTTTGGGCATCATCATGTTGAGATGTGCCAGAGGCTTTCCTGGATCTCTCTGTCATCTGAGGCGTGTCCCAGGTGTGGCTTACCAGCTGCCACACCAACCACCGAAGGACCTGAGACCGCGGCCCCAGCCTCCATATCCACAGCCCCCAAAACCTCCATAGCCACCAAAGCCTCCGTAGCCGCCAAAGCCTCCGTAGCCTCCACAGCCACCATAGCCTCCATAGCCCCAATAGCCACCAAGGCCTCCATAGCCACCAAGGCCTCCATAGCCACCGTAGCCACCATAGCCTCCAAATCCACCATAGCCTCCATAACTGCCACCGTAACCCCCAGCAATGGCAGGGACTCCCGCTGAGCCCACAACGCTGTGCTGAGGGAAAGAGCTGAGGATGGGTCCAGGGAAGGTGACCACAGAGGCTGGGGGCTGGATCACCACTGAGGAGCTCTGGCACTGACGCACACAGGGCTCATTGACGGTGTCAGCCAGCGGGCACGGGGCAGCAACCCCACAAGAAGGGACGCACAGGCTGGAGCAGGACATATTCCAGGCAGGTACGGAGTCCTGGAAAATGCACCAGGGATTAGGCAAGGGTGAGGGCAAGAAACTCTGTCAAGGGAGGCAGGGAGAGATCTGCAAGAGGCTCCCAGGGCTGCACTTACCTGATTGATCAGGAGAGTCAAGAGCAGGAATCTGGATAGAGGCTTTGAATCCCTCATCTCTTTTATACATTTCCCAGACTGCCCGGGGCATCAGCCATGGGGTGTGGGCAGAATCCGCAAATACTCATGGAAGCCAGGGGATAAGCATCATGACACACATAATTAGATAAGTAACTCTTGTCCCTCTTTACTGGGGTCAGTGGTATGCGAAGGTGCCCTGGAGTACATATGGGTAAATGAATATGGCTTGACACATTCCATGATAGACAAGATGCTGTTGTAGCTGACGTTGCACAAGACTGTCTTTAGTCCCCCACTTTGCCTGCCCGCATCTGATGGAGCCTGTAGAGCCCAGCATGCCTGGGCCTGTGGGGAGCATGGCCATGTGCACCCTGGCTCCCTCTGGGTGCTCATCAACCTCTCCTGTATTAGCCCTTAACGTTCAGTTGAGGGAATTTGTTCCCAGCAGAGAGGGCTTGAGGACGTCCACACTCAGAGACACGTGGCCAAGGAAGCTGGGGGAGTCATGGTTCCCTTCTTGCCATCCTGTGCCTCTGTGCATGTATCCTTCCCACCCAAGAGCCAGCTGCTGGATGTCATTGCTCACATAGGACGTAAATGTTGAGCTCCCAGCATATGAGTCTCCCCCCACAAATCAAATGCAGCTCCTACTCATTTCATGCCTCTTGGTCGGTAAGGCCCAGTGACGCCCTGAAAAGCAAGGTCATAGAGGAAGCCAAGGGTTAGAGATGCTCTGAACTGTTGCCTCAAAAGGGTGCTGGAATGCCTTGCCCCTTCAGAAGTCATTCCAAGCATGTGGAAAGGCTTCTGTCTTTGCCCAAGCTCCCATGCCTCTGTTTATCACCTTGTAAAAGAGAGGTAATGACAGGCGTGATGGCGGTGCCCAGGATTGCAAAGCACTTCTGCAAGGTGCCCAAGACTCCAACACATGAGCAAAGTGGGAGGATTAGGGACCGATCGGGGTTTATTGGTGCCATGAGGTCACCTTGTCTTTCATGTCATGGCGTGTCGTGATCTGCCCCTCCCATTCTCTGTTTGCTCTCCAGGGCACGTTTGCTCGCTACGATCCCCAGTGAGGATGCGTACTTTGTTTCATGAGGCTTCACAGCTTGATTTCCTCTTTAGCTTGGGCTTCTGTCGCTGATGCTGGCCACTGCCCCAGGCAGTGTGGGACATGTATAAAAGAGCTGAGGGCTTCAGAGCTCCCTATCCAGCTTCTTCCTCTTGACTCTCCTGATCCTTCAGGTAAGTCCCAGGCTTACGTCCTTTTTTCCTTCTTCAGCTGTGTATCTTTGATAACATTTCTTTGCTGTCTTCTCCATCACCTTTCATGATAATAGATAGGATGCGACGGTGCTCTCTTAGAGACAGGGAAAGCTTTGAAGTTTAACCTGTAGGTCAGATCTATAAGTCAACCAATGCAATCAAGTCCCTTGTGAGGTCACTGTTTTCTTATCTGTGATTGATGTGGGGTCTTTTTTCCTATGTCAGTCTCAGGGGCATTCAGGCTCATAGAGCATGGAGGAGTGCAAGGGGTTTCCAACAGCATGTCAACTGTAGCTCAGGTTTCTGCGCTGTCTCTGACTGCCTGACATGATACAGGGAATGTCCTGGAGCAAGGATCGAAAGCACAAAAAAGAGAGGAGGGATTTGGCATTAGGCCATGTACTGCGCCATAATTCTGTCTTTTCCTGCAGCTTGACCTCCTGAAGAGAAGAATGTCCTGCTCCAGCCTGTGCGTCCCTTCCTGTGGGGTGGCCGCCCCGTGCCCGCTGGCTGACACCACCAATGAGCCCTGCGTGCGTCAGTGCCAGAGCTCCTCGGTGGTGATCCAGCCCCCAGCTTCAGTGGTCACCTTCCCCGGACCCATCCTCAGCTCCTTCCCACAGCACAGCGTTGTGGGCTCAGCGGGAATCCCTGCCATTGCCGGGGGCTATGGCGGCAGTTATGGAGGCTATGGAGGATTTGGAGGCTATGGTGGCTACGGTGGCTATGGAGGCCTTGGTGGCTATGGAGGCCTTGGTGGCTATTTGGGCTTTGGAGGCTATGGTAGCTGTGGAGGCTACGGAGGCTTTGGCGGCTACGGAGGCTTTGGTGGCTACGGAGGCTTTGGTGGCTATGGAGGCTTTGGGGGCTGTGGATATGGAGGCTGGGGCCGCGGTCTCAGGTCCTTCGGTGGTTGGTGTGGCAGCTGGTAAGCCCCACCTGGGACCGGCCTGAGACAACAAAGAACTCCAGGGAAGTCTATGGCACATTCCAACTTGACGATACCCTAAAGAAGAACGTCCTTTCATCACTTCTGGGATCCAGAGCTTGGACACCTGTTGCTTGTTGGAGCCCAGCTCTGCCTTCCTCCTTTCAAGACTCGTTACCCCATGATGACAGAGACCCACATTAGGTTCCTGCTGCTGCAGCATGGTTGATGCCATTTGGAGCACTGCCCACTGCCAGCAGTGCTGGACTGACCTTGCTCGGGGCTCTGCTCTTGTCCCAACTCCTTTCCCTCTTAAACTGCAATAAAAGCTGCGTTGCATCACATTGGTGGCCTTTGCTTTTATTTGATACTTCCTCCATGCACAATGAGCAATATCCCATGTGGCATTATGGTTTCCCATGAGTGTCCTAGACAGTTCCCACCCATGACCACTTGAAGGAGGCCTTTGGGTGGTGTCTGGCTTTCTCCTGCTTTCTCTCAGAAATCACTTACTGCTATGGGAGGGTAGCCCAGAGCAGAGACCCTGTTCATGCTCATTGACCACAGCTAATCTTTCTTTCTGTCTGTGGCTTCTGCTCTCCTTAAACTCCTGCACTGTGCAGCTCAAAAAGTACTGTTGGGACCAACAGTGAATTTTCTGCCCACTCTGGCCATTCCCATGAGCTGCCTGCAGCTCCAGCTCTCAAGGGACTGGCAGAACAATGAAGTCATCACAAAGGTAAAGGTCCACCTCAGAGTTACTTGTTAGAATACAGGTCTAAAGAAGAGTGTCACCAATTGCCAGATCATAACCAAATGCCTTGTCTCCATTGCCTTCACATTCCTGCAACCTGGCACCCTGTTCACCTATTGTGTTTCCTCCATCTTCTAATGCTCCTCAGAGCACTATTGTTCCCATCTGCCCCTCACTGTTGCTCCAAATTCTTGTACTGTCCATTTCCTGCGTCCACCACAGCCAGTCTGCAGTCCCAGCTAGGCCCAGGAGCAACAGGATGAATTCCTACCCCCAGTGACCTGAAACAGATTTGCTGGCCTTTTCCTGCCTTTCCTCACACACCAGCTCACAATGTAGCCCAAGCTGCCAAATGGTTCCAAAAGCACCCAGATATGGCAGCAGAGATGGGATCCCCCAAACCCCCTCCCACCACAGTGCCCTCAGCGGACACACAGGAGACACCACGTGAGCCACCAAATAAAAGGTGTCTGAGAGAAAGTCCAGGAAAATCCAGGCAGATATGGGACAGAGGACATGTCTTCACCTGGGCTCCCCAGCAAAGACCAACGTGCTGACAATTTGCCCCTCCTGATGCCTTTGTCTGGAACTGCCTGTATACAGACCAAAGTGCAGTGCTAGGATCACGCTATGGGAAGTTACCTGGGGAAGAGAGGGATCTTGACGGGGTTGGCATTGCAACCTCCCTCTCAAAAAGCTTTATGCTTCATGTGATTTGGATATAGGGGGAAAATCCTGGCTCAGAGCAGACACTTGGGAAAAATTTGCGTGCCTTTCTGAGTAGCACCCATACCTGAATGGGCACGAGGTATTACCAGCATGTGCCAGCAGCACTCTACTTGCATTTCTTTTTCTCCATTTAACTGGACCTTCCAATGTGACCATTATGGAAGCCAACAATGGGAGGCAATTGTACAATACTAATTTTGCAGAGCATTTTGAAAACATTCCACATGACACCTAAGGTGCTTTCACGTCTTCCAAGAGAGCTCTGGGAATGTATTGTGTTTATTGCTGGAGGAAGACCAGAGGAAGCTCGCTGTGACATCCTCCACAGAACCCAGATGAGACGGTCATCCTCATTCACATCAGACTGAGCAAGCCACCCAAGTGCTCCAAAACCACTACTATGGATTACTGAAGAAGCCCAGCACAAGAAAGCCAGAGGTTTAGGGCAAGAGAGAAAGAAGAAGAACGGATCAGGAAAAACAAACGCTCAACATTGCGATACAACACAGCTTTTATTGAAGTTTGAAGCAGGGATAAAATTGGGAGTAGTGGATTATGCCAACCAAGGCAATGCAACCACTGCAGGCACAGGGCAGAACCACAAAGAGCATCAGCCCTTCCACTGGAGCAGGCACGTGGTGGGGGTTTCTGATCTGAGAGGTCAATGCCTCTGGAAATGATGCTCAAGCAGAGGAGGAGGAAGGCAGAGATGGGGTCCAACAGGCAAAATGTGTCAAAGCTCTGAAAGGCAGAAGTGCGGAAGAGATGTTCTTCTTTTGGGCATCATCATGTTGAGATGTGCCGGTGGCTTTCCTGGATCCCTCTGTCATCTGAGGCATGTCCCAGGTGTGGCTTACCAGCTGCCACACCAACCACCAAAGGACCTGAGACCGTGGCCCCAGCCTCCATATCCACAGCCCCCAAAGCCTCCATAGCCTCCAAGGCCTCCGTAGCCTCCACAGCTACCATAGCCACCATAGCCCCCATAGAAACCAAGGCCTCCGTAGCCACCATAGCCACCAAGGCCTCCATAGCCACCATAGCCCCCGTAGCCTCCAAATCCACCATAGCCTCCAAATCCACCATAGCCTCCATAACTGCCGCCGTAACCCCCAGCAATGGCAGGGACTCCCGCTGAGCCCACAACGCTGTGCTGAGGGAAGGAGCTGAGGATGGGTCCGGGGAAGGTGACCACTGAGGCCGGGGGCTGGATCACCACTGAGGAGCTCTGGCACTGACGCACACAGGGCTCATTGACGGTGTCAGCCAGTGGGCATGGGGCAGCCACCCCACAGGAAGGTACGCACAGGCTGGAGCAGGACATCTTTCAGGCAGGCAAGGAGTCCTGGAAAATGCACCAGGGATTAGGCAAGAGTGAGGGCAAGAAACTCTGTCAAGGGAGGCAGGGAGAGATCTGCAAGAGTCTCCCAAGAGCTGCACTTACCCGATTTATCCAAAGAGACAAGAGGAGGAATCTGGATAGAGGCTTTGAATCCCTCATCTCTTTTATACATTTCCCAGACTGCCCGGGGCATCAGCCATGGGGTGTGGGCAGAATCCGCAAATACTCGAGGACGCCAGTGGATAAACATCATGACACACATAATTAGATAAGTAACTCTTGTCCCTCTTTACTGGGGTCAGTGGTACGTGAAGGTGCCCTGGCGTGCACATGCGTGAAGGAAGATGACATGACACATTCCATGATAGACAAGATGCTGTTGTAGCTGACGTTGCAACACCGATAAGCACAAGACTGTCTTTAGTCCCCCACTTTGCCTGCCCACATCTGATGGAGCCTGTAGTGCCCAGCATGCCTGGGCCTGTGGGGAGCATGGCCATGTGCACCCTGGCTCCCTCTGGGTGCTCATCAGCATCTCCTGTATTATCGCTCAATGTTCAGTTCAGGGAATTGGTTCCCAGCAGAGAGGGCTCGAGGAGGTCCACACTCAGAGACACGTGGCCAAGGAAGCTGGGGGAGTCATGGTTCCCTTCTTGCCCTCCTGTGCCTCTGTGCATGTATCCTTCCCACCCTGAGCCTGGTGCTGGATGTCATTGCTCACCTAGGGCGTAAATGCTGAGCTCCCAGCATATGAGTCTCCCCCCACAAATCAAATGCAGCTCCTACTCATTTCATGCCTCTTGGTCGGTAAGGCCCAGTGACGCCCTGAAAAGCAAGGTCATAGAGGAAGCCAAGGGTCAGAGATGCTCTGAACTGTTGCCTCAAAAGGGTGCTGGAATGCCTTGCCCCTTCAGAAGTCATTCCAAGCATGTGGAAAGGCTTCTGTCTTTGCCCAAGCTCCCATGCCTCTGTTTATCACCTTGTAAAAGAGAGGTAATGACAGGCGTGATGGCTGTGCCCAGGATTGCAAAGCACTTCTGCAAGGTGCCCAAGACTCCAACACATGAGCAAAGTGGGAGGATTAGGGACCGATCGGGGTTTATTGGTGCCATGAGGTCACCTTGTCTTTCATGTCATGGCGTGTCGTGATCTGCCCCTCCCATTCTCTGTTTGCTCTCCAGGGCACGTTTGCTCGCTACGAACCCCAGTGAGGATGCGTACTTTGTTTCATGAGGCTTCACAGCTTGATTTCCTCTTTAGCTTGGGCTTCTGTCGCTGATGCTGGCCACTGCCCCAGGCAGTGTGGGACATGTATAAAAGAGCTGAGGGCTTCAGAGCTCCCTATCCAGCTTCTTCCTCTTGACTCTCCTGATCCTTCAGGTAAGTCCCAGGCTTACGTCCTTTTTTCCTTCTTCAGCTGTGTGTCTTTGATAACATTTCTTGGCTGTCTTCTCCAACACCTTTCATGATAATAGATAGGATGCGACGGTGCTCTCTTAGAGACAGGGAAAGCTTTGAAGTTTAACCTGTAGGTCAGATCTATAAGTCAACCAATGCAATCAAGTCCCTTGTGAGGTCACTGTTTTCTTATCTGTGATTGATGTGGGGTCTTTTTTCCTATGTCAGTCTCAGGGGCATTCAGGCTCATAGAGCATGGAGGAGTGCAAGGGGTTTCCAACAGCATGTCAACTGTAGCTCAGGTTTCTGCGCTGTCTCTGATTGCCTGACATGATACAGGGAATGTCCTGGAGCAAGGATCGAAAGCAGAAAAAAGAGAGAGGGATTTGGCATTACGCCATTAATTGCACCATAATTCTGTCTTTTCCTGCAGCTTGACCTCCTGAAGAGAAGAATGTCCTGCTCCAGCCTGTGCGTCCCTTCCTGTGGGGTGGCCGCCCCGTGCCCGCTGGCTGACACCACCAATGAGCCCTGCGTGCGTCAGTGCCAGAGCTCCTCGGTGGTGATCCAGCCCCCGGCCTCAGTGGTCACCTTCCCCGGACCCATCCTCAGCTCCTTCCCACAGCACAGCGTTGTGGGCTCAGCGGGAGTCCCTGCCATTGCCGGGGGCTATGGCGGCAGTTATGGAGGCTATGGAGGATTTGGAGGCTATGGTGGCTACGGTGGCTATGGAGGCCTTGGTGGCTATGGAGGCCTTGGTGGCTATTGGGGCTATGGAGGCTATGGTAGCTGTGGAGGCTACGGAGGCTTTGGTGGCTATGGAGGCTTTGGGGGCTGTGGATATGGAGGCTGGGGCCGCGGTCTCAGGTCCTTTGGTGGTTGGTGTGGCAGCTGGTAAGCCCCACCTGGGACCGGCCTGAGACAACAAAGAACTCCACGGATGTCTCTGGCACATTCCAACTTGACGATACCCTAAAGAAGAACGTCCTTTCATCACTTCTGGGATCCAGAGCTTGGACACCTGTTGCTTGTTGGAGCCCAGCTCTGCCTTCCTCCTGCTCTGCTTGAGCATTCTTTTAAGACTCGCCCCATGATGACAGAGATCCGCACTAGGTTCCTGCTCCTGCAGCATGGTTGATGCCATTTGGAGCACTGCCCACTGCCAGCAGTGCTGGACTGACCTTGCTCGGGGCTCTGCTCTTGTCCCAAATCCTTTCCCTCTTAAACTGCAGTAAAAACTGTGTTGCATCACATTGGTGGCCTTTGCTTTTATTTGATACTTCCTCCATACACTATGCACAATATCCCATGTGGCATTATGGTTTCCATTGAGTGTCCTAGACAGTTCCCACCCATGACCACTTGAAGGAGGCCTTTGGGTGGCGTCTGGCTTTCTCCTGCTTTCTCTCAGAAATCACTTACTGCTATGGGAGGGTAGCCCAGAGCAGAGACCCTGTTCATGCTCATTGACCACAGCTAATCTTTCTTTCTGTCTGTGGCTTCTGCTCTCCTTAAACTCCTGCACTGTGCAGCTCAAAAAGAACTGTTGGGACCAGCAGTGCATTCTCTGCCCACTCTGGCCATTCCCATGAGCTGCCTGCAGCTCCAGCTCTCAAGGGACTGGCAGAACAATGAAGTCATCACAAAGGTAAAGGTCCACCTCAGAGTTACTTGTTAGAATACAGGTCTAAAGAAGAGTGTCACCAATTGCCAGATCATAACCAAATGCCTTGTCTCCATTGCCTTCACATTCCTGCAACCTGGCACCCTGTTCACCTATTGTGTTTCCTCCATCTTCTAATGCTCCTCAGAGCACTATTGTTCCCATCTGCCCCTCACTGTTGCTCCAAATTCTTGTACTGTCCATTTCCTGCGTCCACCACAGCCAGTCTGCAGTCCCAGCTAGGCCCAGGAGCAGCAGGACGAATTCCTACCCCCAGTGACCTGAAACAGATTTGCTGGCCTTTTCCTGCCTTTCCTCACACACCAGCTCACAATGTAGCCCAAGCTGCCAAATGGTTCCAAAAGCACCCAGATATGGCAGCAGAGATGGGATCCCCCAAACCCCCTCCCACCACAGTGCCCTCAGCGGACACACAGGAGACACCACGTGAGCCACCAAATAAAAGGTGTCTGAGAGAAAGTCCAGGAAAATCCAGGCAGATATGGGACAGAGGACATGTCTTCACCTGGGCTCCCCAGCAAAGACCAACGTGCTGACAATTTGCCCCTCCTGATGCCTTTGTCTGGAACTGCCTGTATACAAGACCAAAGTGCAGTGCTAGGATCACGCTATGGGAAGTTACCTGGGGAAGAGAGGGATCTTGACGGGGTTGGCATTGCAACCTCCCTCTCAAAAAGCTTTATGCTTCATGTGATTTGGATATAGGGGGAAAATCCTGGCTCAGAGCAGACACTTGGGAAAAATTTGCGTGCCTTTCTGAGTAGCACCCATACCTGAATGGGCACGAGGTATTACCAGCATGTGCCAGCAGCACTCTACTTGCATTTCTTTTTCTCCATTTAACTGGACCTTCCAATGTGACCATTATGGAAGCCAACAATGGGAGGCAATTGTACAATACTAATTTTGCAGAGCATTTTGAAAACATTCCACATGACACCTAAGGTGCTTTCACGTCTTCCAAGAGAGCTCTGGGAACGTATTGTGTTTATTGCTGGAGGAAGACCAGAGGAAGCTCGCTGTGACATCCTCCACAGAACCCAGATGAGACGGTCATCCTCATTCACATCAGACTGAGCAAGCCACCCAAGTGCTCCAAAACCACTACTGTGGATTACTGAAGAAGCCCAGCACAAGAAGGCCAGAGGTTTAGGGCAAGAGAGAAAGAAGAAGAACGGATCAGGAAAAACAAACGCTCAACATTGCGATACAGCACAGCTTTTATTGAAGTTTGAAGCAGGGATAAAATTGGGAGTAGTGGATTATGCCAACCAAGGCAATGCAACCACTGCAGGCAGTGGACAGAACTACAAAGAGCATCAGCCCTTCCACTGGAGCCGGCACGTGGTGGGGGTTTCTGATCTGAGAGGTCAATGCCTCTGGAAATGATGCTCAAGCAGAGGAGGAGGAAGGCAGAGATGGGCTCCAACAGGCAAAATGTGTCAAAGCTCTGAATGGCAGAAGTGCGGAAGAGATGTTCTTCTTTTGGGCATCATCATGTTGAGATGTGCCGGTGGCTTTCCTGGATCCCTCTGTCATCTGAGGCATGTCCCAGGTGTGGCTTACCAGCTGCCACACCAACCACCAAAGGACCTGAGACCGCGGCCCCAGCCTCCATATCCACAGCCCCCAAAGCCTCCATAGCCTCCAAGGCCTCCGTAGCCTCCACAGCTACCATAGCCTCCATAGCCGCCATAGAAACCAAGGCCTCCGTAGCCACCATAGCCACCAAGGCCTCCATAGCCACCATAGCCCCCGTAGCCTCCAAATCCACCATAGCCTCCAAATCCACCATAGCCTCCATAACTGCCGCCGTAACCCCCAGCAATGGCAGGGACTCCCGCTGAGCCCACAACGCTGTGCTGAGGGAAGGAGCTGAGGATGGGTCCGGGGAAGGTGACCACTGAGGCCGGGGGCTGGATCACCACTGAGGAGCTCTGGCACTGACGCACACAGGGCTCATTGACGGTGTCAGCCAGTGGGCATGGGGCAGCCACCCCACAGGAAGGTACGCACAGGCTGGAGCAGGACATCTTTCAGGCAGGCAAGGAGTCCTGGAAAATGCACCAGGGATTAGGCAAGAGTGAGGGCAAGTAACTCTGTCAAGGGAGGCAGGGAGAGATCTGCAAGAGTCTCCCAAGAGCTGCACTTACCCGATTTATCCAAAGAGACAAGAGCAGGAATCTGGATAGAGGCTTTGAATCCCTCATCTCTTTTATACATTTCCCAGACTGCCCTGGGCATCAGCCATGGGGTGTGGGCAGAATCCGCAAATACTCGAGGACGCCAGAGGATAAGCATCATGACACGCATAATTAGATAAGTAACTCTTGTCCCTCTTTACTGGGGTCAGTGGTACGTGAAGGTGCCCTGGCATGCACATGCGTGAAGGAAGATGACATGACACATTCCATGATAGACAAGATGCTGTTGTAGCTGACGTTGCAACACCGATAAGCACAAGACTGTCTTTAGTCCCCCACTTTGCCTGCCCACATCTGATGGAGCCTGTAGTGCCCAGCATGCCTGGGCCTGTGGGGAGCATGGCCATGTGCACCCTGGCTCCCTCTGGGTGCTCATCAACCTCTCCTGTATTATCGCTCAATGTTCAGTTCAGGGAATTGGTTCCCAGCAGAGAGGGCTCGAGGAGGTCCACACTCAGAGACACGTGGCCAAGGAAGCTGGGGGAGTCATGGTTCCCTTCTTGCCATCCTGTGCCTCTGTGCATGTATCCTTCCCACCCTGAGCCTGGTGCTGGATGTCATTGCTCACCTAGGGCGTAAATGCTGAGCTCCCAGCATATGAGTCTCCCCCCACAAATCAAATGCAGCTCCTACTCATTTCATGCCTCTTGGTCGGTAAGGCCCAGTGACGCCCTGAAAAGCAAGGTCATAGAGGAAGCCAAGGGTCAGAGATGCTCTGAACTGTTGCCTCAAAAGGGTGCTGGAATGCCTTGCCCCTTCAGAAGTCATTCCAAGCATGTGGAAAGGCTTCTGTCTTTGCCCAAGCTCCCATGCCTCTGTTTATCACCTTGTAAAAGAGAGGTAATGACAGGCGTGATGGCTGTGCCCAGGATTGCAAAGCACTTCTGCAAGGTGCCCAAGACTCCAACACATGAGCAAAGTGGGAGGATTAGGGACCGATCGGGGTTTATTGGTGCCATGAGGTCACCTTGTCTTTCATGTCATGGCGTGTCGTGATCTGCCCCTCCCATTCTCTGTTTGCTCTCCAGGGCACGTTTGCTCGCTACGAACCCCAGTGAGGATGCGTACTTTGTTTCATGAGGCTTCACAGCTTGATTTCCTCCTTAGCTTGGGCTTCTGTCGCTGACGCTGGCCACTGCCCCAGGCAGTGTGGGACATGTATAAAAGAGCTGAGGGCTTCAGAGCTCCCTATCCAGCTTCTTCCTCTTGACTCTCCTGATCCTTCAGGTAAGTCCCAGGCTTACGTCCTTTTTTCCTTCTTCAGCTGTGTATCTTTGATAGCATTTCTTGGCTGTCTTCTCCAACACCTTTCATGATAATAGATAGGATGCGATGGTGCTCTCTTAGAGACAGGGAAAGCTTTGAAGTTTAACCTGTAGGTCAGATCTATAATTCAACCAATGCAATCAAGTCCCTTGTGAGGTCACTGTTTTCTTATCTGTGATTGATGTGGGGTCCTTTTTCCTATGTCAGTCTCAGGGGCATTCAGGCTCATAGAGCATGGAGGAGTGCAAGGGGTTTCCAACAGCATGTCAACTGTAGCTCAGGTTTCTGCGCTGTCTCTGACTGCCTGACATGATACAGGGAATGTCCTGGAGCAAGGATCGAAAGCACAAAAAAGAGAGGAGGGATTTGGCTTTAGGCTGTGTACTGCGCCATAATTCTGTCTTTTCCTGCAGCTTGACCTCCTGAAGAGAAGAATGTCCTGCTCCAGCCTGTGCGTCCCTTCCTGTGGGGTGGCCGCCCCGTGCCCGCTGGCTGACACCACCAATGAGCCCTGCGTGCGTCAGTGCCAGAGCTCCTCGGTGGTGATCCAGCCCCCAGCTTCAGTGGTCACCTTCCCCGGACCCATCCTCAGCTCCTTCCCTCAGCACAGCGTTGTGGGCTCAGCGGGAATCCCTGCCATTGCCGGGGGCTATGGCGGCAGTTATGGAGGCTATGGAGGATTTGGAGGCTATGGTGGCTACGGTGGCTATGGAGGCCTTGGTGGCTATGGAGGCCTTGGTGGCTACTGGGGCTATGGAGGCTATGGTAGCTGTGGAGGCTACGGAGGCTTTGGCGGCTACGGAGGCTTTGGTGGCTATGGAGGCTTTGGTGGTTATGGAGGCTTTGGTGGCTATGGAGGCTTTGGGGGCTGTGGATATGGAGGCTGGGGCCGCGGTCTCAGGTCCTTCGGTGGTTGGTGTGGCAGCTGGTAAGCCCCACCTGGGACCGGCCTGAGACAACAAAGAACTCCAGGGAAGTCTATGGCACATTCCAACTTGACGATACCCTAAAGAAGAACGTCCTTTCATCACTTCTGGGATCCAGAGCTTGGACACCTGTTGCTTGTTGGAGCCCAGCTCTGCTTTCCTCCTGTCCTGCTTGAGCATTCTTTCAAGACTCGTTGCCCCATGATGACAGAGACCCACACTAGGTTCCTGCTCCTGCAGCATGGTTGATGCCATTTGGAGCACTGCCAACTGCCAGCAGTGCTGGACTGACCTTGCTCGGGGCTCTGCTCTTGTCCCAACACCTTTCCCCCTTAAACTGCAATAAAAGCTGCGTTGCATCACATTGGTGGCCTTTGGTTTTATTTGATTCTTCCTCCATGCACAATATCCCATGTGGCATTATGGTTTCCCATGAGTGTCCTAGACAGTTCCCACCCATGACCATTTGAAGGAGACCTTTGGGTGGTGTCTGGCTTCCTCCTGCTTTCCCTCAGAAATCACCTGTTGCTATGGGAGGGTTGCCCAGAGCAGGGACCCTGCGCATTCTCATTGACCACAGCTAATCTTTCTTTCCCTCCGTGGCTTCTGCCCTCCTTAAGCTCCTGCACTGCGTGGCTCAAAAAGAACTGTTGGGACCAGCAGTGAATTTTCTGCCCACTCTGGCCATTGCCATGAGCTGCCTGCAGCTCCAGCTCTCATGGGACTGGCATAACAATGAAGTCATCTCAATGGTAAAGATCCACCTCAGAGTTGCTTGTTAGAATACAGGTCTAAAGAAGAGTGTCGCCAATTGCCAGCACCTCCCCAGATGCCTTGACTCCATTGCCTCCACATTCCTGCAACGTGGCACCATGTGTTTTCTTCCTCTTCTAGTGCTCCTCGGAGCATTTTTGGCCCCATCTGCGCATCACTGCTGCTGCAGACTGTCCTCACAACTATGTAACCCACCTTACACTGCAGACCCAGAACCTCCCAGGAACAACAGGACAACTTCCTACACCCAGTGACCTGAAACAGATTTGCTGGCCTTTTCCTGCCTTTCTACTCATACCAGCTCACAATGAAGCCCAAGCTGCCAAATGGCTCCAAAAGCACCCAGATATGGCAGCAGAGATGGGATCCCCCAAACCCCCTCCCACCACAGTGTCCTCAGGGGACACACAGGAGACACCATGTGAGCCACCGAATAAAAGGTGTCTGAGAGAAAGTCCAGGAAAATCCAGGCAGATATGGGACAGAGGACATGTCTGCACCTGGGCTCCCCAGCAAAGACCAACGTGCTGACAATTTGCCCCTCCTGATGCCTTTGTCTGGAACTGCCTGTATACAAGACCAAAGTGCAGCGCTAGGATCACGCAATGGGAAGTTACCTGGGGAAGAGAAGGATCTTGACGGGGTTGGCATTGCAACCTCCCTCTCAAAAAGCTTTATGCTTCATTTGACTTGGATATAGGGGGAAAATCCTGGCTCAGAGCAGACACTTGGGAACACTTTTGCGTGCCTTTCTGAGTAGTACCCATACCTGAATGGGCACGAGGTATTACCAGCATGTGCCAGCAGCACTCTACTTGCATTTCTTTTTCTCCATTTAACTGGACCTTCCAATGTGACCATTATGGAAGTCAACAATGGGAGGCAATTGTACAATACTAATTTTGCAGAGCATTTTGAAAACATTCCACATGACACCTAAGGTGCTTTCACGTCTTCCAAGAGAGCTCTGGGAATGTATTGTGTTTATTGCTGGAGGAAGACCAGAGGAAGCTCGCTGTGACATCCTCCACAGAACCCAGATGAGACGGTCATCCTCATTCACATCAGACTGAGCAAGCCACCCAAGTGCTCCAAAACCACTACTGTGGATTACTGAAGAAGCCCAGCACAAGAAGGCCAGAGGTTTAGGGCAAGAGAGAAAGAAGAAGAACGGATCAGGAAAGACAAACGCTCAACATTGCGATACAGCACAGCTTTTATTGAAGTTTGAAGCAGGGATAAAATTGGGAGAATTGGATTATGCCAACCAAGGCAATGCAACCGCTGCAGGCAGTGGGCAGAACTACAAAGAGCATCAGCCCTTCCACTGGAGCCGGCTCGTGGTGGGGGTTTCTGATCTGAGAGGTCAATGCCTCTGGAAATGATGCTCAAGCAGAGGAGGAGGAAGGCAGAGTTGGGCTCCAACAGGCAAAATGTGTCAAAGCTCTGAATGGCAGAAGTGCGGAAGAGATGTTCTTCTTTTGGGCATCATCATGTTGAGATGTGCCGGTGGCTTTCCTGGATCTCTCTGTCATCTGAGGCATGTCCCAGGTGTGGTTTACCAGCTGCCACACCAACCACCGAAGGACCTGAGACCGCGGCCCCAGCCTCCATATCCACAGCCCCCAAAGCCTCCATAGCCTCCAAGGCCGCCGTAGCCGCCAAAGCCTCTGTATCCACCAAAGCCTCCATAGCCTCCACAGCTACCATAGCCTCCATAGCCACCATAGCCACCAAGGCCTCCATAGCCACCAAGACGCCCATAGCCTCCGCAGTTACCATAGCCTCCATAGCCCCCGTAGAATCCAAGGCCTCCGTAGCCACCATAGCCACCAAGGCCTCCATAGCCACCATAGCCTCCAAATCCACCATAGCCTCCAAAACTGCCGCCGTAGCCCCCAGCAATGGCAGGGACTCCCGCTGAGCCCACAACGCTGTGCTGAGGGAAGGAGCTGAGGATGGGTCCAGGGAAGGTGACCACCGAAGCCGGGGGCTGGATCACCACTGAGGAGCTCTGGCACTGACGCACGCAGGGCTCGTTGATGGTGTCAGCCAGTGGGCATGGGGCAGCCACCCCACAGGAAGGGACACACAGGCTGGAGCAGGACATCTTTCAGGCAGGCAAGGAGTCCTGGAAAATGTACCAGGGATTATGGGCAGATGAGGGCAAGAAACTCTGTCAAGGGAGGCAGGGAGAGATCTGCAAGAGGCTCCTAAGAGCTGCACTTACCCGTTTGATTAGGAGAGTCAAGAGCCGGAATCTGGATAGAGGCTGTGAAGTCTTCTGCCCTTTTATACATATCCCAGACTGCCCAGAGCATCAGCCATGGGGTGTGAGCAGAATCAGCAAGGACTCACGGAAGCTAATGAACAATCTTCATGACACGCATAATTAGATAAGTAACCCTTGTCCCTCTTTACTGGGGTCAGTGGTATGTGAAGGTGTCCTGGTGTGCATATGGGTGAAGGAATTTGGCACAGCACATTCCATGACAGACAAGATGCTGCTGTAGCTGACATGGCAGCATCAATAAACACAGATCTGTCACTAATCCCGATGTTTGCCTACATGGAAGAGTCCCAGGCATCTCCCAGAATATTACTGTCATATAGCTTGTCTACAGGTAATCAAGATGAGAAGCATGCAAACTTCATGACGCAAGCATTAATGTGAAACAATTATATGTTGTTTAATTATAAAAAAAATTGTGTTAAGAAAGAGCTGATAGGAAGCATAAACTATGACACATCCTTCTATGGAATATGGCTCTATTATTATTCACGCAACAGCAGCTATAAATCCTCATCTCTCCCTAATCCTCCCACTTTGCTCATGTGCTGGATTCTTGGGAACCTTGTGGAAGTGCTCTGAAACCCTTAGCACAGACATAATGTCTGTCATTACCTCTCTTTTACAAGGTGGTAAACAGAGGCAATGGGTGGTTGCGCAAGCAGAGAAGCCATTCCATATGCTTGGAATGGGTCCCAAAGGACCACCATCTTCCAAATGCACTTTTGGGTAAACAGCTCAGGAGCATGCTTAAGCCTTGGCCATCTCCACGACCTTGATAGTCAGGGTGTGATTGAGGATCGTGACAGAAATGGGCAGAAATGCAAAGAGTAGGAGCTGCATTTGCCATCTGGGGCAAGATCCACATGCTGGGAGCTCAACACTGACGTGCTTGGGGAGCAGGGTGATAGATCCAACAGCAGGGTCATGTGGGAAAGGGGGAAGTGCACGGATGGCAGAAGAGCAGGAGGTGAATAAGGACTCCCCCAGCCTCCTTGGCCATATGTCTGTGAGGGTGGTCCGCTTTAAGGCCTCTCTGGAGGGCCTCGATTCCTCAGCTGGACATTGAGGGCTGTGACAGAGGCTGATGAGCACCCACAGAGAGCCAGGGTGCACGTGGCCATGCTCCCCGCAGGCATGGGCACGCTGGGCAGTCCTGGCTCACTAAGTAGCAGAGATGCTGCTGAGGACAGCATGGTTGGGCACAGCAAACTTCTGAGAGATGCTTGTGACTCTCCATGTAGGCAAAGTGCTGGAATAATGACAGACCTGGGTTTACTGATGCTGACATGTCAGCTACAGCAGCGTCCTGTCTATCATGAACTATGCAGTGCCATATCCCATCACCCATACGCACTACAAGGAACATTTGCATACCACTGAGCCCAGTAAAGAGGGACTGGAGTTACTTATCTATGTGTCATGAAGTTTATCCACTGGCTTCTATGAGTCTTTGTGGATTCTGCCCCCGCCCCTTGGCTGGTGCCCTGGTCCTCCTGGGACGTGTATAAAAGAGGTGAAGGCTTTGCAACCTTTATCCAGATTCCTGCTCTTGACTCTCCTGATCAAACGGGTAAGTGCAGCTCTTAGGAGCCTCTTGCAGATCTCTCCCTGCCTCCCTTGACAGAGTTTCTTGCCCTCACCCTTGCCTAATCCCTGGTGCATTTTCCAGGACTCCTTGCCTGCCTGAAAGATGTCCTGCTCCAGCCTGTGTGCCCCTTCCTGTGGGGTGGCCGCCCCATGCCCGCTGGCTGACACCATCAACGAGCCCTGCGTGCGTCAGTGCCAGAGCTCCTCAGTGGTGATCCAGCCCCCGGCCTCAGTGGTCACCTTCCCTGGACCCATCCTCAGCTCCTTCCCACAGCACAGCGTTGTGGGCTCAGCGGGAGTCCCTGCCATTGCTGGGGGCTATGGTGGCAGTTATGGAGGCTATGGTGGATTTGGAGGCTATGGAGGCCTTGGTGGCTATGGTGGCTATGGAGGCCTTGGTGGCTACTGGGGCTACGGAGGCTACGGGGGCTATGGTGGCTATGGACGTCTTGGTGGCTTTGGAGGCCTTGGTGGCTATGGTAGCTGTGGAGGCTATGGAGGCCTTGGTGGCTACGGAGGCTTTGGTGGCTATGGAGGCTTTGGGGGCTGTGGTTACGGAGGCTGGGGCAGAGGCCTCCTTCCCTTCGGTGCCAGCTGTGGGAGCTGCTAAGCCCTACCCAGGTCCAGCTTTAGACAACAGAGAGCTCTAGGAAAGCCCCTGGCATATCCCAACATGATGATTCCCGAAGGAAGAACATCTCTTCTGCACTGCTGGAATCCAGAGCTTGGACGCCTCATTCCTCCTTCTGGGCCAACACTTCATTTCTTCTGCCCTGCTTGAGCATCCCTTCCATATTTGTTGCCTTGGTAGCAGAGACCCAGTCTTGGTGCCTTCTCCTGTGGTAGGGCTGATGTTCTTTATAGCTCTGCCCACAGCCACGAGATTTTGGCTGGCCTTGGTCTGGGCTCTGCTCTTGTCCAAACTTCTTCCCCACCTCAGACTGCAATAAAGCTGTGTTGCACCGCAATGTGACCCTTGGTTTTTCCTGATCCTTTTTTCTTTCCTACTTGCCCTTAATCTCCAGTCATTAGTCTGCACTGCTTGAAGCTCCCACAGTAGTCCCCTGGTAGCACTACTGTTAGGACTGTTGGTCAGTGGTTTCCAACTTCAGTCTCAGTCTTGTGAAGCACAGCGTGCTGAGCTTCCTTAGGTGTCCCTACAGCAGTAAACACAATGTATTCTCAAAGGCCACTTGGAAGATTTGAAAATGCTTTATGGGTCCTTTGGAAGTTCTTCCAAGTCTTCAGCAAACCAGCATGCTGCCATTACCTCTTTTTGTTGGTTTGGTATTGGTCACACTGGGAGCTCCACGGAAAGGTTGAGACAATAAGTGCATGTATCATCCATGTCCCTACACCCAGTGAGAAAGTGTGTGATAGACACTGCCACATGCTCCCAAGTTACCTTTCAAAGCTATGATTTGTCCCCAGGTAACCAAGTCACACGAAGCACAAAGCTCTTTTAGCGAGATGTTGCACTGCTGATCCTCCAAAGGCCCCTTCCTTCTCCAAGTGTCTTCTTATTGTTGCATCTAGGTCATGCACAGTGGTCTTGCACTGCTCTGGACAAAGCCATCAGGAAGGTGAATGTGGCAGCATGTTTGTCACTGCTGGGTACCCAGGAAAAGAGGGGTCATCCATCCTCTTATCTAACCAGTTCCCTGAACTTTCTCTCAGTCATCAGCTCTGTGCTGGCTCACATGGTGTCCCATGTGTGCCTACTGAGTGTACCATGGTAGAAGAGGGCTTCAGTGATCCTGTATTGGCTGGATGCTTTGGGAGGTGTGTGGCAGTGTGGGTTACATTGTGGGCTTGCATATGAGGAAGGGCAATAAAAGGTCCAGCAAAGTCTGTTCCAGGGCATGGGGCTGTGGGAAGTTCCGCTGTCATTCCTGAGCAGAGCCATGTTTGCAGGCTGAAGGTGGGTGACACTGGGAATGGATGAGAAAAGCTTATGCTTCCCCAGTGAGAGCAGACGAGGCCAAAAGTGCTTCAAAGATCCTTGGGAGAGAGAAGAAACCTGGAGGTGAATATGGTGAAAGGCTGCAGGAATGTGGAGGTGATGGAGGCAAGGCATATGGGGAGGTGCTGGGGATTGGTGACACTCTCTGCATTTGACCTTTATTCTCCCAAGTGTATCTGAGGTGGGCCTTTGCTGTTGAGATGGCTGCATTGGCATGCCAATCCAGGAGGCCTGGGGCTGCAGGCAGCCAATGAAAAATGCCCAGAGAGGTCAGCAAACCCACTGCTGGTCACAGCAGTTCTTCTCGGTCTGCACGATATAAGAGCCAAAGGTGTTGAAAAGAGAAGGGAGGGAAAGAAGGATTAGATGTAGTCCCTCCAGCTGACCACAGTCCCTGCTCTGGGCAAACCTCCTGTAGCAAGATGTCATTTCTGAGGGAAAGCAGAAGGAAGTCAGGCATCCTCTGAAGGTCTCCATGAGAAGGCCGTGGATGGGAGCTGTCTGGGACACTCATGGGAACCCTTACTGCAACTTTGGATTTTGTGTATGAAGGAAGAATCAAATAAATCCAAGTGTCAACACTGTGATGAAACACAGTGTTTATTGCAGTTTAAGGAGGGAAGGTGTTGAGAGAAGAGCAAAGCCCTGGCAAAGATCAGCCCACGTCTACTGGCAGTGGGCAGAGCAACAAAGAGCATCAGCAGTGCCAGAGGAGCAGGCGCCCAGTGTGTGTCTCTGTCATTAGGGGCAATTAGTCTTGAAGGGATGCTCAAACGGGCCAGAGTGAAGGCAGAGTTGTGCTCCAGCAGGCTTGAGGCATCGAAGCGATGGACCCCAGCAGTGCTGAAGGGTTGTTCTTCCTTTGGATTTCATCATGTTATGATGTGCCAGAGCCTTTCCAGGAGCTGTCATCTGAGGCGAGCATCAGGTGGAGCTTAGCAGCTCCCACAGCTGGCACCTAAGGATATGAGGCCTTGGCCCCATCTGCCATATCTGCAGCCCCCATAGCCACCAAGGCCTCTGTAGCTGCCAAAGCCTCTATAGCCTCCACTGCTACCAGAGTTTCCATAGCCCCATAGCCACCAAGGCCTCCATAGCCACTGTAGCCACCATAGCCGCCAAATCCACCATAGCCTCCATAACTGCCACCATAGCCCCCAGCAATGGCAGGGACTCCCGCTGAGCCCACAGCACTGTGCTGAGGGAAGGAGCTGAGGATGGGTCCGGGGAAGGTGACCACCGTGGCTGGGGGCTGGATCACCACTGAGGAGCTTTGGCACTGACGCACACAGGGCTCGTTGGTGGTGTCAGCCAGCGGGTACGGGGCGGCCACCCCACAGGAAGGAGTACACAGGCCTTAGCAGAACATTCTTCTCTTCAGGAGGTCAAGCTGGAGGACAGGCAGAGTTACAGTACAGTCAAAGGCGTTATTCCAAATCCCTTATAACCCTCTTGCATTTGGAACCTCTTCTCCAGAACATTGCCTGTATTATCACAGGCAGGCAGAACTAAGTCCCATTCCACAGTTGACCTGCTGCTGTAAACCTTTTGCTCTCCCACATGCTCCCTGAGACTGACGGCCTCATAGGTAAGAAGAAAAGCCCCCTCATCAAATGAATATGGGAAATAGACGAGATCAAAAGCAGATGATGGGACGTCAATGAGAACCAAAGGGACGACAGTGCATCAGTGTTCCGTAACCTTACAGCAAGATCTTAATGCACGTTTAAGTTCCCAGTATTTCCCTCGTTAAGAGAGAGCACCACCACATCCTAAATATTCACGATGTAAGGGGAGCAAAAAAGACAGCAAAAGAGACATCGAAGAAGACAGCTGAGAAAAGAAAAAGGAACATAAGTCTTGGACTTACCATAGTGATCGGGAGAGTCGAGTGGAAGAAGCTGGATAGGGATCTGTGAAGCTCTCAGCTCTTTTATACTTGTCCTATACTGCCTGGGGCAGTGGCAAGCATCATTCACAGAAGCCCCAGCTAATGATGAAATCAAGTGGTGAAGCCCCATGAAACAACGTGAATCCATCCTTATTGGGGAGAGCATCAAACAAACATGCCCTGGAGAGCAAACAGGGAATGGGAGGGGCAAATCATGGGTCGCCATGACTTGAAAGACAAGGCGATGCTATAGCTAACCTCACAAAACCAATAAACCATGATCGATCCCTAATCCTCCCACTTTGCTCATGTGCTGGAGCCTTGGGCACCTTGCAGGAGTGCTTTGCAATCCTGGGCACAGCCATGACGCCTGCATTACCTCTCTTTTACAAGGTGATCAATAGAGGCATTGGAAGGTTGGGCAAACAGAGAATCCATTCCTTATGCTTGGAATGAGTCCCAAAGGACCACCATCTTCCAATGCACTTTTGGGAAAGTAGGTCAGGAATATATCTTAGACATCTCTGTGACCTTGCTTATCAGGGAGTGATTGAGGCTTGCTGATTGACAGACAAACTAACAGTAAGAGCTGCATTTGCTGTCTGGGGCAAGACCCGCATGATGGGAGCTCAACACTGACGTGTTTGGGGAGCAGTGAGGTACGACAGCAGAGTCATGTGTGAGAGGCAGACGTGCACGGAGGATTACGAGGGCAGGAAGGAAAGCAGGACTCCCACATCTTCCTTGGCCACGTGTCTGTGAGCATGGTCCTCCTCGAGCCCTCTCTGGAGGGACTCAATTCCTCACATCGACATTGAGGACTGCTACAGGAGAGGCTGGTGAGAAACCACAGAGAGCCAGGGTGCATGTAGCCACTCTTCCCGCAGGCACAGACAAGCAGGGCACTGCTGGCTCACTCAGCAGTAGGGCTTCTACTGTGGGCAGCATGGCTGGGCACAGCAATCTTCTGAGAAATGCCTGTGACTCTTCTATGTAGGCAAAAGGGGGGTGAAGTTAATGACAGATGCGTGTTTATTGGAGCTGCTAGCTCAGCTTCATCAGCACCTTGTCTATCATGAACTGTGCCATGCCATATCCCATCACCCATACGCACTCTGGGGCACATTAGCATACCACTGACCCAAATAAAGAGGGCCAAGAGTTACATGTCTAATTTCGTGTGTCATGAAGTTTATTCACTGGCTTCCATGAGTCCTTGTGGATTCTGCCCGCACCCCATGCCTGATGCCCCAGGTGGACTGGGAAATGTATAAAAGGGCAGAAGACTTCACAACCTCTATCCATATTCCTCCTCTTGACTCTCCTGATCAAACGGGTAAGTGCGGCTCTTGGGAGCCTCTTGCAGATCTCTCCCTGCCTGCCTTGGCAGAGTTTCTTGCACTCACCTGTGCTTAATCCCTGATGCATTTTCCAGGACTCCGTACCTGCCTGAAAGATGTCCTGCTCCAGCCTGTGTGCCCCTTCCTGTGGGGTGGCCGCCCCATGCCCACTGGCTGACACCACCAACGAGCCCTGCGTGCGTCAGTGCCAGAGCTCCTCAGTGGTGATCCAGCCCCCAGCCACGGTGGTCACCTTCCCCGGACCCATCCTCAGCTCCTTCCCTCAGCACAGCGCTGTGGGCTCAGCGGGAGTCCCTGCCATTGCTGGGGGCTATGGTGGCAGTTATGGAGGCCGTGGTGGTTATGGAGGTTATGGTGGCTATGGAGGCCTTGGTGGCTATGGTGGCTATGGAGGCTATGGTAGCTGTGGAGGCTATGGGGGCTTTGGTGGCTATGGAGGCTTCGGTGGCTGTGGAGGATATGGCGGCTGGGGCCGAGGCCTCCTGTCCTTCGGTGCCAGCTGTGGGAGCTGCTAAGCTCCAGCTGATGCTTGCCTCAGATGACAGAGAGCTCCAGGAAAGCCCCTGGAACAACCCAGCATGATGATACCCATTGGAAGAACATCCCTTCAGTACTACTGGGATCCAGAGCTTGGATGCCTCATGCCTGTTTTTTCCCCACCTCTTCTGTCCTCCTGCCCTCCTTGAGTATCCCTTCAAGGCTCATTGCCCCCTGATGACAGAGACCTGCACTGGGCCCCTGCCCATGCAGTATGATTTATGCTCAGTGTAGGTCTGTTCACGGCCTGAAGACATGGGCTGCCATTGGTTGGGGCCCTGCACTTGTCCCAGCTCCTTATCCCCCTTAAACTGCAATAAAAGCTGTGCTGCATCGCAATGTTAACCTCTTTTTTTTTTCCTGATATTTTCTCCTTTCTACATGTCCTAAACCTCTAGACATGTTGTCCTCCTCTGAATCTCCCATGTTGTGCCTTTGGAGAATTTGGGATGAGTTTGCTCAGTGTGTTCTGACTGATTAGACCGTGACAAGACGGGTCTTGTAGAGCATTCCCCAGTGTGCTCTCTCCCGTCTCTCTCCATCAATCAACACAACAATCTCAACGCCCTCTTGGAATATGTAAAGGAAACATCATGGGTCCAGCAGCAGTTGTTCCTAATCCTCTGTAGAACCCACATCCTGCCATTGCCTCCTTTCGTTGGCTTGGTGTTGGTCAAATTTAGAGGTGCAAGAAAACGGAGAGAAAACAACTGCATGTACAGTTCTCCTGCCACATGCTGAACAAGTCCCCATGCCCTGATAAGGGTGGGGACAAGTAGGAAGGGAAGTGATAGACACAGCCAATTCTTCCCAAGTGTCCCTCCAAGCCATGATTTCCCCTGTGCTGCCAAGTCGTAAAAACTGCAAAGCTCTTTGAGCAAGAGGTTGCAATATCGAGGCTTATGAAGTCCCTCCGGTCACCACGTAACTTCTCATTATGACCCTAGCACTGCTCATTGGTCTTGCGCAGAGGCAGTTCCTGCCAAGGCCATCAGGAAGTGCAATGTGGCAGCAGGCTGGTCATTTCTGGGGACCTCAGGAAAATATATATTCACGTTACTGTGAACTGTTTCTCAGGCATGTGTTATGTGCTGGCTCACATGGTGGCATGTGTGTCTCTCTTGAGGACACTGTACTGGGGTTTGTTTGATCCTGGCATGACTGCTGTGGTTGGATGCTTTGGGAGCTGTGTGGCAGCATAGTCTACATTATGGTCTCCTATGTGAAGAAGGGGCAGAAAAGTCCTCAAAGGCGGTTGCAGGGCATATGTTTAAGAAACTCTCCTGTCATTCCTTGCCGTAGCCATGTCTGCAAGCTGAAGGTGGGTGACACAGACCTGGCTGGCAAGATCTTCACCTTCAGCCGTTGGGGGAGAAAAGGAAATGTTCTCCAAGGAGCACTGGGAGACAGAGGAAAACCTGGAGGTGGAAATGGTGCAGGTATGCAGGAATGTGGAGGAGATGGGGACAAGGCATTTAGGGAGGTGTTGGGAACTGTTTACTCTCTTCACATTTTACAAGTGGACTTACAAGAGGCCTGGAAATGGGTCTTTGCCCTTGAGCTATGTCTCTGGCCATACCTATCTGGGGGTCCAGGGGCTGCAGGTAGCTGATGAGAAATGAACAGAGTGGGCAAGAAAATCTGTGTGAAGCCCATCATGCCTTTTTGTGCTGCAGAGAGCAGCACCCTTATGCTGAGAGATGAGAGAGATGGCAGAGGGAGGAACTGTGCTTAGTGGAGATGAGCAAGGACCCTGCACACCGTAACCATCTCTGAGCAACCTGTTGATTCCTGAGGGAAGGCAGGAGGAAGCAAGGCAGCTTCCAAAGGTCCCTCTGAGAAGGCAGTGTCTGGGTGCTCCCTTGAAAACGCAGGAGAACCCATGCTGATACCTGGAGTACTGCATGTGGAGGTCATAATATAAAATCAAGGGACAACGATGCGATGCAACACAGCTTTTATTGCAGTTTGAGGAGGAAAGGAGCTGGGAGAAGTGCAGAGCCCTGACCAAGAGAAGCCTGCGTCTCCAGGCAGTGGGCAGAGCCACAAAGAGCATTAAGCATGCTGCAGGAGCAGGCACCCATCATGGGGCTGCATTGTCATTCTAAGCATGCCCTCAAACAATACTGAATTGGGGCATAAAATACTTAGAGTTGGCCATCAGCAGGTACCATGTCCCCAGGCTCTGGAACCCAGCAATGCTGAAGGGATGTTTTTCTTTGGCCATCATCAGTTGGGAAGTGCAAGTGGCTTTCTTGGAGAACTCTGTCATCTGTAGAAGGACTCAGTTGGGGCTTAGCAGATCCCGCAGCCTGCGCCAAAGGACGCGAGGCCTCGGCCCCAGCCGCCATAACCTCCACAGCCACCGAAGCCTCCGTAGCCGCCAAAGCCTCCAAAGCCTCCACAGCTACCGTATCCTCCATAGCCTCCATAGCCACCAAGGCGTCCATAACCCCCGTAGCCACCATAACCTCCATAACCACCATGGCCTCCATAACTACCGCCGTAGCCCCCAGCAATGGCAGGGACTCCCGCTGAGCCCACAGCGCTGTGCTGAGGGAAGGAGCTGAGGATGGGTCCGGGGAAGGTGACCACCGTGGCTGGGGGCTGGATCACCACCGAGGAGCTCTGGCACTGACGCACGCAGGGCTCGTTGGTGGTGTCAGCCAGCGGGCATGGGGCAGCCACCCCACAGGAAGGGGCACACAGGCTGGAGCAGGCCATTCTTCTCTTTGGGAGGTCAAGCTGCAAGAGATGGGAGAGTTACAGTGCAGTACAAGGCATAACCCCAAATCCCTCCTCACTCCTGCAGTTGCAACCTCTACTCCAGGACATTGCCTGGATCATTTCAGGCAGTCAAAGCAAAGTCCCATTCCCCACTGGACTTGATGCTGAAAAGCCCTTGCACTCCCACACATTTCTTCAGCCTGAACCACCCATAGGAAAGAAGAAAAGCCCCCTCAACAAATGAAGGTTGCCAATCAATGAGATCTAAAGGTGCATTATTATTCCCTACGGATCTCAGATGGAAGTTTAAATCCTTAGCCTTTCCCTGCTTGTGTGAAAGCGCTATCAGATCGTAACTATTTGTGAAGAAATGGGGATACAGGAGACAGAGGAAGAGCCCTTGATGAAGGTAGAGCTGAAGAAGGAAAGAGGGACATAAGTCTTGGACTTACCACAATGATCAGGAGAGTCGAATGAATGAAGCAGGATAGAGAGCTGTGAAACCCTCAGCTTTTATACATACCCAAGAGTGCCCGGGGCAGTGGCAATGCTCAGCAACAGAAGCCCCAGCTAATGATGAAATCAAGCAGTGATGCCTCTTGAAGCAAAGTGAATCCATCGTCATTGGTTAGAGTAGCGAGGAAATGTGCCCTGGAGACAAAACAGGGAGCGTGAGGGACAATGACACCCCATGACATGAAAGGAGATGTGATGCTGTAGCTGACCTCATGGCACCAATAAACCCCAATCGGTCCCTAATCCTCCCTCTTTGCTCATGTGTTGGAGTCTTGAGTACCTTGCAGAAGTGCTTTGCAATCCTGGGCACAGCCATCAAGCCTGTCATTACCTCTCTTTTACAAGGTGATCAATAGAGGTATTGGGAAGTTGGTGAAGGGAAATGCCATTCTCTATGCGAAGGTGCCCTGGAGTACATATGGCTGATGGCATATGCACTCCACATTCCATGACAAGCAACTTTCTGACTTAGCTGACATTGCAGCTTCAATAAACAGGGATCTGTCAGTAATCCCCCACTTTGTCTGCAGGGAAGTGTCACAGGCATCTTGCAGAAGATTGCTGTGTCCAGTCATGCCACACTGAGCAGCAGCCCCACTGCTGAGTGAGCCAGAACCGCTCAGCGTGCCTTTGCCTTCGGAGAGCGTGGCCACGTGCACCCTGGCTCTCTGTGGGTGCTCACCAACCTTTCGTTGTGCAGCCCTCCATGTCCAGCTGAGAAATTGAGCTCCTCCAGAAAGGGATCGAGGACAAAAACACGCACAGACGCATGGCCAAGGAAGTTGGGGGAATCCTGGCACCCTTCCTGCCCTCCCGCCACTTTGTGCACATCACCCTCTCACACAGGATCCTGCTGCCGGATGGCACTGCTCCCGTAACATGGCAGTGCTGATCTCCCAGCATGTGATTCTTGTCCCACACAGTAAGTACAGCTAGTACTCTTTCTCTTGCTTTCAGTCGGGATCGTCAATCACACCCTGATGAGCAAGGTCATGGAGATGGCTAAGGGATGCTCCTGACCTATTTTCCCTAAAGTGCATTGGAAGATGGCAGCCCTTTTGGACCCAATCCAAGCATGTAGAATGGCCTCTCTATTTGGCCAAACTCCTCATGCCTCTGTTTACCTCCCTGTAAAAGAGAGGCAATGCAGGCGTGATGGCTGTGGCCAGGAGTGAAAGGTGAGCAAGACTCCAGTGCATGAGCAGAGTGGGAGGATCAGGGATCGATCGGGGTTTATTGGTGCCATGAGGTCAGTTAAAGCATAGCCTTGTCATTCATGTCATGGCGTGTCATGGTCTGTCCCTCCCATTCCCTGTTTGCTCTCCAGGGCACGTTTGCTCGCTACTCTCGCCGGTGAGGATGGATTCACTTTGCTTCATGAGGCTTCACCGCTTCATTTCATCATCAGCTGAGACATCTGTGCCTGACGCTGGCCACTGCCCAGGAAGAGTAGGACATGTATAAAAGAGCTGAGGGCTTCACAGCTCCCTATCCAGCTTCTTCCACTCGACTCTCTTGATCATTGTGGTAAGTCCAAGACTTATTTTTCTCTTTCCTTCCTCAGCTCTGTCTTCCTCAATGTCTCATTTGCTGTCTACTCTACCCCCGTTTCACCATGAATAGTTAGGATCTGGCAGTGCTCTCTCATAACCAGGGAAAGGCTGCAAATTTAAACTTCCCTCTGAGATCCATAGGGAATAATAATGGAACTTTTGATCTCATTGATTTCCAATCTTCTTATGACGAGGGGATTTTTCTTGTTACCTACGGGGAAGTCAGATTCACAGAGTGTGTGGGAGAGCAAAGGCTTCACAGCAGCAGGTCCACTGTGAAATGGGACTTAGCTCTGACTGCCTGACATAGTCCAGGGAATGCCTTTAGGAGATGTTCCATGTGCAACAAGCGCAGGGGAGATTTGGGGTTATTGTTTGCACTGCACCGTAACTTTGTCTTGCCTTGAAGATTGATCCCTCGAAGCAAAAAATGACCTGCTCCAGCCTGTGTGCCCCATCCTGTGGGGTGGCAGCTCCATGCCCCCTGGCTGACACCACCAACGAGCCCTGCGTGCGTCAGTGCCAGAGCTCCTCAGTGGTGATCCAGCCCCCAGCCACGGTGGTCACCTTCCCCGGACCCATCCTCAGCTCCTTCCCTCAGCACAGCGTTGTGGGCTCAGCGGGAGTCCCTGCCATTGCTGGGGGCTACGGCGGCAGTTACGGAGGCCATGGTGGTTATGGTGGCTATGGCGGCTATGGAGGCCTTGGTGGCTATGGTGGCTATGGTGGCTATGGAGGCTATGGTAGCTGTGGAGGCTATGGCGGCTATGGAGGCTTCGGTGGCTGCGGAGGATATGGCGGCTGGGGCCGAGGCCTCGTGTCCTTCGGTGCCAGCTGTGGGAGCTGCTAAGCCTCACCTGGTGTCGGCCACAGATGACACAGAGCTTCAGGAAAGACCTTGGCGTATCCCAACCTGATGTTGCCCATTGGAAGAGCATACCTTCATCATTGCTGGAATCCAGGCTTGGATGCCTCGTGCCTGCTTGTTGTCTAAATTTGCCTCCCTCCTGCTCAGCTTGAGCATCTTTCAAGAGACTGGTTACCCCCGATGACAGAGACCTGCACTGAACATCTTCTCCTACAGCATGGTTTATGCTCTTTGTTTCTCGGTCTACTCCCTGGAAACATGGGCTGACCTTGTTTGGGGCCCAGCTCTTGCCCAACTCTTTACCCCTCTTAAACTGCAATAAATTCTGTGCTGCACTTCAATGTCGAGTCTTGTGTTTTCCTCCTTGCTTCTTTCAGTGCCTGTGTGACCCCATCCATGTTGTGCCATTTGGTGGCTGATTGATGATGACCCCAGATGGGAATCCCTATCCAGTGAGCTCTCTCTGGTCTCCCAACAACAATGAACACCAAATTTTGCCTATGCCTTTTTGGAAGATACGAAGGAGACAGAGGGTTATGGAGGAAGATCTTTCAAATCCTCCTCAAAACTGGCATGCTTCCATTGCCTCCTTCTGTTACCTTGTTACTGGTCATATTGGGATGTCCAGGGAAAATGAAGAGGATACCTGTGCATTCACAGTGCTCTTGCCACACATTGGACTTGTGCCCATGCCCAAATAGTGATTGGGACCAGTAGGAAGGGATGTGATAGACACAGGCAAATCTTCCCAAGTGTCTCTCCGAGCCATGATTTGTCCCTGGGTATCCAAGTTGCATGAAACATAAAGCTATTTGAGTGGGAAGCTGCAAGGCCAACACTGCTGATATTCCTCCCTTACGCAGGTAACTTCTCACTGTGTCATCCCAGCCCTGCACATTGGTCTTGCACAAAGACAGTTCCCAAAGCCATCAGGGGGCTGTAGCAGCAGGTTGGTCATTTCTGGGGACCTTAGGAAAAGAGGCATCATCCATCCCCATATCTCTTCAGTAACTGTTTCTGGGGTGCTATGTTCTGGCTGGGTGGCATGTGTTTCTCTCTTGAGGTCACTGTACTAGGGTTTGGTGGCCGTGGTGGTTATGGTGGCTATGGAGGCTGGTGGCTATGGTGGCTGTGGTGGCTATGGAGGCTATGGTAGCTGTGGAGGCTATGGAGGCTTTGGTGGCTATGGAGGCTTCGGTGGCTGCGGAGGATATGGTGGCTGGGGCCGAGGCCTCGTGTCCTTCGGTGCCAGCTGTGGGAGCTGCTAAGCCTCACCTGGTGCCGGCCACAGATGACACAGAGCCCCAGGAAAGACCTTGGCGTATCCCAACCTGATGTTGCCCATTGGAAGAGCATACCTTCATCACTGCTGGAATCCAGGCTTGGATGCCTCGTGCCTGCTGGTTGTCCAAATTTGCCTCCCTTCTGCTCTGCTTCAGCATCTTTCAAGAGACTGGTTACCCCCGATGACAGAGACCTGCACTGAGCATCTGCTCCTACAGCATGGTTTATGCTCTTTGTTTCTCCGTCCACTCCCTGGAAACATGGGCTGGCCTTGGTTGGGGCCCTGCTCTTGCCCAACTCTTTACCCCTCTTAAACAGCAATAAATTCTGTGCTGCACTTCAATGTCGAGTCTTGTGTTTTCCTGATCCTTGCTTCTTTCAACGTGCCCTAAGCCTCTGAGCATGTTGACCCGCACTGTTTGTATTTCTCATGTTGTGCCATTTGGTCACTTTGCTCGGTTTGTTCTGATTGATGATGACCGTCACAGATGGGTATCCTAGAGCACTATCCAGTGAGCTCTCTCTGGTCTCCCAACAGCAATGAACACCAAATTTTGTTTATGCCTTTTTCGAAGATACGAGTGTGAGAGAGGGTTATGGAGGAAGATCTTTCAAATCCTCCTCAAAACTGGCATGCTTCCATCGCCTCCTTCTGTTGCCTTGTTACTGGTCATATTGGGATGTCCAGGGAAAATGAAGAGGATACCTGTGCATTCACAGTGCTCTTGCCACACATTGGACTTGTGCCCATGCCCAAATAGTGATTGGGACCAGTAGGAAGGGATGTGATAGACACTGGAAAATCTTCCCAAGAGTCTCTCCGAGCCATGATTTGTCCCTGGGTATCCAAGTTGCATGAAACATAAAGCTATTTGAGTGGGAAGCTGCAATGCCAACGCTGCTGAGGTTCCTCCCTTACACAGGTCACTTCTCACTGTGTCATCCCAGCACTGCACATTGGTCTTGCACAAAGACAGTTCTTGCCAAAGCCATCAGGAAGGGCAATGTAGCAGCAGGTTGGTCATTTCTGGGGACCTCAGGAAAAGAGGCATCATCCATCCCCATATCTCTTTAGTTTGCTGTGAACTGTTTCCCAGGCCTGTGCTATGTGCTGGCTGACATGATGGCATGCGTGTCTCTCTTGAGGACACTTTACTGGGGGGGATGCTCGAGCCCTTCACGACTGCTATGGCTGGATGCTTTGGGAGGTGTGTGGCAGCATAGTCTACATTATGGTCTTCTATGTGAGGAAGGGCAGAAATAGTCCTCAAAGGCGGTTGCAGGGCATGTGACTTTAAGAAACTCTCCTGTCATTCCTTGCCATAGCCATGTCTGAAAGCTGAAGGTGGGTGACACAGACCTGGCTGGCAAGATCTTCACCTAAAGCAGTTGGGGGAGACAAGGCAAATGTTCTCCAAGGAACACTGGGAGACAGAGGGAAAACTGGAGGTGGAAATGGTGCAGGCATGCAGGAATGTGGTGGCAAGGCATTTGGGGATGTGTTGGGAACTGTTTACTCTCTTCCCCTTTGAGCTGTGGCCTTACAAGAGGCCTTGAGCTGGATCTTTGCTCAGGGGCTGTGTCTCCTGCCGTGCCTATCCAGGTGTCCTGGGGCTTCAGGCAGCCGATGAGAAATGAACAGAATGGGCAAGAAAATCTGCGTGAAGTCCATCATGCCTTTTTGTGCTGCAGAGAGCAGCACCCTAATGCTGAGAGATGAGAGAGATGCCAGAGGGAGGAACTGTGCTTAGTGGAGATGAGCAAGGTCCCTGCTCACTGTAACCATCTCTGAGCAATCTGTTGATTCCTGAGGGAAGGCAGGAGGAAGCCAGGCAGCTTCCAAAGGTCCCTCTGAGAAGGCAGTGTCTGGGTGCTCCCTTGAAAACGCAGGAGAACCCATGCTGATACCTGGAGTACTGCATGTGGAGGTCATAATATAAAATCAAGGGACAACGATGCGATGCAACACAGCTTTTATTGCAGTTTGAGGAGGAAAGGAGCTGGGAGAAGTGCAGAGCCCCGACCAAGAGAAGCCTGCGTCTCCAGGCAGTGGACAGAGCCACAAAGAGCATTAAGCATGCTGCAGGAGCAGGCACCCATCATGGGGCTGCATTGTCATTGTAAGCATGCCCTCAAACAATACTGAATTGGGGCATAAAATACTTAGAGTTGGCCATCAGCAGGTACCGTGTCCCCAGGCTCTGGAACCCAGCAATGCTGAAGGGATGTTTTTCTTTGGCCATCATCAGTTGGGAAGTGCAAGTGGCTTTCTTGGAGAACTCTGTGATCTGTAGAAGGACTCAGTTGGGGCTTAGCAGATCCCGCAGCCTGCGCCAAAGGACGCGAGGCCTCGGCCCCAGCCGCCATAACCTCCACAGCCACCGAAGCCTCCGTAGCCGCCAAAGCCTCCAAAGCCTCCACAGCTACCGTATCCTCCATAGCCTCCATAGCCACCAAGGCGTCCATAGCCCCCGTAGCCACCATAACCTCCATAACCACCATGGCCTCCGTAACTGCCGCCGTAGCCCCCAGCAATGGCAGGGACTCCCGCTGAGCCCACAGCGCTGTGCTGAGGGAAGGAGCTGAGGATGGGTCCGGGGAAGGTGACCACCGTGGCTGGGGGCTGGATCACCACCGAGGAGCTCTGGCACTGACGCACGCAGGGCTCGTTGGTGGTGTCAGCCAGCGGGCATGGGGCAGCCACCCCACAGGAAGGGGCACACAGGCTGGAGCAGGCCATTCTTCTCTTTGGGAGGTCAAGCTGCAAGAGATGGGAGAGTTACGGTGCAGTACAAGGCATAACCCCAAATCCCTCCTCACTCCTGCAGTTGGAAACTCTACTCCAGGACACGCCTGGATCATTTCAGGCAGTCAAAGCAAAGTCCCATTCCCCACTGGACTTGATGCTGAAAAGCCCTTGCACTCCCACACATTTCTTCAGCCTGAACCACCCATAGGAAAGAAGAAAAGCCCCCTCAACAAATGAAGGTTGCCAATCGATGAGATCTAAAGGTGTATTATTATTCCCTACGGATCTCAGATGGAAGTTTAAATCCTTTGCCTTTCCCTGCTTTTGAGAAAGCACTATCAGATCGTAACTATTTGTGAAGAAATGGGGGTACAGGAGACAGTGGAAGATAGAGCTGAAGAAGGAAAGAGGGACATAAGTCTTGGACTTACCACAGTGATCAGGAATGAATGAAGCAGGATAGAGAGCTGTGAAACCCTCAGCTTTTATACATACCCAAGAGTGCCCGGGGCAGTGGCAATGCCCAGGGACAGAAGCCCCAGCTAATGATGAAATCAAGCAGTGATGCCTCGTGAAACAAAGTGAATCCATCCTCATAGGTTAGAGCAGCAATCAAGGGTGCCCTGGGGAACAAACAGTTAATGGGAGGGACAATGACACACCATGACATGAAAGATGTGATGCTGTAGCTGACCTCATGGCACCAAGAAATGCTGATCGATCCCTAATCCTCCCACTTTGCTCATGTGTTGGAGTCTTGGGCACCTTGCAGAAGTGCTTTGCAATCCTGGGCACAGCCAGCAGGCCTGTCATTACCTCTCTTTTACAAGGTGGTCAATGGAGGTATTGGGAAGTTGGGTGAAAACAGAAGCCATTCCGTATGCTCAGAATAAATCCCAAATGACCATCATCTTCCAGTTCCTGTTTTGGGGCATCAAGACAGGAGCATCCCGTATTCATCTCTTTGATCTTTTTTGTCACAGTGTGAATAAGCATCGCTGCTTGATAGGTATTCTAAGAATAGGAGCTGCCTTTCCTATGTGGGGCAAGGAAAAGCTTGTCCCAAGGCACACTGGGAGCTCAACAGTGATGTTTTTGGGGAGCAGTGAGATTTGGCTCCAGGGTCACATGTGAGAGGGAGAAGGGTAGGGAGGGTCATTAGGTCAGGAAGGGAATTAGGACTCCCCCGGCTTCCTCAGCTGCATGTCTGTGGGGGTGGTCCTCTTTGAGCCCTCTATGGATGGACTCAATTCTCGGGTGGACATTGAGGGCTGCAGAATGAGAACCTGGTGAGTACCCACAGAGAGCTAGTGTTCACATGGCCACGCTCCTCACAATCACGGGCACGTTGGGCACTGCTGGCTCACTCAGCAATGGAACTGCTGCCACAGAACTGTATGGTGGGTCACACAATCTTCTGAAATATGCCTGTGACTCTTCCACATAGGAAAAGTGGGGGATTAATGACAGACCTGTGTTTATTGATGCTGCAATGTCAGCTACAGCAGCACCTTGTCTATCCTGGAATGTGCAGTTTCATATCCCATCATGCGTATGCACTCCAGGGCCCCTTCACACACCACTGACCCCAGTAAAGAGGGCCAAGAGTTACTTGTGTCATAAAGTTTGTGTTTATATGTGATTATATGTGTCATAAAGTTTGTCTACTGGGCTCCATGAGTCCTCATGGATTTTACCCACACCCCCTAGCCAATGCCCAAGGCAGTCTGGAACATGTATAAAAGAGCTGGAAGCCTCACAGCCTCTATCCAGATTCCTGCTCTTGACTCTCCTGATCAACCAGGTAAGTGCAGCTCCTAGGAGTCTCTTGCAGATCTCTCCCTGCCTCCCTTGACAGAGTTTCTTGCCCTCACCCTTGCCTAATCCCTGGTGCATTTTCCAGGACTCCGTACCTGCCTGAAAGATGTCCTGCTCCAGCCTGTGTGCCCCTTCCTGTGGGGTGGCCGCCCCATGCCCGCTGGCTGACACCACCAACGAGCCCTGCGTGCGTCAGTGCCAGAGCTCCTCAGTGGTGATCCAGCCCCCAGCCACGGTGGTCACCTTCCCCGGACCCATCCTCAGCTCCTTCCCTCAGCACAGCGTTGTGGGCTCAGCGGGAGTCCCTGCCATTGCTGGGGGCTACGGTGGCAGTTATGGAGGCCGTGGTGGCTATGGAGGTTATGGTGGCTATGGCGGCTACGGAGGCCTTGGTGGCTATGGTGGCTATGGAGGCTATGGTAGCTGTGGAGGCTATGGAGGCTTTGGTGGCTATGGAGGCTTCGGTGGCTGTGGAGGATATGGTGGCTGGGGCCGAGGCCTTGTGTCCTTTGGTGCCAGCTGTGGGAGCTGCTAATCCGCAGCTGATTCCAGCCACTGATGACTGAGATCTCCAGGAATGTCCCTGGCCCTTCCCAACATGATGCCTTAAGGAAGAACATGCCTACAACACTGCTGGCATCCAGAGCTTGGATGCTTCATACCTGGTGGTTTCCCAGCTGTTCCTTCCTCCTGCCGTCTTTGAGCATAAATTTAAGACTTGTTGCCCTCCCATGACAGAGACCTGCACTGAGCTCCTGCTTCTTCAGCACCGTTTATACTCTTTGTTTCTCTATCATCTTCCTGGAGACATTGGCTGCCCTTGTTTGGGGCCATGCTCCTGTCCCAACTCCTTGCCCATTAAACTGCAATAAAAGATGTGTTGCATCCGAATGTCGACTCCTATTTTTCCTGGTTCTTTGTTCTACTTTCCATGTGCCCTAAGACTTTGCACATGTTGACAGACACTGTTTCAATCTCCCATGTTGTGCCCTTGGAGTATTTGGGCCATTTGCTCTGTGTTATGACTGATGATGACCATTGCAAATGGGTCTTGTAAAGCACTTCCCAGTGAGATTTCTCCGGTGTCCCAACAGCAATAAGCACACTATAGCCTCCCCAAGCGCCCTCTTCAAGACACGATTTGTCCCCGGGTATATAAGTCATTTGAAGCATAAAGCTCTTTGAGTGGGAGATTTAACAGCTGACCCTGCTGTGATCACTCCCTTCCCTAGGAACTTCTTATCCTGTGATCCCTGCTCTACACTTTGGTCTTGCACACAGACAGTTCCAGCCAAAGCCATCAGGAGGGGCAAGGTGGCAGCACACTGGTTATTTCTGGGGAGCTCAGGAAAAGAAGCATCATCCATCACCATATCCAGTTTGCTGTGAAAGGTTTCTCAGGCATGTGCTATGTGCTGGCTTACATGGTGGCATGTGTGTCTCACCTGAGGGCACTGTGTTGAGGGGTTTGTTCAAGTCTGTAATGACTGCTGTGGCTGGATTCTTTGGGAGGTGTGTGGCAGCATGGTCTATGTTATGGGCTGGTGTAGGTGAAATGGTAGGAAAAGGTCCAGCAAAGTCTGTTCCAGGGTGTAGGGCTTTTAAAAACTCTCCTGTCATTCCTGTGCAGAGCTGTGTCTGTAGGCTGAAGGTGGGTGACACAAGGACTGGCTTGCAAGATCTTCACCTACAGCAGTTGAGGCAGACAAGAGCAAAAATGCTACAAGCAGCACTGGGAGGCAGAAGAAAAACTGGAGTTGAACATGGTGCAGGGGTGCAGGAATGTGGAGGTGATGGGGGCAAGGCATTTGGGGATGTGCTGAAAACTGTTTACTCTCTCCCCCTTTGACCAGTGGCCTTCTAGAGACTTTAGACTGGGCCTTTGCCCTTGGGCCGTACCTCCTTCCATGCCAATCCAGGGGTCCTGGGGCAGCCAATGAGAAATACCCAGAGTGGACAGTAAAGTCTGCATGGTGCCCATCATGCCTTGCTGGACTGCAGAGTGCAGGAGTCTAAGGCTGGAAGAGCAAAGTGACAACAAAGAGAAAGAAACTGTAGTCAGTGGAAATGAGCATGGTCCCTGCTCTGAATTCGCATGAGAATCCATAGTGCCACTTTGGATATTGCATATGTGGAAAAATCATAAAAGCAAGGGACACCATTGTGATGCAACACAGCTTTTATTACAGTTCGAGGAGGGAAGGAGTTGGGAGAAGTGCAGAACCCTTACCAGGAGAAGCTTACATCTCCAGGCAGTGGGTAGAGCTGCAAAGAGCATTAAGCATGCTGCAAGAGTAGGCACCAATCATGGGGTTACATTGTCATATGAAGCATGTCCTAAAGTGATACTGAATTGGGAAATAAAATACTCAGAGTTGACAACCAACAGGAATGAATCATTCAACATCTGGAACCCAGCAGTGCTGAAGGGATGTTCTTCCAATGGGAATCATCATGTTGGGATGTGCCACGGTCTTTCCTGGAGCTCTCTGTTGTCTGTGGTGGCAGCAGGTGAGGCTTAACAGCTCCCACAGCTGGCACCAAAGGACGCGAGGCCTCGGCCCCAGCCACCATATCCTCCGCAGCCACCAAAGCCTCCATAGCCACCAAAGCCTCCATAGCCTCCACAGCTACCATAGCCTCCATAGCCACCATAGCCACCAAGGCCTCCATAGCCACCATAGCCACCATAACCACCACGGCCTCCATAACTGCCGCCGTAGCCCCCAGCAATGGCAGGGATCCCCGCTGAGCCCACAGCGCTGTGCTGAGGGAAGGAGCTGAGGATGGGTCCGGGGAAGGTGACCACCGTGGCTGGGGGCTGGATCACCACTGAGGAGCTCTGGCACTGACGCACGCAGGGCTCGTTGGTGGTGTCAGCCAGGGGGCATGGGGCGGCCACCCCACAGGATGGGGCACACAGGCTGGAGCAGGACATTCTTCTCTTCGGAAAGTCAAGCTGCAAGAGAAGGGAGAGTTATGGTGCAGTACAACACATGATCCCAAATCTCTCCTAAGTTTCCTGCAGTTGCAAACTCTGCTAAAAGACATTCCTTGGATGATCTCAGGCAGTCAGAGGTAAGCCCCATTCCACAGTGGACCTGCTGCTGTAAACCCCTTGCTTTTCCACACACTCCCTGAATCTGACTTCCGATAGGAAAGAAGAAAAACCACCTCCTCAAACGAAGATTAGAAATTGATGAGATCCAAATGTATTTGAGTGCATTGGTGTTCCCTACAGATCTTACTTGCAAGTTTAAATTATCAGCCTTTTGCTGACTCTGAGAGAGCACCATCATATCCTTACAATTCATGATGAAAGGGGAGTGGAAAAGACAGAAAAGAGATGTTGAAGAAGACAGAGCTGAGGAAAGAAAAAGGGACATAAGTCTTGGAGTTACCACAGTGATCAGGAGAGTCGAATGGACGAAGCAGGATAGAGAGCTGTGAAGCCCTCAGCTCTTTTATACATATCCTACATTGCTTGGGGCAGTGGTCAGCATCAGTGACAGAAGCCCCACCTAATGAAGAAATCAAGCGGTGAAGCCTCATGAAACAAAGTGAATCCATCCTCCCTGAGGAGAGTAGCGAGCAAACGTGCCCTGAGAACAAACGGGGAATGGGAGGGACAATGACACACCATGACATGAAAGGAGATGCGATGCTGTAGCTGACCTCATGGCACCAATAAATGCTGATCAATCCCTAATCCTCCCACTTTGCTCATGTGCTGGAGTCTTGGGCACCTTGCAGAAGTGCTTTGCAATCCTGGGCACAGCCATCACGCCTGTCATTACCTCTCTTTTACAAGGTAATCAATAGAGGTATTGGTAAATTGGGTGAAGTGAGAAGCCATTCCATTATGCTCAGAATAAATCCCAAAGTACCACCATTTTCTAATTCTGTTTTATGGCATCCAGACAGGAGCATCCCTTAGCCATCTCCATGATCTTGCTTGCCAGGGTGTGATTAAGGATCACTGATTGACAGCCATGCAAAGAGTAGAAGGTGTATTTTCTGTGTGGGGCAAGACCCACATACTTGGAGCTCAACACTGACATGTTTGGGGAACAGTGAGATTCAGCAGCAGGGTCACGTGTGAGAGGGAGATGTTCATGGAGGGTCAGGAGGGAAAGGAGGGAACCAGGACTTCTCCAGCTTCCTCAACCATATGCCTGTGAGCATGGTCCTCTTTGAGCCATCATTGGTTGGACTCAATTGCTCAGCTGGACATTGAGGGGTGTGCAGTAAGAAGCTGGTGAGCACCCACAGAGAGCCAGGGTGCACGTGGCCACGCTCCCCACAGGCACAGACATGCTGGGCACTGCAGTCTCACTCAGGAATGGGTTGGCAAAGTGGGAGATTAATGACAGATGCGTGTTTATTGGTGCTGCAAGGTCAGCTAAAGCAGTGCCTCATCTATCATGTAATACGCTGTACCATATATCATCACTCATATGCACTCCAAGGCACATTCACATACCACTGACCCCAATAAATATAGCCAAGATTTACTTGTCTATGTTTGCCATGAAGTTTGTCCACTGGCTTTCTTGAGTCGTTCCAGATTCTGCCCACACCCCTAGCCAATGCCCCAGGCAGTCTGGGACATGTATAAAAGAGCTGAAGGCTTCACAGCCTCTATCCAGATTCCTGCTCTTGACTCTCCTGATCAACCAGGTAAGTGCAGCTCCTAGGAGTCCCTTGCAGATCTCTCCCTGCCTCCCTTGACAGAGTTTCTTGCCCTCACCCTTGCCTAATCCCTGGTGCATTTTCCAGGACTCCTTGCCTGCCTGAAAGATGTCCTGCTCCAGCCTGTGTGTCCCTTCCTGTGGGGTGGCCGCCCCATGCCCAGTGGCTGACACCACCAACGAGCCCTGCGTGCGTCAGTGCCAGAGCTCCTCAGTGGTGATCCAGCCCCCAGCCACGGTGGTCACCTTCCCTGGACCCATCCTCAGCTCCTTCCCTCAGCACAGCGTTGTGGGCTCAGCGGGAGTCCCTGCCATTGCTGGGGGCTACGGTGGCAGTTATGGAGGTCGTGGTGGCTATGGAGGTTATGGTGGCTATGGGGGCTATGGAGGCCTTGGTGGCTATGGTGGCTATGGAGGCTATGGTAGCTGTGGAGGCTATGGAGGCTTTGGTGGCTATGGAGGCTTTGGTGGCTGCGGAGGATATGGTGGCTGGGGTCGAGGCCTCGTGTCCTTTGGTGCCAGCTGTGGGAGCTGCTAATCCGCAGGTGGCTCCAGCTGCAGATGACATAGAGCTCCAGGAAAGCCTGTGGTACATCTCCACATAATGCCTTAAGGAAGGACATCCCTTGAACTCTTCTGGAATTCAAAGCTTGGACACCTCATGCATGCTTGTTGCCAAGCATGTTCCTCCTGCCCCCTTCAGTATCCTTTTATGCCTCTCTTCCCATGTCAATATAACCCTATGATGGATGCCTGCTTTTGCACATGGTTGATGCCATTTGCTATGAGATATCAGCTGCCCTTTACCTGATCCATGTCTCTTCTCCCAAATCCTCCCCCCCCCCCCCAAACTGCAATAAAAGCTGTGTTACATTGCAATGTTGACCCTTTGGGCAGCTTCAGGATTTTTGTTTTTCCAGTCATTGTTTCTGGGTTTTTTTATTTTTTTGTTTGTTTGTTTCTTGCTCACATTTTCCATTGCATTTTCAACCCACATGAATGAACCCTTAAGCCATGAAGAATTAGGTTTTGTCTGAATTTATTCTTCACTTTGCTGTTACTATTTCAAGATCAATAATGTGAACAATAATTCTAGAGCGATGATGTGAAATGTTACATCAACACTAATCTGCTTATCACATTTGTGGAAGCTCTGAATTTCTCTCAGAAAAGAGTTTTGAACTGCAAGGTAGGGATGTCCTAGCAAATCATGAGCTTCATTACAAAAGACATTTCAAAAGTGAAATCTTTTTTTTTTTTTGGTCTATAGAGGAATGAAAGTTAAACCAGTGGAATATTTCTTTCCTGTTCCTATTCCGCACCCTCTTCCCACCCAGTCGTGATGCTTGGCATGATGCATTGAGCATTCGCCATGCAATGGGGCTGGTGCATTCATGAGTGCTGTCATCTGTGGGCAGCTTGAGTGCATCCTTCCCTCTGCGACCTCAGGGAAGCTCTGCAGAATGTGTCAGGAGGACATGTGTGGGCTCTGCATTTCTGCACCCTTCTGGCTGCACTGCAATATCCACATCTTGCTTTAGGCTGGAAAAGTTGCTCTGTCCTGAGATGGAAGTGTCAAATTAGCACCTGGAACATTACCCGAGGCCTTGCAGGGATTGCTGTTGCAAGTGGCAACTTCCAGAGACTCAGGCTGGTCCTGGGGAAGTGTCAAATGATCAGCACGTATTTAATGACATTATGTAGAAAAGTATTCCTGAGATTTTGTAACCTTTGCACTTGAAGAATAAACAGGGAAAACCTATGATCGAGGATAAATTTACTATATACTCAATCGATAAGTAAAAGAAGAAGGAAATAATTATGTGATAATGAAAAGTAGGAGGCAGACTTTGGTACAGAAAATTTATTTGGAAAGAGACAGCTTTTCTACAATTCTGGAACAAAATTGTACAGAATTTAAACACCATCTTTCCAAGGGATCAGTGAGGTTCTGTAATCACCAGGGTCAAAGTGATGCAGTCTATAAAAAATGGGTTTTCTTCCTTGGCACAGTTGCTGTGTGCAATTTCTAGCATTCTAAGTCACCACTCTAAGTTCAGTGTCAATAGTATAACTGAAATAAGACAAAGCACAATGTAAGCAGATGACTAAAGTCATCTTTAGAATAACAGAGAATAACAGATCTAAACTAAAGGCAAAATGAGAAAATGCACACATGAACCTGCCTTTCACGGGTGCGGAGCATTCGCAGCTCTCATTTGCAGCCAGACACCACCCAACACTGGGGCTGGTGCCCATCAGCTCCGCCCCCAATTTGCATCTTGATTTTCCTTTGCTGCTTCTTTAAACCACTCTGTGCACACCTCAGTATGTCCACCGCTTCCCAGAGCGGTACGAATTGCATGGATGTGTCCATTGGGAAGAATAGGTGTAGGAGTATTTTGGGGCACACCGTGGCTCAGGTCGGGCGATGACTTGGGGCGCAACTTTCTCAGTTGCTGCCTCCAGCCTCCCCATCGTCTCCGCTGGCAGAGGTGCTGCGGTGGGAGCCTCTGCTAGGGCCACCTCTGAGGGCTCCGAGGCTCCCACGACGGTTTGCTGCGGGTAGGTGGTGAGGATGGGCCCTGGGAAGGTGACAACGACGGGGGGTGGGTATATGATCACCCTGGAGTCACCACAGGCCACGACGCAGGGCTCGTTGCTGCTGGTGGCCAGGGGTTGGGGACACTTGGCATCGCAGGGGGTGGTGCATGCCAGCTGCTCAGAAGCCATTGCCTGGCCGTGGTAAGAGAAAGCCTGCAATTTATTTGCACAATTAGTAAAAACAATAAAAATCTATGCACTTGGTTATTGACACTTCAAAGAGTAGTTCCGAGAGATCTTTAGACAGAGATAATTTGGCTAAAGACAGTAGTTAAGTTCCTTTCGCTATCCACCACCTTTCACTTAGCTTGTATCTGTTTGGCCTTTATAAGCTACTTCAAGCTTGCCCTCTTTCTTTCTTTTGCTCTGGGAGAGCAAAACCCCTCCCTTTTCTTTGTGTGCCGTCTCCAAAACTGACATCTGCTCTAAAACCTCCCAGCCCTTTGTAATGTTTCCCGGAGACAAGTTTGAACTTGTTCCCACAGCATTTATTTTCCTCCCACACAGCTTCTCAGCCTGCGTTTTGTAGATGGAGCATAAGGGAGCAAGGAGAAAAAGATCCGGGTTTTTTAATAACTTTGGGTGTTGAATCATCTCTTTAGCAGCCTGCTTAATTTCCTACATGATTTTCCTTGCAGATTCCTGTTCTTTTCAGGTGCTAAAGTGTTCCACTAAAACACAGAAAAATGTAAGGTAAGAATAAATGGGGGGTTAAAAATACTGGTTTAGTTGGGCACATAACTTAAAATATTGTCAGCCCAAATAAGAAAACTTCAGCTTCAGTTAAGGTTAAACACATTTCATACTGTTTATTTATTTTTCTAGGTTAACTCTTCACATAGAAACTAGTTCTCCATTGTATAACATTGCATTGTATTTTAAGCTTGTAAATCAAAGATGCCTTATTATGATGAATAAGGAAAAAGTATTATTTTACTCCCAGTTAAGTCCTGTGTGCTCCTGTCCTTGAGAACATTTGGAAGACAAAAGTAAGGCTTCAGGCAGCCTTGCAGCTCTCCTTAGAAATAGTTAACAGAAAATGCAGGAAGTTTCTAAAGCTGATAGTGGGCAATTTGGAGCTAATCTCTGAAATCAGCCAGTCTTACCTATGGAGAGGTAAAATACAGGATCCAAAATACGTAGCCAGCAATACTTTCTGATAAATAAGCTACTTTATTGCCAAACATACAGTAAAAACATCCTGAAAACAACTTTAGTTCAGAAGCTCAGTGCTATTTTGCACCAGGTTCTAGCAAAGTGTTGGAACAGGGGAATTGCTGCTGAGCTCCTTGATCTGTTTACTTGTCTCAACTCAGAGCAAAGCAAATCTATCCTGAAATGTTTCATTCTGGGGAGAAAAGCAAAATAGAAGGCAAAAAACATGCATAGCATTTTACCCCAAATACTGAACACAAATTTAGCTTAAAAATTGCTTAATTTAATCTCCGTTAAAACACATTGAAATACTAGTGGAGTTTTAATAGAAATGAATGCTTATTCCCACTGCTACATTAAATGGTAATGGCTAATAATCACTTGGTGTAGCTTGTTGTGACTCCACTTGGTTAAGGATGGCTAGGTTATGAACAGCAGCAGCGCTGCACTTCTAGAGCTACACAAAACTAACTTTGAACAAGGATTTTTACTTCAATAGTTATCTGTGAAACCACCCACCTAACAGCTGCTCAACCCCCCTTGTAAACCAGATAAGCCGAAACAAAGGCAAAATTTGTTCTCAGAGCTCTGTTGAAAATATTTCAGGACTAAGACTGAAATTCCCAATTCCCCCATGAAATTAACAGCCCAAAGCAGTCTGGAGAAGCCCTTTTATTTTTGGATCTTTCATCTAGTATAGAAAGCTTCTGCTGAAAGATGCTTACTAATGTCCCTGAGAGCCAGAATATTTATGCAGGATTTAGTCCCAATTTTAACAAAAAATCCATGATAAAGCAAAATGAAACTCAAGGTTTTTATAGTTGTCAAATCAGACTTACTCAGCGCACCGGAGAGAACAAGTCAAGAGAAGCAGTTAGAAAAAACTTTCATGGAGAGAGTATTTATACCCTTTCTTAGATTGCCTGGAGGAGCTGAGACACCCTTTGTATAAAGGCCTTAATTACTTATGAACCAAACCCTGTTGCATGTATTACTGCTGTAGTTGCAGTAATTGTTTTGTTCACTGTTTATGATTATCTGAAGCTGAGTTGGGTAATAACACAAAATGCAGATGGTAACTTGCAAGTTCTTTTAATCTTGACATTTCCTGGTTTTACTCTACTGATTTCATTAAGAATTAAAAATGCGGTAAGGATTAATAGGCTTCTGGTGACTTATCTTTGCTAAAAAAACAACTGCACGGGGAGCCTCGGAGATGGCAATGCACAGTGTGGCAACACACACAAGATTTCCTTATTGGAAATATAAGCTAACATCTAGTAAATATCTCCATGCTTAGATAAATCTCTAGAAAGACAGAGCTTGTTTTCCATCTGATATAATGTTAATAAGGTTTACGGATGTGTTCTTTGGCCAGGGAAGTATCTGGTGCAAAAACTTTAAAGAGCAAACGTGTCACAGATTTATCTTTTAAATAAAGATGAAGCCATCTCCAATTATGAAGCTTAAAATGAGTAGATTGAATGTTTTTCATATTTCAGATGCATAGGTCAGAGCAGTCTAAATCCACTGGGATATTCTTGCTATTAAAATAATTTTCATGTATGCCATAGTAACAGATGTTTGTGAACTTCTTTTGGAATCTCATTTCCTGATGTCTTCAGAATATTCCTGATAAGCTCCACAGCCCAGGGGATCTTTATGGGCTCCATATAAAATAAGACTAATTAATGTCATAAATGCATTGTGTCATAAACACCATGATGCTGATGGATTTAATTAATTTAAATGTGTTTGGCATTTTGGTGCATGAAACTTCCTTCCAGTGGGAAGAGTGAGTGTGGTGAAGGGATTTCTGGGAATATGGGTGTGCTGCATGAGCACTTAGACAAGTTCCTCCCAGTAGCCTCTGCCACTGGAGGGAGCCACTGTGTGCATGGGAGCCTCCCATCACCATGTGCACAGGGGTGGAGGTGAGTCAATCAGTAGCAGATGGGGTAATGTTCAGCCTGTTGCTATGTGCTGTGGCAGAGCTGGCCTCAGATTTTCATGGTTTGATCCTAACAAGGTAGAATGAATGTCATATGTCAAAGGAGCTCACAGTGTAGCTAAAAATACAGTCTAGATTATTTTTCTTCCCCTCCCTAAGTTATCAGTGCTTCTTGGTTCTAAGTTTTTGATAATTCCTAGCTGGAAGATACAGAATCTTAAAATCATAGAATGGTTTGGGTCAGAAAGGACTTAAGATCATCCATTTACAACCCCTGCCATGGACAGGGACACCTCCCACTAGACCAGGTTGCTCAAGGCCTGACATCTCCCCTCCAAGGTTCACATTGAAACTCTTAGTTCAAAACATCGGTATTTATGCACATACAGCAAGTATGAAAGTCACCCCTATTAAAGGATTCTAGGAAAGCATTCAGGGTTCTTCTCTCACTTGAACTCTGTGGCATTTAGGAGGTTCATGGCACAACTTGGAGCTGAATCCTTGCTGTCATATTAAGATGAAATCCCTTGACTACAAACTAATTCAGTTTTCAGAATTCTCCCGTAATGTAGCAATCCTACGCAAAATTTTCTCTTCTCCGCTTCTTCTACTCCCCCTGCAGTTTGTGTCTAGTGCTCTGTTTAGTACTAACTGCCATAGAGTGACCAAGAAATGTAATAAAGTCAATAAAGTGCAGAGAATAATGCAGACTGCATACACCACAATATAGAATGTTAATATTGTTGGTGCCTATTAATTTTAAATTGTTTTAGAAAATTATATCCTTGTGTAAGACAGGGACAGCAGTAATAATGGCTGTTGCCTAGCTAAGATACGGTTTGTGTGGTCAAACCAGTTCAACTTCAGAGCACAGAAGTTTTGTTTGTAAAGCTGAGTCAGGAGCATTTGCTAATGAAGAAGTAATCAAAGGAAAAGGCTTGGGGATGGATGCTCTGCTGATGCAGGTCTGCAACATTCATTCTCTTCACTTCAAAGACACTCTACTTGCTTACGTCATCTGAACACATACTATATCAGCAAGAATTCTGCCCATTAGACAAGTGTGAACTGAAATATAGGTACAGATTGGTAGCAATAGTTATGTAGTAGCGTATAGATCCACCAGTTCTTGCACTATCGGAAGCTTTGGCTTTCTGATTTTATGCAAACTGCAAGAGAAAGTTGAATAAGCCAAAATTTGAGGCAGTGAATCACAGCCTAATTAGGACAATGTCAGAAATGACCTTGATAAATCTCCTTTAAGGTGGTACTATTGCCCAACACTAGGCGTCACCTACAGCTATTATGATAATATAACTATTTGCATAGGCAATGCATTAATAAATGTTTGTGAAACACTTTCAGTCCTCAAAACATTCCCATGGTGTTTAATTATGCAGGGTGTTTCCAGAAACACCTCATAAATCCTAATTTATGGCAGAAGGAGCATGATTTAACAGAACTACAGCTACTAGAAAAAAAGTAATTCATGGACTGGGTACATGAGAGGATGAAGGATGGTCTTCTCCAGCATATTTGCCATTTTAAGAGAACAGAGGCTTTTCTGAAGGTCTTTTGATAACATTTTGTGGGTAAAACTTTCTTGTATGATGGCTTCATGATGTGTGCAATTGCTGGCTGGCTTCTGGAAGGCTTTCCAGCCTTCTCAGATCCTCACAAGTGTGGAGGGCTGGGACGCACCCCAGCTTTGTCTTTACCACAGGTACTTGGGGCTTAGCAGACCAGCAAAAAAGCCCAAAATACAGTTGGAGACCCAGGACTTTAACTTTTTTTTCTCACTTCTAGCTGGGATAAAACTAAGTCTTGTATACTGAAAAATGGCAAAACTGTCAAAAACCTTATCATTTGGCATAATAAACTTAGAAGAAAGAAATTTTGAAGGCGCACAGAAGGGAAGGTCATAATGTAGGGCAGAAGGCAGACACCACCCTCACTATGTGCTTATGAGAACAGTAGTGAAATGTATTGTAATACAAGAAAATCAGGATGCTAGCTTGTTCAGGGCAAGAAAGCAACTGAAATTATTTAGATGTTGTAAGATCTATTTGGAGTATACCTATGTTGTATGCTCTCGCTGATCACAGCATGATTTTTATCTATTGTTAATCCTGTTTCTTGGTTTATAGGTGGAAACCCGAGTCATGCAGATGAAAGTCACAAGATGCTGAGTTAGCTCTGTAAGATTTGGTCTCCACAGCTCCCTCTGGTTGCCCCAGTCGACATTACACAAGCTGCCTCAGTTTCCTTTTAAGTCTTGAGGTTGGTTTTTTTTTTTAATTACTCACTTCCCAAGCACCCACCTCAACTCTTCATTGTATGGCATTAGGCAGGAGATAGCAAACTGTTTTCCTTCTGTTGTGAGTAAGCCCTTGCCTTCAGAGAATTGTTATCTTTTGTCAATATGCATATAATTATGGATGCTGAAGATGCTGGCTGGTTTCCTAGAGATAGATAAGGAGCAAACCAGGCTGGGTTATAACTGTATAAATCAGCTTTATGTTACCTGTAATGTCACAATTAAAATGAAGGCTACATTGTGTTGGCTATGAAATAGCAACATAAGGGATGTTCCCTGAATTGTATCAGATCTCAGAACATCAGTCTGACAAGAAATGGGGAAGGAGCTGTTGTCACCATTTATAGATCAGAAATGGATGGCACAAAAGTTAAAGGCTGAACTGTTGTTCCAGGTGAGCACAAGTTAAAGAGAAGATAAAGCTGGGCCATTTGAGAAGATGTATGGCAGGGGAATGAATGGAGAAAACAATAAATAATAAACTGAAACAAGAGGGGTTCAGATTGATAAATCTGGGCAAGTCCAGGTTAGTTAAAAGGAAGAAGTTCTTTACTGTGAGAATGGTGAGGCACTGGAACAGGTTGCCCAGAGAAGCTGTGGCTGCCCCATCCCTGACAGTGTTCAAGGCTAGGTTGGACAGAGCCTTGGGCGACATGGTCTAGTGTGAAGAGTCCCTTCCCATGGTGGGGTGTTGGAACTAGATAATCTTAAAGTCCTTTCCAACCCAAATCATTCCATTATTCTATATAAACAGGAGGAAAAAATTGCCCATGAAGGGAACCCTAAGCATTATGGTCTGAATTCAGAGCTGATCCTGCTTTAAATGAGAGGTTGGATGGCAGACATAAGAAAATGTTAGAAATGCAGAATTAGATCTTCATCTGGCACAGGTTTGCTTTATTAAGCTTTAAAATCTGTCATTTTCAATCACGTTATCTAAAATACAGTGTGCAGATTTTAGATGTTGACTTAAAGCACAGTTATTTCTTAATGCGTAGCCAACATACAGAATCAGTCTTGATGTATAAGAAGAAAGGATAGTTTTGAGTTGTGTGGTATCAGAGCTTGCTGAAACACTGGTGATTTCTAATACCATAGTGTGGTGCCTGTAGAAGATGTTGTACAGCCTTCACAAAGTTCTTTGAAAGTATTTGTGCTCATCCGTCAACAGGATATACTTAACAAGTGAATTTTAACCCTGCAGGGGAATCCCACACATTCATTCATCTCAAATTTTAAGGACAATTTATGGCATGGAAATTTGAAGTTATTTAATCAGGAAAAAACCACAGGAATGTAAACAAATCGTGCAGGAGAATGAATGGAGTATTTTTAGCAATCTGTGGGTGTAGCAGCTAAATCTGATGTGATTCATCCAGTGTACTCCCTAGCAGACCTCAGGCTTCTGTTGGTTAGAGGGTGAGAAATACTGTCCAGCACAGACCTCTGCTCTCACATATCTGCCCCGGGGGTCTGAATTTTAATGGGAATTGAAGTACTCACAGGTCAAGGTCTAGAACTAATGATGACTGTATTAACAATGTATCAAGAATGAAGATTTTATGTGTAATTTAAAGTGATGTTATTACTTGATATTTGAATGTAAGGAGTCTGAAAAGAAAAGTTTTGATTCATCCTCTTTATTTGTTCCAATCTTTTGTGTGAGAAAGGCAGAAACATGTTTGAGATCAGGATTTTGAACTTTTCTTCTATATATAACTGTAGGTAGGTGTTATTGCTGGAAGGTTCCTTGAGAGGGCAGACCAAAAACTTGGTATGAACAAACACAGAATCATAAAATCATGGAATGGTTTGGGTTGGAAAGGACCTTCAGATCATCTAGTTCCAGCACCCTGCCATGGGCAAGGATGCCTCACACTAGACCATGTTGCCCAAGGCTCTGTCCAGCCTGGCCTTGAACACTGTCAGGGATGGAGCACTTACCACTTCCCTGGGCAACCTATTCCAGTGCCTCGCCACCCTCACAGTAAAGAACTTCTTCCTTATATCTAACCTGGACTTCCCCTCTTTAAGTTTAAACCCATTACCCCTTGTCCTATCACTACAATCCCTATGAAGGGTCTTTGTCTGGCATCCTTTTAGGCCCCCTTCAAGTATTGGAAGACTGCTGTGAGATCTCCATGCAGTCTTCTCCAGGCTGAACAGCCCAACAATGTAAAAGATATGAATTTAGAAAATGAGCAAGAAATGACAAGAATTTAAGAACACTCTATCCTGATCCTGCACATAGGTGAAGCTCTCTGAAACTAGAGAGGGAAAGAGAGGGATGATGTGGACAATAGGGAATGGGGAGTCTGCACATGGGAAAGTTTTTGAGATGATGAACAATCCCTTTGCACATTCAAGGCTTATCAGATCTAAATGAAGAGCTACTTTATAGTAAAGATATGATTCCAGGACATCTAAATGGAGTTACATGATATTAACTTTATAATAAGCACTTTGCCAATGTAAATCAATACAAAGCACTTACGAAGTATTTCGAAACTCTTTCCTTGAGGACACTTGGAGATTTCCGAGTAAATGACTTTGCCCTGGCTGACCCTCAGAGAGGCATTCCACATGTTAGAGGTAGCTGGGAGTACAAATCTGATTAAATCAAAACCCAGGCTGTAAGGAACCCAGGCTGTAGGGAAACCAGACTTCTAGTACACAGTCTGGGACCCTGTAATCCTTCCCCTTCCTGTAGACTACAGCCATGTGGAGCTTTCCATCACTGCTGCACGTGCCTGCCCTCCTTTATAGCATGGCTATTGCCCAAAGGCCTGGGCCACATAGCAGTGGAGTGTATTCACAGCAAAATTACACGTGGCACATATATGTCGGGTAATTCATGGTTATGTTGACCAGCACAGGTTTTGCACAGAACCTTAGGGAAGGAGAAAGAAAGGACAGACACAATCTACATCCAAATGAGCAGGGGTTCTCCATCATGACACTACAACAAGCACCTAAATCTTTAGGACAAGTGTGGTGGTGGTAAACACTGGTGTAACTTTAGTGGTGGATGGTAGCTATTAGTGTTTGGCTTGCTGATCTGCTATTAAATTCACCACAGCTGGAGACCCATTCATGGGGCTAGACTGTTACAGGGCACTGATATTCAAAAGACATGAATAACAACCTCAAGCTGCACCAGGGGAGGTTTAGGATGGATATTAGGAACAATTCCTTCACTGAAAGGCATTGGAACAGGCTGCCCAGGGCAGTGGTGGAGTCATTGTCCCTGGAAATCTTCACACACTGTGTAGATGAGGCCCTCAGTGACATGGTTTAGTGGTGGCAGTGTTGGAAGAACGGTGGCACTTGGTGAGCTTAAAGGTTTTTTCCAACCTGGTTGAGTCTATGATTCTGAGCTGAGCAAACTGATCATAGTGCATACTGCATTGCTGAAGGAAGGCAAGATGTCTGATTTCCACTCCCTTGGGATTTGTCCCATGACCTTTAGAACAAAGCATTGGGGTGATTTCTTTAAAACTAAAAAAAAAAATAAGCTCATGCATGTATTTCTAAATTGAAGGTGTTGCTCAACAAACACCTTGGTTGTCTAAATCTGAAGGCAGAGGCTTAGTTTCGCAATGCTCTGCATGTGTACAAATATAATTAATGCTTATGAAGTATTTTGAAAACTATATTTGTTATTACTGAAAGGATCGAATAGGAGCCACCTGAATTGAGTCTGATTTACGGGAAAAGAAGTGGCAGGTTTAATTTGCAGGCTCCAATAACTTGAGTAGACTAATATGGAGAAAATACCCTAGGCGATGGGAAAGGCTGTTAGAAACTGTCCCCTGGGAATTACAATGATGAAAAGGTCTAATGCTCAGCCTAATAACTCATTAGTCCCAACTATTACTGTATGCTGGCCAGTATATATTCTTTGTGCTATGAAGTTGCATGTATCCACATTACAGATCCTTTTTTGCACAAATTCTCCCGAAGAAATGACCCAGAGAAAGGGTTATAGTGCCCTGCTGCTGCCTGTTCATATTTGGTCAATATTTGTTCTATTTGAACAGAATCATAGAAATAACTGGTTTGAAGAAGACATTTAAGATCATCAAGTCCAACCATTACCGCAGCACTGTCAAGTCCATCACTGAACCATGTCACTAAGGGCCTCATCTACACGCTTGTTTAAATAGGCTGGGAAATTCCTCCTAATACTTCAATTAATTAAAATCTCTTCATCTTTAAGAGCCTGGGAAGGAGTGGGGAGGAGGTTTCGCAGTGCTCTGTGCTGCAGAGTCTGCCAGCTTTCTGTGACCTGCTTCAGAGGTGTACTGGCCCGCCACTGAGTAGGGTGAAGCACCCTCCAGAGCCAGCAGCATCTTTCTTCTCTGCAGTTTGGCTGAGGTCTCAAAACATGCAAAAGCTTATAAATATTGAGTGGTGACTTAGTTAATGCTGATATAAGTATTGAGCCTCAGGAAGGTGACAACACCTCTTATAGTGGCACTCACAAAGGTTCAAAAATAAAATGTAGAGCAAAAGGAAACCCCAGAAGTGTATGCTGCATGGCAATATTTAATGGGAATGAGAAGCTGAATATACATGTGCAAAATGAGATGGATAGGATATAATCAGAAGAGTTCCAGGACTTCATGAGGGTCTACAATGAATCTCCAGTTCCATGATTTTACACAGAATGTTCTTCTTTGCTGAGTTATTTTATGAAGATACCTATTATTACAATTGCTTGAAGTTGGAATTTGTTTTTGCCCTGGCTTGCATCAAATGAGGTATAGGCAGAAAAATAAGATGGAAAACCATTGCATCATGGGTCTAAGCAGAAATAAAGCACAAGAAAGGCTTGCAAAATGCCTTGTCTTAAGAAATGCCAAGTAGCGCTGATTTTTTTTTTTTAATTGCAAATGCTGGTTCCACAAAATATACAAATGAATGTGTATTTTGATAAAATTGATTTTGGAACCCAAGATTTTTAGTCATCTAATTTTGAAATATTTGGTGGTTTTCATTTCAGGACAAATTGCTAATAGAAAGTCAATGTTGGCATAAAAACTTGAATTTATTGAAATACATTTTTCTCAAACCAAAAATGTTTTTGTCTTATTTTTTTTTTTAAATCTCATTTCTTGGAGCATTCTATTTTCTATTTTTTTTTAAATTTATTTTATTATTTCATTCTAATTTTGAATAAGATCAATAGTGAAAAATCAGTTTCTTGAAGTTTGGAAATTCAAGTCCTCATGCAGGTCTAGTGCCAGGAAGCCAATGCTTTATTGACTCTACTGGGAACTGTAGGAACTCAGCACTTCTATAATCCATTATCCATAAACTTAGTCGTGATCTTTCTTATTGTTCAGTACTGCTTTTCACTTTATCCACAGATATCCATGCAGGATTTAGGTTGGTCTGCAAGTTCTATAACAAAAGGGTATGGACAAGTGAGGAAAAGAAGGATTAAAGTTTCCTATATCATAAAATGAGTTACATGCTGTCCCAGAACCACACATACCCCTAAACCCATTAAATCCCCTGGAACCAAGCAAGTTTCTGACGTCGAACAATGCAGTAGATCCCACTATGGTTTGCTGAGGAAAAGTGGTGAGAGTTGGGCCGGGATATATCACGGAATACACTGGCAGGTCAGGCTCCACTATGTCCATTATTGTATCAGGGTATTTTATGACATAGGTCTCATTGGAGGTGAGGGCAAATGGCTCAGGGCATACCAGCCCAGGTGGCAGGCAGCACTCGTAGGGAGACATGGGACAGATCCACCCCTGTAACACAAGAAGGGGAGAGGAGAAAAGGCAGTTGTTAGTCTAGCAAAAAGTTTATGTATGAGACATCAAGATTTTGGGAAGACAGATTTGCATGCTGGATGTCATGGTTGATGGCAAAAGGGAAGTTGCTCAGTTCGTGTGATAGTTACGTTTGTCCAGTTTCCTTTTTCCACCCACTAAATCTCCTTCCTAAATAACCCTTTTGAACGGCATTGTTTCAATATATGATGATGTTTTCCAGATCACCACTGTTTTCATCCTGAAACACTCTTCTGCTATTGCTTGTCTATTCTTCTTCTCTTACTCCTATTACCAATTCAAACTGTACTGAAAGCCACAACCCAAACTCAACTCCAGTTTTTAAACTTCAGTTTTAATCCTCACTGCTCTGGCAAACCAAAACATAGGGGGTGAAGCCACTTGCCTCATCTCACCTGATTAGAAGTGGAGCAGTATGATCTGGGATGGAGATCCACCCATCTTTTATTAGACACATTATATACCATCTAAATTACAGTATCTTATATTTGAAATCACACAGCTGTTTAAAACTACACCTGGTATGAAGGCCAGATTTTCCTGGGCATTGTATAATTACAGATTAACAAGATGTCCTTGCCCTGAATTGTGCCCACACTAATGAGGCACAATTCAGTAACAGACAGAGTGAGGGAGAAGGGATAATTTCCTTCACTTTATCTTTGTGAAACTGATGTAGAAGAGACTAAGGGCTGGCATAAAAAAATTTCCTGAACTGTTTCCCCAAATGAGTCCCCACAATTACCCCAGGAGACAAAATTCAAAGGTGGTTTCATGTGTCTAAACATCTTGTTTTAGTACACACTATAGCTGCCTTCTCCAATCCTGAGGGCTGCATCTTCAGCTTTTTCCAATTGACCTTATGCCTTTGACTTGAAGGTAAGAAAAAGGCAACAACAATACCAGCTAAAGAGCTGGATCTGAAATGACTGGTTTTGCCTTTGGAAAAAGAATTCTTACTACAGATCAGTCTAAGGGTAGAGGTCTTTCAGCTCAACCTAGTATCCCTGAGAAGGGGTGAAAAGGAGCACTTGTATGCTCCTTCTAGATTTAAAACTCAACACTATAAATATGTTTCAAACAAAGCCAGCAGAAAAATGGCCTTTTAGTCAGAAAAAAAAGTTACAGGCTTTGTAGGATTTTGAAATTATTTATGACAAGTTCTCCAGCTGTTAAAAGAAGCTTCCTTGGAGACAGCTGAGAGTGAGAAGACATAAAAATTGTATATAAAAGAATACAAAGATTATATTTCTTCAATGGCATATTTTTTCATCAATAACTTCTTTAATGAAATCTAGTCTTTATAATATGAAAAGGATGTATGCAAGTCTTCAATTGAGACTCTTTAGAGTTCTGAGGGTGTTCCATATGCTATACATGGTTTAAATGAACTGCTGTCCTGAACGCTAACGTAGTTTGCAAATGCCATCTTTCACCTCTGAAGTGTAAAACACTAAAGGACAATAAAAAGGCTATTTCTGGCTGAATACCCCCTTGCCGTTTCCTAAGTTTCACCTATCATTGGACAATATTTAGATAGCAATAAGTAATTGATTAAAAATTGACTTACCTGTATCACCAAGGAGAAGAGTTTAAGAAAAGTGATTAGAAGAGTTCTAGGTAGCAAATGCTTTTATACACATAGTCAAATTGCCTGGAGGATGTGACACCCTTTTTGCATGAAGTCTTAATTAGTTGCAAAACAAACTTTGCTGCATGCATAACTCCTGCAAGTAATGAAACTGTTTTGCATGCTGTTTGTGTTTGTTACCTATTGGACCTTCACATTGTGTGCTAAATACGTATTACACCCTGCAGGCAGGATTCACTTAAACATTTCATGCGTCAAAAAGAACTTGATATACTTCATTAACCACATTTCAGTTAGATCATGAGTTGATCAAACATTCTTTTATTTACATTTTCAGGGTTTTTTTCCCCTTCAAGGAGTTCAAGGGAACACCAGTAGCACCATTTGCTGGCAGGAAGCAGGATTTTATTTTCATTTCCCAAACCTGACAGCTTGTCTGGTGGGGAAGAGATGAGAGTATTCCTCTGAAATGCTTTACAGGGCATTAAACTTGGCAGTATACAGCCATTATTCTCAAGGAATATTTATGGATGAGGAGAACAACTCAATAAATTCAAAGCCAAGAATGAGTCTGATCATCTCTGAATAGGATTGACTCCTAGGCAGTGAGCTCTGTGTTATCTAATATTTACTTTAGTTTTTACAGATAACACTTGCATCATATTTCAGCAGAGCTTTTGGATTTGTTTCAGGTCTCTTTGCAGGGTTTGACCATGTTGCAATTAAAGGCAGGTAGATGCCACCCACGTCTTCTTGCCACTGACTCAAAGTGAAGCCAGGGAGCATCACAGAGCTGGCTTCCTGCTTTTCTTTCTTTTTTCCTTTTCCACCCAACTTTTTGACCAGGTTCAAAAGGGCAGTTTTACAGGGAAGGTTGCAGTGGGCTGTACTCTGAAACTGGTGTTTCCATCCAGGCTGTTTTAATGTGGTAATACTAAAGTGAAGATTGCCAGTGGGGGCAGGGGGAAGCACATGAGAAATAGCTCTATCCAGTTGAGAACCTAACACAAAGGAGAGATGTAACTTTAACACAAGACTACCAAGAATTGTAGGAAATGGGGGCTGTCAGTTTGCCAAGATTTTTATGAATGAGCCAGACATGTGGATTTAAAAATGGGTTTATAAACTCTAGAAAGAAGAAATTAATATGACAGAAATATTATGTTAAAGGAGGAGAGGGAAATTAGGATTCACATGGATGCAACTTTGAAAAAGCCACCATCTAGGAGCTTTCTGGCATAACTGTCACTTGACATGCTAGCTTGTAAATCAGAAAGAGGTTTTTTAATACATAAAAGGTATTCTTAATTAAAATCTTATTATAATACCAGGAACAGGGATCACTTAACGTATCTCAGGACACACTTAAGTACAATACAACTTGCTGTGTTGCATACCTGGTACACAATGCTTTATCTGCATAAATGACTGGGAATCAGTCTGAAATCTTTTGTTTTGTTCACAATTTCCTGTAAGTGCTTTTGCCTTAGGACTTAGGACCCCAGCTAACATATCAAGCTATAGACAATTTATGATATGAAGGAAAAATTTAAGCGAATAATAATTATGAACAAAGGAATCTTTCCTCCCAGTTTGCAAGGCAAGGAAGGGGGCATGTCACCTTTCTAGCATCACTCAGTTGCCCTCAACTTTAAATATAAATCTTGTGAAAGAGAACTAACAGTTTTGATAATCTTTGCCATGAGGTTCCAGGGCCTGATGGTTGCTTTAAGATGGTGAAGTGGGGCTAAACCACTTTTTGGGACTGGAGTAACTAAGAAAATTGAGCCAGCTGAGAGGACACCAGTGAGGACGCCTCTGTTCAGGGCAAAGGGTGGTATTCTCACTTTATCCTGACACATGGGAATCCCTAAAGGCTCCTTCTTTAAGGGATAGAGGTGAACCAGCTGCTCTGGCAAGGGCAAAGCTCTAAGGCTGAAACACAGTATTTTATTAACATTTCACAGCTCTGCAGAGAGAGTCAAGGTGGATGCAAATTTGCATGAAGCAGTATTTTTATCTGTGGCTGGTTTTCCCATGCTTTTGTTTCTTTTCCTCTCTCTTTGCTCCATCCTGGTTAGAAAGCTTCATGCTTAGGCTGGCTACCTGTTACATACATTGTGCTCTTGCCTGTGCATTGCCATGCCTTCAGTTCTTGTGGTGATTACTAAAGCATTTATATTGATTTGTCTAAAATATTTCAAAATCAAATCTATCTGCTTGGTTCTATGAGGGGAAAAGAATGCCTATTCCCTCTGCACAAAATATATAAGTTAGACCCTTTCTTATTTGCTGAAGGCAGCTGTTCTTCAGGGAGGCAAAGTTTTTTTTTATGTACGCTTAAGAGCTCTGTCTCTTGTCTCTCACATTGATTTTGAGCACGTCAATCTATGGAGAAATACCATGGAGTGAAGCAGGCGCTTTTTGCCAGGTGGCCAACCAAAAGTCAGGAGTAAGAAGGTGGATTTACATTTAACCCTTAGTAGTGTTTGGGCTTTTCTTGGTTTTGGGTTTGTTTTGTGGTTTGGTTTTTTTTTGAGTGAAAAGTTACTACATCTTAGTGAGGTTGATTATTTTTAGGGCCATAATAAGAAATGGGGGAAAAAACCCAAGTTTTCTGATTAAAGAAACCAGGACATGGGGTTTTGAGGGCTTCAGTCAGGCAAAAGGGAACTAAAAGCAGGTGGGAATGCCCCATGATTTACTTCTGATTAATTTGCCTAAGCACTGCTCTGCCATTGAGGAGCTGTGTAACATTAGGCTGTGCAGCAGGATTTATTAGGCTGAAAAGACATACATACATATACAGGGAGATTAATAGATATGTTTATTTTCAGTCAGAATTCATTTAGTAAGATTTGGGTCCTGGAATTTAACCATGGATAAATAAATGATTGGTTGTACCAACCTAAAATACACACAATGTGCTGCTCATATGCTAAGTGAAGATAAACCTTAAAAGTTTGTAGGTAAAAAAAAATATATATATATACATATATGCTTTCTAACTGTCTGTAAACCAGCACAGACATGTTCTTAGAGAAACGGAAATGCCTGGCAAGAAAAGCCTATGCTGCCAACTATGCTCATCTTCTGTATCTGGGATATTTTGTGCCATTAGTCAAGGTTTAGCACAACTCATGCTCCTCTTATGGGCCTTTTCTTTTCTAAATACTGTCTCAGAGACTGCTCAGTGCTTCATGTTCATTGCACCCTCTTTTTACAGCCCTTTGTGCACTTTGTGCCATAGTATATGGAGCTCCTTGAGACTCACTCTCTTTGCAATTTTGGGCACTATATAAAATACTACTTCACACTTCCTTTGCATCTTTAGTTTTCATTGCCTTTGGCAAATCTTAATTCTAATTATTATCTAGGTTTAATAGTGAAGCACAGAAGTTAAATGAATTGTCAGAGGTCACTTGGTGAGCAAATGGAACAGCCTGGAGTAAAACAGGCTTTCCTCATTGGCATTTATCATATTATTTGTAATTTGAATTCGTGCAAGTCTTTGAAGTCTTAACTGAGATTGCATTGGGCAAACAAAGGGCAAGTCCCCACACCAAACAACAAGCATTCGAACTGATTACACCTGAGAAACAAAAGAGAAGGGATTACTTTTACGAAAGCCATGCTAATGCACAGGGATTAAGGGAGGGGCTCTCAGTATAGGGAAGTACTTTTTGATATGTCCTGAAATGACTTTTCTAGTTTTACTCAGGAAATCTGTGACAGTTGGGAAGTAAACACGCTCCTAAATGTTAATAAATTGTTTAATTTTAAGAGTACCCACTATATTCACATTCTTCCAGTGCTGTTTCCACAATAAACTGAGGATTTGGTGTAGCAACTCAGTCTATAGGGTAAGTGAAGTGTGTACAACCCCAGCTAAGCCAGTGGTCTGGGCACCAGGACATCATTCTTTCTGGGATAGCCATGTTTACTGGAAAGATAAGGGACTTGAAGTTGCATCTGAAGAGGTAAGTGTCCAAAAGGGTTAGAAAACCTAGTGTAGTGGAGATCCACTTAGCCTGAACAAAGCACAGCAATTCAGTAGGGCTGGAAATTCTCAAACTGTGCTTCCCCTGCTCAGAATAAATAGGGAACATTTTCTTTTTTTTTTTTTAGGTTTTTTTTTCCTCTTTCCATGAACGAGATGAAAAACTGCCAAGTTTTTCAAAGCTGCTTAAAGTATTTTAGACACCATCACTGGTTAAAATCCATGGCTTCATTTATGTATTTTGAAACCTAACCTGCCACTTAAGAAATCTGCAATTACCAATGCTTTCAAATTACAAACTGTGGAGTAATAACCTTTGTTAAAAAAATAATAACCTTTCAATAAAAATCGTACATCAAAATTCATCCCCTAGGTAATGGTTGGTTACCAAGGAATGATTGTACTGACGTGGATTTATCTGCTTTTCTGAAGAGAACAGTAAAAGAGAGGGAAAACAAAGAACAGAAATAGGAGGCCTATTATTGGGAACTTTCTTAACTTAATTGAAAGATTAAAGAAGCATCTTGTGCATGAGGTCCTCATTAGCTACTCAGATTATTTTATTCCCCAAGAGTAAATTCTACATGCGTCAGACTAGCCTGACTTGCGCATTTTCTGACCTTCACATTCGTTCATGAGAGTTGTACTAGAGCCTAATCTTTTGCTCAAAACATTCTCCTGCCTCCTCTGAAAAGGCCTCTAAGTCTTTATTAAGGGTCTTGATTTTGGTATTCCTTTACAATATGATTAGTTAAGCTCTTTCTGAGACGTTTGCTCTAAATGAGAACAGAATTAAACTGAGGAGGTCATGGATGTTTATACAATTATTCTCTGATTTTCGTACATAGTAAGCGAGCAAGTACATGTTTTTGTAAGTTCTGAGAAGGTTCAGGTTTTCTCTGCAACAAATTTCATCAGTTGTGTCTTCTAAGAATTCTGGCAGCAACAAAGCTACTTTTCAAATTAAAATCAAACAAAAAAGTAGTATGATGCAACAGCCTTAATACATAACTAGAGAATATGAACATTAATAACTTTGACACGTATTTCAGGGTGACTTTGTAAGTCTATTTTAAAACACTGCAATCATGCTGGATGCTTAAAATATGGTAATAAGTGTTTTGCATATATAAGTCATTAATGAGAGTTCGCAAAGTGCTTTGAAAACCTTTAATCTGAAACTTCTGCAGGGTGTTCCCAATGACTGGCACTGTTTTGGGATCTTTACAGAGACATCTACTTTACAGGAATGATTTAGATGATGAGGACCACAGATTGGATGAATTATATATATATATAAAAATGAAATTAAATAGTTTTCAGAGGAAGGTGGTGGAGCATGAATGCTTTTTATACTGAATCTCCCAATCTTCCACAAGATAAAATGGTATTCCAGCAGGGGCAGCATCTTGCCCAAAGAAATTTACTTGTAGAGTTACAGCAGATTGTACATTATACCTGCAAAGAGAGTTTTCTTATACCCAGCTAAAATGTAATACCAGTATTAAGAGAGAGAAAGAGTCCTCTTTGCCATTCAACCTTGTCCAAACAGCTGAGCCTGTTTGCTGCAAAATTATACCACCTGTCTGAGGGTAGGATCGACCTTTGGAGTATAGAAGTGCTAAAACTAAGGAGCAAAACCTCCCAGACTCCTTCTCCTTTCAGGGTAATGTGAACTCACTCTCTGTAAGCATTGCAATTTCCTTGGATGTGGCTGCTGATGATGATAAAATTACAGCCATGATCTTTGGTATTTCTTCATACAGAGTTTAGTGATTCCCTGTAATCCAAGGTCTGAGATCCCCATGAGTCTGGCCTAGGAGCTGGGTGAACTGCAAGAGACATTCAGGGAGACAGAGTTAAGTCACCCAAATCATTCCTGCTTTATAGTGCAAGTTAAGGTTTGCTCCCACTGGAAGATGATGAGATTTTGGTTGCCAAAGCCACAATGCCTCAAAACACATAAATTTTTAGAAATTATTTGCCTAGAAAACAAGGTTCCAAATTTGAAGCCAGAAGTAACTAGTAGTTTTGAGAGTCTATTTATGCTTTCCAAGCAGTGCATTGCAGCTCCTGGCCCATCTGTCTTCTGTCCTTTTAAGTACCGCATCTAAATATGGTTTGATGGGAAAGATGACAGGGGAACAAGATCATCAGACTGATGACAGGCAGCTTACTAAAACTTCTTGCAGTTGTGCCATTGAAGACATGCTGGCTCTTAAAATACACTCACAGAAAGGGAATATAATCTGCCACTGAGATGATTTATATCCTGAGAAAAAAATGAATCCAAATTATAAGGCTTCAGCACCTTCGTAGTGTTGAAATCATTGCAATAACATACAAACCCATGGAATGGAGTTTATTTGCATCACTGGTGTCATGTTATTGTCACATAAGACTGTAAGGGGTGAGTGGAATCTAAAATGAATGTAGTGTAGGAAAAAAAATGGAAATTAAACAAAATAAAGCAGTATAAGGCCAGGAATCCTGACCTGATTATGAACTGATTAGTGGAATGACATATGTGACTTTGATCTGTTTATCTTAAAGAGATATTATTACTCAATTCATGGGTGTCAGAAGCCAATACCACACTTCAAGTATAATAACATAGTGCTCTGAATGTATAAATCATTAATGAATACTTGTGATATGACATTTGATCCAAGGAGGACGCAGAACTTCCTGATAAGAGTTATTGCCCTAGGGATCCCTCCAACACACCTAATAATTTAGGAGGGATTTACAGAGAAGAATTTTTACTGCTCTATTAGAGAAGCAAACAAGGAGCAGGTAAACAACTCCAGACAGGAAATCTGTCTTTAGGGAAGGGCAGGTCTCAGGGTACGTGAGACACTTTCCCTGACTAACTCGCTCTGTAACAGCTACAGATTTTGACGTAACAGCCCAAAGATGAGCTACGTGGGGACTGGAAGGAGAAAAAGTCTTTGTCATCCTTGGTGGCTGTAGCTTTTCATCCTGATTCCTGCTGGCAGACCCCTTAATCAGAGATGACACCCAAATAACCATCCCAGATGCCAGCCCTGCTTGAATGCAGAATGGCAATCTGTCAGGAAGGGTTAGGATGGCCAGAAATGTCCTTTCCTAAAGAATAAGAAGCAAAATACTAATTTCTGTCTAGACAGCACATTGAAAAAGAAGTGATTACATGACACCAAGATTTTCAGTGCAATAAAGTGTCATGGCAAGTCTCAGGCCCTTCCTGGTCTAGCCTGAAGGAGCTCACTTACAGTCAGATCACTGGATGTGAATTTTCACTAGGAATCTGTGAAAACAGATGTGTGGCTTTTGCTCTGGAAGTAAGTAACTTGGTCTTCTAGTTGAACTGAAGACGTTATGTTTCACTGAGAAGGACATGCTATGAGAGACAAAGGGAGAGAAGCAATAATTTTGTTGCCCAGTGATGCTGTATTACATAGTCATAAGAATTTAGAGTAGCTATGGATCTGCTCCAGAAGTCTTATACAAGGTTATTATTATGACACATGCAAAACTACTTTTTAATGAAAAAATTCATAACCTTGGTTTCTGAAGCTATTACATATTGCCTGCTTAGGGAGTAACCATGGCTCTCCAATTTCAAGTGATGGTATTAGCCAAGTGACACAACTATTCAAATTTTGTCATGAATATTTTGGGATCTGCTTTGAAGCTGTTTCCTTTAAAAAAGCCAGTGGAGAAACTTCAGTACTGTTTCACAGCCTTAGGGATCTGCAGGCAGACACACCTCAGTGGCTTCTAAATATGTAATGGTAGTAAATGGAAGATCGAGATTCTGATACTGCTCAGAAGACAACTAAGTGAAATATACTTTTTTGAATGAAAGAATATTTTATAAAAACATTTCTATTAATCCTGGTATTGATCACTTATTCCACCTCAGTGATTACCGTAGGATGCATTCCCAATGAATATGGTTTTTCTCTGAACTGAATTCTTAGGATAATACAAATAAAATCACAAATCTGGGTGTGATGTTTTGTGGGAACTGTGCTGGGTGGATAATTTTATCCTTTCACCATTAGCTGAATCCTTCTTTTGCTTTAGTCATTAGGTGTATTAGGCTCTGTTTTAATGAATGAAATCAAACATTTCTCTCTTCAGAAATGTTTTATGTAGTAGTGGAAATATTTCAGCTTCAGACTTCCTTCATTTTCTTCATTTGTTTAGCCAAAATTGCCACCTCAAATTATTTGAATGTAGTAGAAATGATTGCTTGCCACACCACCTGAATGAAGCATTTGGTTTTCTGTGTTTGGGTATGGTAATAAATCAACCGAAAGTATGTGTCCAAGCAATTGCATGATGTCACCTTCTCACGCGTTCACAATTGCTTTAATTTCTTTCCTACAGCAGAGTTGACTGAATACTGTAAGTGGACGTCCTGGATACCTCCTTGTTATGCCAGTACACAAAACTTTAACATATTACACCCCTAATTATACCAGGGAAGTAACTTGTACAATAGCCCAGATAGCCCATATCCAATACCAGATGCTGAAATCTTTGTAGAACAATTCTGGTTTGCTTCAAAAAAAAACACAAACCCACAAAAAACCAACCAACCAACCAACCAAAAAAAAAACAGCCAGATTTGCTGTGCTAAATGCTGAAGTCAGCATCTCTCAACATCTGCAGGACTTTTTTCCCCATTGAGTTTCATCTCAAAAACTTAATGGAATGTTTTAGTATCTTGTATGTCTCAGTACCTGGATGATTCAAAGACCTGATGTGAGAAGAGTGTTTTCTGTACTTCATAGGTGTCTGGACTGATTGATATTGCACAATGGATTTTAATTGATATCTTGAATGTGCAATTCAGTACCTGGCCAGTCGAAAGAGCTGACCTATTTAACTCATTATCCTTGCAATGAGTTTGAACATGAATCCTTAAAGTCTGAAAGTTTCCAGTCGTATGTTGGTGAGAGACTTCTCAGTTTGTCTGATGTCAGGAAAGGATTCTTCTAAGAGGCAGCTGCTTCATTTTCTGACTCCAATTAAAAACATGAGATATCCCCTAAAAGGAGCACGCCTTCTGCAAGAAGGGAAGGAAAAACCACTCACTGAGTCTTTAAAGAAATTGCTCTGTGGCTCAAGGGGAAAATTATTTCTAAAAATGGCTTGAAGTGTTTAGTTGGCTTAGAAGAACATGATTTTCTATGATTTTTAAACATTTTGATGGTGCCATGTTGTGTATTGGGAGTTAACTACTTCCAATTTTTGGGAGAGTCTATAAAATGAGGAAGTAGTGAAAAAATAAGCTATAATATATCATAATATAACCATATCAATACCTAAATATAACCATGATGTGCTTGCAAAAATCAAAGAGTTGAAAGGTGAATTCAAGTTTTGGTACCATGCAGGGTATCTGACCTATTTAGGCTTTTACCTAAAGAAATATTTCATTTCTATTAACAGATTCAGGATGTGGTGCAATGCAAAGGAACAGAGAAAAATACCTGGAAATGTATTTGTGCAAAACTTGCACATTTTCCAATTAAGATGAGTCTCACATCATTCTAATTGGAAAATGGCCCTGTGAAAGCCAAGCCAGTAGCTAAAATGACAGAGGGAGGAGGAAAAATACATTGCTTTCCAAGCAGATCATCATAAATGTCTACCTGAATCAACAGTGCTGTGCAAGAAATGCATTTGATCTCTAATTGTGTCACATAAAATAAGTCTCTGTGGTGGAATCGGCATGCCATTAGCAAGGAAATGAGGAGGCAGCATTGCAACTACGAAATCAAAGTGTACTTCAGTAGCAGAGAATGCTTTCCATACATGATGAGCTTGTTGGTAATACATTACTATGCACAAAGGATGCCTTTGGGCCTGGGGCAGTCTAGACCAGTATAAAAAGGCAGTCCAGCTGCAGGCTCCCTCATCCACTTCTCTTGCCTTCTTCTCCTTGCTGAACAAGGTAAGTAGCAAGTGCCTCTGTCAATTTCTCTTCTTTGCCTTTTTTCTCTCTTTCTTGTAGCTTTTCTGAGAGCCTTGCTCCTTGCCAACATCATGGAGGATGGGGAAGGTCTACAGCTTTTCTTGCAGCAGCTTCTTAAAGACCAGGAGACTTTAATTTCTCTTTCTCCCTACACAGGCTGTCCCTGCTCTCAAGACTGTGCCTTTGCTCTCACTTAGTAGGCTGTCACTATAATGCTGCCTGTGCTTTCCCTGCTCTCTCTCCCAGGTCCACTTCCATCCCACAGCCATGTCCTGCTACGATCTGTGCCGTCCCTGTGGGCCAACCCCACTGGCCAACAGCTGCAACGAGCCCTGTGTCAGGCAGTGCCAGGACTCCAGGGTCATCATTGAACCATCTCCCGTGGTGGTGACCCTTCCCGGACCCATCCTCAGCTCCTTCCCCCAGAACACCGCCGTGGGATCCTCCACCTCTGCTGCTGTTGGCAGCATCCTGAGTGAGGCAGGAGTGCCCATCAACTCTGGGGGCTTCAGCCTCTCTGGCCTTGGTGGCCGCTACTGTGGCAGAAGGTGCCTGCCCTGCTAAAGCCAGGTTGGACGTCTCCAGTGAATGCATGGACCAGGAAACCTAAAGCCAGGTGCCGGACTGAGGACATTGCTGCTGGCCAGAGTTCCCAGACGGGTTGAGCATCCTTGTGTCCTTCTTCAAGGGAGGGAGACAAGCAAAGTGCCAGCCTGTGGTGTCTGGAATCACAGCCAGCTGATGTCTTCTTCTTCTCCTGCTTTCTTCTCCACACCATGAGTCCCTTTTGCCTCCTGCTGTCCTGTGTCATGGGTTAATCCTGAAGCAACTGGAGAAGGTCCATGCTCACCACCCTCTGCCCATGTGTGTCAGATGAAGATGTGTGTCCTGTTGCTGTGAAGAGGTGCCTGAGTGTCAGGTGCCCTTGTAGCAGCCTGGACATTGTCTCTTCCAGGATGCACTGCTTTGTTTCTCTCTTTTTACTCATTAAAGTTTATGCTGCATTGTGACTTGAGTTTTCCTTGTGTTCCTTCCCTCCTGGGATGCCCAGCCAAGATGTACAGTGGGAAATGGGATACCCTAGAGAGGAAGAAAATGAGTGGGTTAGGGCCAATGTTTAATCTGTCTCATGCCTGGAGGAGCTGAGTACCTCAGGTCTATGGTCGTTGGAAGAGAGTTTGAATGGTGTGGGGTTTCATGACATGATCTGAACACAAAAAGGGTGGCCAGAAGCTCCCCTAATGGACATGTGAACAACAAGCAAGCTTGGATACTGTCTTTGGTTGGTGAGGCAAGGCGCTCACCTTCTGCAAGACATTTCTGTGCAGTCCAACACCCACCTGTACAAGGTTCTGGTTCCAGGCTACCACCTGCAATTGATCCTTGCCCTTCCTTTCTCAAAACCCTTCTTGGAAGCCCTGGATGTGAAGGAAGTGCCAAAGGGACTGAAATGAGAGATGTCAGCCAGAGCAACTATACAAATGGAGATGTGAGCCCTCTGCTAGATTTTGGCAAAGCTGGAATAGGTTGAGCATCAGTGTGTAGTTGATAGATATGCACACACAGGGCTCATCATTCCTCATCAGAAAGAGATGGGCAGTGCTGGTGATATGTGCTGGAAACTCTGCACAGGGCTAGAATGGAGCAGGAAAAGCATTTTTGCACCCACTAAAGCAGTCTTGTGCTGAAAAATAAAATAAGGCGTTGCAGAGTTTTTCTTTATCTGTCACTATACTGTGTAGGGAAGTGATACAGGCACAGTTGTGCTGCAAAGCTTCTAGAAAACACACTCAGCCACTGAGCAAGCTGTGCTTAGGGTGGTCCCAACCAGTGACCATTTTGGTTTTCCAACCATATCACAAGCTGGGGAGGCTGAAGTCATGGCACTACATTACCTCAGTTCTAAGTTTCTCATCACATGAAGGCAATACTTCGTGCTCCTGCTCTGGTTGTGCTTGAGGTACAGTAGGAGGCACCTGCTGTGCTGTGCTCCTCCGACTGTACTTTCAAAGAAACATAGACCTTGCTATCAGCTGAGCACTGTTCTGTGTCCTGTGAAAATCCTGCCATGTATTTGGTCATGCCTGGTCTGCAGCCATCTGTGTGGTTAAAGCAGAAGTGGTGGCAAAGTCACGGGAAAGAAGAAGGATGTCTGTCGACTGGCCAGGATATGCCTTGGTCACTTGGGTGCATCCAGCTTTGCCCGTGGCCTCTAGCAAAGAGTGTTGGATAGGGAATAGCCCTGGATCTTAAGCACTGATACTCTGCCATTAAAGGTGGATGGGGATGAGGGAGAGAAGGAATATGGCAAAAGAGGCAGAAACAACTTCTGCTGAGGTCAAAGGTCAGTCTCAGAGAGCGTGTCTAAACCCCACAGCAGAGGTGTCCTGCCTAGAAAGGCGATGGCTAATGAAGTGTGAGTGAGCACAGAACTAGAGCCGGCAGATGATGCAGGCTGACCCTTATGTGTGGATGGCCAGGCTGAAGCCCCAGGGTTATGAGGAGATGGGACCCACGCATCAGGAAAGACTTTAAAGTGAGGCCCTGCAGGGCAAGGTTCTTGTTCACTTGGTGAGGTAGGATACTCCTCATCACTGGCTGCAACATCTACCCATGCTGACGTGTCATTTCCCCTGGAAACGTTTTGGCCTCTAATAGTGTCTGTTGAAAGGAGCCTGTGTGGCTGAATGGGCACGTCATGAACAGGGAAATGAAAAGAGAAGGTTGCAGAGCAGAAATAAACCCCCCAATTTTTTAAATTGTGATGCTCTGCATGTAAGAAGAGCTTGCTGGGAAACACATTCCATGTACAAAGTCTTCCTCTGCGCCTGGGGCAGTCTTGAGCAGTATATAAGAAAGTCCAGTATGGGCTCTCCCTCATCCACTTCTCTTGCCTTCTCCTTGGTGAACGAGGTAAGTAGTAAGTGTCTTCTTCTGTTTGTCTTCTTTTCAATTTTTCTCTTTGTCTTCTGTTCTCAACTGAGTCTTTACCTGAGTTCTGTTTTGCTTAGACCATTGCCATTCATCTCCATTCTCTTTGCTAAACTGTGGGGAGTGGGAGAAGGGTTTCTGTCTTTGCAGGGCCCTATTGAGGACTGCAAATCCTAAGATTCTCTTCTTCCCGACGAAGCTTGTCCCTGCTCCCAAGCCTGTGCCTTTGCTCTGGCTGAGCAGGCTGCCCCTCACACACTGTCTGTGCTTTCCCTGCCTTCTCTCCCAGGTCCACCTCCATCCCACAGCCATGTCCTGCTACGATCTGTGCCGTCCCTGTGGGCCAACCCCACTGGCCAACAGCTGCAACGAGCCCTGTGTCAGGCAGTGCCAGGACTCCCGTGTGGTGATCCAGCCCTCTCCCGTGGTGGTGACCCTGCCCGGACCCATCCTCAGCTCCTTCCCCCAGAACACCACCGTGGGATCCTCCACCTCTGCTGCTGTTGGCAGCATCCTGAGTGAGGCAGGAGTGCCCATCAACTCTGGGGGCTTCAGCCTCTCTGGCCTTGGTGGCCGCTACTGTGGCAGAAGGTACCTGCCCTGCTAAAACCAGGCTGGACATCTCCATTGAATGTGTGGACCAGGAAGCCCAAAGCCAGGTGCTGGACTGAGGACATTGCTGCTGGCCAGAGTTCCCAGATGGGTTGAGCATCCTTGTGTCCTCCTGCAAGGGAGGGAGACAAGCAAAGTGCCAGCCTGTGGTGTCTGGAATCACAGCCAGCTGATGTCTTCTTCTTCTCCTGCTTTCTTCTCCACACCATGAGTCCCTGTTGCCTCCTGTTGTTCTGTGCCATGAGTTCATCCTGTAGTAAGCACAGAGGGTTCCTGCTCATCGCCTTCTCCCCATATGTGTCAGATGAAGATGCTTGTCCTGTTGCTGTGAAGAGGTGCCTGAGTGTCAGGTGCCCTTGTAGCAGCCTGGACATTGTCTCTTCCAGGATGCACTGCTTTGTTTCTCTTTTTATTCATTAAAGTTTATGCTGCATTGTAACTTGAGTCTCCTTGTGTTCCTTCCCTTCTTGGATGCTCAGCCAACCTGTTCAATGGGAAATCACAGAATCACAGAACGATATAGGTTGGAAGCTGCTTTTGGAGGTTGCCTAGTCCAACCTATTGTTCAATGAGTTCAATCTAGAGCCAATTGCTTTTGGCCCAGATTGCTTTTTGTTGCCTTCAAGGATCTAATCTCTTAATCTCCCTGGGCAGCCTGATCCAGTGCTCAGTAACACTTACAATGAAAATTATTTCCTGACATTCAGAGAGAGCTTTTTGTGTTTCATTCTTGCCCCATTGCCTTTGGTCTTTTCAATGGCTTCACTAAAAAGAGCGCAATTCGTTCCTCCTTGAAATACCTTCAGGTATTTCAACAGATGAATGAGCACCATCCCTGAGAGCCTGCTCTTCCCAGCTCTCAGTTTTTCCTCGTATATATGATGCTCCAGTCCCTTAATCTTTTAAATTTAATTTTCATTCATCATGGACTTTCATTTTACTCCCTTTCGGTGTGTCCATGTCTCTCTTACACTGAGGAGCCCAGAACTGTACATGAAACTCCTGGTGTGGCCTCATGACTGCTGAGGGAAGGGGAAGGATCAACTATCTCAACCTGCTCTAAAGGAGCCCAGAGTACAATAGTAGTCTGCATTAGCAAATGTGATCCCAAACAGGCTGAAAGGATGTGGTGCACGTCCATTCATCTGAGGGTCTGAGAGTGGGTGTCTCACTGAAATAGTCAGATAGAGGACACCGTCCTTCACATGTGACAAAGATATCCAAAGACACCGCATCCCTCTGTCCTGATCATCTGACTTGTGTCTCTCAACAAACCCATGCAAAGCCTTTCACGGCTCCAAGATGTGTGACAGATGCCCAAGGAGATGTAAGCCTTCCTTTCTGCCCCCAGTCTCTGTGTGTCCCACCTGGCCCATTTCAGAAGTACTTTAGGAGTGTTGGCATAACATCATAGTCACAGCTTCGGAGCCTACATGACCCATGCCCTCAATTGAGGGCATTTCTCCATCCCTTGCCCTTGAACACCGGAGGATGGAGATAAACAAATCCTCCAGGATGCAGCCATCGTGTCTTCCTGCCTTTCTGCTCTCAATTGCAAGTCCACAGACATCAGGGTGGGAAGTAACCTTGCTCATACATGGAGTCAGCATGTAGCTGGTGATGTAGGAGAGGACAAGTTGCCTTTACCTTCCTGCCTTATCCTCTAATCCTCCACTGGTGATATTTGCCACGTGCCCCAGAACTCCTGCTTCAGATAGAGTGAGGAGCACCTCCTGTACTGTCACATACACTGTGGGAACCCCTACACTGCCTTTCCCTGGAGCTAAAGCCCTGCCTTTTCTGAATGACAGCTGCTGTCAGCAAAAACCTTGTGCCCTTCTGTGCATTCCCTCAGGGAATGCACTGTCCACCAACACTCATGAGCCATGCTGATTTGACAGCAGAAGCAAGGTGGGCTGAAAAGATCATACTAGGGAGGGAAGGCAGCATCAACTGCATGTAATCAGAGAGAGCAGGGTGCAGCAGGGCATTGGAGTCTTTCAGCAGATCCTCACTGTGAGCACTGACAGTGTTACTACTATAGGCCAGTGGGAAACTGCATGTCTGAGTACACTTAGGTGCCTGGGAAGAGGAAACGGAGATCCTGATGTCCACTTGTGTCCAGCATGTTCTGGCATATGTTCCTAGGCTAGTATTTGTTATGAGTTCCAATGTCTCATGGAAAGCTTTCCAAGCTGCTTTCAATGCCTGTCATTGAGTTAGGGTGTGGGCTCAAAGAAGAAATGTTTGGTAGCCTTAGGCATGAAGAAGGAACAGTTGCGAAGCCCCAACACATATCTTTGGTGCTGGTGGGGTTAGGGTGGGAGTGGAAATAGTATGTGCTGGAGAAAAATACTTCTGTTTTTCAAACATCCCTCTCCTGTTGATCAGAAGCTGCTGGAGGCTATCCTCACTTGGATGGAGTTAGGTATTATGTTGTTCAATAGGTATGGTGACTCCTGTCACAGAAAATTCTCTCTAATTCTGGCCTTGTATTTTAGGGTAGCCAGAAAACATGCCCTACTCAACATGAGAATCCTTAAAGTGAGGCCCTGGAGGGCAAGGGGCTGACTTCATCTGGCAAAGTGGGGCAGTCGTCACTGGCTGCATCATCTGTCTGTGCTGACTTGTCATTTCCCCTGGAAACGTTTTGGCATCTAAAAGTATCAGTTGAAGGGAGTCTATGTGGCACAATGGGCACGTCATGAACAGGGAAATGAAAAAGAAGCATTGCAGAAAACATAAGCAATATCCCCATTTCTTTAATTATGATGCTTTGCATGCAAGATGAGCATGTTGGTAAACACATTGCATGCACAAAGGGTGTGCCTGGGGAGGTCTGCACCAGTATAAAAGCCAGTCCAACTGCAGGCTCCCTCATCCACTTCTCTTGCTTTCTCCTCCTTGCTGAACGAGGTGAGATGCAACAAACTTTGCCTTTTTCATGTCTTTCTCTTTTTTCTCTTTGTCTTCTGGCTCCAACTGAGTCTTTGTCTCCCTGTAGCTTTTACTGTAAGCTTTACAACTTGGTTGTGCTGCCAGCATCAATGTTCACCTTGCTGAACTGCAGGGAGGTGCAAGAAAGACTTGGGCTCCCTTTACAGGAAAACTGTGGGGCTAGGGTTTCTAATCCTCTCTTCTTCCCTAAGAAGCTTGTTCTTGCTCCCCAGCCTATCCTTTTGCTCTGGGTGAGCAGGCTGTCAGGCTGCCTCTTACATGCTCTCTGTGCTTCCCTGCCCTCTCTCCCAGGTCCACCTCCATCCCACAGCCATGTCCTGCTATGATCTGTGCCGTCCCTGTGGGCCAACCCCACTGGCCAACAGCTGCAACGAGCCCTGTGTCAGGCAGTGCCAGGACTCCCGTGTGGTGATCCAGCCCTCTCCCGTGGTGGTGACTCTGCCCGGACCCATCCTCAGCTCCTTCCCCCAGAACACCGCCGTGGGATCCTCCACCTCTGCTGCTGTTGGCAGCATCCTGAGTGAGGCAGGAGTGCCCATCAACTCCGGGGGCTTCAGCCTCTCTGGCCTTGGTGGCCGCTACTGCGGCAGAAGGAGCCTGCCCTGCTAAAGCCAGGCTGGACGTCTTCAGTGAGTGCATGGACCAGGATGCCCAAAGCCAGGTGCTGGACTGAGGACATTGCTGCTGGCCAGAGTTCCCAGACGGGTTGAGCATCCTTGTGTCCTCCTGCAAGGGAGAGAGACAAGCAAAGTGCCAGCCTGTGGTATCTGGAATCACAGCCAGCTGATGTCTTCTTCTTCTCCTGCTTTCTTCTCCATACCATGAGTCCCTTTTGCCTCCTGCTGTCCTGTGTCATGGGTTCATCCTGAAGCAACTGGAGAAGGTCCCTGCTCACCACCTTCTCTCCATGGGAGTGGAAGGAAAACACTTGTCCCACTACTGTGAAGAGGTACCTGAGTGTCAGGTGCCTTTGTAGCAGCCTGGACGGCATCTCTTCCAGGATGTACTGCTTTGTTTCTCTCTTTTTGCTCATTAAAGTTTATGCTGCATTGCAGTTTGTTTCTTCTCGTGTTTCTTCCCTCCTGGGATGCCCAGCCAAGTGTGCAGTGGGAAATGGGATACCCTAGAGAGGAAGAAAATGAGTGGGTTAGGGGCAATGGTTTACATGTGTTGTGCCTGGAGGAGCTGAGTACCACAGGTCTATGGTCATTGGAAAAGAGATTGGGTGATGGAGGGTTGTTTGGTGTGGTCTGAACATACAAAGTCTTGCCAGAAGCTCCCCAAAGGAACATGCGAGCAACAATTGAGCTTGGATACTGCCTCCAATTGATGAGGCAAGTCACTGACCTTCTGGTGCTTGCTAACACCCACCTGCCTAAGACTCTGATTGTGTGTTACTGCTTCTAATTGGTCCTTGCCCTTCCCTGCTCAAAGGCCTTCTTGAAAACACCGGGTACAGAGGAAGTTCCAAAGAAGTTGAAGGGACTGGTGTCAGTCAGAGCAACTTCCTAAAAGGAATTAAGCACTGATTTTCAATTTTTTTTTCTTTTTCCTTCCCTTCCATGGTCTATTTTTAACAGGGTACAGTTTGCAACTGACCCTACAGTCAGAGTCAGAAACTACTCATATGAACTTCCCTGGTGTTAAGAGTACATGGTTGCACCAGGTGGGTGTCTTCTGGTCTTCCCTGAAAGAAAACTATAGCTGAAAATATCCCTTTGTTTTTATCTGCCAGGAAACCCTGTAGAAATGCACTCCCATCCATAGCTGTAAGCCATGCTGATCCATTAGAAGAAGTATTGTCAAAAAGTCATACAAGGGAAGTAAGGCAACATCCTCAACACATGCTCATAGGAGCAGGGTGTTTCAGCATGCTTGAGCCTTTATGTAGACCTTCAGTATGGGGGACTGAGCTGGGGAGAATGGACAAAAGTAGGAAATAGATTCTTTGCTTTGAAAATTTTGCTTGTGGAATGTTTCTAAGTGGAAGTACCACGGATAGAAAAGTGGTGTGCAATATGATCTCAGCATAATGAAAATGCTTTCATGTTTGAAGATCTGCATGAAGAAACATGTAGGGTTGCTGTTTTGCAGTCGGATTTCTTCTGCATGCATGTTTAATTGTCTAAGTATCTCCTGTCAAACTAAAAGCTGTCTTCATCTTCTACCATGAGGAATTTGGCTTGGACTTCTATGATTAGAGAGTTGTCTGTCTCAAATGAAGTCCCAGCCTAACTGGGGAAGGGGTTTTGTCCACCCTTTGCAGTGAGGACCCACTTGGGGTGTCAGAGGTATGTGGCTGGTGCCCCAGCCAGGACTGTCATTCCTCTTGGCAACATTTGGCCCTTGTCTCCCTCCAAGAAATACAGTGTAGAGCACTGAATCCTTCCCTTGGAATGCCTCTGTGGAAATCCTGACATCTGCTTCTCTCCAGCCTGTCTTTGCTGGCACTGGCAGCCCTCTCTTGCTAATGCAGAGGGTTTTCTATTGAATTTAAACCTTGCTGAGTGTTTGGAGCTGTATGTGCTGCCCTGTCAGTATGAAAGGATAAAGAAGAGGTTGAGGAATGTACATGGGGAATGGAAGAAGGAAGAGTTTTGAAGCCAGAAGACATTTTTGTGAGAGAGTGGTTTTGGAAAGGTAAGAGCAGTGGCTAGCTCTGGGAAAGCAACATCATAATTCATTCTAAAACATTCTTGTTCTGCTGATTGGGCAACTCCAGGCTATGCTGAAAGAAGTGAAGGGCAAACAAGACAAACCTATTCCTTCTAAGGGCAGTGGAAAATACCGAAGAAAATTCAAAATGCAACAGCATAGTCTTCCTGATCAAAAAAAGATGCCTAAGAAAGCTAAAAAGATCCTGGAGGCACAAACCTGGATTGGGCCAGGCCCAGCATAACAAAATCCTGCCTTTTAATCCTATGTCTATATGGAAAAAAATCCTGCATTCATTACAATAAAAGCAAGAAGGGAGCCTCAGGAGGGTAAGATGCTGACATCACCTGAATATATGGCACCACTCCACCCAGCTGATTGAACCATCTGCTGAATTTGTTGTAAATTCGCCAGGAAACATTTTGGCCTCTAATAGTGCCAGTTGAAAGGAGCATATGTGGCTTAATGGGCACGTCACAAACAGGGAAATGAAAAGGCAGTGTTGCAGGGAACAAAAACAACCACCACATTTACTTAAGTGGGATGATTAGCATAAAATATGGTCTTGTTGGTAAACACATTATCATGCTCAAAGGATGCCTCTGGGCCTGGAGCATTATGGACCAGTATAAAAGCCATTCTAACAGAAGGCTCCCCCATCCACTTCTCTTGCCTTCTCCTCCTTGGTGAACAAGGTGAGCTGCAACTGAATTTTCTGCACTCTTCTCCTTGTCTTGTTCTCCTCTGTCTTTTGACTTTAACTGAATCATTGCATCACAGTAGCTTTTGATGAGAGCCTTCTTCCTTAATTTTGTTACCATCTTTTCTGTTCAATTTGTTTTTCAATGCAGGGAGGTGGGACACCATCAGCTTTCTTTCCAGGGTGTGGTTTGGGTTCAGGGTTCTTTAACCTCTCTTCCTCCCTGCTGATGCTGTCCCTGCTCCCAGGCCTGTGCCTTTGCTCTGGCTGAGCAGGCTGTCAGGCTGCCCCTCAAACACTGTCTGTGCTTTCCCTGCCCTCTCTCCCAGGTCCACCTCCATCCCACAGCCATGTCCTGCTACGATCTGTGCCGTCCCTGTGGGCCAACCCCACTGGCCAACAGCTGCAACGAGCCCTGTGTCAGGCAGTGCCAGGACTCCCGTGTGGTGATCCAGCCCTCTCCCGTGGTGGTGACCCTGCCCGGACCCATCCTCAGCTCCTTCCCCCAGAACACCGCCGTGGGATCCTCCACCTCTGCTGCTGTTGGCAGCATCCTGAGTGAGGAGGGAGTGCCCATCAACTCTGGGGGCTTCAACCTCTCTGGCCTTGGTGGCCGCTACTGCGGCAGAAGGAGCCTGCCCTGCTAAGCCCAGGTTGGACGTCTTCAGTGAGTGCATGGACCAGGAAGCCCAAAGCCAGGTGCTGGACTGAGGACATTGCTGCTGGCCAGAGTTCCCAGATGGGTTGAGCATCCTTGTGTCCTCCTGCAAAGGAGGGAGACAAGCAAAGTGCCAGCTGATGTCTTCTTCTTCTCCTGCTTTCTTCTTACATCATGAATTTTTGTTGCCTCCTGTTGTCCTGTGCCGTGTGTTCAACCTGAAGCAAGTTGAGAGTGTCTCTGATCACCACTCTCTCCCTGTGTGTCAGATGAAGATACGTGTCCTGTTGCTGTGAAGAGGTGCCTGACTGTCAGGTGCCCTTGTAGCAGTCTGGATGGCATGCCTTCCAGGATGCACTGCTCTTTTTCTCTTTTTAGTCTCATTAAAGTTTATGCTGCATTGTAGTTTGAGTCTCCTCGTGTTCCTTCCCTTCTGCGATTGCAATCTAAATGGGGTAGGGAAAAAGGGGATGCTATACCAGGGAAAGGTTTCACTAAAGGCATGTAGAAGATTCATATCTTCTGTGGGGGATTTGGAGGAGGGAAGTCCCACTGAAATGGTCACTTAGATATCACTGTTCTTTGCATGCCTACCTAAGGTCATGTATATCCCTTTGTCCTGAACACTAGGCTTGCTTTTCTGGGAGCATACCCCTGCAATGATTTCCATAGCTCCAAGACAAAGATGACAAGCTGCCTATTCTTTCCTCCCTTATCTTCTACTCTTTCACAAGTGATGTTTTGCTCTGTGGTTCTCAGTCTTGCTTCATGTTGAATGAGGGACATCTCTTTTGCTGTCCCATACACTATGAGGATCCCTACACCGCCTTTCTCAGAGGTAAAGGCTTGCCTTCCATGAATTAAAGCCACTGTCATCAAAACTCTGTGTCCTTCTGTGCAGTAAGACACATAGTGAGTGCATTGTCCACCAACACTTACGAGCCATGATAAGCTGACAGCAGAAGCAAGGTGTGCAGAAAAGATCACACTAGGAAGGGAAAGCAGCATTAGTTGCATGTGATCAGAGACAGGAGGGTGCAGCAGGGCACTGGAGACTTTGGGCAGACCCTCACCATGGGCATTGAATGTGAGAATATGAAGGTCTGGCAGGAGACCCTACCCATGGATTTTCTGGGGCAGGGGTAGGATTGAAAGGATGCTTAGAAGAAAGGACAGATTTTGCACATACACAATGAATGTAAACTTGCTCTCTTGATGGAAAAGTCCCTCTCCCCACACTGTGGTCATAGATGGAGCTGGTGTGCTGTGTCCCAGGTGCAGAAGAGATTTCCTCTTCTGCACATCAATGGCCTGAGTGCAAGAACTCCCAGGCAAAGGGCTGTGATGAGCCTCACCTGGGATCTCTCAGTCCTCTCACTCCCCTTTAACCCACTTCTCTATTTAAGCTCTGTACTGAGCCTTTGCTCTTTTCTTCAGCTTAGCAGTAGGAGTGTGAGCTTCTTGGTTTTTAGCACATTTGTGTATGCCTGACCCTCCTTGATCCAGACGGTCAGCTGTGGATGGAGTTCCCAGCCTGTGCTTGGGTCTCGCTGGTTCTTATGGCCCTCATTGGCAGCTGATGAGCTTTGTGGCCCAGGTTAGCATCCAGGGATCTGCTCCTAATGTGTGGAGTGACTGTGTTGCCTTATGTCAGTGCTACTTCATCAGGAGCTTGATGGTTGACCTGGACTCTGGGCTGCACCTGTCTACTGTCTGTGCATTTTCCTTGCTCAGGTACTGTGCAGTGGGGCCATTGCTGGCGAGGTTTCTGTCCTCCTGCCTTTGTAATGATGCTCATCTCCTGGCTCCCATTCTGGAAGGAATAGCTTGCACTCACCGAGCCCTGACAGCATGTCTGGATAGATGGATTTTTGCTGTCCTCATCAGGTAAATCAATGCAAACTTCTAAGCTCCCCTCATCATTTTACATGAGGAATTTAATCTGGGCCTCTGTGATTAGAGAGTTGCTTCTCTTGTAAAGTCCCAACCTAATAGGGGAAGGAGTTTTGTCCACTCTTTGAAATGAAGACCCAGTTGGGGTGTCAGAGGAATGTGGCTGGTGCCCCAAGCAGGACTGTCATTCCTCTTGGCAACATTCAGCTCCTCTTCTATCGCAGAAAATGTAGTGTAGAGCATTGAATCCTTCCCTTGGAATGCCTCTCTGTGGAAATCCTGACATCAGCTGCTCAGCCATCACTGCTAGAAGTCGCTTGTTTCTGAGGAGATTACATGTTGCATGGAAATCTTGCTGAGTCTTTAAAACTGTGTGTGGTCTCATGTTGATATGTTGAGCAGAAGCTGAGGGATGGATCATGGGGAGGAGGAAATCAGATGTATTTGGTACCCAGAATGTGCTTTTGTTTTGGGGGGACAACCCAATTTAACAGAAATGGTGATCCAATACTTGGCTCTGGCAGAGCAATGTCCCTGATGAAAGCTGCCTCTGTGACTGGGCCATCTAGATGCTTCTGTTATCAGTGAGAAGGAAAACAGCCATGCTTGTTAACTCCAAAGAGCAATGATCAGTATCACAGAAGCACAGAAAACGCAAGAACATGCTTGGAAAACTGGTGCCTGAGACAGCCTGAGCTGGTCAGTAAATAAAGCAGAGGAATATGCTGGTCCTTTCATGGCAGATTTGTTGGAAGTCTGAACTTTAATGGTAAGTATCAAACCATGAGGCTTCACATCTTAGAATAAAACCTGAAAATAAGCTCCAGGAAGGTGAGATGCTAGCATCAGATAGTCAGGTAGGCCAACTCCTCCTTGCCTTTCTCTTCTTCCTTCACTACTGTGTCTTCCCCAAAAATATCATGGCCTCTAATACTTAAAGTTGAAAGGAGCCTGTGTGGCTGAATGGGTACATAATGAACAAGGAAATGAAAAGGCAGAGTTGCAGGGAACATAAACAGCGTCCCCATTTCTTTAATTGTGATGCTTTGCATGGAAGATGAGCTTGCTGGTAAACACATTACATGCTCAAAGGGTGCCTCTGGGCCTGGGGCAGTCTGGAGCAGTATAAAAGCCAGTCCAGCTGCAGGCTCCTTCATCCACTTCTCTTGCTTTCTCCTCCTTGGTGAGCAAGGTGAGATACAACTGCTTTTTCCCACTCTTATTCTCCTGTTCTCCTCTGTCTTCTAGATTTACAGAGCTCCTTTCTCATGGCTTTGTTCAGGATTGGGTGGCTTTGATCTCTCTCCCTACTGAGGCTGTCCCTGCTCACAACCCTGTGCTTTTGCTCTGGCTGAGCAGGCTGTCAGGGTACCCCTCAAAGACTGCCTCTGATTTGCCTGCCCTTTCTTCCAGGTCCACCTCCATCCCACAGCCATGTCCTGCTACGATCTGTGCCGTCCCTGTGGGCCAACCCCACTGGCCAACAGCTGCAATGAGCCCTGTGTCAGGCAGTGCCAGGACTCCCGTGTGGTGATCCAGCCCTCTCCCGTGGTGGTGACCCTTCCTGGACCCATCCTCAGCTCCTTCCCCCAGAACACCGCCGTGGGATCCTCAACCTCTGCTGCTGTTGGCAGCATCCTGAGTGAGGAGGGAGTGCCCATCAACTCTGGGGGCTTCAGCCTCTCTGGCCTTGGTGGCCGCTACTGCGGCAGAAGGAGCCTGCCCTGCTAAAGCCAGGCTGGACGTCTTCAGTGAGTGCATGGACCAGGACACCCAAAGCCAGGTGCTGGGCTAAGGACATTGCTGCTGGCCAGAGTTCCCAGAGGGGTTGAACATCATCATGCCTCCCTACAAAGAAGGGAGCCAAGCAAGATGCCAGCCTGTGATGTCTGGAAACACAGCCAACTGAAGTCTTCTCCTGCTTTGCTATCTGAAACGAGTCCTTTTTGTCTCCTGCTGTCCTGTGTCATGGGTTCATCCTGAAGCAAGTTGAGAGGGTTTCTAATCACCACCCTCTGCACATGTGTGTCCAAGGAAGATGCTTGTTCTGTTGCTGTGAAGAGGTTCCTGTCTGGTGCCCTTGCAGCAGTCTGGATGGCATCCCTTCCAGGATGCACTGCTTTGATTCTCTTATTAGACTCATTAAAGTTTATGCTGCATTATAGTTTGTTTCTCCTCATGTTGTTTCCCTTCTGGGATATCCAGTCAAGCTATGCAGAGTGAAATGGGATGTCCAGGCAATCCGTCCAAGTGTATTTGGGATGCCTTGAAGGGAGAGACAGTGGGTGGGTAAGAGTCAGTGGTAGACCACCTTTGTACATGGATGAGCTGAGTAGGCACAAGTGGGATGAGCTAAATGCATTCAAGGGCACTGGTTGTTAGAAGAGGCGTTGAGTGTGATATATTTTCTGGACATACAATGGCTGGCAAGGAGCTCTGTCAGGGCACATGGGAACCCCAAGTGAGGTTGGATCCTGGATTCCATATGAGTATGCAATACAATAACCAGCTGGAAGATGTTTCTATGCAGGCTAAGACCCACCTGCCCAACACTCTAACTGTATGTTACCACTCACAATACGCACCTGCCCTTCCCTCCTCCAAGCCTTTTGTGCAAATCATTGTAGTGGAGAGAGTGCCAAAGGAGTTGAAGTGAAGCTTTTGGACAGGGCAATTGTAAACTGAGATGTGACGTCTCTTCTGGATGTTTCCACATTTGGGAAGGGTTTTATCATGGATGGGTAAAAGTTGCAGGAGGGGGCACTGTGCACATAGGACTCGTCTAAAGAGATTGCAGTGTTGTTACATGCTGGAAAGCATGTGGAGGGTGAGCAGGGAGAAGGAAAAGCATCTTTGCCCCACTTGGAGCAGTCTTGTGCTGAAAAGCACTGCTGAGTCCCCCTGTTTGTTACTGTGTCTGAAGGGAATGCACACTGCAGCAGATGTCCTGTGAATCATTGAAGTGTGAGGTTTTAAATGGACCTTAAATGTCAACTAGTTTGACTCTCCTGCTAAAAGCTGGGACAACTTCCACTAAATCCTCCAGAAATCCCACACAGGTGTTGTGCAGGATTTGACTGGGGGCATAAAAAACAACAATACTTATGTCCTTTCAAGCATGTCCCAAGGTAGAAAGGCTGAGGCAGTGGTACCCCACCATCTCAATTCTCATTCCCTCCATCACATGCAGGGAAATCTTTGTGTTGCACTTCTGGTTGTGCTTTGGGTAGAGTAGGAGCCATCTGTTGTGCCATACGCCTCCAATTGCCCTTGCAAAGAGTCATGGGCCCTGTTCACTACTGAGCACTGTTGTGTCTTCTGTGGAAATTCTGCCAAGCATTTGGTCATGTCCAGTTTGCAGCCATCTTCATAGCTAGAGTAGAAGTGGTGGCAAAGTTATGGGGTGGAAGAAGGACATCTTTATTGGCCATGAAATGCCTTGGTCCCCCGTGTGTGTTCAGCTTTGCCTGCGGTCTCTATTTTTGAGGGGAATAGCCTTGGTCCTTAAGCACTGGTAGTCTGCTACTAAACACGGGAAGGATGAGTGAGAGAAGGAAGATGACAAAAGAGGAAGAACAACTTCTACTGAGGTCAAAGCTCATTCTCAATGAGAATGTCTAAACCCCATGACAGAGGTGCCCTGCCTAGAAAGTCATTGCCTAATACAGAGTGCATGAGCATAACACAAGAACGAGTGGCTGGTGGAGCTGAACCTTGTGTGTGGATGTCCAGGCTGAAGCCTCAACATTATGAGGAGATGGGCCACATTTATTAGGAAACACTTTAAAGCGATGTCCTGCAGGGCAGGAATCTGGCTTCACCTGGAGGTTTAGGACACACATTGGCTGCATCATCTGCCTATGCTGACTTGTCATTTCCCCTGAAAACATTAGGGCTCTAATCGTGTCTGTTGAAAGGAGCCCGAGTGGCTGAATGGGCACGTCATGAACAGGGAAATGAAAAGGAAGTGTTGCAGGGAACATGAAGAACAGTTCCCATTTCTTTAATTGTGATGGTTTGCATGGAAGATGAGCTTGCTGGTAAACACATTCCTTACTAAAAGAGTGCCTGTGGGCCTGGGGCAGTCTGGAGCAGTATAAAAGCCAGTGGAGCTGCAGGCTCCCTCATCCACTTCTCTTGTCTTCTCCTCCTTGGTAAGAAAGGTGAGATAGAACTGCCTTTTCAAACTCTTTCTCCTTTCCCCTCTGTCTTCTTGTATCACTGAGCTCCTTTCTGTTTGTGTCCTGAGACTTGAATCCGTGCAACAACAATGGAAGGAGGGGGAAAAGTTTTTTAAGGGGATGCTTCAGGACAGGGTGTCCAAGACCTCTCTTCCTCCCTCCTGATGCTGTCCTTGCTCCCAAGCCTGTGCTTTGCTCTGGGTTTGTAGGCTGCCAGGGAGATTCTTGCCTGCTGACTGTTCTTCCTTGCCCTCTCTCCCAGGTCCACCTCCATCCCACAGCCATGTCCTGCTACGATCTGTGCCGTCCCTGTGGGCCAACCCCACTGGCCAACAGCTGCAACGAGCCCTGTGTCAGGCAGTGCCAGGACTCCCGTGTGGTGATCCAGCCCTCTCCCGTGGTGGTGACCCTGCCCGGACCCATCCTCAGCTCCTTCCCCCAGAACACCGCCATGGGATCCTCCACCTCTGCTGCTGTTGGCAGCATCCTGAGTGAGGAGGGAGTGCCCATCAACTCTGGGGGCTTCAGCCTCTCTGGCCTTGGTGGCCGCTACTGTGGCAGAAGGAGCCTGCCCTGCTAAGCCCAGGTTGGATGTCCAGTGAGTGCATGGACCAGGAAGCCCAAAGCCAGGTGCCGGACTGAGGACACTGCTGCTGGCCAGAGTTCCCAGGCAGGCTGAGAATCCTTGTGTCCTCCTGCAAGGGAGGGAGACAAGCAAGATGCCAGCCTGTGCTGTCTGGAAACACAGCCAGCTGAAGTCTTCTCCTGCTTTGCTATCTGAAACATGGGTCCCTGTTGCCTCCTGCTGTCCTGTGCCATGGGTTCATCCTGAAGCAAGTTGAGAGGGTTTCTAATCAGCACCCTCTGCACATGTGTGTCAGATCAAGGTACTTGTCCTGCTGTTGTGAAGAGGTGCCTGAGTTTCAGGTGCCTTTGTAGCAGCCTGGACATAGTCTCTTTCAGGATGCACTGCTTTCTTTCTCTCTTTTTATTCATTAAAATTTATTCTGCATTATAGTTTGTTTCTCCTCATGTTGCTTCCCTTCGGGGATTTCCAGTCAAGCTATGCAGAGTGAAATGGGATGCCTAGGCAATCTGTTCAAGGGAAATCCAGATGCCTTGAAAAGAGAGACAGTGGGTGGGTAAGAGTCAGTGGTAGACCACCTTTGTGCCTGGATGAGCTGAATACACTCAAGTGAGATGAGCTAAATGCACTCAAGGGCAATGGTCGTTAGAAGAGGCAGTGAGCGTATTATATTTTCTGGACATACAATGGCTGGCAAGGAGCTCTGTCAGGGTACATGGGAACCGCAAGTGAGGTTGGATCCTGGATTCCATATGAGCATGCAATACAATAACCAGCTGGAAGGCATTTCTATGCAGGCTAAGACCCACCTGCCCAACACTCTAACTGTATGTTACCACTCACAATATGCACCTGCCCTTCCCTCCTCCAAGCCTTTTGTGCAAATCATTGTAGTGGAGAGAGTGCCAAAGGAGTTGAAGTGAAGCTTTTGGACAGGGCAACTGTAAAATGAGATGTGACCACTGTTCTGGATGTTTGCACATTTGGGAAGGGTTTTATCATGGATGGGTAAAAGTTGCAGGAGGGGGCACTGTGCACATGGGTCTCATCTAAAGAGATTGCAGTGTTGTTACATGCTGGAAAGCATGTGGAGGGTGAGCAGGGTGAAGGAAAAGCATCTTTGCCCCACTTGGAGCAGTCTTGTGCTGAAAAGCACTGCTGAGTCCCCCTGTTTGTTACTGTGTCTGAAGGGAATGCACACTGCAGCAAATGTCCTTTGAATCATTGAAGAGTTAGGTTTTAAATGGACCTTAAATTTCATCTAGATCGACTTTCCTGCTAAAAGCTGGGACAACTTCCACTAAATCCTCCAGAAATCCCACACAGGTGTTGTGCAGGATTTGACTGGGGACATAAAAAACAACAATACTTATGTCCTTTCAAGCATGTCCCAAGGTAGAAAGGCTGAGGCAGTGGTACCCCACCATCTCAATTCTCATTCCCTCCATCACATGCAGGGAAATCTTTGTGTTGCACTTCTGGTTGTGCTTTGGGTAGAGTAGGAGCCATCTGTTGTGCCATACGCCTCCAATTGCCCTTGCAAAGAGTCATGGGCCCTGTTCACTACTGAGCACTGTTGTGTCCTCTGTGAAATTCCGCCAAGCATTTGGTCATGTCCAGTTTGCAGCCATCTTCATAGCTAGAGTAGATGTGGTGGCAATGTCATGGGGTGGAAGAAGGACATCTTTATTGGCCATGAAATGCCTTGGTCCCCCGTGTGTGTTCAGCTTTGCCTGCGGTCTCTATTTTTGAGGGGAATAGCCTTGGTCCTTAAGCACTGGTAGTCTGCTACTAAACACGGGAAGGATGAGTGAGAGAAGGAAGATGACAAAAGAGGAAGAACAACTTCTACTGAAGTCAAAGCTCATTCTCAATGAGAATGTCTAAACCCCATGACAGAAGTGCCCTGCCTAGAAAGTCATTGCCTAATACAGAGTGCATGAGCATAACACAAGAACGAGTGGCTGGTGGAGCTGAACCTTGTGTGTGGATGTCCAGGCTGAAGCCTCAACATTATGAGGAGATGGGCCACATTTATTAGGAAACACTTTAAAGTGATGTCTTGCAGGGCAGGAATCTATCTTCACCTGGAGGTTTAGGACACTCATCGTTGGCTGCATCATCTGCCTATGCTGACTTGTCATTTCCCCTGAAAACATTAGGGCTCTAATCATGTCTGTTGAAAGGAGCCCGAGTGGCTGAATGGGCACGTCATGAACAGGGAAATGAAAAGGAAGTGTTGCAGGGAACATGAAGAACAGTTCCCATTTCTTTAATTGTGATGGTTTGCATGGAAGATGAGCTTGCTGGTAAACACATTCCTTACTAAAAGAGTGCCTGTGGGCCTGGGGCAGTCTGGAGCAGTATAAAAGCCAGTGGAGCTGCAGGCTCCCTCATCCACTTCTCTTGTCTTCTCCTCCTTGGTAAGAAAGGTGAGATAGAACTGCCTTTTCAAACTCTTTCTCCTTTCCCCTCTGTCTTCTTGTATCACTGAGCTCCTTTCTGTTTGTGTCCTGAGACTTGAATCCGTGCAACAACAATGGAAGGAGGGGGAAAAGTTTTTTAAGGGGATGCTTCAGGACAGGGTGTCCAAGACCTCTCTTCCTCCCTCCTGATGCTGTCCTTGCTCCCAAGCCTGTGCTTTGCTCTGGGTTTGTAGGCTGCCAGGGAGATTCTTGCCTGCTGACTGTTCTTCCTTGCCCTCTCTCCCAGGTCCACCTCCATCCCACAGCCATGTCCTGCTACGATCTGTGCCGTCCCTGTGGGCCAACCCCACTGGCCAACAGCTGCAACGAGCCCTGTGTCAGGCAGTGCCAGGACTCCCGTGTGGTGATCCAGCCCTCTCCCGTGGTGGTGACCCTGCCCGGACCCATCCTCAGCTCCTTCCCCCAGAACACCGCCGTGGGATCCTCCACCTCTGCTGCTGTTGGCAGCATCCTGAGTGAGGAGGGAGTGCCCATCAACTCTGGGGGCTTCAGCCTCTCTGGCCTTGGTGGCCGCTACTGTGGCAGAAGGAGCCTGCCCTGCTAAGCCCAGGTTGGATGTCCAGTGAGTGCATGGACCAGGAAGCCCAAAGCCAGGTGCCGGACTGAGGACACTGCTGCTGGCCAGAGTTCCCAGGCAGGCTGAGAATCCTTGTGTCCTCCTGCAAGGGAGGGAGACAAGCAAGATGCCAGCCTGTGCTGTCTGGAAACACAGCCAGCTGAAGTCTTCTCCTGCTTTGCTATCTGAAACATGAGTCCCTGTTGCCTCCTGCTGTCCTGTGCCATGGGTTCATCCTGAAGCAAGTTGAGAGGGTTTCTAATCAGCACCCTCTGCACATGTGTGTCAGATCAAGGTACTTGTCCTGCTGTTGTGAAGAGGTGCCTGAGTTTCAGGTGCCTTTGTAGCAGCCTGGACATAGTCTCTTTCAGGATGCACTGCTTTCTTTCTCTCTTTTTATTCATTAAAATTTATTCTGCATTATAGTTTGTTTCTCCTCATGTTGCTTCCCTTCGGGGATTTCCAGTCAAGCTATGCAGAGTGAAATGGGATGCCTAGGCAATCTGTTCAAGGGAAATCCAGATGCCTTGAAAAGAGAGACAGTGGGTGGGTAAGAGTCAGTGGTAGACCACCTTTGTGCCTGGATGAGCTGAATACACTCAAGTGAGATGAGCTAAATGCACTCAAGGGCAATGGTCGTTAGAAGAGGCAGTGAGCGTATTATATTTTCTGGACATACAATGGCTGTCAAGGAGCTCTGTCAGGGTACATGGGAACCGCAAGTGAGGTTGGATCCTGGATTCCATATGAGCATGCAATACAATAACCAGCTGGAAGATGTTTCTATGCAGGCTAAGACCCACCTGCCCAGCACTCTAACTGTATGTTACCACTCACAATATGCACCTGCCCTTCCCTCCTCCAAGCCTTTTGTGCAAATCATTGTAGTGGAGAGAGTGCCAAAGGAGTTGAAGTGAAGCTTTTGGACAGGGCAATTGTAAAATGAGATGTGACGTCTCTTCTGTATGTTTCCACATTTGGGTTTTATCATGGATGGGTAAAAGCTGCAGGAGGGGGCACTGTGCATATAGGACTCACCTAAAGAGATTACAGCGTTGTTACATGCTGGAAAGCATGTGGAGGGTGAGCAGGGTGAAGGAAAAGCATCTTTGCCCCACTTGGAGCAGTCTTGTGCTGAAAAGCACTGCTGAGTCCCCCTGTTTGTTACTGTGTCTGAAAGGAATGCACACTGCAGCAAATGTCCTGTGAATCATTGAAGTGTGAGGTTTTTAAGTTACCTTAAATGTCAACTAGTTTGACTCTCCTGCTAAAAGCTGGGACAACTTCCACTAAATCCTACAGAAATCCCACACAGGTGTTGTGCAGGATTTGACTGGGGACATAAAAAACAACAATACTTATGTCCTTTCAAGCATGTCCCAAGGTAGAAAGGCTGAGGCAGTGGTACCCCACCATCTCAATTCTCATTCCCTCCATCACATGCAGGGAAATCTTTGTGTTGCACTTCTGGTTGTGCTTTGGGTAGAGTAGGAGCCATCTGTTGTGCCATACGCCTCCAATTGCCCTTGCAAAGAGTCATGGACCCTGTTCACTACTGAGCACTGTTGTGTCTTCTGTGGAAATTCTGCCAAGCATTTGGCCATGTCCAGTTTGCAGCCATCTGCATAGCTAAAGTAGATGTGGTGGCAAAGTCATGGGGTGGAAGAAGGACATCTTTATTGGCCATGAAATGCCTTGGTCCCCCAAGGGTGTTCAGCTTTGCCTGTGGTCTCTATTTTTGAGGGGAATAGCCTTGGTCCTCAAGCACTGGTAGTCTGCTACTAAACACGGGAAGGATGAGTGAGAGAAAGAAGATGACAAAAGGGGAAGAACAACTTCTACTGAGGTCAAAGCTCATTCTCAATGAGAATGTCTAAACCCCATGACAGAGGTGCCCTGCCTAGAAAGGCGATGCCTAATACAGAGTGCATGAGCATAACACAAGAACGAGTGGCTGGTGAAGCTGAACCTTGTGTGTGGATGTCCAGGCTGAAGCCTCAAGGTTGTGAGGAGATGGGCCACATTTATTAGGAAACACTTTAAAGCGATGTCCTGCAGGGCAGGAATCTGGCTTCACCTGGAGGTTTAGAACATTCCTCATCACCGGCTGCATCATCTGCCTATGCTGACTTGTCATTTCCCCTGAAAACATTAGGGCTCTAATCGTGTCTGTTGAAAGGAGCCTGAGTGGCAGAATGGGCATATCATGAACAGGGAAATGAAAAGGAAGTGTTGCAGGGAACATGAAGAACAGTTCCCATTTCTTTAATTGTGATGCTTTGCATGGAAGATGAGCTTGCTGGTAAACACATTCCTTACTAAAAGAGTGCCTGTGGGCCTGGGGCAGTCTGGCGCAGTATAAAAGCCAGTGCAGCTGCAGGCTCCCTCATCCACTTCTCTTGCCTTCTCCTCCTTGGTAAGCAAGGTGAGATAGAACTGCCTTTTCAAACTCTTTCTCCTTTTCTCCTCTGTCTTCTTGTATCACTGAGCTCCTTACTCTTTGTATCCTAAGTTTTGCATCCTTGCAACAACAATGGAAGGAGGGGGACAAGATTTTTCAGGGGATGCTTCTGGACTGGGTGTCCAGGATCTCTCTTCCTCCCTCCTGATGCTGTCCCTTCTCCCAAGCCTGTGCTTTGCTCTGGGTTTGTAGGCTGCCAGGGTGATTCTTGCCTGCTGACTGTTCTTCCTTGCCCTCTCTCCCAGGTCCACCTCCATCCCACAGCCATGTCCTGCTACGATCTGTGCCGTCCCTGTGGGCCAACCCCACTGGCCAACAGCTGCAACGAGCCCTGTGTCAGGCAGTGCCAGGACTCCCGTGTGGTGATCCAGCCCTCTCCCGTGGTGGTGACCCTGCCCGGACCCATCCTCAGCTCCTTCCCCCAGAACACCGCCGTGGGATCCTCCACCTCTGCTGCTGTTGGCAGCATCCTGAGTGAGGAGGGAGTGCCCATCAACTCTGGGGGCTTCAGCCTCTCTGGCCTTGGTGGCCGCTACTGTGGCAGAAGGAGCCTGCCCTGCTAAGCCCAGGTTGGATGTCCAGTGAGTGCATGGACCAGGAAGCCCAAAGCCAGGTGCCGGACTGAGGACACTGCTGCTGGCCAGAGTTCCCAGGCAGGCTGAGAATCCTTGTGTCCTCCTGCAAGGGAGGGAGACAAGCAAGATGCCAGCCTGTGCTGTCTGGAAACACAGCCAGCTGAAGTCTTCTCCTGCTTTGCTCTCTGAAACATGAGTCCCTGTTACCTCCTGCTGTCCTGTGTCATGGGTTCACCCTGAAGCAAGTTGAGAGGGTTTCTAATCACCACCCTCTGCATATGTGTGTTGAAGGAAGATGCTTGTCCTACTGCTGTGAAGAGTTGCCTGAGTGTCAGGTGCCCTTTTAGCAAGATGGTCATCGTCTCTTTCAGGATGCACTGCTTTCTTTCTCTCTTTTTATTCATTAAAATTTATTCTGCATTATAGTTTGTTTCTCCTCATGTTGCTTCCCTTCTGGGATTTCCAGTCAAGCTATGCAGAGTGAAATGGGATGCTCAGGCAAAATCTGTCCAAGTGTATTTGGAATGCCTTGAAGGGAGAGACAGTGGGTGGGTAAGAGTCAGTGGTAGACCACCTTTGTGCATGGATGAGCTGCGTGCACTCAAGTAGGGTGAGCTGAATGCATTCAAGGGCTATGGTCACTGTAAGAGATATTGAGTGTGATATATTTTCTGAACATACAAAGGCTGGTAAGGAGCTCTGTCAGGGCACATGGGAACCCCAAGTGAGGTTGGATCCTGGATTCCATATGAGCATGCAATACAATAACCAGCTGGAAGATGTTTCTATGCAGGCTAAGACCCACCTGCCCAACACTCTAACTGTATGTTACCACTCACAATATTCACCTGCCCTTCCCTCCTCCAAGCCTTTTGTGCAAATCATTGTAGCGGAGAGAGTGCCAAAGGAGTTGAAGGGAAGCTTTTGGATAGGGCAATTGTAAACTGAGATGTGACGTCTCTTCTGGATGTTTCCACATTTGGGAAGGGTTTTATCATGGATGGGTAAAAGTTGCAGGAGGGGGCACTGTGCACATGGGTCTCATCTAAAGACAGTGCAGTGTTGTTACGTGCTGGAAAGCATGTGGAGGGTGAGCAGGGTGAAGGAAAAGCATCTTTGCCCCACTTGGAGCAGTCTTGTGCTCAAAAGCACTGCTGAGTCCCCCTGTTTGTTACTGTGTCTGAAAGGAATGCACACTGCAGCAAATGTCCTGAGAATCATTGAAGTGTGAGGTTTTAAAGTTACCTGAAATGTCAACTAGTTTGACTCTCCTGCTAAAAGTTGGGACAACTTCCACTAAATCCTACAGAAATCCCACACAGGTGTTGTGCAGGATTTGACTGGGGGCATAAAAAACAACAATACTTATGTCCTTTCAAGCATGTCCCAAGGTAGAAAGGCTGAGGCAGTGGTACCCCACCATCTCAATTCTCATTCCCTCCATCACATGCAGGGAAATCTTTGTGTTGCACTTCTGGTTGTGCTTTGGGTAGAGTAGGAGCCATCTGTTGTGCCATACGCCTCCAATTGCCCTTGCAAAGAGTCATGGGCCCTGTTCACTACTGAGCACTGTTGTGTCCTCTGTGAAATTCTGCCAAGCATTTGGCCATGTCCGGTTTGCCGCCATCTTCATAGCTAGAGTAGAAGTGGCGGTAAAGTCATGGGGTGGAAGAAGGACATCTTTATTGGCCATGAAATGCCTTGGTCCCCTGTGTGTGTTCAGCTTTGCCTGCGGTCTCTATTTTTGAGGGGAATAGCCTTGGTCCTTAAGCACTGGTAGTCTGCTACTAAACACGGGAAGGATGAGTGAGAGAAGGAAGATGACAAAAGAGGAAGAACAACTTCTACTGAGGTCAAAGCTCATTCTCAATGAGAATGTCTAAACCCCATGACAGAGGTGCCCTGCCTAGAAAGTCATTGCCTAATACAGAGCGCATGAGCATAACACAAGAATGAGTGGCTCGTGGAACTGAACCTTGTGTGTGGATGTCCAGGCTGAAGCCTCAAGGTTATGAGGAGATGGGCCACATTTATTAGGAAACACTTTAAAGCGATGTCCTGCAGGGCAGGAATCTGTCATCACCTGGAGAGTTAGGACACTCCTCATTGGCTGCATCATCTGCCTATGCTGACTTGTCATTTCCCCTGGAAGTGTTTGAGCTCTATTTGTGTTAGTTGAAAGGAGCCCGAGTGGCTGAATGGGCACATCATGAACAGGGAAATGAAAAGGAAGTGTTGCAGGGAACATGAAGAACAGTTCCCATTTCTTTAATTGTGATGCTTTGCATGGAAGATGAGCTTGCTGGTAAACACATTCCTTACTAAAAGAGTGCCTGTGGGCCTGGGGCAGTCTGGCGCAGTATAAAAGCCAGTGCAGCTGCAGGCTCCCTCATCCACTTCTCTTGCCTTCTCCTCCTTGGTAAGCAAGGTGAGATAGAACTGCCTTTTCAAACTCTTTCTCCTTTTCTCCTCTGTCTTCTTGTATCACTGAGCTCCTTACTCTTTGTATCCTAAGTTTTGCATCCTTGCAACAACAATGGAAGGAGGGGGACAAGTTTTTTCAGGGGATGCTACTGGACTGGGTGTCCAGGATCTCTCTTCCTCCCTCCTGATGCTGTCCCTTCTCCCAAGCCTGTGCTTTGCTCTGGGTTTGTAGGCTGCCAGGGTGATTCTTGCCTGCTGACTGTTCTTCCTTGCCCTCTCTCCCAGGTCCACCTCCATCCCACAGCCATGTCCTGCTACGATCTGTGCCGTCCCTGTGGGCCAACCCCACTGGCCAACAGCTGCAACGAGCCCTGTGTCAGGCAGTGCCAGGACTCCCGTGTGGTGATCCAGCCCTCTCCCGTGGTGGTGACCCTGCCCGGACCCATCCTCAGCTCCTTCCCCCAGAACACCGCCGTGGGATCCTCCACCTCTGCTGCTGTTGGCAGCATCCTGAGTGAGGAGGGAGTGCCCATCAACTCTGGGGGCTTCAGCCTCTCTGGCCTTGGTGGCCGCTACTGTGGCAGAAGGAGCCTGCCCTGCTAAGCCCAGGTTGGATGTCCAGTGAGTGCATGGACCAGGAAGCCCAAAGCCAGGTGCCGGACTGAGGACACTGCTGCTGGCCAGAGTTCCCAGGCAGGCTGAGAATCCTTGTGTCCTCCTGCAAGGGAGGGAGACAAGCAAGATGCCAGCCTGTGCTGTCTGGAAACACAGCCAGCTGAAGTCTTCTCCTGCTTTGCTCTCTGAAACATGAGTCCCTGTTACCTCCTGCTGTCCTGTGCCATGAGTTCATCCTGAAGCAAGTTGAGAGGGTTTCTATTCACAACCCTCTGCATATGTGTGTCGAAGGAAGATGCTTGTCCTACTGCTGAGAAGAGGTGCCTGAGTGTCAGGTGCCCTTTTAGCAAGATGGTCATCGTCTCTTTCAGGATGCACTGCTTTCTTTCTCTCTTTTTATTCATTAAAGTTTATGCTGCATTATAGTTTGTTTCTCCTCATGTTGCTTCCCTTCTGGGATTTCCAGTCAAGCTATGCAGTGTGAAATGGGATGCTCAGGCAAAATCTGTCCAAGTGTATTTGGGATGCCTTGAAGGGAGAGACAGTGGGTGGGTAAGAGTCAGTGGTAGACCACCTTTGTGCATGGATGAGCTGCGTGCACTCAAGTAGGGTGAGCTGAATGCATTCAAGGGCTATGGTCACTGTAAGAGATATTGAGTGTGATATATTTTCTGGACATACAATGGCTGGCAAGGAGCTCTGTCAGGGTACATGGGAATCGCAAGTGAGGTTGGATCCTGGATTCCATATGAGTATGCAATACAATAACCAGCTGGAAGATGTTTCTATGCAGGCTAAGACCCACCTGCCCAACACTCTAACTGTATGTTACCACTCACAATATTCACCTGCCCTTCCCTCCTCCAAGCCTTTTGTGCAAATCTTAGTAGTGGAGAGAGTGCCAAAGGAGTTGAAGTGAAGTTTTTGGACAGGGCAATTGTAAACTCAGATGTGACGTCTCTTCTGGATGTTTCCACATTTGGGAAGGGTTTTATCATGGATGGGTAAAAGCTGCAGGAGGGGGCACTGTGCATATAGGACTCACCTAAAGAGATTACAGCGTTGTTACATGCTGGAAAGCATGTGGAGGGTGAGCAGGGTGAAGGAAAAGCATCTTTGCCCCACTTGGAGCAGTCTTGTGCTCAAAAGCACTGCTGAGTCCCCCTGTTTGTTACTGTGTCTGAAAGGAATGCACACTGCAGCAAATGTCCTGTGAATCATTGAAGTGTGAGGTTTTAAAGTTACCTGAAACGTCAACTAGTTTGACTCTCCTGCTAAAAGTTGGGACAGCTTCCACTAAATCCTACAGAAATCCCACACAGGTCCTTTGCACGATGTGCCTCGAGACATACAAACCAGCAATACCTTTGTCCTTTCAAGCATGTCCCAAGGTAGAAAGGCTGAGGCAGTGGTACCCCACCATCTCAATTCTCATTCCCTCCATCACATGCAGGGAAATCTTTGTGTTGCACTTCTGGTTGTTCTTTGGGTAGAGTAGGAGCCATCTGTTGTGCCATACGCCTCCAATTGCCCTTGCAAAGAGTCATGGGCCCTGTTCACTACTGAGCACTGTTGTGTCCTCTGTGAAATTCTGCCAAGTATTTGGTCATGTCCGGTTTGCAGCCATCTTCATAGCTAAAGTAGAAGTGGTGGCAAAGTTATGGGGTGGAAGAAGGACATCTTTATTGGCCATGAAATGCCTTGGTCCCCCATGGGTGTTCAGCTTTGCCTGCGGTCTCTATTTTTGAGGGGAATAGCCTTGGTCCTTAAGCACTGGTAGTCTGCTACTAAACACGGGAAGGATGAGTGAGAGAAGGAAGATGACAAAAGCGGAAGAACAACTTCTACTGAGGTCAAAGCCCATTCTCAATGAGAATGTCTAAACCCCATGACAGAGGTGCCCTGCCTAGAAAGGCATTGCCTAATACGGAGCGCATGAGCATAACGCGAGAACGAGTGGCTGGTGGAGCTGAACCTTATGTGTATGTCCAGGCTGAAGCCTCAAGGTTATGAGGAGATGGGCCACATATATGAGGAAATACTTTAAAGTGATGTCCTTCAGGGCAAGAGTCTTGCCTCACTTGTGAGGTAGAACATTCCTCATCATTGGCTGCATCATCTGCCTATGCTGACTTGTCATTTCCCCTGAAAAAGTTAGGGCTCTAATAGTGTCTGTTGAAAGGAGCCTGAGTGGCTGAATGGGCACGTCATGAACAGGGAAATGAAAAGGAAGTGTTGCAGGGAACATGAAGAACAGTTCCCATTTCTTTAATTGTGATGCTTTGCATGGAAGATGAGCTTCTTGGTAAACGCATTTCATGCTCAAAGCATGCTTCTGGGCCTGGGGTGTCCTGCACTAGTATAAAAGCCAGTGCAGCTGCAGGCTCCCTCATCCACTTCTCTTGCCTTCTCCTCCTTGGTGAACAAGGTGAGCTGCAATTGAATTTGCCTCACTCCTCTGTTTTGCTTAAACTCCTCTTTTACTTCTGATCTTGTTAAAAATTTTGCTGAGAGTCTTGGTCCTTTTCACACTCTTGACTTTGGACTCTTAGCCACCACTATGAGAGGTAGAGAACGGTCTTTGGTTTTCATTCCTGTTTTGGGTTCAGGGCTCTTATCCCTCTTCTTTCCTACTGAAGCTGTCCCTGCTCCCAAGCCTGTGCCTTTGCTCTGGCTGAGCAGGCTGTCAGGCTGCTCCTCACACGCTGCCTGTGCTTTCCCTGCTCTCTCTCCCAGGTCCACCTCCATCCCACAGCCATGTCCTGCTACGATCTGTGCCGTCCCTGTGGGCCAACCCCACTGGCCAACAGCTGCAACGAGCCCTGTGTCAGGCAGTGCCAGGACTCCCGTGTGGTGATCCAGCCCTCTCCCGTGGTGGTGACCCTGCCCGGACCCATCCTCAGCTCCTTCCCCCAGAACACCGCCGTGGGATCCTCCACCTCTGCTGCTGTTGGCAGCATCCTGAGTGAGGAGGGAGTGCCCATCAACTCTGGGGGCTTCAACCTCTCTGGCCTTGGTGGCCGCTACTGTGGCAGAAGGTACCTGCCCTGCTAAATCCAGGCTGGACATGTCCATTGAATGTGTGGACCAGGAAGCCCAAAGCCAGGTGCTGGACTGAGGACATTGCTGCTGGCCAGAGTTCCCAGATGGGTTGAGCATCCTTGTGTCCTCCTGCAAGGGAGGGAGACAAGCAAAGTGCCAGCCTGTGGTATCTGGAATCACAGCCATCTGATGTCTTCTTCTTCTTCTGCTTTCTTCTCCACACCATGAGTCCCTGTTGCCTCCTGCTGTCCTGTGCCATGAGTTCATCTTGAAGCAAATGGGGAACCTCTCTGTTCGTCACCCTCTCCTCACGTGTGTGGCAGGAATATGCATTTTCTGTTGCTGTGAAGAAGTTCTTGATTGTCGAGTGCCCTTGTAGCAGCCTGGACACCGTCCCTTCCAGGATGCGCTGCTTTGTTTCTCTCTTTAGACTAATTAAAATTTATGCTGCATTGTAGTTTCAGTCTCCTCATGTTCCTTCTGTCCCGAAATACCTATTTAATCTAGGTAGGGGAAAATGCGATTTCCTGAATGGGAATAAGATGCATGTTAAAGCCAGTTTTTGACCTCTCTTGTGCATGGAGGAGCTGAGTACTTTCAGGGGCTTCAGTCATTCTAAGAGATATGGTGTGGTTGATGGGAGTATGGTATCATCTGAACACACAAAGGTTTTTCAGAACTTCCCCAAGGAACATATGGCCAACAAGCAAGCTTGGAGGTGCCTCTAGTTTATGAGTCTAGCCATTAAGCCACTGGAAGATATTTCTAGGCAGGCCAACATGCACCTGTATAAGGCTCTGATTGTGTGCTATATCCCTTAGTTGATCCTTGCCCTTCCCTCCTCCAAGTACTTTTTCCAAGGCCTGGAACTGAAGGGAATCCAAAAGGAGTTGAAGGAATAGGTGTCAGCCAGGGCCACTGTGTAAGGGAAGATATGACCTCTCTACTATATATTGACACAATGGGGATGTGATCATTATGGTTGTGTAAAACGTTTAGGAGAGGAATGGTCACACAGGGGTAACTCTCTGAAAGAGATGGGCAGTGCTGGTGACATATACTGGACTCTCTGCAAAGGGATAGAAGAGAACAGGAAAATCACTGTTGTCCACACTGGATCATTTCTGTGGTCAAAACCTTAAGGTGTTGTCGAGACCTTCTATGTGTGTCACTGTGTCCTGAAAGGCAGTGGCTCACAAAAGAGATGTGCTGCAAATCCTTCCGAAACCCCTCCAGCTGCTGTGAAGGCTGTTCTTAGAGAGGTGCCAACCAGTGGTCTTTTTTTTCTCCAACCATGGCCAAACTGGGGAGATTAATGAAGTGTTACACCACCACCTCAATTCTCATTCCTTCCTTCACATACAGGCAATACTTTGTGCTGCTTTTCTGGTTATGCTTCAGGTAAAGTAGGAGGCACCTGCTGTGTCATGCTCCTCCAATTCTCCTTGCAAAGGTTCATAGGCCCTGCTTGCTACTGAGCAGGGTTGTGTGTCCTATGGAAATCCTGCCAACATGTGTGCATACCTGCCTGGTGTGCAGCCATCTGCGTGGCTAAAGCAGAAGCAGTGGCAAAGACATGGGCAAGAAGAAGGATGTGTATCGATTAGGCATGACATGCCTTGGTTCCCAGGGCGCATTCAGCTTTGCCTGTGGTCTCCAGTAAAGAATACTGGGAGGGGAAAAGCCCTAGTTCTTAAGCACTGGCAGTCTGCTGCTGTCATGGTTTAAGCCCAGCCGGTAACTCAGAACCACACAGCCACTTGCTCACTCCGCTCCATTCTTCCTTCCCTGGCTCCCGGAAGGATGGGGAGGAGTGTAGCTCCCAGGGGTTGAGGTAAGAGCAGTCCAGTAAGTAAGGTATAATAAAAAACCACTACTGCTACCACCAATTATAATAATGATAAGGGAAATAACAAGGGGAGAGAATACAATTGCTCACCACCTGCTGACCAATACCCAGCCTGACCCCAGCAGCGATCTGGGCCTTCCTAGTAGCTCTCCCCAGTTTATATACTGGCATGACATGCTGTGGTATGGAATATCCCTTTGACTAGTTCGGGTCAGGTGTCCTGTCTCTGCTTCCTCCTGGCTTCCCCTCCTCCCTAGCAGAGGATGAGACTGAGAAAGTCCTTGATCAAAGTAAACATTACTTTGTAAGAACTAAACACATCTGTATGTTATCAGCACTGTTCCCAGACTAAAGTAAAAAATGCAGCACTGCACCAGCTACTAAAAGGGAGAAAAATGACTGCTACTGCTGAACCCAGGAGAGCCGCTAAATGCAAGAGGGATGCGCAAGAAAAGGAAGATGGCAAATGAGGCAGAACAAATTCTGCTGAGATCAAATCTCAGTCTCAGAGAGTCTAAACCTCATAGCAGAGGTGCCCTGCCTAGAAAGGCGATGCCTAATACAGAGTGCATGAGCCTAACACAAGAACGAGTGGCTGACAGAGCCAACCCTTGTGTGTGCATGTCCAGGCTGAAGCCTCAAGGATATGAGGAGATGGGACACATGCATCAGAAGCTCTTTAAAGTGAGGCCCTGCAGGGCAAGAGTCTTGCTTCACATGGTGAGGTAAGAAAATCCTCATCGTTGGCTGCATCATCTGGCTGTGCTGATGCGTCAATTCCCCTGGAAACATTTTGGCCTCTAATAGTGTCAGTTGAAAGGAGCCTGTGTGGCTGAATGGGCACGTCATGAACAGGGAAATGAAAAGGAAACATTGCAGGAAGCATAAACAGTGTCCCCATTTATTTAATTGTGATGCTTTGCATGGAAGATGAGCTCTTTGCTAAACACATTTCATGCTCAAAGACTGGTTCTGTGCCTGGGGTGTCCTGCACCACTATAAAAGCCAGTCCAACTGCAGGTTCCCTCATCCACTTCTCTTGCCTTCTTCTTGGTGAACAAGGTGAGCTGCAACCAAATTTGCCTCTCTCTTGTTTTGCTTAAACTGTTTCCTTTCTGAGCTTGTTATATCTTTTTCTGAGAGTCTTGGTCCTTTGTCCTGCTCCTGACCTTAGACTCTTAGCCACCAATGTGAGAGGTGGAGAAACGTCTTTGGCTTTCATTCCTGTTTTGGATTCAGTTCCCTTATCTCTCTTCCTCCCTACTGAGGCTGTTCCTGCTCCCAAGCCTGTGCCTTTGCTCTGGGTGAGCAGGCTGTCAGGCTGCTTCTTACATGATCCCTGCGCTTTCCCTGCCCTCTCTCCCAGGTCCCAGGTCCACCTCCATCCCACAGCCATGTCCTGCTACGATCTGTGCCGTCCCTGTGGGCCAACCCCACTGGCCAACAGCTGCAACGAGCCCTGTGTCAGGCAGTGCCAGGACTCCAGGGTCATCATTGAACCATCTCCCGTGGTGGTGACCCTGCCCGGACCCATCCTCAGCTCCTTCCCCCAGAACACCGCCGTGGGATCCTCAGCATCTGCTGCTGTTGGCAGCATCCTGAGTGAGGAGGGAGTGCCCATCAACTCTGGGGGCTTCAGCCTCTCTGGCCTTGGTGGCCGTTACTGCGGCAGAAGGTGCCTGCCCTACTAAACCCAGGCTGGACATCCAGTAAGTGCATCGACCAGGAAAAAAAAAAGCCAGGTGCCGGACTGAGGACATTGCTGCTGGCCAGAGTTCCCAGATGGGTTGAGCAACTCCATTTCCTCCTGCAAGGGTGGGATAGAAGCAAGTTATCAGCATGTGCTGTCTGGAAATATGTCCAGCTGATGTCTTCTTCTTCTCCTGCTTTCTTCTCCACATCATGAGTACCTGTTGCCTCCTGCTGTCCTGTGCCATGGGTTCATCCTCAAGCAAGCAGAGAGTTCATCACCCTTTCCGCATGTGTGTGGAAGGAAAACACTTGTCCCATTGCTGTGAAGGGTGCCTGTCTGTCAGGCGGCCCAGTAGCATCCCGGGCAGTATTCCTTCCAGGATGCACTGCTTTGTTTCTCTCTTTAAACTCATTAAAGTTTATGCTGCATTGTAGCTTGAGTTTTTCTCGTGTTCCTTTCTTCCTGGGATGTCCAGCCAAGCTGGGCTGGGGAAAATGGGATATTCTAGAGGTGAAGAGAGTGAATGAGTGAGGTTCACTGTTTGATCTGTCTTGTGCTTGGAGGAGCTGAGTATACTTAAGGGTATGGTCACTTGAAGAGAGATGTGGTGATAGAGGGAGTGTGTTATAGTCTCAGCATGCAAAACTTGCCATGAGCTCTCCGAATGGACATGTGAGCACCATGCTAGCTTGGATACTGCCTCTAATAACCCAGTGGAAGACATTTCTATACAGGCTAACAGTCACCTGTCCAAAGCTCTGAATGTGAGCTTCTGCCCTCCTCCAAGTACTTCCTCCAAGCCCTGAACTGAAGGGAGTCTAAAAGTAATGTTAGCCACGGCATCTAAGAGGAGATGTAACCTCTCTGGATATTGGCACAATGGGGGTGGGTTCATCACTGTTGTGTAAAATTGTTTAGGGAGGAGAATGGTCACACAGGGGAAACACTCTGAAAGAGATGGGGAGCATCAGTGACATGCTCTGGAAACTCTGTGGAGGGCTACCAGGGAGCAGGAAAACCATCTTTGCCTCACTAAAGCAGTTCTGTGGTCAGAAGCATTAGTTGATATGGAGTCCTTCTGTGTGTGTCAATGTGTCCTGAGCAACAGTTGTTCTGAAGCAGATGTCTGCAAATCATCCCCAAACCCCACTCAGCTGCTGTGCAGACTGTACCCATAGAGGTGTCAAACAGTGATTCCTCTGTCCCTCCCATCACCCCCCAAGCTGGGAAGACTGACGGAATGGTACCCCACCATCTCAATTCTCAGTCCCTCCATTACAGGCAGGCAATACTTTGTGCTGCTGTTCTGGTAGAGTAGGAGGCATTTGTTGTGCTGTGACACTACGATTGCCCTTGCAAAGATTTATAGGCTCTGCTTGCTGGTGAGCACTGTTGGATGTCCTGTGGAAATCCTGCCAAGTATTTGGCCATGCCTGGTCTGCCGGCCATCTGCATAGTCAAAGTGGAAGTGTCAAAGACATGGGCAGTAAGAACACAGATTCAGAGAATCACAGAATTATAGAATTATTAATGTTGGAAGGAACCACTAGATCATCCAGTCCAACCCCTTTGCCAAGTTATGGCCACCTAGAGCGGGTTACACAGGAATGCTACTGGGCTGATTTGAAGTATCTCCAGAGAGGGAGACTTGATAACTCTCTTGGGCAGCCTGTTCCAGTGCTCCAATGAAGAAATTCTTCCTCTTTCTCAGGTGAAACTTGCGGTTTAGTTTATGGCCATTGACTCCTCATTCTGCTGCTGAGCATCATAAAAAGGAGGACATATGTTGATTACCAGCACGTACATTGGTCACTGGGGAGTATCCAGCTTTGTAAGTGGTCTCCAGCAAAGAGTGTTTGGAGGGGAATAGCCTTGGTTCTTAGGCACTGCTAGTCTGCTGTTAAAGGCAGGTGGGAATGAAGGAGAGAAGGAAGATGACAAAAGAGGAAGAACAACTTCTGCTGAGTTCAAATCTCAGTCTCAGAGAGTCTAAACCCCATAGCAGAGGTGCTCTGCCTAGAAAGGCAGTGTGTAATACAGAGTGTGTATGCATAGCACAAGAGCGAGTGGCTGATGGAGCCGACCCTTGTGTGTGCATGTCCAGGCTGAAGCCTCAGGGCTAAAGGAGATGGGCGACATACTTCAGGAACACTTTAAAGTGAGCCCCTGAGGGTAAGAGTCTGGCTTCACATGGTGAGGTAGGACACTCCTCATCACTGGCTGCATCATCTGCCTATGCTGACTTGTCATTTCCCCTTGAAACATTTTGGCCTCTAATAGTGTCTGTTGAAAGGAGCCTGTGTGGCTGAATGGGCATGTCACAAACTGGGAAACAAAAAGACAGCATAGCAATGAATATAAACAGTGTCCCCATTTCTTTAATTGTGATGCTTTGCATGGAAGATGAGCTTCTTGGTAAACACATTTCATGCTCAAAGACTGCCTCTGTGACTGGGCTGTCCTGCACCTGTATAAAAGCCAGTCCAACTGCAGGCTCCCTCATCCACTTCTCTTGCCTTCTCCTCCTTGGTAAGCAAGGTGAGATACAACTGCCTTTTTGCACTCTTTCTCCTTTCCTCCTCTGTCTTCTTGTATCACTGAGCTCCTTACTCTTTATGTCCTGAGTCTTGGATCCTTGCAACCACAATGGAAGGTGGGGGACGACTTTTTTCAGGGGATGTTTCAGGATTGGGTGTTTAGGATCTCTCTTCCTCCCTACTGAGATTGTCCCTGCTCTCCAGCCTGTGCTTTGCTCTGACTGTGTAGGCTGTCAGTATGTTCCCTGCCTGCTGACTGTGCTTCCCTGCCCTCTCTCCCAGGTCCACCTCCATCCCACAGCCATGTCCTGCTACGATCTGTGCCGTCCCTGTGGGCCAACCCCACTGGCCAACAGCTGCAACGAGCCCTGTGTCAGGCAGTGCCAGGACTCCAGGGTCATCATTGAACCATCTCCCGTGGTGGTGACCCTTCCCGGACCCATCCTCAGCTCCTTCCCCCAGAACACCGCCGTGGGATCCTCAGCATCTGCTGCTGTTGGCAGCATCCTGAGTGAGGCAGGAGTGCCCATCAACTCTGGGGGCTTCAGCCTCTCTGGCCTTGGTGGCCGCTACTGCGGCAGAAGGAGCCTGCCCTGCTAAACCCAGGTTGGATGTCCAGTGAGTGCATGGACCAGGAAGCCCAAAGTCAGGTGCCGGACTGAGGACGTTGCTGCTGGCCAGGATTCCCAGACAGGTTGATCACTGTTGCTCCCTCCTGCAAGGGAGATATGGAAGCAAGGTGCCAGCCTGTGCTGTCTGGAAACATGGCTAGTTGATATCTTCTTATCCTGCTTTCTTCTCCGCATCATGAGTCCCTGTTGCCTCCTGCTGTCCTGTGCCATGGGTTCATACTGAAGCAAGTGCAGAGGGTTCCTGCTCATCTCCTTCTCCCCATGGATGTGGGAGAAATTTGTCTTGATGCTGTGAAGGGTGTCTGACTGTCAGGTGCCCTTGTAGAAGCCTGGACGTTGTCTCTTCCAGGATGCACTGCTTTGTTTCTTTCTTTAAATACATTAAAGTTTATGCTGCATTGTAGCTTGAGTCTCCTTGTGTTTCTTCCCTCCTGCGATGCCCAGCCAAGCTTGGCAGGCAAAAATGGAATGCTATACAGGGGAAAGGTGTGGGTGAAGGTATGTGGTGGTTTCCATCTTTCTTGGGAGATTGGGAGGGGGTGTTCTACTGAAGTTGTCACTTGGATGACATAGTTGCATCCAACACTGCCTTTCCAAAGTCACAAAGTTTTGTCCTGAACAAAAGACTTGTGTTTTGCATCAAACCCCTTCAATTCCTTCCATGGCCAGTAGATGTGCGTGTCATGTTCAGATGTCAAATAAACAGTAACCCACCACTTCTGCCCCCAGACCATGCTCCTCAGTCCCCTTTCTGAAGTACATAGCAATGTTAGACCTGCAGAGTTACTGATTGGGAGTGTACATGACTTGTTGTCCACGAAGCTGTAGTGAAGTCCTTCTCGGTCTCTTGTATACCAGCAGATGAAATGAAGAAATCCTCCAGGGTGCAGCCATTGTGTCCTTTTCCCATTCTCTCCTGAACTGCAAGTCCACTGGGATCAGGGAGGGATATCTCCTTGCCCATGCATGGAGCTGGCATGTAGGTGGTCTGGCCTACTCCTCTGAGATATAATAGTTGCTACTGCAACAGGTGATCTAGAGGATGACAAGCTGCCTGTCCGTTCCTGCCTCATCCTCTAGTCTTCCACAGTTGATGTTTTTCCCTTTGGTCTCCAGTATTGCTTCAGGCAGTTATGTGCACATTTTGTGCTGTGCCCTACGTAGTGGGAACACCTACAGTGTCTTTCCCCATAACTAAAGCCCTATTTTCTCCATATGAAAGCTGCTGGGCATTAAATGTGGGGATATGAAGGTCTGGCAGGAGACCCTACCCATGGATTTTCTGGGGCAGGGGTAGGATTGAAAGGATGCTTAGAAGAAAGGACAGATATTGCACATACACAATGAATGTAAACTTGCTCTCTTGAATGAAAAGTCCCTCTCCCCACACTGTGGTCATAGATGGAGCTGGTGTGCTGTGTCCCAGGTGCAGAAAAGATTTCCTCTTCTTGCACATCAATGGCCTGAGTGCAAGAACTCCCAGGCCAATGGCTGTGATGAGCCTCACCTGGGATCTCTCAGTCCTCTCACTCCCCTTTAACCCACTTCTCTATTTAAGTTCTGTGCTGAGCCTTTGCCCTTTTCTTCAGCTTAGCAGTAGGAGTGTGAGCTTCCTGTTCTTTAGTACATTTGTGTATGCCTGACTCCCTTGATCCAGACAGTCATTAGTGGATGGCATGCCCAGTCTGTGCTTAGTTCTGTCTGGTTCTTATGGCCCTTGTCAGCAATTGATGAGCTTTTTGGCCCAGGTTAGCATCCAGGGATCTACTCCTAATGTGTGGAGTGACTGTGCTGCCTTATGTCAGTCCTGCATCACCATGAGCTTGATGGTTGACCTGGACTCTGGGCTGCACCTGTCTACAGTCTGTGAATTTTCCTTGCTCAGGTACTGTGCAATAGAATCATACATCTGTGTCATGTTTCATGTAATAATTTTGTCCTCTGATATTGTCACTTGAAAGGAGGCTTGTTGCTGAATGGGTACGTCACAAACAGGGAAATGAAAAGGCAGCATTGCAGGGAATGTAAGCACTGTCCTCATTTCTTTAATTGTGGTGCTTTGCATGCAAGATGAGCTTGTTGGTAAACACTTTACATGAGCAAAGGGTGTCTCTGGGCCTGGGGCAGTCTGGACCAGTATAAAAGTCAGTCCCAGAGCAGGCTCCCTCATCTACTTCTCTTGCCTTCTCCTCCTTGGTGAGCAAGGTGAGCTGCAAGTGTCTTTGCCTTCTATCTTGTTTTCCTCTTTTTCATTTGGCCTCAACTTTGCCATAGCCTTTTGGTAGCTTTTGCTGGCAGCCTTTCTCCTTGATCCTGTTCTCTCTGTTTCTTCCTCTTGTTCTCCACTTGGGAGAGGTGGAAGAAGGTCTTACACTTTTCCTGTGCCTCCTTGGGAACTTCAGCTACAGAGGCTCTCTTCCTCCCTACTGAGGATCTTTGACACCCTACACAGGCTGTCCCTTCTCCCCAGCCTGTGCCTTTGCTCTGGCTGAGCAGGCTTTCCCTCACACACTGCCTGTGCTTTCCCTGCCCTCTCTCCCAGGTCCACCTCCATCCCACAGCCATGTCCTGCTACGATCTGTGCCGTCCCTGTGGGCCAACCCCACTGGCCAACAGCTGCAACGAGCCCTGTGTCAGGCAGTGCCAGGACTCCCGTGTGGTGATCCAGCCCTCTCCCGTGGTGGTGACCCTGCCCGGACCCATCCTCAGCTCCTTCCCCCAGAACACCGCCGTGGGATCCTCAGCATCTGCTGCTGTTGGCAGCATCCTGAGTGAGGAGGGAGTGCCCATCAACTCTGGGGGCTTCAGCCTCTCTGGCCTTGGTGGTCGCTACTGCGGCAGAAGGAGCTTGCCCTGCTAAACCCAGGCTGGACGTCCATCAACCAGGAAGCCCAAAACCAGGTGTCAGACTGAGGCTGGAGCTGCTGGCCAGGGTTGCCAGATGAGTTCAGTGCTCCTCTCCCTCCCTGAAAAAGAGAGAGAGAAGCAAGGTGCTTTCTGGGCACTTGGCCAACATGTCTTGTTCTTGAAATTCCTGCTCTTGATGACTTTCCATGCCTCTGTGATTTTGAATTTCACGTTGTCTTGGTATAACGCTGTACTTTAAAATGATGAACGGAGGGTTTTTATTCAGGACTTGAGGAAAAGTGAAATGTCTCTTGCTGTCTTTCACTTGCAATGGGTTAAAAGTTTTTTTCTCTTTTATAAATATATATCTTTTGTTTGCTGAATGCTGCTTGACTTTACATGATTAAACTTGTTTTGCATCTGAATATATGTTTCATTATGGTTTAATTCTCCTTTTTTCATCTTCTTGGGGCCGAATATGTCCTGTGGCAAATCTCTGCAGAGTATCTTCTCAGTGGAAAATGTGAATTGAATAGTCACCACAATCAACATGATAAAAAGAATTTCATTGTTTAGACTCCTGCGAAACACTGAACCTTTTTACCTATGTATTTCTCTTGCTATTTTTTTCCCCATTTTTTTTCCCACCTCTGTGCTTAACAGTACAATTGTCCTCTTTTAGTTTGGGAACTTTCTGATCTTATCACTTATTTGGCATCTGTAAAACTCCCAGAATATGAAACTCCCTAATTCAGAAGCAGTATTTGGGTATCTGATTTTGATTAGATTGAATACTACCAGCCTCTGAAGCTTCAACCATGACATTCTTTGAGTGATTTTGACTCAGGGCTTCAAAGGGGAAGCGCATATTCAAATCTCAGCAGAATCATAAAACTATGTTGATGATGGGCTTTGATATCTTCTCTTTCAAATATTAAGCACAGTCCATGAAATATTTTTGCTTAGCTAATCCACACAAAAACTCTCATAATTTAGAGGAAAACTGAGTGAAGAAGTAGATAAATAGCCATAGGTATTTCCTGTAAGATTAAAATCAAATTGCTCCTGTTACCACCTAGGGTTTTTCTCAAAGATCTTAAAGCTCACAACATTGTGTGCAGCTAAGAGACATCAATGACAAATAAAGAATAGCTTGTCTGTAGGCACATAAGCTTCTGAGAAATTTGTCCAAGTTCTTTATTGTATCAATGCCTTTGTTCTACTGCTGGTGCTGTGCAGGTTCTAACAGAACATAGGACAGGAAAGCAACATGAGAGAGTTGTGTAATTTTGATGACTGTCCACTTCATTCAGGGCTTTCTCCTTTAAAGCCTACTAATATCTATTTCAAAAGTGAAATGTTGTAGCGCTGATAGAGATAGTGAAGTAACCAGGGGGAAGACAACTGGAATTCAGGTTCACTGCTAGAACCAGCCCAAATGTTCACATGCCAGGAGGAAAAGATAGTTTTATATTTTTCCAAATGTTTTAAGCTTATAAGCCCTTTTTGCTTAAGAATTACTTACTTGCAAAGTTACTAAATTAAAGGGGGCTGGGGGGGGGGGGGGAAGAATGGTTTAGAGATAGTATGGGATATGTTTACTTTTAGGCTGTGGCTTGAGGCAGCAAAAGCAAGCTATGAAAGATGGGAAATCAGTAGGTCCTAGACTGAATGGAGTCTCTGCTTAAAATTTGGTTTCTTTGACTGTGCTTTCTATAGAAATAATTGAAGGGACTGGAGTGCATCCACAAGTATTTGGTGCCCCGTTGACAGAACTGGTGTGACTGAAGTAATTATTCACACGAATCTCTGAGTAATCACTCTGATGTACATCAAAGAATGGCTTCATTCTTGGTGACAGAAAGGCGTCTTTCTATGATGCAAATGGACCTGTAGCATAGAAAGTACAGAAATGAATTTCAGGAGAATAAAGTGTCCAGTTGTTAAGTGGCCTTTACCCAAGAACAGCATGTCCTGAAAGGTACATACATGCTGCTGATGAATGAAAAAGCTTGGAGAACTAGTCTCTGCCATAAGCCCCTTTCTGTTTGCTGATTTAAAAGAACAAAGAAACCAATGTCCTGGAATTGGCCATCTTCAGACAGCATGATGTCATGGATGCTCAACAAGGAGGTTCAAACCCTGCAGCTTGTCCAGGAGAAATTGAAAAGTAAAGTTAAAAAACATTTAGTGTATATTTATATTCCACTTACGTAACAGAATTCCAGCAGTTTGCAGTGTAATTACTGTTGTACTTCAGTCTGTAGCAAGGGAAAAAGTTCAGTGGCAATCAAGTCCTTATGTGTTGTGTTGGTTTTTTTTCCCCTATGTGGGGGATGATATCTCAAAGTATTTTAAAATTTGTATTTGTCCTCAAGGTGACTTGCGCAGTGCTATTCATACATATGGTCTGAGATGGTACAGAATGAAGATATATGTTCTTTTCTTAAAAGAACAGATAAATCAGGTCTACATGTCCCCATGTGTTATTAGCTGTCTCAGACTGTGTTATTGAAGTGTAATAGGGTGATACTATCTAAATTTGATATAGTATAATAGAATTTCACACAGGGCTTTGATGCTTTCTCACTGCATTCAGTGACATTTCAGGTGTGCATATGTTTGTGCTTTTTTATGCCTTCAGAAAACACCAAAGTTCAGTCTGGACTGTTCTTACGCTTGGCTAGAGTTGGAGCTTTGTAAACACTGGTGGCGACAAGAATTTCTTAAGGATACACACTCATATTCTTAATAAAAGAGCAGCTTTGAATGATGAATTATGCATGGTATAAATTCTTCTCAATATTTTTGCTTATGACTAAGGTGAAACATATACTGAAGCATAGAGTTTGTTGTGCCTGAAAGGTGGCACTGGAATAAATTTGCTCCATAATACCAGAAGATGAGAGATACTTGTGTGATGGAATATATATGTCAGAAGGTAAGGAAATAAAAACAAAGTAATAAATAGTAAGGAAAAGACATTTAATCAGTTGGAAGCCCTTTGCATTCAGGACATACTCGTTGGTAAATAATTTCATGCGCAAAGGATGTCTGTGCTCCTGAGGCCATTCGATATGCAGTATAAAAGCAAACTCAACTCAAGGTCCTTACTACCACTTCTCTTACATTTTCCTCTTTTGTGAACAAGGTTAGTTCTACTTCTTTCTATTTGCTGAATTCTTACCTTCATAACAATTTGTTTGCTGTTCTTTTTTCACCACAGTATTCTGCTAGCTGCTGGTTTGGTTCAGGGGAAGACTTTTTCTCTTTAAAGCATTGGGGTTTGCTGTTGGAAATGCAGGTATTTCTGCCAACTTGGCCATATAGATCCTTGAAAAGGTGATATAAGTTTATTCAAATATGGGCTTTCAGATGTGCTAAGTGGTTTACCAAATTCTAATAATAGTAATATTAATAAAGATGAACAAACTGAATGGGTAATATACCGGTGCAAGGGGGGTTGGAACAAGGTGATCTTTAAAGGTCCCTTCCAACTCAAACCATTATATGATTACAGAGATCTCTGTGCTCAATCATCTTTCAAGTAGCAATGTGCTTTTTATATCTTTAAGGGTCTTATCCATCATCTGTAATGTGTGAATTTTCAACTGGGTTGATATGAAAACAACAGTATTTGTGAAGTGTGTGGGTTCATTTATCTTCAGAAATGTCATCCAAAAAAAATTCTTTTCTTTGCTGTTTATTCCATAGAAGCTTTTCACTGTTGCCTATTTTTATCGTGATGAGCTTACTACTGGGCACAGTGGGAAATAAGTGGGTAAGATGATACATATACTAAAAGAAAGAGCTGGTGAGCAGACAAACTAGGAAGGTTTAAAGCAGAGGTCTGTGGGTTATAAAATCAATTAGGTGGAACCACAAGTTTTTGAACTCTAAATACCACTTTCTAAATGAAGATAAAACGGAGCTGCATACTGATATTAGAAGGAATAGCCATAGTTCAGCAAGGATATTGACTCTAATCACATACCCTCAACCTTCTATTACAGTAATCAACATGGACTTCAGCCCGATAAACATATCAGAAAACTCTGCTTGGTGTCTTTTAGTACTCAAGTTTTGAAATTGTCTTATAGGAAGCAATGACATCTACTGCAAGTTTAGAGAACTGGTTTCAGGGACTGTGAGAACAAAGGAAAAAATAGCAAAAATGGAAGAGACCTCAGCACCCAACAAAGTGGGATAAACATAGGAAACAGCAACCTTTGTTCTTAGTGGTATGCTGGAACCAGACACAGTGGGTATTCAGAGAGTATTTTGTTCAGGGAATATTTTGTTCAAGGCCAGGTTGTTGTCGCCCAAGGCTCTGTCCCGTGTGAGGCATCCCTGCCCATGGCAGGGGTTTGGGACTAAATGATATTAAATTCCTTTCCAACCCTCCCCATTCTATGATTCTAAATCCTGGCTTTCTCATAGGATTGAGATCCTGTCCACTGTGGACTAGCTGTCTGGGAAAGATTTCCTAAGACATCAGCTTCAAGCATCCTTAACGATATTGAAATTCATACCTCTTTGTAGGCAAAGTTGGAACCTGGAAAATTATTCATTTCATTTTCCATCTGTCTGCTGAACTCTATCCACAAGTACATTTGTAGCTAGGTATTACTCATAATTACTACTACTACAATCCTCTGAATACCTGGAGCTGGATGTCAGTAGTGCATTTCCAGACATACAGCCAATCAAAATACTAAAAGTAATGATACAGGTACGTGTCCTTTTGTTCTGCCTCCAGCTATTCCATTGAATCACCAATAACTGAGAGTGAATTACTTCATCCTCCATCTTCATGTAGCACATTTAAGAATTTTCTTTCTTTCTCAACTCACGCCCCATTCAGTTTCCCCCCCCAAAAAAAGATCCTTTGAAAGCTCCTATTGTCCTGAGCTGAGTAAATGTAAATGTAGTATGATTCCTATATTGCATTCACTTCTGATCCTGTATTTCAGAATTGCGTCCATCCTACAGACATGTCCTGCTATGAACGGTGCCCCCCCACCTCCTGTGGCCCAACCCCATTGGCAAATAGCTGCAATGAGCCCTGTGTCAGGCAGTGCCAGGACTCAACAGTGGTGATCCAGCCCTCTCCTGTGGTGGTGACCCTGCCTGGACCCATCCTCAGCTCTTTCCCCCAGAACACCACAGTGGGATCCTCAGCATCTGCAGCCATTGGGAGTGCTCTCAGTGCTGAGGGAGTACCCATCTCCTCTGGGAGCTCCTTGGGATTAGGGAGCTTTGGCTGTCCAGGCCTGGGCAGTGGGTACAGCCGGCCCTACCGTCGCTACAACACCTACCGCAGTGGCTTCTACGGGCCATGCTAAAGCATGAGGAGCAAGCAGGAAGAAATGACCAGGAACGCTGAAGCACAACTCAACACAGGACTGAGCTCATGGCCATGGTTTTCAGATGCAGTGTTAGACGCCCACAGCCTGAAGTTTATGGAGCTGTGGGAGCTAGTAATTCCCTAAAATGAGGGCCCTCCTCTTGTTGTACTATTTTATATTTCTAATCAAGTATGCAGTTCTGCTGCACAACTCTGTAATTGGTGCTGCCTGGTGTAAAACTTACAATTTAGACAGTAGATGGGACTTAATTGTCAAGGTGTAATGCTACACTAAGAGCTCTGTCCACAGAATAAATCATCATGAGATGTGCCATTCTTCCCATGCTGAAATCTATTGCTTTGCAGTATTTCAATTCACTCTTTAGTATTATTAAAGTTATACTTTTATCACATCTCTGATCTTCTGTTATATTTTGCTTCCTCACCTACCTTCTTTTGAGACTTTTTCTGGGTGAAATTCTTCACTGCTTAGATCATCACTGCCCAGAGACATGATATGAATAATACTGGGGCCACTAATAAGAGAAGAACATATGTTTAGAGCTCCAGATCAAGAAAATGTTTAATTTAGCAGCTGAATTGCTTATTGATTCCACACTGACTCATCATATTACTTGGCTTTCTGCATCTCTGCCAAGAAATTATTCTCAAGCCTGGAAGCGTTCTATGATCTAGCACAATGCCAGGGTATCTAACCCAGCATATAATGATGTTTGTTTCAAGGAATCTTGTGATTCACACTCTCAATTACTCTTATGTGGAGCTGCAGGGTACAAAGAAAGATTTACATTCTTTTACCACCAAATCACTGTTTGAATGCTTGGATTTGTGAAGTAAAACATGAAAACATTACTTCTGCTGAAGTAAAACAGCAGAATTCTCAAAGAAGGGATACACATAGCATCTTCAACAACAGTATTTGATGTATTTACTTGCTATTTACTGCATAAGTACTGTGTCTTTTAGGGCTTCTGATAAGAGCTAAGTTGTCTTTACTGTCCTGACTGCAGCCCTACAGAGTTCCAACATGAGTCAAGGAATGAAGCATGCCAACACAAAATAAATATAGCACATGCAGGCATTAAAACCTTTAGAAATCCTCACAAGTAAATTGTCTTTGTTAAAGGACAGAGCTGAAATTTAAACAAAACTTGCAACAGTTACTGAAGCTACTAAACCAGTAAGTTTGGGGGGGGAAATAGAAGAGATCCTCATGTAGGCACTGAAATAAGTCCAGTCATAAAATTTGTTGCAGCTCGTACATTGTCACCAGTAGTTAAATTGTCCCCAGGAGTTAAATTGCTTATGGTTTATGTACCAGTCTAGCCTCATCCTGGCTTTTAATGAAAAGTCTTCCTCAAAGCTTCTTTCATCTCAGAGATCTGATGATCATTTGAATGCCTTGTTCTACTACACTCAGGCCTCTGAAGTCAACATCAAGATGCTACAAATTTCAATTCATGTAAGTAATTTGTCAGCTCTTTGGCAATTTGGTAGTTCACCAGACTGACAAGGAGCTCTCTGTTATTACACAAAGGGTTGTAATTGGGTGTGTGGAATGTGAAATTCCATCACTGATTCGTAAGCGAGAAGTATCCTTGTTCAACAGCCTTAATCCCAAAAAGCAAGATCCAAAGGCTCTCGATCTTTTGGGTGAAATCTAAACTGAACTAGCATAATATCAGTGAAAACATTTGCAGGCTGTTAATGTTTCTAAAATATTATATACCCTCCAAGAAACACTGCTTATGTCCCTAGAGGTGAGAAGGAGGAAAAATTGGCATTTTACAGATGAAAGGGGAAAGAATTCTCCAGGTAAGTGATACTTTTCACCTTTATATAGGATGAGGAGCTATGAGGAAATAATTTTTTAAGAAGACTCCAGGTAGCATTGGATAGTAGAGATTTTGAGGAAAGGGAAGGAAAAGACTCTTAAATAGAAAAGCTCATAGCAGCCTTCCAGTATCTGATGGGGGCGTATAAGAAGGGGACTCTTCATTAGGGACTTCATCTGGGGAGGGACTCTTCATTAGGGACTGCAGTGATAGGACAAGGGGTAATGGCTTAAAACTTAAACAGGGAAAGTTTAGATTGGATATAAAGAGGAAGTTTTTTTACTCTCAGAGTGGTGAGGCACTGGAATGGGTTGCCCAAGGATGTTGTGAATGCTCAATCCCTGGCAGTGTTCAAGGCCAGGCTGGACAGAGCCTTGGGGTACATGGTTTAGTGTGAGGAGCCCCTGCCCATGGCAGGGGGCTTGGAACTGGATGATCTTAAGGTCCTTTCCAACTGTAACTACTCTATGATTCTATTCTATGACTCTATGACAGGAGAATTTTCTTGTGGAGAATCATTAAAACATGTAGACTTTTTTATTTTTTTTAAACCCTTTTATAGTATTTAAAGAAGATGAAGATTTAGCTGCTTTTTTTTTTTTTTTAATCAATTAGGTAAATTTTTAATAAAATCATTAAAGTTTCTGAAGGTGTTCCCCTTGAATTACTTTGTGAAGTTCTTTGAGTGATCTTGACTCACACTTCAGAATTGGGTTATTAGCCAGGTGATGCAGGTGCTGAGATCTTGTCATGTACCTTGAACATCAGGTAATATGAAACTTTGCATATTTGAGCCATTAGTGAAAAGCTCTTCTGAACTTTGAAGTCCTTTGATCTTCTGAAGACCAAGACCAACTCATAGACAAAGACACTCTTCATTTAGAGTTAATTCATATCTCCTGCTGAGGGACAGTGGTGCTAAGAAGAGAGATTTCAACCCTGCTTTTTGTGTCCTTTCCATGTCTGCCAGTGTTTCCAGCAGGTTGGAGCACAGCTAGGGCAGGCCACTGAAGGCTGCAGAGGTAAAAGAATCATGTAGTGATTAATGTAATGGAGAAATGCTGGGTATAATTTCTCCTGATGCCATTGTTTGGCTCAGGCAGAACCCTGGTTCTAAGAACCAATACTTGAAAGCAATCTTTAACATCCACATTTGTCTTCAATTTGATGTGAAAAATGTTGCATATCCCAGCGACTTAGTGTGATTTCAGGTAGGAATAATGGTGATCCCTCAGATGAGAGGCTGCACAGAAATCATACTGAGAATTAGAGGCAGTTAATAAATGTCACAAAGTAATAAGATCAAATAATCAAGCTCTTTCATTGAAAGTGTGGTTGAGTTTAGCATGGAAAATGAAGTTAAATTTATGATTGGGTAGAGAAATGCAGCCTTATGTGTGTATTAGCTATATTCATACATACACTGGGTTTGTATGGAGAATTGTGGGTTAGTCCAAGCAGCTTTAGAATGTGTTTTGTTGTCTCTGATCAGCAGTTCTCACCAGCCTGAATTTTCTTTAACCTCAGCTCTATGTGTGGTATTGAAACAGTGCAGAAATCTGGGGATACCTATTCTACATCTTGTCTTGTGGTAAAGCTAAGTCCTTGAAATGGAAATGCTTCAGCCCAAGTCCCCATCTCAGTCCTAAATGGTTATTCACCTAAAGGAGTGAAGTCTTGAGTAAGGGCTATGCATTTCCTATACTCCCTTAAGCAGTGTCTTGATGACTAAAATGAAGCATAAAATTTACATTGGCCTTAGGAGGTGACATAATTACTGCTGTAATTCAAACGAGTCACCACAGTCTTCCAAGCAATTCAGTGGGTGCCCATTGGTGAAGATGAAAGCTTTGTCTGTACTGGAATGTGAATGTAATAAGGGGAAGGGAAAAAAATAGAACAATAGTGAAAGAGATTTTGAGTCAGGAAAAATAAGGTTGATGAGTTTGGTGGGTTTTGCATGCAAAATCGTGAAATAATTTCATGCATAATGTATGTTTCTGGTCTGCTGGCAGTCTGCAACATGGTATAAAAGCCTATACAAGACAAGACTTTTCCATCCACTTCTCTGGCCTTATTCGCCCAGGTGAACAGGTAAGTCTGAATCTACCCAGTGTCTTTTTAAATGCTAAACTGTTACTTTGATGACTGCTTTTCTGCTGTTGTTATTCTTAGTTCTTTACAAATATTGCTAGCTTCCCCCACTCCCCTTGGGAAGGAAAATTAGAAAGCCTTAGTTCTATCAAAAACAGGGCTTTATTTACTTGTGAAGCAGGGTGTGATGAGACAGGGCTTAGAGGATACTGACAATGCTGTCTCTCAAACAGCTTCATGCTCCATTTTATAGTTTAGTGCTAAAGATGTAGTTAGCCAATGAACCTGGAAATACAATATCATCTTAAGAAACTGGTACTAGCAAAACCATAAACCCATGTCGAGTCCAGGGTTCTATCCCTAAGTCTTTGTTTTCCACAGGCAGAAGGGCAGTGATCCCAGCAGACCCAAATACATTGAATTCAAATCAAGGCAGAAACTTCTGAAGAGGAAAATAATGCTTCTGCACATTCCAAGTTTGCCAGCTGTGGCCATACATTTGGGCATTTGGGAGCAAAGGATGCTTCTTGAACACTGTTCTACAGCTCTGCAGTGTTGGCTGGGCTGTTAGCAGTTAAGTTCTAGCATTAAGGCACTAAAACCAGTTATGTGTCAGTGTTCATCTCAGGGTCACTGTCGACGCCTCATGAGAGCTCCAGCTGCTGTTCTTCATCTCCTGGTCACAGTCACAATTGTACTTCAGGGAGACAGTGCAAAGGGAAACTACCAAAGAACAGGAGGTGCCTTTGCTGGTAAGGCTTAGGGTATATTTTGCAATGACTGGCACCACAGTTCAGAGACCAGCATAGGGCAGAAGCATCTTCCAGCAGCCTTATAAAGATAGGAGAAACCTCTATGCTATTTTCAGACTATTGTGGACTTTGATCTGATAAGTGATCACCTTTCTGACTACCTTCTCTAGGTACTTTCATAGACATTATGCTCCTGCCTGACTTCTATAAACTTAATACAGGATTTTATTACATTTACTTTCTTTCCTGTATTTCAGACTTCTCTGTCCTACAGCCATGTCCTGCTCTGACCTGTGTCCTCCCACCCCCTGTGGTCCAACCCCACTGGCAAATAGTTGCAATGAGCCCTGTGTCAGGCAGTGCCAGGACTCCACGTATGTGATCCAGCCCCCTCCTGTGGTGGTGACCCTGCCTGGACCCATCCTCAGCTCTTTCCCCCAGAACACCGCCGTGGGATCCTCCACCTCTGCTGCGGTTGGCAGCACTCTCAGTGCTGAAGGAGTGCCCATCTCCTCTGGCAGCTCCTCAGGATTAGGGAGCTTTGGCTATCCAGGCCTGGGCAGTGGGTACAGCCGGCCTTACCATCGCTACAACACCTACCGCAGTGGCTTTAGTGAGCCATGCTAAAGTGTGAGGAGCAGCAGGAAGAAATGACCAGGAACGCTGAGGCACGACTCGACACAGGACTGAGCTCATGGCCATGGTTTTCAGATGTGATGTCAGACACCCACAATTCCACCTGAAGTTAGTGGAACTATGGAAGCTTCTAAAATCAGGCCATTGCTTGTCTTATTCTTCAAATACTTCATACTTCTGATGAAATACTATTTTTTCTATTGCTGTAAATGGGACTTGATTGTCTCAGTTCACAGCAGCACTGAGAAAAGTAACCCAGGATGAAAGGCACAATAGCTGTTGTCTTACTGAATCCTGGAAATACATAGTTTGTACTTTTTTATTCTGCTTTTTGCCCTCATTAAAGTTATGCTGCATCACTATCCAAGTCTCCTGGGGTTTGTTTGAAAAACTCTCAGCAGCTCACTTTTGGTAAGATTTCTTACTGTTCCTCTGTTTTATTAATCAAAAGCTGCTTTTCCGTGTTGACTAGAGGTAAGTATGACCTCTGATGACTTCTCTGCTAAGAGATCATTTTATAGCCAGGAAACTTGGGGAATATTGCATATACAAGGTCGATAGTTTGTAAGAAAGTAGAGGCTTAGTCACATTGTAGCAAAGTGGATACTATGTATTGATATAGTATCTACTTTGTATACACATACCATACCTTTGCTGCTTTTCCTTCCCCGGCTCCGAGGAGGATCTGCATCACGAGGGTTAAGACTGTGCACTTAGAAGTGCCTGTTACCAAATTCTCTCCATCATTGGAAAGCATTTCTGAGCCAAACGGGACCCAAAACTGGGAGTCTGGAAGGGAATACTCTCAGAATAGACCTGCTCCCCCTGCAGATCATATTATGTATCTTTTATAACTAATTCCAACCTATCTAAGGCTACTCAAATTTAGATGCGTAACTCATGTTGTTAACTGAACTGCTGGCGCCTCTGTGGATCTTCACGGACTGATACTGAAATAGTGGGGTTAGCAGAGGTACTTGTGTATGCTCACAGGTTGTAGGTATCTGCAGGGTAAGCGACAAGTTGAACTTTCACCCTGTGTGAAAATCTAGTTTCAAACTCTATTTTGAGATGAAAACCTGTCTTGAGATGAAGCCACAGAAAGGCTTCAAAAGGATGTGTGTTAGTCCTGGGTCTGCAGCTCCAAACAAGAAGTCTGTGATCTTTTCCTTCCTAAATGACTAATGCAAGTAAATGTAAAATCAGGGACCTGGAATCTAATTGTATAAAAATGCACCTAATCAATGTCTCATCTAATGCTTGGTGAAGTAATGCCTGGTGAAAAGGTTTTATATCAATATTTATTGGCAATCCCTTGCTCTGAGGTGATGGATTACAAGAACACATTCATTAGCCTGTGTGGCACCAAGACATCATTCTGCAAGGAACATGTCTGACTTATAGGACCTTGGGTAGAGAAATACTGATTGCACTCTTACAATCTGAAATATAATGAAAATCTCCATTTCAAATATATTTAAGTAATAACTAAAGGCCACCCAGTTGGGGAGTAGTGTTTTGCAGTGGTTCTGGAGAGTAAATAATTTCTTCTCTCCAAGGTAAATTAATTTTTGTTGTTGTTTTCTTTTACTGTTCCCATTGAATTCCAGCCTAATGACCATGCTACACCCGATTCTTTGCAGAAATACCCCACAGATCTGTACACAGTAGTTTTTTTGTCAAAAAGGGAAATTGTAATGTAAATTGATGAAATTTATCAGACCACAGTCAGATGCAAAACCAAACCTCAAACTTTAGTAATTTGAAAGTTGTTCATAGCAGTATTTGAATAACATTAACAATGAAAATAGATATGCTAATGTATGGACTCAAGGACTACATATCTACCCATATTTGAACACCTTTGCCCTGAGGGAAATTCTCTGAGCAGCAGAAGCTGAATCTGCAAAGCCCAAAACATAGGCTTTGCCTACACCAAAAGGCATCTGAGATTACACATACAGCAGTGCCACTCATCTGCCTGGGCTAAATAACAAATTATAGCAAATACCAAGTGGTGGGTTGCACAAAAAATAGCAGTGCCGGGCACAGGCATCCGGTCTGACTAAGTTGAACAACCTTATGCTACAGATACATCTTCTGTTTTAAGCAATAAGCCAGAAATTGCTAACACCATGAGGGCATTAAGCAGATTTCACCCTCAGTCACCTGGAAGCAGGTGCTATGGATTATTCTGTGAACTTCAAATGGTGTGTAGGACACGCAGATTGCTCCTAATGTGGTCAACAAGCACCTATATTAATACAATTAGCTAAGAATGAGTTTTAAGATAAAAGCAAGAATTATCAGATCCATTGTGAATGGTGAGAGAAAGGAGAGCTCTGAGTTGCCAGAACTTTTTCAGATTAGTTCAACTTCTCAAAGCCTCCGAGGCATCAATTTCTTTATATAAGCTAATTAAAAAAAAAAAAAAAAAAATTGATTGCAGATGGTGCTCTTAATTTCTTTGAAATATCCATTTTCTGTGTGTTTTTTTCTCCATGCACACATTTGGGGTCACTTTTGTGCCTGGGGCCATTACTGGAGTCAGCTTCCAGTTCCATTCTGATTAAGGTTTTTTGTTCAGACATTTCGTCACCCTCTGTTGTCTCAGGAGGATGTTCTCACATTATGCAAAGAATTATAATTATAATCTGAATATATAGGTCTGTCCTTGATCATACAAAAACCCCTGTGAACTTCTGATTCACTCACTTGAATTCACCTCAAAGATGGGGCCATTAAGTCATTTCAGCCTGTATACTAAATTTGTATACTAAATTGGTTGGAGTTAGAAAAATAATTTTTTTTTTTTTTTCCCAAGGAAGGCTGTAGACAGCTCTTAAAATGTTGCTAGGCCTTTTTTATTTTAAACTTATAGTCTGAGACTCTCCCTTGGAGCACTGTGTCTAATTCTGATGTCCTCAACATAAGAAGGACATGGAACTGTTGGAGCAAGTCCAGAGGAGGCCACGAGGATGGTCAGGGGCCGGAGCACTTCCTGTATGGAGACAGGCTGAGAACATTAGGGCTGTTCAGCCTGGAGAAGAGGAGCTGCCTACCTCTTAGAATACAGAGAAATACTAAGGAATGGAGAGGGTTGGTGAAGATAGAAAAACTTAGGCCAATTTATCTGTGAATCTCCTTGAAATAGGAGATGGTTTAAACTAAACCTTGAACTATTTCTTTAATTAAAAATAAAATACTTTAATTCCTGCAGCTAGGAACAGTGACATTAATTTTAGAACCCAATAACTGACCTGCACTCTCAAATCTTAATAATATATTATTATAGCAGTGATATAAGAATTCAAATATGGGTCACGTATCTTCAATTTGCACATATGATCTTTTGCATGCTTAGCACTTTAATAAAAGCTTCTGATAAACTTTGAAGTTCTCAGGAGCCTATGACCAAGCCAAACAAGTTTCTCTTCCCAGGGGATCTTTATAAAGACACTCCTAACTTAAAGATGATTTACATGTCTCAGTAGTTCAAGTGCTAGGAGAGCAGAAATTTCAGTACTAATCTCTGTGTGTTGGATTGTTTATGTATTTTACTCACTTATTATTTATCCTGCATCCCCCCACACTCCCCAAAAGGCTCAATTTCATTGTGCAATCCAAAGACTGCTGCAAAGTGACAGAAAAATTGACTACAAGTGAAGAAGTTATTGACACTTTCTATACTTTTTATAGTTCTCCAGCTGGTGCCATTGGTCTACAATATATCTGTACTGAATATTGCAGCATAGCTGGAGAAATGAATGCTGCACTAGGAAAGGAAGAATTCATGTATGTGATGTCTGCCTTCACAGCTGACTTTTGGAAATTCTTATCTTTTGCAGAACTCTTCCTTGAGAACAAGCGTCACCAAACAATACAACGTATTTATGCATGTGGAAGTTAACGTAAAGCCAGTTGCTGATATTTTGAGATCTGAGATAAGAATAAAAGTGGATTTGTGAATTCTGTAAAGAACTCCTAAGTGGTTAGGCCCAGAATTAGAGACAGACTCTTTCACAGAAGTGCTATCACTTGATATTATCTCATTAGACTGGACTTCTAATACTCTTTTTTGTTTCTCCTTCCATGACAAAGAAACTGTATCTGGTGTGTTTTTCTAGGTATATCTCAGCCTTTGTACACAGCCATAACATTTCAGTTTCTTCTGATTCTGACAGGGTCCTTCAGTGTCCCTCCCTTTTGTACTTGTGCTTCTTCTCTAATTTTGGGGCTGGAGTTGGGTGAAAACTGCATTGTTCCTAGCTATTTTCTGCAAAATTCAATCTCTCTTTTCTCTAAAAGCAGCTTGAATCCCCAGACTACAAGTGCTCATGGGCTGACTTCCAAAAGCTGAAATTCTTCGTGGTTTCCAACAGTATTTACCTTGCAGAGAAGTGTACAAGGGACTGTATTATGTAAATTAAGATTAATCTTCTTTAATGACACCAAGCAGATCCAAAAGGGTTTTGAAGGCAGAATAAATCCTTCTGAATTAATCATTCTAGTGTTTGGAGAAATTAACTTGGCCCAGAATATTTTAAGATGAAAGAGACTTGTGGTCAGATATTCATGCCACAAGATAAGGAAGTGGAGCACTAATACACACAAATACTAAGGCAAAAAAACATGTAATCAGTAGTGGCTCATAAATAACTTCATGCACAAAGAATGCCCTAAGTTGTTGGGCAACCTGGGCCTCAGTATAAAAACCTGAGCAACTCAAGGCTCTTCCACCTATTTCTCTTGCCTTCTTTGCCTTGGTGAACAGGGTAAGTCTGAACCCATTTCTTCTCTCTTTATATGTTGAGCTGTTGCCCTGATGATTTTGTAGTTTTTCATCCCAAATGTTGTAGTATGAAAGAGGAAGTTTTTTGTTGGTGGTCAGTTATAAAAATCATTGAATGGGGTGATTAACTACAAGTTAGACAGTTAGGTGTATTTATTCAACTTTGGGAAACAAACAAGTTTTCAAGTCCTGCAGCTGAACATAAAATATCTGTAGTGAATTCTTGGGTCTGTTCAGAGTAGTGTGCTGGTCTGTGGAGAATCCAGATAAGGTCACATCAGAAAAACACTGGAATAGTGGCCAATACTGGTAGTCATGGATTGTCAGCTCTCCACATAGAGCCCATGCCTGCCTTTGAAACTCAATTCTTAGTTCTGTAAGCAAGGAGTGACCTTCTCAATCCTCCAAACAACTGCATACAGATTTGCACTGTAACATGTAAGGTCTGCTAATGATTTTAATATTAACAATACACAAAACCAGAAGTGTTCCTGGATTCAGCTGCCTGTTTCTATTTCATATAGAACAAATTTTAAGTGCCTAAGCTTCTATTTTCCACTTTCTAAAACTTGGCAAAGGGACCTCCAAGAGAGGTCTCCTTAGAGAAAATACAAGATCAACCCTGTCAAATATCATCTTGTTTGTGATAAACTTCCCTTATCAGAGAATTCAAGCTGTACAAATACAGTTTGATTTAAATTCTTGTATCGCATTTCTTCCTTCTTTTGTGTTTCAGATTTACCTCCATCCCTCAGACATGTCCTGCTACGACCTGTGCCCCCCCACCTCCTGTGGCCCAACCCCATTGGCAAATAGCTGCAACGAGCCCTGTGTCAGGCAGTGCCAGGACTCAACAGTGGTGATCCAGCCCTCTCCTGTGGTGGTGACCCTGCCTGGACCCATCCTCAGCTCTTTCCCCCAGAACACCACAGTGGGATCCTCAGCATCTGCTGCTGTTGGGAGTGCTCTCAGTGCTGGAGGGGTACCCATCTCCTCTGGGAGCTCCTTGGGATTAGGGAGCTTTGGCTATCCAGGCCTGGGCAGTGGGTACAGCCGGCCCTACCGTCGCTACAACACCTACCGCAGTGGCTTCTACGGGCCGTGCTAAAGCGTGAGGAGCAAGCAGGAAGAAATGACCAGGAACGCTGAAGCACAACTCGACACAGGACTGAGCTCATGGCCATGGTTTTCAGATGCAGCGTTAGATGCCCACAGCCTGAAGTTTATGGAGCTGTGGGAGCTTGGCATCTCCTAAAATCAGGCCTATGCTTGTCTTACTTTTGTTATGCTTTACTTTACATTTCTGATCAAAAGTCTTGCTCTCTCGTGCTTTTTTTTTTTTTTTTTTGTAATTGAAAATGACTAGAAAATATGTAATTATTTGAAATTGTTTTGCATGGCTGAATTAGTACAATTCACTTAAACAAAGAAGAAGGAAGATCTCATTTTGCTGAGTGTGTCATTGTGAGAGGGATGAGTGGGTACTGTCCTTAGTGGACCATGGAAATGTATTCCTTATGCTTTACATTGCTTCCTTCCATTCCTCAGCCTCATTAAATTTGTGCTGCATCATAACCTGAGTTGTCCTGTACTTCTTTCTTTTCCCAGCCCCTTTTCCAGCTTGTCTGTACTGAACCAAGTCCCTTTACAAGTCACCAGTTCCAGAAAACACTGTGCACATAACTTCATACCCATTGCCAAAGGAGAACGAGTCAGACTGCAGCTGTGGAAGAAGATTTTCTGTTGTCTGTATGTGCTAAAGCAAGCCTGAGACAATTTATCAAAGCCTGGAAAGTGATGATGGTCACCTGTAATAGGTGTGCCTCCTGTTGTTGCATAAGCAGGAAATTTTAAACTAAGGAAGCTTCTTTTGTTACACTTTAAAGACCCTCTACCTACAGTACCATGATGATGGAAAAAGGCCCTTTAACTGTTTCAATATTCTTGCTTTATAAGAATATGTTTGGTTTGAGAATAATGTCTTTGGGGATGAGAATGGAACAATAAGCTGATTTGAGAAGGGGGAAATTCAGTGAAAAGCTCACTGAGGGGATTACTGTTTCTGCTTATCCTTCCGTAGATGTAATAGATGAGAGTATCCTTGTAAAAAAAAAAGAGGATAGATGGATACAGTATGAAAATTTACTAGGAACGCTCAAAATTATAGAGATAAACCTTCTTCTGAAGCACTACATCCACTCCTCAGCTTGTTGCACAAATAGGATATATGTACTATTACCTGAGCAACATAGAAGATGATTGTGGTTTTCTTTATCCTATCTGTGGTACTTTGGAAGACTCCTTTAAAAGGAGGGAGAGATTATGCTTTTCCTGAGCACAGCTGAGATTGCTCACGGCAGAGGTGTTGGGGGAGATGCAGTAAGCTGGAACACTCTTCTGAATGGAGCTTAGAGCTTTCTGATGGGTGCGGCACCTCTTGGCATCTGAGATCAGGCCCTGGTAAGTCTCAGACAGAAGGAAGAGAAGGCTATGTGGAATTGGTCTTTGAAATTTGCTGGCCTGGGAGCAGGTCTGGGAGAAAGATGAAAAGGTTTGAAGTTCTAAGCCTTTCTTAGTGTGTCTTTATAAACTGACTCCTATTTGTTGTGTCTGGTAGATCTGTACTTTATCAGGCATTGCTTTGGTTGGCTGTGTTGTAATAAAGGTGGTGTTTAGAGACCAGGAGCTTTGGTCTTTACAGGAAGAAGGTTTGAAAAGCTCTGCCTGAAGGCTCTGGATGACTCAATATCCTGTCAGCCCATACAACTCACAGCCTGATATCTCTAAAACTTCTTTCTTGGAGTCTTTGTCTGTGTCTGTACAGACAGATGTTGAACTGTAATTAAAACCAGGGAAAGATGTTAATGAAGTTATATTGACTATAGTCATTACTGGAACTAAATTAAAGGAGGTTCATCAGTCCCATTGTAGAATTACTAAGTTTAAGGACTAGAATTTCTTAATAAACAACAGAAGAGAATGGAAATTTAGCAACTTGATATTATAATATAATAGAAGGTTGATCTGAATTAAATACATTTTTTTTTCTATCTCAGCTGAAACTATTGCTCAATCAAAGGAGATGCATTCCAAAGAAGTCATCACTCATTTGCAGTTGTTGCAAAATTGGTTTCTCTTATGGATTAAACCTATGTATCTAACACAGCAGAGAAGTTATAATTCCACAGTATCAATATGGCTGGAAAGAATAATGGCTGAGGTAGCACAGTACAGGTATTTTTAACATATAGAGGTGGACAGAGAATGACATTTCTCATGATAAAGTACATTCTCCTACTCTTGTAATCCCCTTCTGCAGTTCCTTCTTAAGCTTTCTTCAAATCAAATCTTTCAAAGCTCTTTGCAGATTTAAGCCCTGTGCATGTACACTCTTTCCAAAGTTAGGACCTGTTCCTCAAGTGATCAGAAATTGTAGCAGAAAGAGCTGCCTAATTTGGGTTAAAATTTATTGTAGCTACAAGTGTAGCACAGAACCAAAGTAAAAGGTTTCTCTGTATGATTTTGTAGTTGATCAGAAACTGGTTTAGACACTGCCACAGTATATGAGCTAGATTATAATGTTACAGAGAACTTTCTAAGCAAGACAAGCTCAGGTGCTACCTCTCAAGTTACTGTCATGTTTGCTTTGGAAATGTCATACCATGTTAGACTGGGGTCTACAAAATCAGGCAGCATGTGTCAATAAAGCATAGTATTAAACAATGAAACAGCAGCATAAACCCCAGTACATGATAGAGTACACATGCTCTGAACAAAAGAACAGTCTATGTCTTCTCTCTCTCACTTTATAAACTCACATCTGTTAATACCTATCAGTGAACAGCTGGGACAAGTTGGTCCCATAAGAAAAAGAATAATATGAGATGTTTTTTGCAGAATAATAAATATTTACTACTGTTGATGTTGAAAATGTATCTCAGTACTGAATTTTGTAAAACTCAAACCAGTATTGTACTGTCTGATGTGTATACAGGGGTGAGGTATGAGGCAGAAAGGCTCTGAAGACCAAAGGCTTTCTTGGGCTGCCTGGAGGATCTGAGACTTTCTTGCACATTTACTAACCAGGTTCTGCATCTATTAGGGCTTTTTTTTTTTTTCTTGCATGTGGCTGCTTTCCCACTAATGAAATGGTTTTGTTTGCTGTTTATGTTTATTGTCTGGACTTATCCTGGTGTTGGACGAAAACCACAATCCACAGTGTCTCTTTCATCTTTTTGATTTACATCCATTCAGTATACCTGGCTCCATCATACTGACTCCACCTTCCCAAAATATGAAGGAGTCAAAATTCAATTTGGTTGAGAATTTTGTCTGCACTTCAGCAGTTTGGTTACACTGGCCCATGAAAGTACCACTGCTGTAGCAGCAGGGGCTTGTCATTTCAGTTGTGAGTGTACAACTTTATCCCTGATAAGTGGTTATGAGAGTTAGGATCACTACTCTTTGTAATATTCCAATATACAACATCCCAAAGCTTTTTGCTCCTAGGATAAGGAGATTGAGCCAACCAGGCTAACTTGACATATGATCACCTTCACAAGAGGACTTGTGATTCATTTTATCATCATCATACCTTTTGATGAGCTTGTTTTCAAACCCACATTCTTCTCTTATGGTCGATAGGTAGTTATTCCTATAAAGGAAGATGGTTTTTTACATTTTGGTACCATAGCAGTGTGTCTCTGTGTGTTCATTGTCAAGAGCATTGGGGAAAGACTGGTAAATCTCAGGGGATAGGAGAACTTCAACCAACAGTGTCACTAGTAGAGATAATCACATACCTAAGGGCATCCAGTAGCTGATGATTGGAATGAGGTTTTTAACATGATTTTGTGGAAAGACTTACTTGTATTTTATGTAAAAAATGGAAGTACAGCAGTTTGTGACACCAATGTGAGGAAGTTTGAGAAGTTCGTTAGTTATCTTGGTAACAAACTGTAAATGTTCAAATAGTGTCCAATACTTTCACATTTTCTGATAGTGCCTCGTTTGCACATCTGAGCCATTAATGAAAACATGTTGTAAACTTTGAAGACTTCTGTTCTTCAGAAGTGTACAGTCAGCATTTATTTCCCAGGAGATCTTCTTGAAGATACTCACAGTTCAGAGATTATTTGCATGTCTCTAGCTAAGTGATTTAAACATTAAGAGACGACAGGTGAGATTCAAATACTGATCCCTCCCCTAAAGACTGCTTATGCATTGTATATAATTACTTTTTAATCTAGAGATTGTCTTTGAAAAGAAATTGAGTTGTTGTACATTGCAAAGGTCTTTAAGGCCATGCAAAATGAAGACAACATTATTTGCTTTCAAAAGATGAAAAAAGAACAAGAATATTATAAACTGCTGTAAGTAGCTACCATTAATTTGGAATATAATTTTGTATAATAGTTCAAGACACAGTAGGGGAAAATTATAATTTAATGGCAAATGTAAAACTGTTTGGCATCTTTAATGACCCCATAGGAAAACTTGTGTAAGACTTTGAGTGCCAGTGTCTCTGAGTAAGCTAAAATTCACATGCATCCTCAATCTGATCTCAATTGTTTTCCTGGAGTTTGATGTAAGAAGAAAGCTAAAACTGCAGACTCCTTAGATTAAGGACTTTGACACTCAGTTCCCAAATTGAAGAGCTGTGTCCCAAATTCCCTCATGGAAGTGTAGTAGTTTAATATTAAAAGAATAGATCAGACTGCCTGTACTCTTTCATCCTGTCTCCTGAGTCAAGAAAGTAAAACATGTTCCCCCAAATAATCTATTTCCCAGTAAGTGCCTTGTAGACTGGAAAAGTGTAATTAGCTCTACTAAGTGCTGTCTGTAACAATCTTATTGCTGAATCTGTGCAGCTGTCTGGTTGTTTGAGAGGAATTTGGTAAAACTGCAGTCCAATAGTCAGAAATGGTAACTTCTGGCCTTTTCAGAAAGGAATGTGTCAAAAACTTCTTCTCTCCAAGAAGATGGAAAGGGGATTTCACAGGGGAGTTCACATATGTCTTTAATACATGTATTCATCTGTGTCAAATTATGTACATTGCATATACTGTCCTTAGGATGCAAAATAATTTCTTTAGTAACTCAGATGAATCAGCTGATCTGACCAGGAATTAACTGGGCTCATAAGATCTTAAGATAAAAGAAACCTCTCCAGTGGAATGCATACATTATGATGAGGAAATTAAATCAAGGCAATAAATACAAACATTGAGGAAAAAGTAAATCATCATCTGGGAATATTTTGCATACAAGAAGTCTTCAACAATTAGCTGGTAAATAGCTACATGTTATTATGTCTCACGTCTTCAGGCACTCTAGGAAACAGTATAAAAGCCAGCACAGTGAGTGCTGCCATCCACTTCTGCTTTTTTCTCCTTGGTGAAAGGGTAAGTCTGAATCTGTTTTCTATCTTTCAATGTCCTGAATTGTTGTCTCCATGTCACTTTATTTTTACACGGTCTTGTCAGTTTATGCAAGTCTAAGGTTCATGCTCTTTATCAGTGTGTGTGTGTGAGACCTGCTAGTAGATCTTTCTCTGAAAGAGGGTAGCTATTTTTGAAGGGTGGCAATTGCTAGCCACAGGACTTCAGACTCCTCTTTCTGCATCATTCAGTTCCAAGATGTTCAGAACTCTGCATGTTAATTGTTAAGCAGCTAGAAGTAAATGGGGAGAATCTGTGAAGAGATTTTGGCTTTCTCAGAGCTTTTTCTGTAGACAGACAAGCAGGCTCAAATTTTCAAAAGTGTGCTGAGCAAGCATGTCTTCTTGCACCAGGGTACTGTGAAAATAAGGTTTCTCCTAGCCATATCATACAGGAGATCATAAGTTTTGTCCCTTGCTTCCCTCATGTTGCAGGGCTGCATACATCCTGGAAGAGTGTTGTGGAAAATGAGCTATCAAAGACTGCTCAGGAGCAGGTAGAGCTACCCCTTCAGCTGTCCTCCGTAGCATACAGGAGTTTGAGTTTCATTGAAGTCTCCTTTGAACCTTAGACAAACACATTATTCCATTTGCCATATAGTCTCTTGCATGCTCCATCATCTTAGCAGCTTAATTTACATGACTATAATTACAACTTCTTTCTTGTATTTATTTCCTTCCCTGTATTACAGACAGTTCCACCCTTCAAACATGTCTTGCTATGACCTGTGTGCTCCCACCTCCTGTGGCCCAACCCCACTGGCGAATAGTTGCAACGAGCCCTGTGTCAGGCAGTGCCAGGACTCAACGTATGTGATCCAGCCCTCTCCTGTGGTGGTGACCCTGCCTGGACCCATCCTCAGCTCCTTCCCACAAAATACCACAGTGGGATCTTCAGCATCTGCAGCTGTAGGGGATGCTCTCAATGCTGGAGGGGTCCCCATCTCCTCTGGGAGCTCCTTGGGACTTGGGAGCCTTGGCTATTCAGGTCTAGGTGGCCTTTATGGGAGGTCTTACCGTCGTTACAACCGGTGTGGGCCTTGATAAAGCCCTGGGGGAAAAAAATCAAAGGAACAACCAGAAGCTTACAAGTGTGATCTGAATGCAGGACTGAGTTCATGACCATGGCCATATGCTTGCTGACCACCCTCAGCTTCCCCCTGAGCTACTGGGACTGCTGGAGCTTGGCGTTGCTGATTGAATGCCTTTCTCTGTTATCAGTGAGGTGAAAAACATAACTTTTATTGTTGCATATAGGAGTTGGGTGTCCAGCTGTAAAGCATTGCCTTGAAATGGATGATTAGTTTTATCCAGATTCAGCCCTACTGCTTTCTTATGCTGTACATTTTTTTTTATTCTACTCATTAAATTTATGGTGCATCATAATATGTATCTTGCAGTGTTCTTCCTCTTTGGAGCCTTCTCTTGGAGAAATTTGCTTATGTATAAATTGTCAGTACAGACAGATCATCATTTAACTCTTACCCTACCAATTAGGGAAGGAGGTAAACATAGATAAATGCAAGCAATGAGTAATACCCCTTCTTTTACAGGGTATATTTTCCTTCAGTCACACTTCAATAAGTACAATATGAAATTAAAATTCCTGGCTAACAATCAATGAAGGGAAAGAGGTGGGAAAGCTAATGTTGTCTTACAGGAAATATATAGTTTCATTGTTTGGAGTTCTAACATTTTTGAGCTCATAAAATTCTAGCAATCTCTAGTATTATTTTCATGCTCACTTTTTAGATTATGAAGATTTTGCTGATAGCAAAGAATGGTGGTAAATACCAGGAAAAACATTTAAAAATCGACCAGTGGAAAAAAACCAAAACCCACTATGTATGATTCTTTTGTTGGATGCTAGTTAAGGAATGCTGCAATTAGGTGGAATTCGTTGCTAAATTAAGTGGTGAGCTGAGGGCCTTTGTGGTGTCACCAGAAGTCCTCAGAGCTAAAACAATTACCCCACCTGTTCTGAACCTTGAAGATAATGACTGTTAAATTGCTAAGCAAACATTCATTAACACAATGCTGCTGATGCCTTAAGGATCCCAATTAAACTTCCATTCTACGTTTTATAGAGTGATTGAGCAGGGCAGATTGTTAAATTAACTCAGTATACCAAGGATTTTTGCTCCTGGAGGAGGCTAAAGGCAAACAAAAACTAGAGAAATTCTCATGCAACACCACGGAGATTTAATGCTAAAGAGAAGTCAGCCATTCACAGAGAATCAAGGCAATACAAGGGGAATACAAGTGTGATGCAGGTATCAGGCTCTGGTACCAGTGCTCTGTGCAGGACACACGGGACAGCCAAAGTGACAGAAGGATGCAGGAGATACCGGGGCTCAGTCATGCAGTGAGAGCACATCGTGGCACAGGGCAGTGGGCTGCTGGGTACACACAGCCCCCTCAAGACCCATGCCAGGGCAGCTGACGCATGCTGCTGGTCCCCATGGCACTTGTTCCACATCCTGGTGCCATGATCCTTGCTTCAGGGTTATTGCTGGTTCTGGGCTCCATCCTGTGGACTTCAGAAAGCCCCGCAGCTCCCACGGCGGGACCTGCCCCACCTCTGGGAGGTAATGCCAGTGCCACAGGAGGAGAAGCCAGAGCTGCCAAAGCCACTGGACCCGTATTGACCCCCATAGCCCAGGGAGCCCCCATAGCCCAAGTCAGCTCCATAACCTAGGGAATGGCCATACCCAAGTGAGCCTCCATAGCCTCCCAAGCCAAAGGAGCCCCCATAGCCCCCCATACCAGAGGAGCCCCCACAGCCCCGGAAGCCCCCATAGCCCAGGGAGCTACCATAGCCCCCCAGACCAAAGGAGCTCCCGTAGCCCCGGGAACCTCCATAACCCCTCAAGCCCAGGGAGCCTCCATAGCCTCCCAAACCAAAGGAGCCTCTGTAGCCCCCCAAGCCCAGGGAGCTCCCATAGCCTCGGGAGCCCCCATAGCCCAGGGAGCCTCCATAGCTCCCCAAACCCAGAGAGCCCCCATAGCCCCCAGAGCTTTGGGAACTAAAGGACCTCCCCAACAGGGCTGGACCTGATGATCCCACCACGCTCTCCTGAGGAAAAGAGCTGAGTATGGGGCCCGGCAGTGTCACCACAGCTGGCGGGGGGAAGATCACTGCTCTGGAGTCGGGACACTGCTGCACACAGGGCTCATTGTAGCTCTCGGCAATGGGCTGAGGGCAGGTCACCTCACAGGGTCGGCAGGACTCACTGTAGTAAGACATCCTTCTGGTGTTGGCTCTGAGTCTGCAATGCACAGTAGTAAGCAGGTTTCAGATGCAGAAATATTCACCTGACTCTAGATGCAGACATCTAGTGTCATGTGGAGTGGATGCCACTTGATATCAACTGCTCTTGCTTGTAGCATGATGAATCTAATATATTAAGAAGAGCTGAAACACACTGAAGTTTGGTAATATTTTTACAGCATGTTAATAAATGAAGTGTCAGATACAGGCAGCTGTTTCTGTAGTTTCATCTTGAGTCCCCAGTAGTACCCAACTTCCAAAAAGGAATATTTACCCTTCTGGTGCAAATACTACTATAAAGTGGTAGATACTGTGATCACTTTGATATTTTTTAGATTTATAAAGCTTGTAGTTCATGAATTGGAAATAAAAAGTCTGGGAAAGGGTATTCCAAGTGACATAGTAAAACTTCCCATTTTGTTCTAAGAATAACACCTTCTGTCTCTCAGTTCTCTGCCCTGCTACTCCGTAGCATCATGTAGAATTTAGCATCAACAGAAAAAAAGCTTGAGAAGCATAAAGGTTGAACCAAATCAGACTTACCCTGTTCACCAAGGAGACTAAACCAGGAGATGTGGATGGAAAGGCTAGGAGTAGAGGCACCTTTTATACCTTTCTTAAACTGCTTACAAATATGAAACACCCTTTGTGCCTCAGGTCCTACTCAGTAACAAAGCAACCTTCCCATTGAGGGATTTAATTTTGCTGGCTTTGCATTGCCACTCCCCACCTTCCAAAACAAGTGTGATACAATTTCAGTACTAAGTTCTGGGCACTGGTCTGGTGAATGATGACATCTTTCAGACATCTAATACCCAGCACCAGCACTGGGCCTCTGCTGTTTTTAGGGTTGATGAGTAAGGATCAGTTAAAGTCATCTGTCTTTTAGTAACAGTGCCATTTAAGTGAATTCTGTGAAAAGCTGGATAAAAAGAGGGAGGGGGTAATAGAAAGAGGGAGAATTTCAGGTATCTACATCCGGTTTAGAAACATGGGGTTTTAAACATCTGCATTTGCAGATCAAATACCAATAATTGCTTGTGAATTATAAGGTGGATTCCATTGTTACTTTTACTGCTGTCTTTAGAATGTCATTGAGACAGTGATGCTTCAATGATACTCCCAATCCTCCTAGGAATGATAAGAAGCTTTACAAACACCTACTAAAAATTCACATTTGATGTGTTGTACCATGATTATACACGGCATGCAATGATCAGCATTCAAATCTTGCGCAAGAGCATCAATCTGGGGATGTGTGAATGAAGCGATCCGTCGTTAGGTACAGCTTCATGCATAAGAGTCATTTAGAGGTGAGAGCAAGTGATCTGGAGAGTCTAAGAGTAGAGATTTTAGAACATCGATCTATCTGACCCCTTGTTTTTCTGAACATGGAATAATAGCCAGTTAAACCTGAAAATTCAGATTATTGTTATTTTTTTCAATAGAATTTAAGTCAATAGACATTTCAGGCATAGTAGCAAAGTACTGTCTTGGGAGGTGAAGCTACTAGCTACAGTTGGTAGCACTGACATACCATAATCTCCCCAAACTTATTCATACTTAGCAAAAGTATTACTGATCACTGATTTGAATGAAAATCACATCATTGCTAGTAGTGAAGTTATAAATCATGGTCTGATTGGGGAATCAAAATAATTGGCTGGCATATTTTTAAATGATGTTATTTCGTAACAGGGGCACTTCCAAATCTTACTTTTCTTCATTTAATATGATAATAACAGAAATTGCAAGCACTAACTATTAACGAGTATTTGTGAAGCAGTTTAAAGTCATTATCTTCCAGGTGCCTCATTATAATCAGCAAATCCTGATGACACTTCAAAGGCATAAGTATCTTACAATTTAGAGGTAATTTATAGCCTATCTTTTGCAATATTGTAAAATTAGAAAATGACAGATTTGCAAATAACTATATGATGCCACAGACTTATTAAAATATATCCCTTTTTACTACTATTTTATTCATTTCCCACTTCTTAATTGGTCAGGACTTTAGGGAATGAGGACAAAATCAGGATTGTTTTGAAATGTATTTCTAACAGAACTTCTAAAAGTCAAGATTTCAAATGAAATTTTGACATGTTTGGTTGTAAAGTTAGACAGAGACAAGGTCAGCAGTCTGCCTATTTCAGTAAGGTCTTTTCTGCTTCTTTGGAGATGTCACTTAGGCCAGTCATTCCTCTTTTGACCTAGTCTCATCTGAATTGTCTCAAAACTTGAGAGAAGGATGTTAGAAAAGGTTTCATGGACTGATGCGTTATAGATAACACCTCTAGTGATGATGGGACTGCATAAAATCGTAGAATCAGCTAGGCTGGAAAAGACCTTTAAGATCATCAAGTCCAACCATTACCCCAGGAGTGCCAAGACTACTATTAAACCATGTCACTGAGGGCCATCATTCCCCTATACCACTTGGTAGGTGCAGTAAATAAGACACAGATCTCACTGCCTGGGTTAATTACAGGGAAAATTAAAAGCTTAGACCACCAGCTAAAACTTTGCCAGGTCTTCTGCTTTCATGCTGTTACTAGAGATATCCCATCAGGAGTGAGCCTGTATCACGTCAACTCTTTGCTCTTCTGTGTAACAGCATTTATGGATCCCTGCAAGGAGATCAACTTGTGTCCTCTTCAAGTCCGCTGCAAGAAGCTGTGTCCTCCCAGCCCGTGTGGTGACCTTCACCTAGTTTGTGCATGTAGCAACATAAAAGGGTTCCACACCACGTAAGCACTACCTGGAACATTAAAATTGGACTAATGTGACGCACGACTCTTGTTCCGGCTTCCAGTTGCTGATTGTATGGCAACCCTTCAGCTTCAAGTTCCCAAAATCCCCTAAAATGACAATCACAGGTAAGTGATTGTATCAGCAGTTGTATCACACCCACACTAATATTTGGGAGGGACAGTGCTGAGATGACGAAATTAGAGCTCCCACTATCATGTTTTGTAACAGATTAGGACCAGAGGCACAAAGGCTGGCTTAAAGAAGGGTATAAAACCTTGTATCACCCACAGCCTTCTATCCAGTTCTCTTGTCTCAGTCTCAGCAGTGAAAGAGGTAAGTGTGACTTCACTCATTCTTTCTACTACTATTAGCATTTACTTTAACAGTGTTCTTGTCACAGAGATGATTCCTGCATGTGTTTTTTCAGACTTAGATCCTTTGTTTCCCTCTGAAAATGTGTCTTTGTGCAGATGCAGCATCAGGAGTCACAGCATTAGGATAGGAAATAGTTCTCAAGCTATAGAAATACTTGGGTTGACTTCCACATCATGAAGTCTGAAATAATGCATATAGCCAATGAGCCTTTTCTCCTATTCCTGTTGGCTTCTTTTCACTGTTCACTTTGTAGGGACACCCTTGCCTGTCCAAGTTTCTATAGACAGATCTGTCCATCCAATTTACCCAGTACTGAATTTCTCTTTCATATTGTACAGTTTCCAAAGGTGATCATGATGAGATGAAAGAAAGGACAGAGGTGGAGTTGGTACAAGAATGAGTTTCATTTTTTTAGCATGTAGAAATGTATCCACATCCCTGTTAACTTCTGATATTTTAAACAGAGAATCATTGCTTAATAATATTAGTTAATCTCCTCCCACCCACTTCTAGTATTTGTTCATTTACCTTAAAACTCCTTACTGCAGACTCAGAGCCAACACCAGAAGGATGTCTTACTACAGTGAGTCCTGCCGACCCTGTGAGGTGACCTGCCCTCAGCCCATTGCCGAGAGCTACAATGAGCCCTGTGTGCAGCAGTGTCCCGACTCCAGAGCAGTGATCTTCCCCCCGCCAGCTGTGGTGACACTGCCGGGCCCCATACTCAGCTCTTTTCCTCAGGAGAGCGTGGTGGGATCATCAGGTCCAGCCCTGTTGGGGAGGTCCTTTAGTTCCCAAAGCTCTGGGGGCTATGGGGGCTCTCTGGGTTTGGGGAGCTATGGAGGCTCCCTGGGCTATGGGGGCTCCCGAGGCTATGGGAGCTCCCTGGGCTTGGGGGGCTACAGAGGCTCCTTTGGTTTGGGAGGCTATGGAGGCTCCCTGGGCTTGAGGGGTTATGGAGGTTCCCGGGGCTACGGGAGCTCCTTTGGTCTGGGGGGCTATGGTAGCTCCCTGGGCTATGGGGGCTTCCGGGGCTGTGGGGGCTCCTCTGGTATGGGGGGCTATGGGGGCTCCTTTGGCTTGGGAGGCTATGGAGGCTCACTTGGGTATGGCCATTCCCTAGGTTATGGAGCTGACTTGGGCTATGGGGGCTCCCTGGGCTATGGGGGTCAATACGGGTCCAGTGGCTTTGGCAGCTCTGGCTTCTCCTCCTGTGGCACTGGCATTACCTCCCAGAGGTGGGGCAGGTCCCGCCGTGGGAGCTGCGGGGCTTTCTGAAGTCCACAGGATGGAGCCCAGAACCAGCAATAACCCTGAAGCAAGGATCATGGCACCAGGATGTGGAACAAGTGCCATGGGGACCAGCAGCATGCGTCAGCTGCCCTGGCATGGGTCTTGAGGGGGCTGTGTGTACCCAGCAGCCCACTGCCCTGTGCCACGGTGTGCTCTCACTGCATGACTGAGCCCCGGTATCTCCTGCATCCTTCTATCACTTTGGCTGTCCCGTGTGTCCTGCACAGAGCACTGGTACCAGAGCCTGATACCTGCATCACACTTGTATTCCCCTTGTATTGCCTTGATTCTCTGTGAATGGCTGACTTCTCTTTAGCATTAAATCTCCGTGGTGTTGCATAAGAACCTCTCTAGTTTTCATTTGATTCTCAGCCTCCTCCAGGAGGAATATTCACTCTTCTACTTGGAATGCCACAGAAGTGACAATTTTCCTGTGATAAGGAGGAATTTCTTTCCTCAGCAGTAGATCTTTTGTTATTTGAAATACATTCCTGGTCCTCATAAAAAGTGCACACAGGTTTTGTGCAGTTTTCTTTGAGGGGACAGTTTCCTGAGCCATTGTCTGTAGAAGGATTGATAGGCTGTACACTGGGATTAAGCATTGAGCTCAGATAAGTTCACAGACTCTGCTATACGTGGAAGAAGAGCTCAAATATATGATGAAGAAAATAGGAGGGTTTTTCTTAGATCTAAATGTTCTTGTTCCTATAAAACAACAGTAGCCAAGGGAACAACGGGAGTGCCCCATAAAAGTAGGACTAGGATTTGCATTTGTCTGCCAGTGATGAGGGTGTTGACCTGATACTAAAAGCTAAACTTCACAGACTGTAAGGCTGTTGACAAAGACTGTTGACAAAGATGGGTTAAGCAGAAAGATGACTGTATTATGCAGCAAAACTTTAATCAGAATGAAAGTTACAGGAAAACAACACCAACCTCTCCTTCGATGACAAACAAATACCCTCAACCAGCATAAAATGAGAACCAAGACAGAAATAATGTACATCATTAATCCAAAGGAAAAGAACATTAACACTTTCAGGAGATTCACCACAGATGCTCCTGCTACTTTTAGCAGGCCCACAGGTGCTGTGGAGGAACTGGGTGCATTGGGGTGAGGAGTACGGGCTGCAGAACCTGGGGGCTTTGCAGCTGGCTCTAGCAGGGCCCACGGGTGTCCCACAGCCTCTGGCTGTAGCGGGGTAGAGCCAGAGGGCGGCAGGCGGCGGGAGCGTAGGGTCTGCCAAAGGTGCAGAGGCCCCCCGAGGCCTGAGTGGCCCCGGCACCGTAGAGGCCTCCCAGCCCCAGGTTGCCCCCAAAGGCGGGTGCTCCGGAGGAGCCCACCACGGCTTGCTGGGGGAAGGAGCTGAGGATGGGGCCGGGGAAGGTGACAACCACAGGGGGTGGCTGGATGAAGGCTGAAGAGTCGGGACATTGGCGGGCGCACAGCTCGTTGCAGCTCTCAGCGATGGGCTGGGGAACGGCTACGCCGGTTCTTGGTGGGCACAGGTCGTAGCAAGACATCTTGGTATAGAGTGGAAAGTGGAAATGGAAAAGACTGAAAAAAGGCAGAAGATTTATGAGATAAATTTCAAAATGCTGATGTGTGAAATTAATATGATGTGCTTTTGTGTGCTATAGCATTTACTTTATATTCAGCCTTGATCAACTTTCTTTACACTAGCTGAGCACCTGGATCCAAATTTTCTGGCTGTATAAAGACCTCCCCAGGAATGACCAAACACCACTGAATGACCTTTTTTTCTGGGCTTACGTGGGTGTGTATTACGCTTCCTGCAAGCATGCACACTGAAGAACAATATAAGAACTTCAGTCACATCTACCACAGAGTTCCCAAAGTGGGGAAACAGAGTCAAGTTAAATGTGGCTTTTCTTGAAATAGAAGGGTTTATTTATATCTCCCAGAAAGATGCTAAACACAGATGAAAAGGTGGCTATCTTACGTATTTACCGTAAATTTTATGAAGTACTAAAATAATAATCTGAAATAATATTTTCAGCTGCAATTTTTAGCCTTCCAGTTACTTAGAACACGCAAATATATTTCTCAGAGTTTCTGCACTCACACCCTGTTTCCCAAATCCCGCATTTATCACTCTTCCCACCAGAAGTATGGACAAAAACTTTATAATGCTCATAGGAATCTTCTTCTACTACTCTGATACACATTCTGATTAAATAAATAGAAATAGACTGAAAAATCATACTTACGAATCTCAGGAAGCTGAACAAGCCCAAAGATGTGTGTGGATGAACTCTTGGACTATAGCTTATATAGAGTTTCTCAGCATTCCAGTGGGGTTTGAATCTCCCTTGGTGCTGGGTTTTTCATTTGGCTGCCTAACAGGAATTGTTTAGGAGCTTTGAGTGATGAAAGTTTTGTGTTTGTCATGGTTATGATTTTATTCAAATTCTCGCATCATGTGATGTCCGTGTTACACCATCATGATTTCTTTAATCTTGGGTCTTAATTGGTTCGAGTTGTAATTCCTTGTATCATTATGATTACTTCACTAGAATTGCCACGTGCATTAAGCTGACTCCACATGTTACTTCTTCCTTTACAAAGTTGTCATAAGCTTGTCTGCTCAGAGATTTTGTAAGACTCATCTTTGGCTGACATGTACATTTTTCCTAAACAGTCCTTTAATCTGTCTCATAAATTAATTGGAGACAGAGTGCAGCTTCTCCTAGGACTACCCAGGATTTTGTCTTTTCTATCCCTAACTTAAATAGACTTCTTTGATCTAAGCTGTATTTAAAGTGGTCACAAATATCAGCAGAGATCATACAATGCCCATGACAATTCCCAAAAAGCTTTCCATAGAGAGAAACAGTCTTTTGAATGGCAACTTAATCCTATGTAAAAGTATTTTTTTTCACTAAAAGAGGTTAAGTGGGAATTGAAATTCAGCTTTAAAAGAGCTCATGGTTCTGCTGACTGTGATTTGAGCCAAGAAGTCAAAGAAATCGCCATCTAGATATGTATGAGGCCCATGATGCACCAAAACAAGTAGAATTTTGAGGACAAATAGAAGAAGCAGATAAAGAGTTTTTGTTAGATGTCGTGGGTGTCAACTCTTACCAAGTATGTTCTGAAGCTTCTTGGGAAAAAGTTATTTAGAATGATTTCACAAACATTCATGAGCTGGTGTTCAACCCTGTGAATGTTTTGTGTTGGGTTAATGTATGAAAATGTGTGAGTGATTTAGATGCTTCAGTGTTACACAATCACATTTACTCTAATGTACAGGAAACAAGACGGTGCATGCCATTACTTTAATGAGATCATTAGAATTGTGCCATTGGAAGTCATGGGTCAACATTAACATAGATCTTTCATTAAAAAAATGACCTTTCAACTTTCTGAATCAAATCCTCTGTTAGTATAAGTTACCACGTTTATTGTATTATGTCAGTATTCTGAACTATACTTTCCAGAAAAAAATTCTACATACATTGTGATTGTTTACACTTTTTCTGTGTTTTTTTTTTTCCAGAGGACAGTCAGTATCTTTTATCCAACTTTTAATGTCTTGTGCATGTCCAAGGCATTTTACAGACCCTACTCATTGTCATACCAGTGAAATTCCCCGGAACTGAAATATCTTAATACCTGCAATGATTAAGGTGAATACTTCTTGATGTGATACAGCTTCATCCTGATATTTTCATTTTTTCTTCAAGTGATAAAGGGATTGTGTTTAGGTTGTGGGTTTTGTTCTGACATGTATTGTTTCACTTTGGGAGGAGTTGTGGCTGGGAAGGTAGGTGGAAACAATAGCTGGCTAAAGTGACTGTTTCCCCAGCCAAAAATTATCCTGCATTTACTGCAGGGGAAGACAAAAAAAACACTTTCCAGGCATAGAAAGTGAATTACTGCAATCCACATCTCCCAGCCTAGGGGTGAATTCCTTGCCTTGATTCACATTTTACCACAAAGTCTGCAAGTCAGAGCAAGTTGTGTCTCACTACTCTCTCAGGGCAACAAACTCTCTCCACATCAAAGTTCTCTAGTTTCTCCTGCCACTCGGTAGCATTATTCTGTATTTAATAACATTGTGATTTAAATGCTCTGTCAATTACAAAATGTCTTTGGGGGTTCCCATGGGAAAAAAGCGCTTATTGCAGATTTTCTCTAGCCACTCCTGAACAAAGTATAAAAGAGCACTTTAGAAGCACTGACTAATGATTTATGCATGCTGTTTTGTTGTTATAATGAGACTTGTGTGTCCCAATGATGATTATTATCATCAGTCTAAACAGGGAGATGCTCTTAATCATATCACTTCACTAATCAGATTGTGGCTCCTAGTTGCTGGGGATGGCCATCTCTGTCCCTGCCCTGCTTTCGCTTTTGTGTCACCCATGGCAGTGTGCTCCTTTCACAGTGTCTAAAGCTGTCTTGAGCAAGAGATTCATAGACTGTGATAAAAACCTGCTGTTCTTTCCAGTATCTCTCTAGACCTTTAAGCAATCAGAAAGGGTGAGATTGGATGTTAAGGACAAGAGATGAGGAGAGTATAAAGGTCATATTTTCAAAATTAATAATAATTTCTACATATTAAATAAGAGACAGGAGTACTTCATTGGTCTGGAGATCTGTTACTGTTCTAAAGTACTCTTAAAACTAAGCGTGACAAATTTTATCATAGGAGAGAAGGTGGAATGTATTTTCATGGAAGATAAAGAAAACAAATGTTTATGTGCAATAGTAACATAATCAACCAAAGAAAATTCATCATTTATTTTAAATTTTGCTGATAATCATACGATAATGAAGGTCAACTACACAGAATAGACAACAACCAAAAAATCATGCAGATGCAGGATATGATGTTAGCAGAGACAAATATTGAGAGAAAGAAAATACATACAGTATGGAAAAGATGGAAACAGCTATTCTCAATCCTTAACTCTGTTGCTCTCCCCTAAACGTGTACTAACATGGCCATGAATGAATAGTACTGCGCAAAAATATAAATCATAGAAAATCTGTAAAAAATGGGAATGTAAAATATAATCGGAAGGAAACAGACAATTATGGACTAAAGCAGTGAAGCAGAAAATCTTCTGTGCAATAACCAGGTATAAAATTAGCTCAATCCTCAAAAAATATTTAGAATAAGAAAAGATTAAAAAAAACACACTGAAAATCTGATGCATAAAGGATTTATTGAAAAAAGAAAAGCAGGAAAATCAGACTGATGACACAAAACAAAAAAATAGGACAAGAATAATAAAAAGAAATGAAAAAATGCAGATGAACATTTCTACTCTTACAGTTGTCAAGTTAAAAATTCAACCACAGATAACAAAATACAATATTTTACACAGGTTCATGCCACAACTTACAAAGATAATGACAAAGCAAAACAAACGTGAAAATATAACACATTGAAAATACACAAAAGAGCATATTAGGGAAAAGATGTGTGAAACTTGAGTGAAACAAAAAATTAAACCCATAAATATCAGTGTTAATAGAAAAGATTAATAGTTGCAACACTGGGCATGACTAGCTTCTACTAAGAACTTCCATTACTGGCAGGTATGAAGGCTGTAGCAGTTCCTCTAGCAGGATCCACGGGTGTCCCACAGCCGCTGGCTGTAGCGGGGCAGAGACAGAGGGCTGCAGGCGGCAGGAGCGTAGGGTCTGCCAAAGGTGCAGAGGCCCCCTGAGGCCTGAGTGGCCCCAGCACCGTAGAGGCCTCCCAGCCCCAGGTTGCCTCCAAAGGCGGGTGCTCCGGAGGAGCCCACCACGGCTTGCTGGGGGAAGGAGCTGAGGATGGGGCCGGGGAAGGTGACAACCACAGGCGGTGGCTGGATGAAGGCTGAAGAGTCGGGACACTGGCGGGCGCACAGCTCGTTGCAGCTCTCAGCGATGGGCTGGGGAACGGCCACGCCGGTTCTTGGTGGGCACAGGTCGTAGCAAGACATCTTGGTGTGAGAAGAGATGTGAGCCTGCAAGAGAAATCACCAAACATGGGTGTCATGAGCAAGGGCCAGATCACCCTGGTGGAGCTATGCCCTGATCATCGCACTTTTCTGGGGATGCAGGGGCCAAAGCCACTGCCTTGCCTGCACTGTCCAAGACTTTTGCTTGGCTCATCCAGCCCCCCTCAGCACTCTACTCTCCAAACACTGAGGTCACACGATCCCTTCCCCAGAGCCTATGCAGGGCCTGATCCTGTGTGTCCTGGCCACTCAGCTCCTTTCTCCCTCCTCCTGCCTTGGCTAAGGGCACTCTGGCGATCCCAGACTGCTGCCAGCTTGTCGGCTGCTGTCAGAGCTCTCCTGGATAGGGAGGCCCTCACCAGCCTCGGCCACAGGAGCAGAGCCCCGCAGGCACTCACCTACCCTTTTCCTGAGCAGAGCAAGGCAGGAGCGGTGGATGCCAGCGCTCATCCCGGCCAGGGCTTTTATGCCTGGCTGGCGAGGGTGGGGAGCAGTGGCCGCTGTGGGGGCACGTGGCTCACGGCAGCCGGTTCCCGGCCTCTTCCCTGAGTGGCGCGGGACTGTTTTGCTGACATTGTTTCCTCGCCAGCCCCAACCTGCTCTATCAGCCCCAGTAATTACCCTGCTTGGTCACTTGATTGCTGCCACCTCATGGGTCAAATTGCCCCCACTGGCTTTTCATTATCTTCATGTGTAAGAGAACATGCTGTGTGAAAAATGCTGACCACAAATGCCATGCGTGCCATAGCTTTTCTCCATGGGCTTGGTATCGAGGCATCCTCAGGCATTCATTTCAGAGCCACAGGGCAGATGGGGCTGTTGCTGCTGGGCAACAATTACACTTCCCAAGGACCATGAAACGCAATGCGGAGTGAAGGAAGCCCGGGCGCAAAATGTGCTGTTCTGGCAAGGGGATGCTGACTCAGGGAGGGGCAGGAGCCAGACAGCCCCATTATCATGGGCAGGAAGGTGTTTCCAACTCTGCAGATTGGCCCATGTATTGCTGAGCCATGGCAAGGCTGGTATAAAAGCCGTGCCTCTGCCAGTCTCTCCCAACCACCACTCTGGTTGCCTTCTCCTCGAGGAGCAGGGTAAGTCTGTGAGTGCTTGTCCTTCTGGCCCTGTGCACCGTACCCAAGCTCTCCATCTTGGGAGTTACCCTTTGCTGCTTGCTTGCAACCTGTGACTTCTTGCAGAGCACCATCCCATCGCACACCAAGATGTCTTGCTACGACCTGTGCCCACCAAGAACCGGCGTGGCCGTTCCCCAGCCCACCGCTGAGAGCTGCAACGAGCTGTGTGCCCGCCAGTGTCCCGACTCTTCAGCCTTCATCCAGCCACCGCCTGTGGTTGTCACCTTCCCCGGCCCCATCCTCAGCTCCTTCCCCCAGCAAGCCGTGGTGGGCTCCTCCGGAGCACCCGCCTTTGGAGGCAACCTGGGGCTGGGAGGCCTCTACGGTGCCGGGGCCACCCAGGCCTCGGGGGTCTCTGCACCTTTGGCAGACCCTACGCTCCTGCCGCCTGCAGCCCTCTGGCTCTGCCCCGCTACAGCCAGAGGCTCTGGAACTCCTGTGGCTCCTGCTAGAGCCAGCCCCACGTTCCCCAGAGTTCCTGGGACACCTCACCCCTAGGCCTCCTGTCATTTTTTCTCCGATTTCCCTCTATCCGTGATGCTTTTTCTTCTTGCTCCTTCCCATGCCCATGTGTGTCACTCCACCAGTGCTCCATGAGGAAATTGCTTATCTCTGAAGCAGCCACTGCCTGGTGAAAGCCTGAAGAAAAACCTCACCTGAAGCCCAAAAGGAAAATCTGCATGTTTCAGCCTTATGTTTCTTTCTTTACTGCAATAAAACAAGCATGCATCCAAGGCCTGCTTCTGCATCCTTCTGTCACAGGCCAGCCTGATCTGCAGTGTTCACTGGTCCTGCTCAGGGCACAGCCAGACAGGCCACGGTGATCTTGCAGCCCTGGCAGCAGAGCCACGCTGAGCTGCCTTTGGGGACAACCCACAGCCTGGGCCCCTCTGGACACACACATCCTCAGAGCTAAGCTCCAGGGACACAGGCTGAAAGTGGCTGCTCCCCTGCCAGCAGGACATGCAGCCCTAGGGCATCTGCAGACTTGCAGCCTCCTTGCACATCTGTGTGTCTACACCATGGCCTGAAGGCAATCAGAAGTAATGCCTGCAGTGGCTCCAGCCCTGGGAGCCTCCTTGGCACTGCTTGAGGCCCAGAGAGAGAAAGCAAAGGGGAGGCTTCGCCTTCCTTATTCCTATGTCGCTCACTTCCCTTTCTCTTTCTTTGTCTTTTTTTCCCATTCCCTCCTTCTAGTTCTCCTTCTCCCTTCTTTTTCCCCTTCTGCTTCTCTCTTCTTCCCCTTCCTTCTCTTTCTCCCTCCATAACACCCACTCCCTGCTCCTTGGTTCCCTGGTGCACACACAAAATTACAGGAATCACAGCCTGATGAAAGTAGAAGCAGACTTTGCAGGGAGGGCATCTTGTCATGCTGCCTCCTTAAACAGGGACACTGGGAGCTGGCTGCCCAGCACCATCTCCAGGGGCTTTTGCACCTCTACAAGGGCAGAGACTTCACAAGCCCCCAGGCCAAGAGGTGTCAGTGCTTGCTCAACCTTACCCTGCAGAAATGGGCTTGGAACGTAACAGCTGAATGAGACTCCATGGGTTTCTCTGGAGCCCATTCCCTCTAGACTTGGTGCTGACACTGTGGAAAAGAGCCTGGCTCCCTCTCCTCAACACCTTCCCTTCAGATATTTACACACATTGATGAACCCCCCTGAGCATCCTCTACATGTGGAGAAGTCCCAGCTCACTTATCCCCTCACCAAAACACAGAGTTTCCCTGTCCTGCCATCATTTTCCTGCTTTAACCCCAGCTAGCCACTAAACACCACAGAGCAGCTTGCCTCTACCTCCCTCCTGGGATGGGAGAGACGGATAAAATTGAGAAAATTCATGGGATGAGAGAAAGACACCTCCATAAGCGAAGCAAATGCCATGCAGACAAGCAAAGCAAACCAAGGAATTCATTCTCCAAGTGCAGCAGATGTTCATCCATCATCAGGAAATCAGGGCTCCATCACATGTAGTTGCTGCAGCACAGGATACAGCGGAATGCCCTTACTAGACCATGTTTCTAGCTCTTGCTCACCTTGGTGTTGCCCGGCACCCCCAGAGCCTTTCTTGACAAATGCACTTCACAACCCACTGCCAGGTACCTGGCATGCGGAATAATACACGCTCTTGCCAGCCCCCTCTGTGCAGATGCTTGGAGATGCTGTGGTGCTGATGGAGAGCACTGGGGGCCTGTTGGAATAGCTGCAGCTCTTGGGAAGAAGAGCAGGCACAGGAGCACTGCCAGAGCCTATTCTGATCCCTTCCATTTCACTGGTCCTTCAAGCCCCACCAAACACTTTTCTCCATCCTGCCTACATGCTCCGTGTCCCACCACCACCCACCGTCACCTAACCTGGGCCCTAAATCCCTTCACCTGGGAGAAGAAGGAAGGGAGACAAAGCTTAGATGCAGGATAACTTTATTGTGCCCAGAGGTGCAGGAGAGACTGTCACAGAACCAGTGGGCAAATCCCAGGGAGACTGGCTGCCACGTCTTTGGGGTAACAGAGGCATTTTCTCAAAAGAATGATTTCTGGCTCCGCATGCCCCCTTGCTGTGGCATTCCAGATCCCCAGGACTTGACCCGTCAGCCCCCCAGGCCTTTTGGGTGGAGTTCTTCCCCTGTGTTATAATTGAGAATTCAGGGGAGGAGAGGAGAGCAGAGAGCAGGAGTAGAGCACAAGGAGAAGAAGCAGGGGTGTGACATTGGCAGCTACCAAGGCCTTGGCTGGAGATGAGGATGTTCAGCACTCCTCAGTGCCCTGTGCTCACCATCTCACTCCTGCAGCGGTGCTGGTGGAGTTGACCTGGCTCTAGCAGGATCCACGGGTGTCCCACAGCCTCTGGCTGTAGTGGGGCAGAGCCAGAGGGCTGCAGGCGGCAGGAGCGTAGGGTCTGCCAAAGGTGCAGAGGCCCCCTGAGGCCTGAGTGGCCCCGGCACCGTAGAGGCCTCCCAGCCCCAGGTTGCCTCCAAAGGCGGGTGCTCCAGAGGAGCCCACCACGGCTTGCTGGGGGAAGGAGCTGAGGATGGGGCCGGGGAAGGTGACAACCACAGGCGGTGGCTGGATGAAGGCTGAAGAGTCGGGACACTGGCGGGCGCACAGCTCGTTGCAGCTCTCAGCGATGGGCTGGGGGACGGCCACACCGGTTCTTGGTGGGCACAGGTCGTAGCAAGACATCTTGGTGTGTAATGGGATGGTGCTCTGCAAGAGTTACAGGTTGTAAGAGAGCAGCAAAGGGTAACTCCCAAGATGTAGTGCCTGGGGCTGGTGCACAGGGCCAGGACAAACACTCACAGACTTACCCTGTTCCTTGAGGAGAAGGCGTCCAGAGTGGTGGTTGGGAGAGACTGGCAGAGGCACGGCTTTTATACCAGCCTTGCCATGGCTCAGCAGTACCTGGGCCAATCTGCAGAGTTGGAAACACCTTCTGTCCTATGATGACGGGGCTGTCTGGCTCCTGCCCCTCCCTGAGTCAGCATCCCCTTGCCAGAACAGCACATTTTGCTTCTGGTCTTCCTTCCCTCCTCATTTTGCTCTGTGGGCTACATGACAGCTAATGTCTCCCACAAAAAGCAATGTTCAAACAAAGCTCCCTAAACACCATTAGGGGCTCCAAAAACAAAGCTCCCCAAAGCTCCCCAAACGTCTCTCCATTCTGGGACAGTGCTGGCCACATCCTGTGATATCTGGGCCCGAGTGGGGATCTGTGCTCTTTATGCTACGCACCTCAGAAAAAGAAGAGCATAGGGACTCTTGCTGGCCCACGTTGGCAGAGGTCAATGGCCAGTGCCTGCAGGCATATGGGAGCCCGCTCCCTTGCTCTTAGCAGGCAGCGATACGCAGTGCTGAGCAGGCAGATCCCCACAGGAATGCCTTTGATTTGACATTTCGTAACCTCACGCTTCTGCAGATAATGGACGCTGGGAACACATCACACTGTCACTGGCGTGCGGGAGGCCTTGACAAGGCAAATTCTTGCTCAGCGCCCTCGTATGCCCTGTGGCTCTGCAATGAAGGCCTGAGGCCACTCTGAGGCCAAGCCCGTGAGGAAGAGCCATGGCACGCATGGCACTTGCAGTCAGCCTTTGTCACGCTGCGTGCCCTCTAACACACGGAGATAATGAAAAGCCAGTGGGGACAATCTGACCCATGAGGTGGCAGCTGTCAAGCGACCAAGCAGGGTAATTGCTGGAGCTGATAGAGCGGGTTGGGGCTGGTGAACAAACGGCATCAGCAAAACAGCCCCGCACCACGCAGGGAGGAGGCCACGAATTGGCCGCCATGAGCCACGTGCCCCCAGCGCGGCTGCTGCTCCCCGCCCTCGCCAGCCAGGCATAAAAGCCCTGGCCAGGGTGAGCACTGGCATCCATCACTCCTGCCTTGCTCTGCTCAGGAAAAGGGTAGGTGAGTGCCTGCGGGGCTCTGCCTCCAGTGGTCGAGGCTGGTGATGGACTCCCTGTGCAGGAGAGCTCTGGCACAGTGGCCATCCGGGGAGCAGGGTGGGATGGCCAGAGTGCCCTGAACCAAGTTAGGAGGATGGAAAAAGGAGCTGCTTGGCGAGGACAAGCAGAGGCAGCAACAACACAGGCTCTGGGGAAGGGGTTATTTGGCCTCTATTTGTGGAGAGTAGGGCCCTGGGGGGGGTCTTTGTGGAAAGTAGTCGGCAGCGCAGAATAGACAATGGCTGTCATACCTTCAGGCACAGGAGAGTTTTAGGAAAAGGACTGGCAAGAGTAGGGGGGGTTTTGGCCCTCACTCATGACACCAATCCTTCATGCCTTGTATTGCAGGCTCACCTCTCTCGCACCAAGATGTCTTGCTACGACCTGTGCCCACCAAGAACCGGCGTGGCCGTCCCCCAGCCCATCGCTGAGAGCTGCAACGAGCTGTGCGCCCGCCAGTGTCCCGACTCTTCAGCCTTCATCCAGCCACCGCCTGTGGTTGTCACCTTCCCCGGCCCCATCCTCAGCTCCTTCCCCCAGCAAGCCGTGGTGGGCTCCTCTGGAGCACCCGCCTTTGGGGGCAACCTGGGGCTGGGGGGCCTCTACGGTGCTGGGGCCACTCAGGCCTCGGGGGGCCTCTGCACCTTTGGCAGACCCTACGCTCCTGCCGCCTGCAGCCCTCTGGCTCTGCCCCGCTACAGCCAGAGGCTGTGGGACACCCGTGGATCCTGCTAGAGCCAGGTCAACTCCACCAGCACCGCTGCAGGAGTGAGATGGTGAGCACAGGGCACTGAGGAGTGCTGAACATCCTCATCTCCAGCCAAGACCTTGGTAGCTGCCAATGTCACACCCCTGCTTCTTCTCCTTGTGCTCTTCTCCTGCTCTCTGCTCTCGTCTCCTCCCCTGAATTCTCAATTATAACACAGGGGAAGAACTCCACCCAAAAGGCCTGGGGGGCTGACGGGTCAAGTCCTGGGGATCTGGAATGCCACAGCAAGGGGGCATGCGGAGCCAGAAATCATTCTTTTGAGAAAATGCCTATGTTACCCCAAAGACGTGGCAGCCAGTCTCTCTGGGATTTGCCCACTGGTTCTGTGACAGTCTCTCCTGCACCTCTGGGCACAATAAAGTTATCCTGCATCTAAGCTTTGTCTCCCCTCCTTCTTCTCCCAGGTGAAGGGATTTAGGGCCCAGGTTAGGTGACGGTGGGTGGTGGTGGGACACGAAGCATGTAGACAGGATGGAGAAAAGTGTTTGGTGGGGCTTGAAGGACCAGTGAAATGGAAGGGATCAGAATAGGCTCTGGCAGTGCTCCTGTGCCTGCTCTTCTTCCCAAGAGCTGCAGCTGTTCCAACAGGCCCCCAGTGCTCTCCATCAGCACCACAGCATCTCCAAGCATCTGCACAGAGGGGGCTGGCAAGAGCGTGTATTATTCCACATGCCAGGTACCTGGCAGTGGGTTGTGAAGTGCAGTTTGTCAAGAAAGGCTCTGGGGGTGCCGGGCAACACCAAGGTGAGCAAGAGGGTTTCTTACTAGAAAGCAAGTTTCTTACTAGACCAACAAACATGGTCTAGTAAGGGCATTCCGCTGTATCCTGTGCTGCAGCAACCACATGTGATGGAGCCCTGATTTCCTGATGATGGATGAACATCTGCTGCACTTGGAGAATGAATTCCTTGGTTTGCTTTTCTTGTCTGCATGGCATTTGCTTCGATTATGGAGGTGTCTTTCTCTCATCCCATGAATTTTCTCAATTTTATCCGTCTCTCCCATCCCAGGAGGGAGGTAGAGGCAAGCTGCTCTGTGGTGTTTAGTGGCTAGCTGGGGTTAAAGCAGGAAAATGATGGCAGGACAGGGAAACTCTGTGTTTTGGTGAGGGGATAAGTGAGCTGGGACTTCTCCACATGTAGAGGATGCTCAGGGGGGTTCATCAATGTGTGTAAATATCTGAAGGGAAGGTGTTGAGGAGAGGGAGCCAGGCTCTTTTCCACAGTGTCAGCACCAAGTCTAGAGGGAATGGGCTCCAGAGAAACCCATGGAGTCTCATTCAGCTGTTACGTTCCAAGCCCATTTCTGCAGGGTAAGGTTGAGCAAGCACTGACACCTCTTGGCCTGGGGGCTTGTGAAGTCTCTGCCCTTGTAGAGGTGCAAAAGCCCCTGGAGATGGTGCTGGGCAGCCAGCTCCCAGTGTCCCTGTTTAAGGAGGCAGCATGACAAGATGCCCTCCCTGCAAAGTCTGCTTCTACTTTCATCAGGCTGTGATTCCTGTAATTTTGTGTGTGCACCAGGGAACCAAGGAGCAGCGAGTGGGTGTTATGGAGGGAGAAAGAGAAGGAAGGGGAAGAAGAGAGAAGCAGAAGGGGAAAAAGAAGGGAGAAGGAGAACTAGAAGGAGGGAATGGGAAAAAAAGACAAAGAAAGAGAAAGGGAAGTGAGCGACATAGGAATAAGGAAGGCGAAGCCTCCCCTTTGCTTTCTCTCTCTGGGCCTCAAGCAGTGCCAAGGAGGCTCCCAGGGCTGGAGCCACTGCAGGCATTACTTCTGATTGCCTTCAGGCCATGGTGTAGACACACAGATGTGCAAGGAGGCTGCAAGTCTGCAGATGCCCTAGGGCTGCATGTCCTGCTGGCAGGGGAGCAGCCACTTTCAGCCTGTGTCCCTGGAGCTTAGCTCTGAGGATGTGTGTGTCCAGAGGGGCCCAGGCTGTGGGGTGTCCCCAAAGGCAGCTCAGCGTGGCTCTGCTGCCAGGGCTGCAAGATCACCGTGGCCTGTCTGGCTGTGCCCTGAGCAGGACCAGTGAACACTGCAGACCAGGCTGGCCTGTGACAGAAGGATGCAGAAGCAGGCCTTGGATGCATGCTTGTTTTATTGCAGTAAAGAAAGAAACATAAGGCTGAAACATGCAGATTTTCCTTTTGGGCTTCAGGTGAGGTTTTTCTTCAGGCTTTCACCAGGCAGTGGCTGCTTCAGAGATAAGCAATTTCCTCATGGAGCACTGGTGGAGTGACACACATGGGCATGGGAAGGAGCAAGAAGAAAAAGCATCACGGATAGAGGGAAATCGGAGAAAAAATGACAGGAGGCCTAGGGGTGAGGTGTCCCAGGAACTCTGGGGAACGTGGGGCTGGCTCTAGCAGGAGCCACAGGAGTTCCAGAGCCTCTGGCTGTAGCGGGGCAGAGCCAGAGGGCTGCAGGCGGCAGGAGCGTAGGGTCTGCCAAAGGTGCAGAGACCCCCCGAGGCCTGGGTGGCCCCGGCACCGTAGAGGCCTCCCAGCCCCAGGTTGCCTCCAAAGGCGGGTGCTCCGGAGGAGCCCACCACGGCTTGCTGGGGGAAGGAGCTGAGGATGGGGCCGGGGAAGGTGACAACCACAGGCGGTGGCTGGATGAAGGCTGAAGAGTCGGGACACTGGCGGGCACACAGCTCGTTGCAGCTCTCAGCGGTGGGCTGGGGAACGGCCACGCCGGTTCTTGGTGGGCACAGGTCGTAGCAAGACATCTTGGTGTGCGATGGGATGGTGCTCTGCAAGAAGTCACAGGTTGCAAGCAAGCAGCAAAGGGTAACTCCCAAGATGGAGAGCTTGGGTACGGTGCACAGGGCCAGAAGGACAAGCACTCACAGACTTACCCTGCTCCTCGAGGAGAAGGCAACCAGAGTGGTGGTTGGGAGAGACTGGCAGAGGCACGGCTTTTATACCAGCCTTGCCATGGCTCAGCAATACATGGGCCAATCTGCAGAGTTGGAAACACCTTCCTGCCCATGATAATGGGGCTGTCTGGCTCCTGCCCCTCCCTGAGTCAGCATCCCCTTGCCAGAACAGCACATTTTGTGCCCGGGCTTCCTTCACTCCGCATTGCGTTTCATGGTCCTTGGGAAGTGTAATTGTTGCCCAGCAGCAACAGCCCCATCTGCCCTGTGGCTCTGAAATGAATGCCTGAGGATGCCTCGATACCAAGCCCATGGAGAAAAGCTATGGCACGCATGGCATTTGTGGTCAGCATTTTTCACACAGCATGTTCTCTTACACATGAAGATAATGAAAAGCCAGTGGGGGCAATTTGACCCATGAGGTGGCAGCAATCAAGTGACCAAGCAGGGTAATTACTGGGGCTGATAGAGCAGGTTGGGGCTGGCGAGGAAACAATGTCAGCAAAACAGCCCCGCGCCACTCAGGGAAGAGGCCGGGAACCGGCTGCCGTGAGCCACGTGCCCCCACAGCGGCCACTGCTCCCCACCCTCGCCAGCCAGGCATAAAAGCCCTGGCCGGGATGAGCGCTGGCATCCACCGCTCCTGCCTTGCTCTGCTCAGGAAAAGGGTAGGTGAGTGCCTGCGGGGCTCTGCTCCTGTGGCCGAGGCTGGTGAGTGCCTCCCTATCCAGGAGAGCTCTGACAGCAGCCGACAAGCTGGCAGCAGTCTGGGATTGCCAGAGTGCCCTTAGCCAAGGCAGGAGGAGGGAGAAAGGAGCTGAGTGGCCAGGACACACAGGATCAGGCCCTGCATAGGCTCTGGGGAAGGGATCGTGTGACCTCAGTGTTTGGAGAGTAGAGTGCTGAGGGGGGCTGGATGAGCCAAGCAAAAGTCTTGGACAGTGCAGGCAAGGCAGTGGCTTTGGCCCCTGCATCCCCAGAAAAGTGCGATGATCAGGGCATAGCTCCACCAGGGTGATCTGGCCCTTGCTCATGACACCCATGTTTGGTGATTTCTCTTGCAGGCTCACCTCTCTTCTCACACCAAGATGTCTTGCTACGACCTGTGCCCACCAAGAACCGGCGTGGCTGTTCCCCAGCCCATCGCTGAGAGCTGCAACGAGCTGTGCGCCCGCCAGTGTCCCGACTCTTCAGCCTTCATCCAGCCACCGCCTGTGGTTGTCACCTTCCCCGGCCCCATCCTCAGCTCCTTCCCCCAGCAAGCCGTGGTGGGCTCCTCCGGAGCACCCGCCTTTGGAGGCAACCTGGGGCTGGGAGGCCTCTACGGTGCCGGGGCCACCCAGGCCTCAGGGGGCCTCTGCACCTTTGGCAGACCCTACGCTCCTGCCGCCTGCAGCCCTCTGGCTCTGCCCCGCTACAGCCAGAGGCTCTGGAACTCCTGTGGCTCCTGCTAGAACTAGGTCAACTCCGCCATACCCATTCTGGGGTGAGATGGTGGGCACAGGCTTACTGAGGAATGCCAAACATCCTCATCCCTAGCCAAGGCCTTGGTAGCTGGCCATGTTGCACGCCCTCCGCTCATCCCTGCCCTCTTCTGCCTTCTGCTCTCCTCCCGTTTCCTCTCTCTTCTCAGCTGGGGCAAGGTCTGCACGTAAAAGGTCCTGAGGGGCTGATGGACCAAGTCCTGGGGATCTGGAATGCTTCAGCAAGGCAGTATGCCGGGCTTAAACCCTGCTCTGGAGACATTGCCTCTGTTTCCTCCAACAAGTGGTTGTCAGCCTCTCTGGGATTTGCCCTCCGGTTCTGTGACAGTCTTTGCAGCTCCTCTGTTCACAATAAAGTTTTCCTGCATCTAAGCTTTGTCTCCCTCTCTTGTTCTCCCATCTGGGGAGACCATGGAGGCAGGTTCCAGGCAATTGCGAGAGGGCAAATGCTGGTGCTGAGATGCCCAGCTTAGGGGAGGGTGGGTGCTGGTTGGTCATGAAACGTTCAGGCAGGATGGAGAAAAGCTTTTGGTGGGTCTGGCAGGAGCTGGAGAAAGGGCAGAGATCTAGGCAGGCTCAGGCAGTGCTCTTGTGCCTGCTCTTCACTGCCTGGGAGAGGCACCAGCTCCAACAGGTCGCAATGCTCTGCAGAAACAATACAGCATTTCCAGGCATCTGCAGAGAGGAGACTTCGCAAGAGAGAGTATTAAACCCTGTGCCAGCAACGTGGCATGGGTTGTGAAGAGCAGTTTGTCAGGAAAGGCCCTGGGAGTGCGTAGGGACACCAATTGGAGCAGAATCCAGAAACATACCTTGGCCAAAATCGTTCAGCCGCACCCTGTGCTACAAATATTACATGTGGGGGAGTCCTGCTTTTCTGGAGATGACTGAACATCTGCTGTTGACGGCAAGTCTAGAATGAATTTCTTGTTTGCGTTTCTTGCCTCCATTGCATTAGCTTCCCTTGTGGAGGTTTCTTTCCTTCATTCCATGAGTTTTATCAATTTTAGACCTCCAATTCTCTCCCCATCCCTGCGGGGAGGTTCTGAGTGAGCTGTTCTGTGGTGCTTAGTGGGCAGATGAAAGCAGGTAAATGACAGCAGGACAGAGAGAATCTGTCCTGTATTGAGGGCATGAGAGAGCTGGGCTACCTACTATTTGTACAGAGGATGCTCTTGGGGTCTAATCAGTGTGCACACAGGTCTGACGTTAAGCTGTCAAGCAGCAGGAGTTAGGCTCTTTTCAGAGGTGTCCAGTGCCAGGACTACAGGAAATGGATTCCAGGGAAACCTCAACTTCCCAAGGCAGTTTTGCACGGTGAGGATGAGCAAGTACTGGAAGAGGTTGTCATGGATCTTGTGGAGTCTCTGTTCTTGGAGTTCAACAATAGCCTCTGGACATGGTTCAGGGCAGCCAGATCCAGGTGATCTTGCTTGAGGAAACAGCATGAAAAGATGTGTTCTTGCACAGGCTGCTCCCACTCTCTTCAAGCCATGATTCCTGTGATCTAGTGTCTGCACTGGGGAAAGAAGTTGGCTCAACCATGTTAGTCTGTCCTGGGAGTTAGTGAGAGAAAAAGAGAAGGAAGGGGAAGAAGAAGAGGGAATAGTCAGAAGTGTAAGGGGAGGAAGCAGAGGAAAGAGGTTGAATAAGGCCGGAGGGAAGCAATCAGAGGACGAGAAAAGGGATAGGCATAGGGAAGAGTAATTGGAGGCCTCCCCTCTGCTTTCTCCCGCAGCAAATCAAGCAGAGCCAAGGAAGCACATAGGGCTGGATCCACTGCAGACATTGCCCCGGAGCGCCTCTAGTCCCTGGTGCAGAGCCAGTCATGCGCAAGGAGGCTGGAGGTCTGCAGATGCCTTAGGGCTGCGTGTCCCCTGGCAAGGGAGCAAGCGCATTCAGCCTGGGCTCCTGGAGCTCAGCTGTGGGGCCGTTTGTGTCCAGAGCTCCCGAAAAGCAGCTAAGCCTGGCTTTGCTGCTGCCGGGGCTGGGAGACTACCATGGCCTGTCTGGCAGAGCTCTGAGCAGGATGGGAAAAGCCTGGTAGCCCAGGCTGGTCTGTGAACAGAAAGGTGTAGAGGCAGGCATTGGATGCAGGCTTGTTTTATTGCAGTGGAGAAAGACACACATAAGGCAGAAGTCGGAAGGTTTTCCTTCACAATTTCTGGAGAGGGGTTCCGTCAAAGTTCTCCCAGTAGGAGGCTGATTTACAGGCTAGGAAGTTTCTCGTGGGATTCTGGTGGATTAATGCATTTGGGCACAGGCAGGAGCAAGGGGGAGGAGAAGGGTCATTGAGAGAGGGAAAGGAGGGTAGGGAAAGGAGGGTAAGAAAAGAAGGAGGCCTAGGCATGAGGGGTCCCAGGAACTCTGGGGAATGTGGGGCTGGCTCTAGCAGGAGGCGCAGGAGTTCCAGAGCCTCTGGCTGTAGCGGGGTAGAGCCAGAGGGCTGCAGGCGGCAGGAGCGTAGGGTCTGCCAAAGGTGCAGAGGCCCCCTGAGGCCTGAGTAGTGGCCCCGGCACCGTAGAGGCCTCCCAGACCCAGGTTGCCTCCAAAGGCAGGTGCTCCAGAGGAGCCCACCACGGCTTGCTGGGGGAAGGAGCTGAGGATGGGGCCGGGGAAGGTGACAACCACAGGCGGTGGCTGGATGAAGGCTGAAGAGTCGGGACACTGGCGGGCGCACAGCTCGTTGCAGCTCTCAGCGATGGGCTGGGGAACGGCCACGCTGGTTCTTGGTGGGCACAGTTCGTTGCAAGACATCTTGGTGTGAGAAGAGAGGTGAGCCTGCAATACCAAGCAGGGGTGTCATGAGTGAGGGCTTGATCCTTCCTAGTTAAGAAGCACTGTTCTTCTCATGCTACCCTGCAGATACAGTGGCCAGAGACACGGCCTTGCCTGCACTGCCCAACGCTTGTCTTTCGCCCGTCCATTCCCCATCTATGCCCTATTCTTCACGCACAGAGTCTGCACAATCCCTTCCCCAGAGCCTGTGCTGATCCTGGCTCTGCTTGTCCTCACCAAGCGGCTCCATCCTCCCTCCTTCCACCATCATTTAGGGCTGTCTGGACATCCCAGCTTGCTCCCCGGATGGCCACTTTGCCAGAGCTCTCCTGGACAGGGAGTCCCTCACCGGACTCAACCACCAGAGGCAGAGCCCCACAGGCACTCACCTACCCTTTTCCTGAGCAGAGCAAGGCAGGAGCGGTGGATGCCAGCGCTCACCCTGGCCAGGGCTTTTATGCCCGGCTGGCGAGGGCGGGGAGCAGCGGCCGCGCTGGGGGCACGTGGCTCACGGCAGCCAATTCGCGGCCTCCTCCCTGCGTGGTGCTGGGCTGTTTTGCTGATGCCGTTTGCTCACCAGCCCCAAACCAGCATTATCAGCTCCAGCAATTACCCTGCTTGGTCGCTTGACAGCTGCCACCTCATGGGTCAGATTGTCCCCACTGGATTTTCATTATCTCCGTGTGTCAGCTGGCACGCAGTGTGTCAAAGGCTGACTGCATTTGCCCTGCATGCCATGGCTCTTCCTCATGGGTTTGGTCTCAGGACATCTTCAGGCATACTTTTCAAAGCCACAGGGCAGACCAGACTGCTTTCACTGGGCAAGAATTATTTTTTCAAAGGCTTCCTACGCATGCGCAACTGTGTGACGTGCAGCCTGTGTCCATTATCTACAGAGGCAAGAGGTTACGAAATGCCAAATCAAAGGCACTTCTGCTGTGCACTGCTTGCTCAGCACCATGAACAACTCTCCAGCTAAGAGGAGCCAGCTTCCATCTGCCTACAGGTGCTGACTTTCGTCCTCTCTAATGCTGGGGCAGAAAGAGAGATCATACTTTTCTTTCCTGAGATACATGGCTTCAGGAGCATATACACACAATCAGGCCTACACATTATGAGATATGGCCAGTGCTGCTCCAGCACCACATGAATTTTGCAGTGTCTGTGGTGCTGGGGAGGCACAGGGTTTTGTGTGGGAGATGTTAGCTGTTATGTAGCCCATAGAGCAGAATGGGGAAGGGAGGAAACTTGGAATTAGCATGAGCTGTCCTGGCAAGGGGATGCTGACTCAGGAAGGGGCAGCAGATAGACAGCCCCATCATCACGGGGAGGAAGGTGGTTCCAACTCTGCAGATTGGTCCAGGCACTGCTGAGCCGTGGCAGGACTGGTATAAAAGGTGTGCCTTTGCCAGTCTCTCCCAACCACCACTCACGTCGCCTACTCCTCAGGGAATAAGGTAAGTCTGTGAATGCTTGTCCTCCACTCCCGGTGCACCATCACCAAGCTGTTCATCTTGGGAGTTACCTTTTGCTGCTCTCTTGCAACCTGTGACTTCTTGCAGAGCACCATCCCATCGCACACCAAGATGTCTTGCTACGACCTGTGCCCACCAAGAACCAGCGTGGCCGTCCCCCAGCCCATTGCTGAGAGCTGCAACGAGCTGTGCGCCCGCCAGTGTCCCGACTCTTCAGCCTTCATCCAGCCACCGCCTGTGGTTGTCACCTTCCCCGGCCCCATCCTCAGCTCCTTCCCCCAGCAAGCCGTGGTGGGCTCCTCTGGAGCACCCGCCTTTGGAGGCAACCTGGGGCTGGGAGGCCTCTACGGTGCTGGGGCCACTCAGGCCTCAGGGGGTCTCTGCACCTTTGGCAGACCCTACGCTCCTGCCGCCTGCAGCCCTCTGCCTCTACCCCGCTACAGCCAGAGGCTGTGGAACACCCGTGGCTCCTGCTAGAGCCAGGTCAACTCCACCATACCCATTCTGGGGTGAGATGGTGTGCACAGGCTACTGAGGAGTGCTGAGCATCCTCATCCCCAACCAAGGCCTGGGCAGCCAGCTATGTCCCATGCCCTCTGCTTATCGCTGTCATCTTCTCCTGCTCTCTGCTCTTCTCACCACCCCTCTCTTCTCAGTTGTCACAGGGTGCTGACCCTGCACCCAAATTCACTCTGGGGCTGGTGAGCTAAGTCCTACAAATTTGGAATATCGAGCCAAGGCAGCATGCAGAGCCAAAAGCTACACTCTGGAATAGATGCCTCTGCTTCCCCAAAGATGTGGCAGCCAGTCTCTCTTGGATTTGCTCACAGACTATATGGCAGTCTTTCCTGCCCCTCTATGCACAATAAAGTTTTCCTGCATCTAAGCTTTGTCTCCCTCCCTTCTTCTCCCAGCTGGGGAGACCATGGAGATGTTTGCCAGGAAAATGTAGGAGGGCAAATGTTGGTCTTGAGATGCCCCAGTTATGGAAGGATGGGTGGTGTTGGGTCTTGAGGCATGCAGGGAGGATGTAGAAAGTATTCTGGTGGGGATTACAGCTGCCGAGGAAAAGACAAAGATCAGAACAGGCTCTTGCAGTGCTCCTGTGCTTGCTCTTCACTGCCTGGGAGTGGCACCATATCTGACAGGTTACGAAGCTGTGCTAAAGCAATACAGCCATACTCTTTTCACAGATGTCCAGTGCCAGGACTACAGGTAATAGGCTCCAGCAAAAAGACGGAGGCTCTGTCTCAACATCCCAAGCCTTTTTTTCATCATGAGAGTGAGGAATTGCTGGCAGAAGTTGCTCAAGATCTTGTGGAGACTTTGTTCTTGGAGATGCACAAAAGCCCCTGGAAATGGTGCTGGGCTGCTGGCTCCTTGTGATCCTACTTGAAGTAACAGCATGACAAAATGCCCACCCTGCAAAGGCTGCTCTCACTGTCACCAAACTGTGATCCCTGTGATTTTGTGTGTGCAGCAGGGAACCACAGAGCAGTGAGCATGCTGGTCTGTGTTGGCAGTTAGCAAGGGAAAAAGAGAAGTAAAGGGAGAAAGAAGAGGAAATTGGCAAATGTGTGAGAAGAGGAAGTAGAAGAAAGGTGCGAAGGAAGGAGGAGGGAATGGAACAGAGGAGGAAGTAAGGGACCAGTGTAGGGAGGAGGGTGGGGAAGCCTCCCCTTTGCTTTCTCCCACAGAGGCTCAAGCAGAGGCTGGAAGGCACACAGGGCTGAAGCCACAGCAATCATTGCTTCAGGCTTCCTCCAGTCCAAGGCGCAGACCCACTGATGCACAAGGAGCCTGGAGGTCTGCAGATGCCCTAGGGCTGCATGTCCTGCTGGCAGGGGAGCAAGCGCCTTCAGCCAGGGCCCACAGAGTGCAGTTGTGGGGCCATGTGTGTCCAGAGCTTCACAGGCAGTGTTGTGCCCCAAAAACAGCTCAGGTTGGCTGTGCTGCTGGGGCTGGGAGACTGCCATGGCCTGGCAGGCAGGGCTGGAATCAGGCTGGGCAGTAAGAGGTGCAGAGACAGGCACTGGATGCAGGCTTGTTTTATTGAACTGGAAAATAACACATAAGGCAGAAGGAGGCGGAATTTTCTTCTGGGTTCAAAGAAAGATGTTCCATCAGGCTTCTCTCAGCAGGAGAAAAGTAGGGGAAATAAGACAGGAAGCCTAAGGGTGAGGTGTCCCAAAAACTCTCAAGTCATTGGGGCTGGCTTTAGCAGGAGGCACAGGAGTTCCACAGCCTCTGGCTGTAGCGGGGCAGAGCCAGAGGGCTGCAGGCGGCAGGAGCGTAGGGTCTGCCAAAGGTGCAGAGGTCCCCCGAGGCCTCAGTGGCACCAGCACCGTAGAGGCCTCCCAGCCCCAGGTTGCCTCCAAAGGCGGGTGCTCCAGAGGAGCCCACCACGGCTTGCTGGGGGAAGGAGCTGAGGATGGGGCCGGGGAAGGTGACAACCACAGGCGGTGGCTGGATGAAGGCGGAAGAGTCGGGACACTGGCGGGCGCACAGCTCGTTGCAGCTCTCAGCGATGGGCTGGGGAACGGCCACGCTGGTTCTTGGTGGGCACAGGTCGTAGCAAGACATCTTGGTGTGCGATGGGATGGTGCTCTGCAAGAGTTAGAGGTTGTAAGAGAGCAGCAAAGGGTAACTCCCAAGAGGGAGACCTTGGGGCTGGTGCACGGGGCCAGAAGGACAAGCACTCACAGACTTACCCTGTTCCCTAGGAAAAGGCGACGTGAGTGGTGGTTGAGAGAGACTGGCAGAGGCATGGCATTTATAACGGTCTTGCCATGGCTCAGCAGTACCTGGGACAATCTGCAGGGTTGGAAACACCTTCTGTCCCGTGATGACAGGGCTGTCTGGCTCCTGCCCCTCCCTGAGTCAGTATCCCCTTGCCAGAACAGCACATTCTGCTTCCAGGTTTCCTTCCCTCCCCATTCTGCTCTGTGGGCTACATGAGAGCTAACATCTCCCACACACAGCAGTGTTCCTCCAAAGATCTCCAAACTCCGTCAAGGACCTTCTGGGTCGGGTCTGGCCACATCCTCCGATGCTTGGGCCCGAGTGGGGATCTGTGCTCATTATGCCACGCACCTCAGGAAAGAAGAGCATGAGGACTCTTGTTGGCTCACATTGGCAGAGGTCAATGGCCAGTGCCTGCAGGCATATGGGAGCCCGCTCCCTTGCTCTTAGCAGGCAGCGATACGCAGTGCTGTGCAGGCAGATCCCAACAGGAATGCCTTAGATTTGACATTTCGCAACCTCACGCTTCTGCAGATAATGGACGCTGGGAACACATCACACTGTCACTGGCGTGCGGGAGGCCTTAACAAGGCAAATTCTTGCTCAGCGCCCTCGTATGCCCTGTGGCTCTGCAATGAAGGCCTGAGGCCACTCTGAGATCAAGCCCGTGAGGAAGAGCCATGGCACGCATGGCACTTGCAGTCAGCCTTTGTCACGCTGCGTGCCCTCTAACACACGGAGATAATGAAAAGCCAGTGGGGACAATCTGACCCATGAGGTGGCAGCTGTCAAGCGACCCAGCAGGGTAATTGCTGGAGCTGATAGAGCGGGTTGGGGCTGGTGAGCAAACGGCATCAGCAAAACAGCCCCGCACCACGCAGGGAGGAGGCCGCGAATTGGCCGCCATGAGCCACGTGCCCCCAGCGCGGCCGCTGCTCCCCGCCCTCGCCAGCCAGGCATAAAAGCCCTGGCCAGGGTGAGCACTGGCATCCATCGCTCCTGCCTTGCTCTGCTCAGGAAAAGGGTAGGTGAGTGCCTGCGGGGCTCTGCCTCCGGTGGTTGAGTCTGGAGAGGCGCTCCATATCCAGGAGAGCTCTGGCACAGTGGCCATCGGGGGAGCAGGTTGGGGGGGGGGCAGACAGCCCTAAATGATGGTGGAAGGAGGGAGGATGAAGCCACTTGGCGAGGGCAAGCAGAGCCAGGATCAGCACAGGCTCTGGGGAAGGGATTGCGCAGACTCTGTGTGTGAAGAATAGGGCACACATGAGGAATGGACGGGCCAAAGGCAAGCATTGGAAAGTGCAGGCAAGGCAGTGTCTCTGGCCCCTGTATCTGCAGGGCAGCATGAGAAGAACAGTGCTTCTTAACTAGGAAGGATCAAGCCCTCACTCATGACACCCCTGCTTGGTATTGCAGGCTCACCTCTCTTCTCACACCAAGATGTCTTGCTACGACCTGTGCCCACCAAGAACCAGCGTGGCCGTCCCCCAGCCCATCGCTGAGAGCTGCAACGAGCTGTGCGCCCGCCAGTGTCCCGACTCTTCAGCCTTCATCCAGCCACCGCCTGTGGTTGTCACTTTCCCCGGCCCCATCCTCAGCTCCTTCCCCCAGCAAGCCGTGGTGGGCTCCTCCGGAGCACCCGCCTTTGGAGGCAACCTGGGGCTGGGAGGCCTCTACGGTGCCGGGGCCACTACTCAGGCCTCAGGGGGCCTCTGCACCTTTGGCAGACCCTACGCTCCTGCCGCCTGCAGCCCTCTGCCTCTGCCCCGCTACAGCCAGAGGCTCTGGAACTCCTGTGCCTCCTGTTAGAGGCAGCCCCACATTCTCCACGGTTCCTGGGGTAACTCACCCCTAAGTCTCCTCCTTCTCTTTCCTTGCTTTCCCTCTCTCAATGACACTTCTCCTCCCCCTTGCTCCTGCCTGTGCCCAAATGCATTAATCCACCAGAAACCCACAAGGTCGTCAGCCTCTCTGGGATTTGCCCTCCGGTTCAGCGACAGTCTTTGCAGCTCCTCTGTTCACAATAAAGTTTTCCTGCATCTAAGCATTGTCTCCCTCTCTTGTTCTCCCAGCTGGGGAGACCATGGAGGCAGGTTCCAGGCAATTGCGAGGGGGCAAATGCTGGTGCTGAGATGCCCAGCTTAGGGGAGGATGGGTGCTGGTTGGTCATGAAACGTTCAGGCAGGATGGAGAAAAGCTTTTGGTGGGTCTGGCAGGAGCCGGAGAGAGGGCAAAGATCTAGATAGGGTCAGGCAGTGCTCTTGTGCATGCTCTTTGCCACCTGGGAGAGGCACCAGCTCCAACAGGTCGCAATGCTCTGCAGAAACAATACAGCATTTCCAGGCATCTGCAGAGAGGTGACTTCGCAAGAGAGAGTATTAAACCCTGTGCCAGCAACGTGGCATGGGTTGTGAAGAGCAGTTTGCCAGGAAAGGCCCTGGGAGTGCGTAGGGACACCAAGGGGCGCAGGATCCAGAAACATACCATGGCCAAAATCGTTCAGCTGCACTCTGTGCTACAAATATTACATGTGGGGGAGTCCTGCTTTTCTGGAGATGGCTGAATATCTCCTGTCAATGGCAAGTCTAGAATGAAATCCGTGCTTGCTTTGCTTCCCTCCATCGAGTCTGCTTCCCTCGTGGAGGTTTCTTTCCCTCATCCCATGAGTTTTCTCAATTTTAGACCTCCAATTCTCTCCCCATCCCTGCGGGGAGGTTCGGAGCGAGCTGCTCTGTGGTGTTTAGTGGGCAGCTGGGATGAAAGCAGGTAAATGACAGCAGGACAGAGAGAATCTGTCCGGTATTGAGGGCATGAGAGAGCTGGGCTACCGACTGTTTGCACAGAGGATGCTCTTGGGGTCTAATCAGTGTGCACACAGGTCTGAAGTTAAGCTGTCGAGCAGCTGGAGTTAGGCTCTTTTCAGAGGTGCCCAGTGCCAGGACTACAGGAAATGGGATCCAGGGAAACCTCAACTTCCCAAGGCAGTTTTTCACGGTGAGGATGAGCAAGTACTGGAAGAGCTTGTCGTGGATCTTATGCAGTCTCAGTTTGGAGGTGGACAATAGCCTCTGGACATGGTTCAGGGCCGCCAGATCCAGGTGATCTTGCTAGAGGCAGCAGCAGGACAAGATGCTTTCCTTGCAAAGCATACTTATACTCTCATCAAGCTGTGATTCTTGTGCGTAAGTGTGTGCATCAGGGAAAGAAGTTGGCTCAACCATGTTGGTCTGTGCTTGGAGTGAGCAAGAGAAAAAGAGAAGGAAGGGGAAGAAGAAGAGGGAAAAAGCAGAAGGGTAAATGCAGGTAGAAGAGGGAAGTGGTTGAATAACACAGAGTGAAATGAACCAGAGAAGGGGAAAATAGAGAGGCAAAGGAAAAGGGGTAGGAAACGGGTTAGGAAATGGAATTGAAGGCCTTCCATCTGCTTTCTTCCGCAGCAAATCAAGCAGAGCCAAGGAGGCACACAGGGCTGGAGTCACTGCAGACATTGCCCCGGAGCGCCTCTAGTCCCTGGTGCAGAGCCAGTCATGCACAAGGAGGCTGGAGGTCTGCAGACGCCTTGGGGCTGCGTGTCCCGCTGGCAAGGGAGCAAGAGCATTCAGCCTGGGCCCCTGGAGCTCAGCTGTGGGGCCGTGTGTGTCCAGAGCTCCCGAAAAGCAGCTAAGCCTGGCTTTGCTGCTGCCAGAGCTGGGAAACTACCATGGCCTGTCTGGCAGAGCCCTGAGTAGGATGGGGAAAGCCGGGTAGCCCAGGCTGGTCTGTGAACAGAAAGGTGCAGAGGCAGGCATTGGATGCAGGCTTGTTTTATTGCTTGTTTTCCTTCACGGTTTCTGGAGAGGTGGTCCTTCAAAGTTCTCCCAGTAGGAGGCTGCTTATAGACAAGGAAGTTTCTTGTGGGTTTCTGGTGGATTAATGCATTTGGGCACAGGCAGGAGCAAGGGGGAGGAGAAGTGTCATTGAGAGAGGGAAAGCAAGGAAAGAGAAGGAGGAGACTTAGGGGTGAGTTACCCCAGGAACCGTGGAGAATGTGGGGCTGCCTCTAACAGGAGGCACAGGAGTTCCAGAGCCTCTGGCTGTAGCGGGGCAGAGGCAGAGGGCTGCAGGCGGCAGGAGCGTAGGGTCTGCCAAAGGTGCAGAGGCCCCCTGAGGCCTGAGTAGTGGCCCCGGCACCGTAGAGGCCTCCCAGCCCCAGGTTGCCTCCAAAGGCGGGTGCTCCGGAGGAGCCCACCACGGCTTGCTGGGGGAAGGAGCTGAGGATGGGGCCGGGGAAAGTGACAACCACAGGCGGTGGCTGGATGAAGGCTGAAGAGTCGGGACACTGGCGGGCGCACAGCTCGTTGCAGCTCTCAGCGATGGGCTGGGGGACGGCCACGCTGGTTCTTGGTGGGCACAGGTCGTAGCAAGACATCTTGGTGTGAGAAGAGAGGTGAGCCTGCAATACCAAGCAGGGGTGTCATGAGTGAGGGCTTGAGCCTTCCCAGTTAAGAAGCACTGTTCTTCTCATGCTGCCCTGCAGATACAGTGGCCAGAGCCACGGCCCTGCCTGTGCTGCCCAATGCTTGTCTTTCGCCCGTCCATTCCCCATCTACGCCCTATTCTTCACGCACAGAGTCCTCACAATCCCTTCCCCAGAGCCTGGGCTGATCCTGGCTCTGCTTGTCCTCGCCAAGTGGCTCCATCCTCCCTCCTTCCACCAGCAATTAAGGCTGTCTGCCCCCCCCCCCATCCTGGTCCCTGGAATGCAACTGTGCCAGAGCTCTCCTGGATAGGGAGTCCCTCACCAGCCTCGGCTACAGAAGCAGAGCCCCGCAGGCACTCACCTACCCTTTTCCTGAGCAGAGCAAGGCAGGAGCGGTGGATGCCAGTGCTCACCCTGGCCAGGGCTTTTATGCCTGGCTGGCGAGGGAGGGGAGCAGCGGCCGCGCTGGGGGCACGTGGCTCATGGCGGCCAATTCGCGGCCTCCTCCCTGCGTGGTGCGGGGCTGTTTTGCTGATGCCGTTTGCTCACCAGCCCCAACCCGCTCTATCAGCTCCAGCAATTACCCTGCTTGGTCGCTTGACAGCTGCCACCTCATGGGTCAGATTGTCCCCACTGGCTTTTCATTATCTGCGTGTGTTAGAGGGCACGCAGCGTGACAAAGGCTGACTGCAAGTGCCATGCGTGCCATGGCTCTTCCTCACGGGCTTGATCTCAGAGTGGCCTCAGGCCTTCATTGCAGAGCCACAGGGCATACGAGGGCGCTGAGCAAGAATTTGCCTTGTCAAGGCCTCCCGCACGCCAGTGACAGTGTGATGTGTTCCCAGCGTCCATTATCTGCAGAAGCGTGAGGTTGCGAAATGTCAAATCAAAGGCATTCCTGTTGGGATCTGCCTGCTCAGCACTGCGTATCGCTGCCTGCTAAGAGCAAGGGAGCGGGCTCCCATATGCCTGCAGGCACTGGCCATTGACCTCTGCCAATGTGAGCCAACAAGAGTCCTCATGCTCTTCTTTCCTGAGGTGCGTGGCATAATGAGCACAGATCCCCACTCGGGCCCAAGCATCGGAGGATGTGGCCAGACCCGACCCAGAAGGTCCTTGATGGAGTTGGAGGAATACTGCTGTGTGTGGGAGATGTTAGCTCTCATGTAGCCCACAGAGCAGAATGGGGAGGGAAGGAAACCTGGAAGCAGAATGTGCTGTTCTGGCAAGGGGATGCTGACTCAGGGAGGGGCAGGAGCCAGACAGCCCCGTCATCATAGGACACAAGGTGTTACCAATTCTGCAGATTGGCCCAGGCAATGCTGAGCCATGGCAAGGCTGGTATAAAAGCCGTGCCTCTGCCAGTCTCTCCCAACCACTACTCACTTCGCCTTCTCCTTGAGGAACAGGGTAAGTCTGTGAGCGCTTGTCCTTCTGGCCCTGTGCACCAGCCCCAAGGTCTCCCTCTTGCGAGTTACCCTTTGCTGCTCTCTTACAACCTCTAACTCTTGCAGAGCACCATCCCATCGCACACCAAGATGTCTTGCTACGACCTGTGCCCACCAAGAACCAGCGTGGCCGTCCCCCAGCCCATCGCTGAGAGCTGCAACGAGCTGTGCGCCCGCCAGTGTCCCGACTCTTCAGCCTTCATCCAGCCTCCGCCTGTGGTTGTCACCTTCCCCGGCCCCATCCTCAGCTCCTTCCCCCAGCAAGCCGTGGTGGGCTCCTCCGGAGCACCCGCCTTTGGAGGCAACCTGGGGCTGGGAGGCCTCTACGGTGCTGGGGCCACTCAGGCCTCAGGGGGTCTCTGCACCTTTGGCAGACCCTACGCTCCTGCCGCCTGCAGCCCTCTGGCTCTGCCCCGCTACAGCCAGAGGCTCTGGAACTCCTGTGGCTCCTGCTAAAGCCAGCCCCATATTCTCCACGTTTCCTGGGGGAACTCACCCCTAGGCCTCCTCCTTTTCTTACCTTGCTTTCCCTCTCTCAATGACACTTCTCCTCCCCCTTACTCCTGCCTGTGCCCAAATGCATTAATTCACCAGAAACCCACAGGAAATATCCTTGTCTCTAAAGCAGCCTCCTATTGGGAGAACTTTGAAGAATCACCTCACCACAAACCGTGAAGGAAAACCTTCCGACTTCTGCCTTATGTGTGTCTTTCTCCACTGCAATAAAACAAGCCTGCATCCAAAGCCTGCCTCTGCACCTTTCTGTTCACAGACCAGCCTGGGCTTCCAGGCTTTCCCCATCCTACTCAGGGCTCTGCCAGACAGGCCATGGTAGTTTCCCAGCTCTGGCAGCAGCAAAGCCAGGCTTAGCTGCTTTCCGGGAGCTCTGGACACACACGGCCCCACAGCTGAGCTCCAGGAGCCCAGGCTGAATGCTCTTGCTCCCTTGCAGGGGGACACGCAGCCCCAAGGCGTCTGCAGACCTCCAGCCTCCTTGCGCATCACTGGCTCTGCACCAGGGACTGGAGGCGCTCCGGGGCAATGTCTGCAGTGACTCCAGCCCTGCGTGCCTCCTTGGCTCTGCTTGCTGCGGAAGAAAGCAGATGGAAGGCCTTCAGTTCCATTTCCTATCCCTTTTCCTTTGCCTATCTATTCTCCCCTTCTCTGGGTCATTTCACCCTGTGTTATTCAACCACTTACCTCTTCTACCTCCCCTTACCCTTCTGCCTTTTTCGTCTTTTTCTTCCCCTTCCTTCTATATTCTCCTGCCCACTCCAAGCACAGACCAACATGGTTGAGCCAACTTCTTTCCCTGATGCACACACTTAAGCACAAGAATCACAGCTTGATGAGAGCATAAGTATGCTTTGCAAGGAAGGCATCTTGTCATGCTGCTGCTTCTTGCAAGATCACCTGGATCTGGCTGCCCTGAACCATGTCCAGAGTCTATTGTACATCTCCAAGCACAGAGACTCCATAAGATCCACGACAACCTCTTCCAGTACTTGCTCATCCTCACCGTGAAAAACTGCCTTGGGAAGTTGAGGTTTCCCTGGATCCCATTTCCTGTCGTCCTTGCCCTGGACACCTCTGAAAAGAGCCTGACTCCAGCTGCTCGAAAGCTTAACTTCAGACCTGTGTGCACACTGATTAGACCCCAAGAGCATCCTCTGTGCAAACAGTAGGTAGCCCAGCTCTCTCATGCCCTCAATACAGGACAGATTCTCTCTGTCCTGCTGTCATATTTCCTGCTTTCATCCCAGCCGCCCACTAAGCACCACAGAGCAGCTCACTCAGAACCTCCCCGCAGGGATGGGGAGAGAATTGGAGGTCTAAAATTGAGAAAACTCATGGGATGAGGGAAAGAAACCTCCACGAGGGAAGCAGACTCGATGGAGGGAAGCAAAGCAAGCAGGGATTTCATTCTAGACTTGCCATTGACAGGAGATGTTCTGCCATCTCCAGAAAAGCAGGACTCCCCCACATGTAATATTTGTAGCCCAGGGTGCAGCTGAATCCTTTTGGCCGTGGTATGTTTCTGGATCCTGCTCCAATTGGTGTCCCTACGCACTCCCAGGGCCTTTCCTGACAAACTGCTCTTCACAACCCATGCCACGTTGCTGGCGCAGGGTTTAATACTCTCTCTCGCCAAGTCTCCTCTCTGCAGATGCCTGGAAATGCTGTATTGTTTCTGCAGAGCATTGCGACCTGTTGGAGCTGGTGCCACTCCCAGGCAGTGAAGAGCAGGTACAAGAGCACTGCCTGAGCCTATCTAGATCTCTGCCCTTTCTCCAGCACCTGCCAGACTCAGCTGGAAGAAGAAGGGAGGGAGACAAAGCTTAGATGCAGGAAAACTTTATTGTGAACAGAGGAGCTGCAAAGATTGTCACTGAACCGGAGGGCAAATCCCAGAGAGGCTGACAACCACTTGTTGGAGGAAGCAGAGGCAATGTCTCCAGAGCAGGGCTTCAAGCTTGGCATACTGCCTTGCTGAAGCATTCCAGATCCCCAGGACTTGGTCCATTAGCCCCTCAGGCCCTTTTACATGCAGATTTTGCCCCAGCTGAGAAGAGAGAGGAAATGGGAGGAGAGCAGAGAGTAAAAGAGGGCACTGATGAGCGACTGTGTGTGACATTCCCAGCTAGGAACCGTGGAGAATGTGGGGCTGGCTCTAGCAGGAGCCACAGGAGTTCCAGAGCCTCTGGCTGTAGCGGGGCAGAGGCAGAGGGCTGCAGGCGGCAGGAGCGTAGGGTCTGCCAAAGGTGCAGAGGCCCCCTGAGGCCTGAGTGGCCCCGGCACCGTAGAGGCCTCCCAGCCCCAGGTTGCCTCCAAAGGCGGGTGCTCCGGAGGAGCCCACCACGGCTTGCTGGGGGAAGGAGCTGAGGATGGGGCCGGGGAAGGTGACAACCACAGGCGGTGGCTGGATGAAGGCTGAAGAGTCGGGACACTGGCGGGCGCACAGCTCGTTGCAGCTCTCAGCGATGGGCTGGGGAACGGCCACACCGGTTCTTGGTGGGCACAGGTCGTAGCAAGACATCTTGGTGTGCGATGGGATGGTGCTCTGCAAGAGTTAGAGGTTGTAAGAGAGCAGCAAAGGGTAACTCCCAAGAGGGAGACCTTGGGGCTGGTGCACAGGGCCAGAAGGACAAACACTCACAGACTTACCCTGTTCCTCGAGGAGACGGTGACCAGAGTGGTGGTTGGGAGAGACTGGCAGAGGCACGGCTTTTATACCAGCCTTGCCATGGCTCAGCATTGTCTGAGCCATTCTGCAGAGTTGGAAACACCTTGTGTCCTATGATGACGGGGCTGTCTGGCTCCTGCCCCTCCCTGAGTCAGCATCCCCTTGCCAGAACAGCACATTCTGCTTCCAGGTTTCCTTCCCTCCCCATTCTGCTCTGCGGGCTACATGAGAGCTAACATCTCCCACACACAGCAGTGTTCCTCCAAAGATCTCCAAACTCCGTCAAGGACCTTCTGGGTCAGGGCTGGCCACGTCCTCCGATGCTTGGGCCCGAGTGGTTATCTGTGCTCTTTATGCCACGCACCTCAGAAAAGAAGAGCATGAGGACTCTCGTTGGCCCAGATTGGTAGAGGTCAATAGCCAGTGCCTGCAGGCATATGGGAGCCCGCTCCCTTGCTCTTAGCAGGCAGCGATACGCAGTGCTGAGCAGGCAGATCCCAACAGGAATGCCTTTGATTTGACATTTCGTAACCTCACGCTTCTGCAGATAATGGACGCTGGGAACACATCACACTGTCACTGGCGTGCGGGAGGCCTTAACAAGGCAAATTCTTGCTCAGCGCCCTCGTATGCCCTGTGGCTCTGCAATGAAGGCCTGAGGCCACTCTGAGGCCAAGCCCGTGAGGAAGAGCCATGGCACGCATGGCACTTGCAGTCAGCCTTTGTCACGCTGCGTGCCCTCTAACACACGGAGATAATGAAAAGCCAGTGGGGACAATCTGACCCATGAGGTGGCAGCTGTCAAGCGACCAAGCAGGGTAATTGCTGGAGCTGATAGAGCGGGTTGGGGCTGGTGAGCAAACGGCATCAGCAAAACAGCCCCGCACCACGCAGGGAGGAGGCCGCGAATTGGCCGCCATGAGCCACGTGCCCCCAGCGCGGCCGCTGCTCCCCGCCCTCGCCAGCCGGGCATAAAACCCTGGCCAGGGTAAGCACTGGCATCCACCGCTCCTGCCTTGCTCTGCTCAGGAAAAGGGTAGGTGAGTGCCTGTGGGGCTCTGCCTCCGGTGGTTGAGTCCGGTGAGGGACTCCCTATCCAGGAGAGCTCTGGCACAGTGACATTCCGGGGAGCAGGCTGGGATGGCCAGAGTGCCCTGAGCCAAGTTAGGAGGATGGAAAAAGGAGCTGCTTTGGGAGCATACTCAGAGCCAGCATCAGCACAGGCTCTGGGGAAGGGGTTGGTTTTCCTCTATTTGTGGAGAGTAGGGTGCTGAGGGAGTGTTCATGGAAAGTAATGGGCAATGCAGGATATGCAGTGGCTGTCATACCTCCAGCCTCATTACAGGTTTAGGAAAAGGACTCGCATCAGTGGGGGGGTTTTGGCCCTCACTCATGACACCAATCCTTGATGCGCTGTATTGCAGGCTCAGCTCTCTTCTCACACCAAGATGTCTTGCTACGACCTGTGCCCACCAAGAACCAGCGTGGCCGTCCCCCAGCCCATCGCTGAGAGCTGCAACGAGCTGTGCGCCCGCCAGTGTCCCGACTCTTCCGCCTTCATCCAGCCACCGCCTGTGGTTGTCACCTTCCCCGGCCCCATCCTCAGCTCCTTCCCCCAGCAAGCCGTGGTGGGCTCCTCCGGAGCACCCGCCTTTGGAGGCAACCTGGGGCTGGGAGGCCTCTACGGTGTCAGGGCCACTCAGGCCTCAGGGGGCCTCTGCACCTCTGGCCGACCCTATGCTCCTGCCGCCTGCAGCCCTCTGGCTCTACCCCGCTACAGCCAGAGGCTGTGGAACTCCTGTGCCTCCTGCTAGAGCCAGCCCCGGCGACTTGAGAGTCCTTGGGACACCTCACCCTTAGGCCTCCTCTCTTATTTCCCCTGCTTTCCCTCCTTCCATGACACTTCTTCTTGCCCCCTCTTATGCCCAAATGCATGTTTTCACTTGTGTCCCTCAGGGAACTTCCTGATTCTAAGGCAGTCACCACCTGGGAGAAGCCTGAAGTAACACCTTTCTTTGAGCTCAGAAGGAAAATCTGCCTGCCCCTGTCTTATGTGTCATTTTCCAGTTCAATAAAACAAGCCTGCATCCAATGCCTGTCTCTGCACCTTTCTGTTACTGTCCAGCCTGGTGCTGATGCGGGCTGTGCCTGCCGGGCCACGGCAGTGTCCCAGCCCCAGCAGCACAACCACGCTGAGCTGCCTTTGGGACACCCCACAGCCTGAGCAGCTCTGGACACACACGGCCCCACTGCTGTGCTCCATGGGCCCAGGGTAAAGGCTCTTACTCTGTTGCCAGCAGGACATGCAGCCGAAGGGCATTGGCAGACCTCCAGCCTCCTAGCATTTGAGCATGGCTTCCCTAAACCATTGCCTTCAGTCTTCCTTTCTTCTTCTTTCCTATTCCTTCTTCCTTATTCTCCCGTTTCCCTCTTCTTCTACTTCTGCTTCTCTTCTTTGTCTCCTTCCACTTTTCCTTCCTTCTCTTTCTCCCATGTTAACCCCCTGTACAGAACTATACGCTCGTTGCCGCTTTGCTCCCTGTCACACACACAAAATCACAGGAATCACAGCCTGGTAACAATGGGACCAGCCTTTTGCAGGGACAGCATCTTTTCATGCTGTTCTCTCAAGCTGGGTCACTGGGAGCCATGTGCCCAGCACCATGTCCAAGGGGCATTTGTGCCTCTACAAGGGCAGAGACTTCACAAGCCCCCAGGCCCAGAGGTGTCAGTGCTTGCTCAACCTTACCCTGCAAAAAGGGGCTTGGGATGTTAAGAATGAGCCTCCTCTGTTTCCCTGGATCCCATTCTCTCTAGGCCTGGCACTGACACCTCAGAAGAGAGCCTGGTTACATCTTCTCAAGACCTTCCCTTCAGACGTGTGTACATTTATGGGGCCCCCTGAGCATCCTCTGCACCAGGAGTAGTCCCAGCTCTCTGATCCCCTCACCACAAGACAGATTCTCCCTGTCCTGCCAGCTTTAACTCCAGCTGGCCACTAAACACAAGAAGCAGCTCACTCACAAATTCCCCACTAGGATGAGGAGAGAACTGGAGGAATAAAAGTAAGGAAACTTGCAGGATGAATGAAGTTGCTGAGCCACTATCCATCATATTTGAAAAATAATGGCAGTCAGGTGAAGTTCCGGAAGACCGGAAAAGGGGTTATATAACCCCCATTTTCAAGAAGGGGAAAGATGGATGACCCAGGGAACTGCAGACTGGGCAGTGTCACCTCTGTGCCTGGCAAAATATTGGAGCAGATTCTCCTGGAAAGCATGCTAAGGCACATGGAAAACAACAAGGTGCTTGGTGACATCCAACATGGGTTCACTAAGGGGAAATCCTGTCTGACCAATTTGGTGGCCTTCTATGATGAGGATACAGAACTGATGGGACAGGGTCAGAGCAGTTGACGTCATCTACCTGCACTTGTGCAAAGCGTTTGACACCTTCCCATACGACATCTTTGTTTCTAAATTGGAGAGACATCAATTTGATAGATGGACCACTCTGTGGATTATGAACTGGCTGGATGGCTGCTCACAAAGAATTGTGGTCAACAGCTCAATGTCCAGTTAGAAAACAGTAACAAGCAGTGTCCTTCAGGGATCAGTGTTGGGACTGATCTTGTTCAACATCTTTGTTGGCCACATGGACAGTGGGATTGAGTGTGCCGTCAGCAAGTTTACAGATGACACCAAGCAGTGTGGTTCAGTTGATATGCTGGAGGGAAGAGATACCATCCAAAGGGACCTTGACACACTTGTGAGATGGCCAATGCCAACCTCATGAAGTTCAACCAAGCCAAGTGCAAGGTCCTACACCTGGGTAAGGCAGCCACAAAAGCAGCTGGGCAGACAAGAGATTCAGAACAGTCCTGTGGAGAAGGACTTGGGGGTGCTGGTAGATGAGAAGCATGAGCTGGTAGTGTGTGCTCGCAGATCAGAAAGCCAACCATATCCTGGGCTGCATTAAAAGGAGCGTGACCAGCAGGTCGAAGGAGGTGATCCTGCCCCTCTGCTCTGCTCTCGTGAAACCTCACTTGGAGTATTGTGTGCAGTTCTGGTGTCCTCAACATAAAAAGGACACAGAGCTGTTGGAGCAAGTCCAGAGGAGGGCCATGAGGATGATCAGGGGCTGGATCACCTCCCATATGAAGACAGGCTGTGAATGTTGGGGCTGTCCAGCCTGGATAAGAGAAGGCTGCGTGGAGAACTCATAGCAGCCTGAGGGCATAGCATCTGAAGAGGGCCTATAAGGGTGCTGAGGAGGGACTCTTCCTTAGGGACTGTAGTGATAGGACAAGCTTAAACAAGGGAACATAAGATATAAGGCAGAAGCTCTTTACAGTGAGTTGTGAGGCACTGGAATGGCTTGCCCAAGGAAACTGTGAATGCTCCATCCCTGGCAGTACTCAAGACCAGGTTGGACAGAGCCTTGGGAGACCTGGTTTACTGTGAGGTGTCCCTGCCCATGGCAGAGGGGTTGGAACTAGATAATCTTGATGTCTTTCACAACCCTAATTATTCTATGATGATTCTATGAGAGAAAGACATCTCCAAAAAGGGAAGCAAATGCCATGGAGGCAAGCAAAGGAAACCAAGGGACTGATTGCGGACTTGTCATGGGCAACCATTTTTGACCATCTCCAGGAAAGCAGGAATCCTTCACATGTAACTGTTGCAGCCCAGGATGCAGCGAATGCCCTTGGCAAGAGCATGCTTCCGGCTCCTGCTTGGGGGTTCCCAGCACCCCAGGGCCTTTCTTGACAAACTGCACTTCACAACCCACTGCCAATGTACCTGGCATGGGGGTTAATACTCACTCTTGCCAGACTCCTCTGAGCAGATGCAGAGCACTGGGGGCCTGTTGGAACAGCTGCAGCTCTCAGGGAGAAGAGCAGGCACAGGAGCACTGCCAGAGCCTATTCTGATCCCTTCCATTTCACCGATCCTTCAAGCCCCACCAAACACTTTTCTCCATCCTGCCTACATGCTCCGGGTCCCACCACCACCCACCGTCACCTAACCTGTGCCCTAAATCCCTACAACTGGGAGAAGAAGGAAGGGAGACAAAGCTTGGATGCAGGATAACTTTATTGTGCCCAGAGGCGCAGGAGAGACTGTCACAGAACCAGTGGGCAAATCCCAGAGAGACTGGCTGCCACGTCTTTGGGGAAACAGAGGCATTTTCTCAAAAGAATGACTTCTGGCACTGCATACCCCTTCCTGTGGCATTCCAGATTCCCAGGACTTGACCCGTCAGCATCACAGGACCTTTATGCACAGTTCCTGCCCTGGGTATCAAGGCCTTGGATGGGGATGGGAATGCTCATCGCTCCTCAGTGCCTTGTGCCAGCCGTGTCACTCCTGCAGAGATACTGGTGGGCATGGCCTGGCTCTAGCAGGAGCCACGGGTGTCCCACAGCTTCTGGCTGTAGCGGGGCAGAGCCAGAGGGCTGCAGGCGGCAGGAGCGTAGGGTCTGCCAAAGGTGCAGAGGCCCCCTGAGGCCTGAGTGGCCCCGGCACCGTAGAGGCCTCCCAGCCCCAGGTTGCCTCCAAAGGCGGGTGCTCCGGAGGAGCCCACCACGGCTTGCTGGGGGAAGGAGCTGAGGATGGGGCCGGGGAAGGTGACAACCACAGGCGGTGGCTGGATGAAGGCTGAAGAGTCGGGACACTGGCGGGCGCACAGCTCGTTGCAGCTCTCAGCGATGGGCTGGGGAACGGCCACGCCGGTTCTTGGTGGGCACAGGTCGTAGCAAGACATCTTGGTGTGCGATGGGATGGTGCTCTGCAAGAAGACAGGAGTTGGAAGAGAAAAGAAGGGGGAGTACACAAGACGGAGAGACCAGGGCTGGAGTAGGGAGCTACGAGGAAAAGCGCTCACAGACTTACCCTGTTCCTTCGAGGAGAAGGCGACCAGAGTGGTGGTTGGGAGAGACTGGCAGAGACACAGCTTTTATACCGGCCTTACCATGGCTCAGCACCCCCTGGGCCAACCTGCAGGGGTGGAGCCACCTTCCTGTCCCTGATGACGGGGCTGTCTGACTCCTGCCCCTCCCTGAGTCAGCATCCCCTTGCCAGCACAGCACATTCTGCTTCCAGGACTCTTTCCTTCTCCGTTCTTCATGGGCTACATGACAGCTGACATCTCCCCCCACACAACAATGTTCCTCAAAAGATCTCCAAACACCCTCAAGGACCTCTCAGTTCTGAGGCAGGGCTGGTCACATCTTTTGCCGCTTGGGCCCGCCTGTGGACCTGTGCTTCTTACACCATTTACTTCAGGAAAGAAGACCATGAAGCTTGTTGCTGGCCCAGAGTAGCAGAGATCAATGGCCAATGCCTGCAGGCACATGAAAGCCAGCTCGCTTGGTCCGGCAAGGGATGAACAATGCAGAGGAGGCAGTGCCCTGCACGAGTGCCTTTGATTTGTGATCTCACGAATCTGAAGATAATGGACACTGAGAGCACACTACGCTGTCGTTGCCTTGTGGGAGTTTTGGCAAGGCAAATTCTTGCCCTGGCCAGGACCCTGGTCTTCCCTCTGGCTCTGCAAGGGATGCTTGAGGCTGCCTTGAGATCAAGACTGTGAGGAAAGCCATGGAAGGCAGGGCACTTGCAGTCAGCCTTTGTCATGCTGCATGCCCTCTTACACATGGAGATAATGAAAAGCCAGTGGGGACAATTTGACCCATGAGGTGGCAGCTGTCAAGCGACCAAGCAGGGTAATTGCTGGAGCTGATAGAGCGGGTTGGGATTGTCAAAGAACTGGCATCAGCAAAAGAGCCCCGCGCCGCGCAGGGAGGAGGAAAGGATCAGCAGCCATGAGCCACGGGCCCCCAGCGTGGCCGCTGCTCCCCACCCTCACTGTCCAGGCATAAAAGCCCTGGCCGGGATGAGCGCTGGCATCCACCGCTCCTGCCTTGCTCTGCTCAGGAAAAGGGTAAGAGAGTTCCTGCGGGGCTCTGCCTCCTGTGGCCAAGGCTGGTGAGGGCCGCCCTGGCCAGGACAGCTCTGGCAGCATCGTCTGTGATGGCAGCAGGCTGGGATGGCCAGAGCTCCCTGAGCCAAGGCAGGAAAAGGGAGAAAGGAGCTGTACGGCCAGGACACACAGAGCTAGGCCCTGCACAGGCTCTGGGAAGGGACTGTGTGGCTACTGTGTATGGAGAGTAGGGTGCTGAGTGGGGCTGGATAGGCCAAGGGAAGTGGCGGGGAGTGCAGGCAGGGCATTGGCTCTGGGCCCTCAAGCTCCAGGGTAGTATGAGGAACACAGAGCTGCTTGGCCAGGAGCAATCCGTACCTTGCTCATGATACCCATACTTGGTGCCTTGTGTTGCAGCCCCACCTCTCTTCTCACACCAAGATGTCTTGCTACGACCTGTGCCCACCAAGAACCGGCGTGGCCGTCCCCCAGCCCATCGCTGAGAGCTGCAACGAGCTGTGCGCCCGCCAGTGTCCCGACTCTTCAGCCTTCATCCAGCCACCGCCTGTGGTTGTCACCTTCCCCGGCCCCATCCTCAGCTCCTTCCCCCAGCAAGCCGTGGTGGGCTCCTCCGGAGCACCCGCCTTTGGAGGCAACCTGGGGCTGGGAGGCCTCTATGGTGCCGGGGCCACTCAGGCCTTGGGGGGTCTCTGCACCTTTGGCAGACCCTACGCTCCTGCCGCCTGCAGCCCTCTGCCTCTGCCCCACTACAGCCAGAGGCTGTGGGACACCCGAGGATCCTGCTAGAGCCAGGTCAACTCCACCATGCCCACTCTGGGGTGAGGTGGCATGCATGGGCTACTGAGTAGTGCTGACCATCCTCATCCCTACCCAAGGCCATGGTAGCTGCCAGTGTCGCATGCCCTTCCCTTATCCTTGCCCTCTTCTGCTCTCTGCTCTCCTCCCGTTTCCTCTCTCTTCTCAGCTGGGGCAAGATCTGCACGTAAAAGGGCCTGAGGGGGCTGATGAACCAAGTCCTGGGGATCTGGAATGCTTCAGCAAGGCAGTATGCCAAGCTTGAAGCCCTGCTCTGGAGACATTGCCTCTGTTTCCTCCAACAAGTGGTTGTCAGCCTCTCTGGGATTTGCCCTCCGGTTCAGTGACAGTCTTTGCAGCTCCTCTGTTCACAATAAAGTTTTCCTGCATCTAAGCTTTGTCTCCCTCCCTTCTTCTCCCAGCTGGGTCTGGCAGGAGCTGGAGAAAGGGCAGAGATCTAGATAGGCTCAGGCAGTGCTCTTGTGCCTGCTCTTCACTGCCTGGGAGTGGCACCAGCTCCAACAGGTCGCAATGCTCTGCAGAAACAATACAGCATTTCCAGGCATCTGCAGAGAGGAGACTTGGCGAGAGAGAGTATTAAACCCTGTGCCAGCAACGTGGCATGAGTTGTGAAGAGCAGTTTGCCAGGAAAGGCCCTGGGAGTGCGTAGGGACACCAATTGGAGCAGGATCCAGAAACATACCACAGCAAAAAGGATTCAGCTGCACCCTGGGCTACAAATATTACATGTGGGGGAGTCCTGCTTTTCTGGAGATGGCTGAATATCTCCTGTCAATGGCAAGTCTAGAATGAAATCCTTGCTTGCTTTGCTTCCCTCCATCGAGTCTGCTTCCCTCGTGGAGGTTTCTTTCCCTCATCCCATGAGTTTTCTCAATTTTAGACCTCCAATTCTCTCCCCATCCCTGCGGGGAGGTTCTGAGCGAGCTGCTCTGTGGTGTTTAGTGGGCGGCTGGGATGAAAGCAGGTAAATGACAGCAGGACAGAGAGAATCTGTCCTGTATTGAGGGCATGAGAGAGCTGGGCTACCTACTGTTTGCACAGAGGATGCTCTTGGGGTCTAATCAGTGTGCACACAGGTCTGACGTTAAGCTGTCGAGCAGCTGGAGTCAGGCTCTTTTCAGAGGTGTCCAGGGCAAGGACTACAGGAAATGGGATCCAGGGAAACGTCAACTTCCCAAGGCAGTTTTTCACGGAGAGGATGAGCAAGTACTGAAAGAGGTTGTCGTGGATCTTATGGAGTCTCTGTGCTTGGAGATGTACAATAGCCTCTGGACATGGTTAAGGGCAGCCAGATCCAGGTGATCTTGCTAGAGGCAGCAGCATGACAAGATGCCTTCCTTGCCAAGCATGCTTATACTCTCATCAAGCTGTGATTCTTGTGCTTAAGTATGTGCATCAGGGAAAGAAGTTGGCTCAACCATGCTGGTCTGTGCTGGGAGCTGGCAGGAGAAAATAGAAGGAAGGGGAAGAAGAAGAGGGAATAAGCAGAAGGGTAAGGGGAGGTAGAAGAGGGAAGCGGTAGAATAACACAGAGGAAATGACCCAGAGTGTGGAGAATAGATAGGCAAAGGAAAAGGGATAGGAAAAGGGATAGGAAATGGAACTGAAGGCCTTTCATCTGCTTTCTTCCGCAGCAAATCAAGCAGAGCCAAGGAGGCACGCAGGGCTGGAGTCACTGCAGACATTGCCCTGGAGCGCCTCCAGTCCCTGGTGCAGAGCCAGTCATGCGCAAGGAGGCTGGAGGTCTGCAGATGCCTTAGGGCTGTGTGTCCCCCTGCAAGGGAGCAAGCGCATTCAGCCTGGGCTCCTGGAGCTCAGCTGTGGGGCCGTGTGTGTCCAGAGCTCCCGAAAAGCAGCTAAGCCTGGCTTTGCTGCTGGCAGAGCTGGAAGACTACCATGGCCTGTCTGGCAGAGCCCTGAACAGGATGGGGAAAGCCTGGTAGCCCAGGCTGGTCTGTGAACAGAAAGGTGCAGAGGCAGGCATTGGTTGCAGGATTGTTTTATTGCAGTGGAGAAAGACACATAAGGGAGAAGTCGGAAGGTTTTCCTTCAGGGTTTCTGGAGAGGTGATTCTTCAAAGTTCTCCCAATAGGAGGCTGCTTTAGAGACAAGGAAGTATCTTGTGGGTTTCTGGTGGATTAATGCATTTGGGCACAGGCAGGAGCAAGGGGGAGGAGAAGTGTCATTGAGAGAGGGAAAGCAAGGTAAGAAAAGGAGGAGGCCTAGGGGTGAGTTGCCACAGGAACCCTGGAGAGTATGGGGTTGGCTTTAGCAGGAGCCACAGGAGTTCCAGAGCCTCTGGGTGTAGCGGGGCAGAGGCAGAGGGCTGCAGGCGGCAGGAGCGTAGGGTCTGCCAGAGGTGCAGAGACCCCCCGAGGTCTGAGTGGCCCCGGCACCGTAGAGGCCTCCCAGCCCCAGGTTGCCTCCAAAGGCGGGTGCTCCGGAGGAGCCCACCACGGCTTGCTGGGGGAAGGAGCTGAGGATGGGGCCGGGGAAGGTGACAACCACAGGCGGTGGCTGGATGAAGGCTGAAGAGTCGGGACACTGGCGGGCGCACAGCTCGTTGCAGCTCTCAGCGATGGGCCGGGGAACGGCCACGCTGGTTCTTGGTGGGCACAGGTCGTAGCAAGACATCTTGGTGTGCGATGGGATGGTGCTCTGCAAGAGTTAGAGATTGTAAGAGAGCAGCAAAGGGTAACTCCCAAGAGGGAGACCTTGGGGTTGGTGCACAGGGCCAGAAGGACAAGCGCTCACAGACCTACCCTGTTCCTCGAGGAGAAGGTGACCAGAGTGGTGGTTGGGAGAGACTGGCAGAGGCACGGCTTTTATACCAGCCTTGCCATGGCTCAGCATTGTCTGAGCCAATCTGCAGAGTTGGTAACACCTTCTGTCCTATGATGACAGGGCTGTCTGACTCCTGCCCCTCCCTGAGTCAGCATCCCCTTGCCAGAACAGCACATTCTGCTTCCAGGTTTCCTACCCTCCCCATTCTGCTCTGTGGGCTACATGAGAGCTAACATCTCCCACACACAGCAGTGTTCCTCCAAAGATCTCCAAACTCCGTCAAGGACCTTCTGGGTCGGGGCTGGCCACATCCTCCGATGCTTGGGCCCGAGTGGGGATCTGTGCTCATTATGCCACGCACCTCAGAAAAGAAGAGCATGAGGACTCTTGTTGGCCCACGTTGGCAGAGGTCAATGGCCAGTGCCTGCAGGCATATGGGAGCCCGCTCCCTTGCTCTTAGCAGGCAGCGATACACAGTGCTGAGCAGGCAGATCCCCACAGGAATGCCTTTGATTTGACATTTCGTAACCTCACGCTTCTGCAGATAATGGACGCTGGGAACACATCACACTGTCACTGGCGTGCGGGAGGCCTTGACAAGGCAAATTCTTGCTCAGCGCCCTCGTATGCCCTGTGGCTCTGCAATGAAGGCCTGAGGCCACTCTGAGATCAAGCCCGTGAGGAAGAGCCATGGCACGCATGGCACTTGCAGTCAGCCTTTGTCACGCTGCGTGCCCTCTAACACACGCAGATAATGAAAAGCCAGTGGGGACAATCTGACCCATGAGGTGGCAGCTGTCAAGCGACCAAGCAGGGTAATTGCTGGAGCTGATAGAGCGGGTTGGGGCTGGTGAGCAAACGGCATCAGCAAAACAGCCCCGCACCACGCAGGGAGGAGGCCGCGAATTGGCCACCATGAGCCACGTGCCCCCAGCGCGGCCGCTGCTCCCCGCCCTCGCCAGCCAGGCATAAAAGCCCTGGCCAGGGTGAGCACTGGCATCCACCGCTCCTGCCTTGCTCTGCTCAGGAAAAGGGTAGGTGAGTGCCTGCGGGGCTCTGCCTCCGGTGGTTGAGTGCGGTTAGTCTCTCCCTATCCAGGAGAGCTCTGGCACAGGGGCCATCGGGGGAGCAGGCTGGGGGGGGGGGCAGACAGCCCTAAATGATGGTGGCAGGAGGGAGGATGGAGCCGCTTGGTGAGGACAAGCAGAGCCAGGATCAGCACAGGCTCTGGGGAAGGGATTGTGTGGACTCTGTGCGTGAAGAATAGGGCGTAGATGGGGAATGGACGGGCGAAAGACAAGCATTGGGCAGTGCAGGCAAGGCCGTGGCTCTGGCCCCTGTATCTGCAGGGTAGCATGAGAAGAACAGTGCTTCTTAACTAGGAAGGATCAAGCCCTCACTCATGACACCCCTGCTTGGTATTGCAGGCTCACCTCTCTTCTCACACCAAGATGTCTTGCTACGACCTGTGCCCACCAAGAACCGGCGTGGCCGTCCCCCAGCCCATCGCTGAGAGCTGCAACGAGCTGTGCGCCCGCCAGTGTCCCGACTCTTCAGCCTTCATCCAGCCACCGCCTGTGGTTGTCACCTTCCCCGGCCCCATCCTCAGCTCCTTCCCCCAGCAAGCCGTGGTAGGCTCCTCCGGAGCACCCGCCTTTGGAGGCAACCTGGGGCTGGGAGGCCTCTACGGTGCCGGGGCCACTCAGGCCTCGGGGGGCCTCTGCACCTTTGGCAGACCCTACGCTCCTGCCGCCTGCAGCCCTCTGCCTCTGCCCCGCTACAGCCAGAGGCTCTGGAACTCCTGTGGCTCCTGCTAAAGCCAGCCCCATACTCTCCACGGTTCCTGGGGCAACTCACCCCGAGGCCTCCTACTTTTCTTACCTTGCTTTCTTTCTCTCAATGACACTTCTCCTCCCCCTTGCTCCTGCCTGTGCCCAAATGCATTAATCCACCAGAAACCCACAAGAAACTTCCTTGTCTATAAGCAGCCACCTGCTGGGAGAACCTTGAAGGACCACCTCTCCAGAAACCGTGAAGGAAAGCCTTCCGACTTCTGCCTTGTGTGTCTTTCTCCACTGCAATAAAACAAGCCTGCATCCAATGCCTGCCTCTGCACCTTTCTGTTCACAGACCAGCCTGGGCTACCCGGCTTTCCCCGTCCTGCTCAGAGCTCTGCCAGACAGGCCATGGTAGTCTCCCAGCCCCAGCAGCAGCAAAGCCAGGCTTAGCTGCTTTTCGGGAGCTCTTGACACACACAGCCCCACAGCTGAGCTCCAGGAGCCCAGGCTGAATGCGCTTGCTCCCTTGCCAGGGGACACGCAGGCCCAAGGCGTCTGCAGACCTCCAGCCTCCTTGCGCATGACTGGCTCTGCACCAGGGACTAGAGGCGCTCCGGGGCAATGTCTGCAGTGACTCCAGCCCTGCGTGCCTCCTTGGCTCTGCTTGATTTGCTGCGGAAGAAAGCAGATGGAGGGCCTTCAATTCCATTTCCTGTCCCTTTTCCTACCCCTTTTCCTTTGCCTATCTATTCTCCCCTTCTCTGGGTCATTTCACCCTGTGTTATTCCACCACTTCCCTCTTCTACCTCCCTTTACCCTTCTGCTTATTCCCTCTTCTATATTCCCCTTCCTTCTCTTTTTCTCTTGCTCACTCCAAGCACAGACCAACATGGTTGAGCCAACTTGTTTCCCTGATGCACACACTTAAGCACAAGAATCACAGCTTGATGAAAGTGGCAGTATGCTTTGCAAGGAAAGCATCTTGTCATGCTGCTGCTTCTTGCAAGATCACCTGGATCTGGCTGCCCTGAACCATGTCCAGAGGCTATTGTCCATCTCCAAGCACAGAGACTCCATAAGATCCACGACAACCTCTTTCAGTGCTTGCTCATCCTCACCGTGAAAAACTGCCTTGGGTAGTTGAGGTTTCCCTGGAACCCATTTCCTGTAGTCCTGGCACTGGACACCTCTGAAAAGAGCCTAACTCCTGCTGCTTGACAGCTTAACTTCAGACCTGTGTGAGCACTGATTAGACCCTGTGAGCATCCTCTGTATGAGCAGTATTTAAGCCAGCTCTCTGATGCCCTTGCCACAGGACAGATACTCCCTGTCCTGACATCATTTTCCTGCTTGCCGTCAACAGCAGATGTACAGCCATCTCCAGAAAAGCAGGATTCCACTACATATAATGTTTGTAACACAGGGTGCAGCTGAACACTTTTGGCCAAGGCATGTTTTCTGATCCTGCTCCCCATGGTGTCCCTATGCACTCCCAGGGCCTTTCCTGACAAACTGCTCTTCACAACTCATGCCACGTTGCTGGCACAGGGTTTAATACTCTCTCTCGCCAAGTCTCCTCTCTGCAGATGCCTGGAAATGCTGTATTGTTTCTGAAGAGCATTGCAACCTGTTGGAGCTGGTGCCACTCCCAGGCGGCGGAGAGCAGGCACAAGAGCACTGCCTGAGCCTATCTAGATCTCTGCCCTCTCTCCGGCTCCTGCCAGACCCACCAAAAGCTTTTCTCCATCCTGCCTGAACGTTTCATGACCAACCAGCACCCACCCTCACCTAAGATGGGCATCTCAGCACCAGCATTTGCCCTCCCACAGTTGCCTGGAACCTGCCTCCATGGTCTCCCCAGCTGGGAGAAGAAGGGAGGGAGACAAAGCTTAGATGCAGGAAACCTTTATTGTGCCCAGCGGGGCTGGAAAGACTGACACTGAACCGGAGGGCAAATCCCAGAGAGGCTGACAACCACTTGCTGGAGGAAGCAGAGGCAATGTCTCCAGAGCAGGGCTTCAAGCTTGGCATACTGCCTTGCTGAAGCATTCCAGATCCCCAGGACTTGGTCCATCAGCCCCCTCAGGGCCTTTTACGTGCAGATCTTGCCCCAGCTGAGAAGAGAGAGGAAACAGGAGGAGAGCAGAGAGCAGAAGAGGGCAAGGATAAGGGAAGGGCATGCGACACTGGCAGCTACCAAGGCCTTGGTTAGGGATGAGGATGGTCAGCACTCCTCAGTAGCCCATGCATGCCACCTCACCCCAGAATGGGCATGGTGGAGATGACCTGGCTCTAGCAGGATCCTCGGGTGTCCCACAGCCTCTGGCTGTAGCGGGGCAGAGGCAGAGGGCTGCAGGCGGCAGGAGCGTAGGGTCTGCCAAAGGTGCAGAGGCCCCCCGAGGCCTGAGTGGCCCCGGCACCGTAGAGGCCTCCCAGCCCCAGGTTGCCTCCAAAGGCGGGTGCTCCGGAGGAGCCCACCACGGCTTGCTGGGGGAAGGAGCTGAGGATGGGGCCGGGGAAAGTGACAACCACAGGCGGTGGCTGGATGAAGGCTGAAGAGTCGGGACACTGGCGGGCGCACAGCTCGTTGCAGCTCTCAGCGATGGGCTGGGGAACGGCCACGCCGGTTCTTGGTGGGCACAGGTCGTAGCAAGACATCTTGGTGTGCGATGGGATGGTGCTCTGCAAGAGTTAGAGGTTGTAAGAGAGCAGCAAAGGGTAACTCCCAAGAGGGAGACCTTGGGGCTGGTGCACAGGGCCAGAAGGACAAGCGCTCACAGACTTACCCTGTTCCTCAAGGAGAAGGTGACCGGAGTGGTGGCTGGGAGAGACTGGCAGAGGCACGGCTTTTATACCAGCCTTGCCATGGCTCAGCATTGCCTGGGCCAATCTGCAGAGTTGGTAACACCTTGTGTCCTATGATTACGGGGCTGTCTGGCTCCTGCCCCTCCCTGAGTCAGCATCCCCTTGCCAGAACAGCACATTCTGCTTCCAGGTTTCCTACCCTCCCCATTCTGCTCTGTGGGCTACATGAGAGCTAACATCTCCCACACACAGCAGTGTTCCTCCAAAGATCTCCAAACTCCGACAAGGACCTTCTGGGTCGGGGCTGGCCACATCCTCCGATGCTTGGGCCCGAGTGGGGATCTGTGCTCATTATGCCACGCACCTCAGGAAAGAAGAGCATGAGGACTCTTGTTGGCCCATGTTGGCAGAGGTCAATGGCCAGTGCCTGCAGGCATATGGGAGCCCGCTCCCTTGCTCTTAGCAGGCAGCGATACACAGTGCTGAGCAGGCAGATCCCCACAGGAATGCCTTTGATTTGACATTTCGTAACCTCACGCTTCTGCAGATAATGGACGCTGGGAACACATCACACTGTCACTGGCGTGCGGGAGGCCTTGACAAGGCAAATTCTTGCTCAGCGCCCTCGTATGCCCTGTGGCTCTGCAATGAAGGCCTGAGGCCACTCTGAGATCAAGCCCGTGAGGAAGAGCCATGGCACGCATGGCACTTGCAGTCAGCCTTTGTCACGCTGCGTGCCCTCTAACACACGGAGATAATGAAAAGCCAGTGGGGACAATCTGACCCATGAGGTGGCAGCTGTCAAGCGACCAAGCAGGGTAATTGCTGGAGCTGATAGAGCGGGTTGGGGCTGGTGAGCAAACGGCATCAGCAAAACAGCCCCGCACCACGCAGGGAGGAGGCCGCGAATTGGCCGCCATGAGCCACGTGCCCCCAGCGCGGCCGCTGCTCCCCGCCCTCGCCAGCCGGGCATAAAAGCCCTGGCCAGGGTGAGCACTGGCATCCACCGCTCCTGCCTTGCTCTGCTCAGGAAAAGGGTAGGTGAGTGCCTGCGGGGCTCTGCCTCCGGTGGTTGAGTGCGGTGAGTCTCTCCCTATCCAGGAGAGCTCTGGCACAGTGGCGATCCGGGGAGCAGGCTGGGGGGGGGGGCAGACAGCCCTAAATGATGGTGGCAGGAGGGAGGATGGAGCCGCTTGGCGAGGACAAGCAGAGCCAGGATCAGCACAGGCTCTGGGGAAGGGATTGTGCGGACTCTGTGCGTGAAGAATAGGGCGTAGATGGGGAATGGACGGGCGAAAGACAAGCGTTGGGCAGTGCAGGCAAGGCCGTGGCTCTGGCCACTGTATCTGCAGGGCAGCATGAGAAGAACAGTGCTTCTTAACTAGGAAGGATCAAGCCCTCACTCATGACACCCCTGCTTGGTATTGCAGGCTCACCTCTCTTCTCACACCAAGATGTCTTGCTACGACCTGTGCCCACCAAGAACCAGCGTGGCCGTCCCCCAGCCCATCGCTGAGAGCTGCAACGAGCTGTGCGCCCGCCAGTGTCCCGACTCTTCAGCCTTCATCCAGCCACCGCCTGTGGTTGTCACCTTCCCCGGCCCCATCCTCAGCTCCTTCCCCCAGCAAGCCGTGGTGGGCTCCTCCGGAGCACCCGCCTTTGGAGGCAACCTGGGGCTGGGAGGCCTCTACGGTGCCGGGGCCACTCAGGCCTCAGGGGGTCTCTGCACCTTTGGCAGACCCTACGCTCCTGCCGCCTGCAGCCCTCTGCCTCTGCCCCGCTACAGCCAGAGGCCCTGGAACTCCTGTGGCTCCTGCTAGAGCCAGCCCCATATTCTCCAGGGTTCCTGGGGCAACTCACCCCTAGGCCTCCTCCTTCTCTTTCCTTGCTTTCCCTCTCTCAATGACACTTCTCCTCCCCCTTGCTCCTGCCTGTGCCCAAATGCATTAATCCACCAGAAACCCACAAGAAACTTCCTTGTCTATAAGCAGCCTCCTGGTGGGAGAACTTTGAAGGACCACCTCTCCAGAAGCCGTGAAGGAAAACCTTCCGACTTCTGCCTTGTGTGTCTTTCTCCACTGCAATAAAACAAGCCTGCATCCAATGCCTGCCTCTGCACCTTTCTGTTCACAGACCAGCCTGGGCTACCAGGCTTTCCCCATCCTGCTCAGAGCTCTGCCAGACAGGCCATGGTAGTCTCCCAGCCCCGGCAGCAGCAAAGCCAGGCTTAGCTGCTTTTCGGGAGCTCTGGACACACACGGCCCCACAGCTGAGCTCCAGGAGCCCAGGCTGAATGCGCTTGCTCCCTTGCCAGGGGACACGCAGGCCCAAGGCGTCTGCAGACCTCCAGCCTCCTTGCGCATGACTGGCTCTGCACCAGGGACTAGAGGCGCTCCGGGGCAATGTCTGCAGTGACTCCAGCCCTGTGTGTCTCCTAGGCTCTGCTTGATTTGCTGCGGAAGAAAGCAGATGGAGGGCCTTCAATTCCATTTCCTGTCCCTTTTCCTACCCCTTTTCCTTTGCCTATCTATTCTCCCCTTCTCTGGGTCATTTCACCCTGTGTTATTCCACCACTTCCCTCTTCTACCTCCCTTTACCCTTCTGCTTATTCCCTCTTCTTCTTCCCCTTCCTTCTCTTTTTCTCTTGCTCACTCCAAGCACAGACCAACATGGTTGAGCCAACTTGTTTCCCTGATGCACACACTTAAGCACAAGAATCACAGCTTGATGAAAGTGGGAGTGTGTTTTGCAAGGAAAGCATCTTGTCATGCTGCTGCTTCTTGCAAGATCACCTGGATCTGGCTGCCCTGAACCATGTCCAGAGGCTATTGTCCACCTCCAAGCACAGAGACTCCATAAGATCCACGACAACCTCTTCCAGTGCTTGCTCATCCTCACCGTGAAAAACTGCCTTGGGTAGTTGAGGTTTCCCTGGAACCCATTTCCTGTAGTCCTGGCACTGGACACCTCTGAAAAGAGCCTAACTCCTGCTGCTTGACAGCTTAACTTCAGACCTGTGTGAGCACTGATTAGACCCTGTGAGCATCCTCTGTATGAGCAGTATTTAAGCTAGCTCTCTGATGCCCTTGCCACAGGACAGATACTCCCTGTCCTGACAACATTTTCCTGCTTGCCGTCAACAGCAGATGTACAGCCATCTCCAGAAAAGCAGGATTCCACTACATATAATGTTTGTAACACAGGGTGCAGCTGAACACTTTTGGCCAAGGCATGTTTTCTGATCCTGCTCCCCATGGTGTCCCTATGCACTCCCAGGGCCTTTCCTGACAAACTGCTCTTCACAACTCATGCCACGTTGCTGGCACAGGGTTTAATACTCTCTCTCGCCAAGTCTCCCCTCTGCAGATGCCTGGAAATGCTGTATTGTTTCTGCAGAGCATTGCAACCTGTTGGAGCTGGTGCCACTCCCAGGCGGCGGAGAGCAGGCACAAGAGCACTGCCTGAGCCTATCTAGATCTCTGCCCTCTCTCCGGCTCCTGCCAGACCCACCAAAAGCTTTTCTCCATCCTGCCTGAACGTTTCATGACCAACCAGCACCCACCCTCACCTAAGATGGGCATCTCAGCACCAGCATTTGCCCTCCCACAGTTGCCTGGAACCTGCCTCCATGGTCTCCCCAGCTGGGAGAAGAAGGGAGGGAGACAAAGCTTAGATGCAGGAAACCTTTATTGTGCCCAGCGGGGCTGGAAAGACTGACACTGAACCGGAGGGCAAATCCCAGAGAGGCTGACAACCACTTGCTGGAGGAAGCAGAGGCAATGTCTCCAGAGCAGGGCTTCAAGCTTGGCATACTGCCTTGCTGAAGCATTCCAGATCCCCAGGACTTGGTCCATCAGCCCCCTCAGGGCCTTTTACGTGCAGATCTTGCCCCAGCTGAGACGAGAGAGGAAACGGGAGGAGAGCAGAGAGCAGAAGAGGGCAAGGATAAGGGAAGGGCATGCGACAGTGGCAGCTACCAAGGCCTTGGCTAGGGATGAGGATGGTCAGCACTCCTCAGTAGCCCGTGCATGCCACCTCACCCCAGAATGGGCATGGTGGAGATGACCTGGCTCTAGCAGGATCCTCGGGTGTCCCACAGCCTCTGGCTGTAGCGGGGCAGAGCCAGAGGGCTGCAGGCGGCAGGAGCGTAGGGTCTGCCAAAGGTGCAGAGACCCCCTGAGGCCTGAGTGGCCCCGGCACCGTAGAGGCCTCCCAGCCCCAGGTTGCCTCCAAAGGCGGGTGCTCCGGAGGAGCCCACCACGGCTTGCTGGGGGAAGGAGCTGAGGATGGGGCCAGGGAAAGTGACAACCACAGGCGGTGGCTGGATGAAGGCTGAAGAGTCGGGACACTGGCGGGCGCACAGCTCGTTGCAGCTCTCAGCGATGGGCTGGGGGACAGCCACGCTGGTTCTCGGTGGGCACAGGTCGTAGCAAGACATCTTGGTGTGCGATGGGATGGTGCTCTGCAAGAGTTAGAGGTTGTAAGAGAGCAGCAAAGGGTAACTCCCAAGAGGGAGACCTTGGGGCTGGTGCACAGGGCCAGAAAGACAAGCGCTCACAGACTTACCCTGTTCCTCAAGGAGAAGGAGACCAGAGTGGTGGTTGGGAGAGAATGGCAGAGGCACGGCTTTTATACCAGCCTTGCCATGGCTCAGCATTGCCTGGGCCAATCTGCAGAATTGGTAACACCTTGTGTCCTATGATGACAGGGCTGTCTGGCTCCTGCCCCTCCCTGAGTCAGCATCCCCTTGCCAGAACAGCACATTCTGCTTCCAGGTTTCCTTCCCTCCCCATTCTGCTCTGCGGGCTACATGAGAGCTAACATCTCCCACACACAGCAGTGTTCCTTCAACTCTGTCAAGGACCTTCTGGGTCGGGGCTGGCCACATCCTCCGATTCTTGGGCCTGAGTGGGGATCTGTGCTCATTATGCCACGCACCTCAGGAAAGAAGAGCATGAGGACTCTTGTTGGCCCATGTTGGCAGAGGTCAATGGCCAGTGCCTGCAGGCATATGGGAGCCCGCTCCCTTGCTCTTAGCAGGCAGCGATACTCAGTGCTGAGCAGGCGGATCCCCACAGGAATGCCTTTGATTTGACATTTCGCAACCTCACGCTTCTGCAGATAATGGACGCTGGGAACACATCACACTGTCACTGGCGTGCGGGAGGCCTTGACAAGGCAAATTCTTGCTCAGCGCCCTCGTATGCCCTGTGGCTCTGCAATGAAGGCCTGAGGCCACTCTGAGATCAAGCCCGTGAGGAAGAGCCATGGCACGCATGGCACTTGCAGTCAGCCTTTGTCACGCTGCGTGCCCTCTAACACACGCAGATAATGAAAAGCCAGTGGGGACAATCTGACCCATGAGGTGGCAGCTGTCAAGCGACCAAGCAGGGTAATTGCTGGAGCTGATAGAGCGGGTTGGGGCTGGTGAGCAAACGGCATCAGCAAAACAGCCCCGCACCACGCAGGGAGGAGGCCGCGAATTGGCCGCCATGAGCCACGTGCCCCCAGCGCGGCCGCTGCTCCCCTCCCTCGCCAGCCAGGCATAAAAGCCCTGGCCAGGGTGAGCACTGGCATCCATCGCTCCTGCCTTGCTCTGCTCAGGAAAAGGGTAGGTGAGTGCCTGCGGGGCTCTGCTTCCAGTGGTTGAGTCCGGTTAGTCTCTCCCTATCCAGGAGATGTCTGGCACAGTGGCGATCCGGGGAGCAGGCTGGGGGGGGGCGGCAGACAGCCCTAAATGATGGTGGCAGGAGGGAGGATGGAGCCGCTTGGCGAGGACAAGCAGAGCCAGGATCAGCACAGGCTCTGGGGAAGGGATTGTGCGCACTCTGTGCGTGAAGAATAGGGCGTAGATGGGGAATGGACGGGTGAAAGACAAGCATTGGGCAGTGCAGGCAAGGCCGTGGCTCTGGCCCCTGTATCTGCAGGGTAGCATGAGAAGAACAGTGATTCTTAACTAGGAAGGATCAAGCCCTCACTCATGACACCCCTGCTTGGTATTGCAGGCTCACCTCTCTTCTCACACCAAGATGTCTTGCTACGACCTGTGCCCACCAAGAACCAGCGTGGCCGTCCCCCAGCCCATCGCTGAGAGCTGCAACGAGCTGTGTGCCCGCCAGTGTCCCGACTCTTCAGCCTTCATCCAGCCACCGCCTGTGGTTGTCACCTTCCCCGGCCCCATCCTCAGCTCCTTCCCTCAGCAAGCCGTGGTGGGCTCCTCCGGAGCACCCGCCTTTGGAGGCAACCTGGGGCTGGGAGGCCTCTACAGTGCCGGGGCCACTCAGGCCTCAGGGGGTCTCTGCACCTTTGGCAGACCCTACGCTCCTGCTGCCTGCAGCCCTCTGGCTCTGCCCCGCTACATCCAGAGGCCCTGGAACTCCTGTGGCTCCTGCTAGAGCCAAGCCACCCTCACCCCCACCCCTTCAGTGGTGAGATGGTGTGCAGATAGCCCTTAGGAGTGCTTAGCATCCTCAGCCTTGGCTAAAGCCTGGTCTTATGGCAATGCCACATGCCCTCCCCTTATCACTGTCCTCTTCTCCTGCCTTCTGCTCACTTCCCCTCTCCTCTCTTGTCTGCTGTTACTTCAGGCAGGATCTTCACGCATATGGCCCTGAAGGTCTGATGTGTCAAGTCCTGGGGATCTGGAATGCCTCACCAGTGGGGCATTCGAAACCAGAAGCCATGCTTTGGAGAAGACCCCTCTGCTTCCCCTAAGGCAGGGCAGCCAATATCTCTCAGAATTGCATACTAGGTCTTTGATAGTCTCTCCTACCCCTTTGGGTACAATAAAGTTTTCTTGCATCAAAACTTCGTCTCTCTTTTTCTGAATTTTTGTGCCTGGTAACTGTCGAGGGTTGATGTTTTAATCCCCTTAATGTACCGTGGGATATCATGTACCTTACCATATCTACGAGAGGAAAAGTGATTCCTAGTTTCTCCTGCTCTGCTCCAGCCATTTGCTTTTCAGCTTGTTGCAAGTTTTCCCTAACTGGTGAGAGGTGTTTTTTAATTGCAGAATTGTAGCAATGAATTGGCAGCAGGTCACTGAGCTATAGATGCCTCTTCATATGTGCATACTAATGTATGAATACGTGTGCAGGTATATATGTGGGCCATAATATTAATGTATTAGAATGTCTTGCCTTAGCTACTGGCTTTTCAGGAGGACATATAATGCTTCCCTCTCACTGAACAAAGTTTCATACTTTTATAAAACTGTTACCATATGATATTGAGGGAATTTATAACTACCTTGGGGTCAAAAATCAAACACAAATCATTTTTTTTTTAATCTTCCTCTTTATGACCCATCCCAGAACAATATTCTGCCTCTTACTGTTGTACGTGTGAGCTCTTTTAACTTCAGATTAGTGCCATTCACGTTTCTTGGATTCACATTTTCTTTTGGAGAAGTAGTGGCACATTGGCAGTGAGGACAAAATTAGGTGTGCTCTTCCCCCTCCTTCTACAGGTTCTGCTTTACAGTACCACCACTCTGTGGGATTCTATATTTAGCATGGATTCACTCAAGAGCATGTCATCTCCTTGTACCTTACCATCACTTATTGGGGCTACTCAGATACTTTCATCTTCTGTCACTTCTTTCTGATTATAGTTTGTGTTAAACCAGATATTTTCTCCCTAGTCAGCAGCCACGTGGCTTTGCACTGTATTACTGACATTTGGGGAATAACATTACTGCTATTCCCATCAGTTAAGCCATCTTGTTTTTCCTGTCTTAAAGCCTGATTCCCTCCTGCTTAATGTCACTCAGCTTTATATTAACAGCAGATAGAACAGAACACTCCTAAATCATGCATCAATGTCATTAATGGAAATAGAGGTTTTCTGAGAGTTATCCTTGAGTAACCAATGTAGTAAACTCTCTCCATTCCTCTAACTCCCATATAACATGAGACACTGATAGAAGTGCATCTCTATGTATTATTTTGCAACCAGACATGAGATCACCCTTAACAGGCATCCAGCCCAAATAAAAGCTATGTAATCATGTCAGCTGGGTGCTAATAGCTCTCACCAATCTTGTTATCTTGGGCTAGGCACTTACTGTCTGACACAATATACATCTAATTGGGAGCTTGCTGGTACCTGTCTGACACTGCGTTACTGAGAGAATCAGCGGAAAAAGTTGGCAGTTGGGGGTCAAGTGTTCAGCTGTGATCATGTATGATTTACACTGAAGTACCTCTTATAAGCTCTGTGTTAGAGCAAGGATCCTGATGTGGAGCAGAAGAGAAACAGAGAGGAAACAGAGAGGGGTTCTGGTGTCCTCAACATGAGAAGGACATGCAGCTGTTGGAGCAAGTCCAGAGGAGGCCACAAGGATGATGAGGAAGCTGGAGCACCTCCTCTATGAAGACAGGCTAATAAAGCTGGGACTGGTCAGCCTGGAGAAGGCTGTGTGGTGACCTAGTAGCAGCCTTCCAATATCTGAGGGGGGCATACAGGGGTGGTTTTGTAAAGCTGTCGCAGGAATTGCCCTGGGCTGAACTAGCTGCGAGGAAAGAGGGCTTTTCTCAGCACAAAAAAGGCACCTGAGCCAAGGAGATGCAGGGCTGGTGCTGCAGGAACAAGGAGGTGGTTTGCTGAGCTCCTGGGAATTCACAGCAGCAGTGTCCTTGAGTGGCCTCAAGCCATTTGAACATGGAAAGCAGCAGCAGGGACAAAGAGCCATTTCTTGGTGCCCCAAAGACAGGAGACTTTCTTCTGCAGCTCAGCTGCTGGGTTCTTCACAAATCCCAGACACTCATGGGTCAGCAGCTGCGCTCTCAGCTGAGTCCTGCAAGCTCCAGTCCCTTTCCAGACACCCCTGCCACCTCTCCTGATCTTTCCCCAAAATCACAGGGCCATGAGGTTAGGCAGTGTTGGGACAGGGGGATGAAGCAGGAGAGCCTTCAGTGAATAACTTCTCTTTGGTCAAAATATTCTCAATAAATACTAGCTAATCAGTAAAATAAAACAGTGTTTTCTTAAAAGTGAGATTTGTGTGTCCTGAAGACAAATTTTCATTTGAACTTGTCACTTCTTACAGCACATATCCATCCGTCTGACATATCCAGTTACATTTGGTGGGGAACATTGAAGTTACCTGTTAAAAACAAGCTTGCTGTTCCTTGACACTGAGATAGGCTCCAGAAATTCTACCTACACATGTGGAGCTGTTCCTTGAAAGAGTCTCAGTGAAATCCTCAGGTAAATCCTCTGTAATGTGTTAGTTCCTATTCTTTTCACTTCACCCAGATGACTTAAAACACTCAGCCAAAACTCCCCTGAGGCAACTGTTATCACAGGAGTGATTAACAAAAAAGAGGCAGTGCTTGATCTTTGCTCATCAGATACCTATCTTAAAAATTGCTTCCTATTATTTACCTTCCTCCTATTGTTCTTTTTCAGAATTTGCTTTGACAGAACTTCAGGCAACATTTTTTTTACTTTGTCTGTGGTCACATTTTGATGATTTCTAGTGCATCACTTGAGAAGATGTAAAATAAAAAGGAATTCAAGCGCTAAATTAACTAGTGAAAATAAAATTTGTGCTAACTACTGGATGTCTGACAACTGGAGTGTTTAGTGTAGGGGAGACACTATTTTCAGCTGAGTAGCAATGAAAGACTGGGCAGAGAGGATTCTTAGGAGCAAGATCATATGTGGCCAGAGCTTCCAGGGCTCTGGGGTGTCCCCAGAGGCAGCTCAGCCTAGCCCTGCTGCCAGGACTGTGAGACTGCTGCGGCTTGGCTGGAAGGGTCTCATGCCACAGCAGGGCCAGGGAACCCTTCAGGCCAGGCTGGGCTATGACAGAAAGGTGCAGAGGCAGGTGTTGGATGCAGACTTGTTTTATTGCAATGGAGAAAGACACATAAGACAGAGGCAGATATGTTGTCCTCCCAGGCTTCAAGAGAAGTGTTCCTTCAGACTTCTCCCAGGAGGTGGCAGTTTCAGGGAGAAGGAGGCATCCTCTAGGATGGTGGAGCTGACACATTTAGCTGGCAGGGGCAAGTAAGAGGAGATGAAACAAAGAAGGAAATAAGTGTAATTTATGGAACTGTTCTGACTCCACTGAAGTGGAAGTCTTTGATGCTCTGCCCCTTACTCAGGAGCTCAGTTGAGGATCGAAACTATATCATGTATTCGCCAGTCATTCTTTGATCAGGGGACATTTAGTAGAATTTAGCAGGGGCCACAGCTGCCACGGAGGTACCTGCCAAACCGGTAAGGGCTGCAAGAGCCAAACCCATAGGATCTACCATACAGTCCCCTGTAACCCAGAGAGCCCCCATAGCCATAGAGACCACCATAGCCCAGGGACCCATAGCCCCCATAGCCATAGAGACCTCCATAGCCCAGGGACCCATAGCCTCCATATCCATAGCCCCCATAGCCAAGTGAACCATAGCCTCCCAGGCCTCCATAGCCCCCAACGAAGGGTGCTCCAGAGGATCCCACAACTGAATCCTGGGGGAAAGAGCTGAGGATGGGGCCGGGAAGAGTGACGACCACTGGAGGTGGCTGGATCACAGTGGTGGTATCAGGGCACTGACGAACACATGGCTCATTGCAGGTGTCAGCAAGGGGCTGGGGGCGAGCAACGCCACAGGCAGAGCTGGAGACCAGGTCGTAGCAAGACATCTCGTAGGGGTGGAGTTCAATCTACAAAAGAGTTGATTTTACCAAGTACAAGAATTATTTACATACATCAAAATGCTATAGAGTTCACTGCCTTTCCTCAGACAAGAGCGCTTTGAACTATACCAGGTAACTGCTGTCTTTTAGAAATTAAAATTGAAGTAGAACTGCAAAATTCTTTACTCAGATGTTTTGGTGACTCAGTAGATCATCAAGTACTAGAACTCCAAGAGTGGAATGCGTTGTTATGCTGGATTTCATTACTCTAGCTGTTCCTTCTCACTGATCTCCTTTGTGCTGAGACTTGTCAGAAAAGGGATTATAAGTCATTACTCATTTTGCTCAGTAACTTGTTTGATGAGAACATTACAATGGAATTACAAAGATTATTGTCCCTAGTTTCCACACATTGAATCAGGGGACTGAGATATTTACAACCAGCTTAACAGCATAGTGTTTTGATTCTGAGTTCTGAACTCTCCTGAAAAACTTGCCACCCCAAACAAGTTTCCCCCCTTGACACAAAAATCCCGGTCAGCTCCTTAAACTCCCTCTATGATCCCACTTTCTCTTAAATACATTTCTTGGAAAGAATTTCCAAGAGTTCTCAATTCCTCTGTGTGATACTCTCTCTTAGCCAGTGCCTGATCTCTGGTAATATCCATGCCCAATTATCTTGAATTAATATAAAAGCAATTTAAGCGATGTGTAGTAGAATAAACTGGAGATAATGGAAGTTCTACTTCTCAGCTCAGCATCTCCCTTGTGAACCATGAAGATTTAAACTTTTTCAAGTCATTTCCAGTCACCCATATAACCATACAGAGAAGAGGAATGCACATTTAACTAGTCCCATCGTTTCTTCAGCTGTTGGAAGTGGCCCAATCATGAACTTAGTTTTCTGCCATATCAAGAAATTTCCAGATGGCTTTGCAATTAAATGCCAACCCTGAAGGCAGAGAAGAGCTGTGTATAACACCTTTCATCATTTTTGTAAGATATATCATTTCACCTAAAATTTTACCCACTAGTTCTTAATGGAAAAGACCATCCTAGATTAAATTGTAGAGCAAAGAACTATTCCAATACCTGGGAAGAGCAGATTCAGACTTACCCAGTTAGCTGAGAAGGAGAGAAGAGAAGAGGTTGGAATAACCCTGAGTGGAGAGAGCTTTTATACAGTTTAGAATGCCTGAGGGATGAGAAGCTGGTTTCGTGAATGTGGATCTAATTAGTTGACACGGCACATTTTTTGTATTGATAGCTCCACAAAGTGATGAAATTGTTGCGCTTTGTTTTTGTTTATGACTTGATTTCAATTATCATTAATATAACACACACATTACATCACATGCGGCTCTTTCATCTAAAAGAATGATGGGTGAAATTGATGCATCTTTCATCCTAAAACATGATTCATGAAATTAATATCAGTTTTCTATTCTCTTTGGAGCTGCACCATGTAGTAAGCTGCTTATACATGGATATTCTTCTTTTGCTGTCTTATATGAAAATGGTGCTCAGCCATTTATCAGAAAAAAACCTGTGGTGAGGTGTTTAAGTTTAAGTTTAAGTTTAAGAACTTATCTTAAAAATAAAACACAGTCTATCATGTTTATGATTCGATTATCATTAAATCCTCAGGAGGATGAGCAATATTTTTTGTTTGTTTAGGATTATTTTGATTATTACTTTGATACAGTTCATATTGGAATCCATGCAGGATTCTCAATACTCTCTGAATCAAATTGTATTGTGAGCATTCCCAAACACACAGTGGCAGATATCCAAAACAGCCTTACGTTTTATCTGACCTTCAAATTACAGCATAAAGCTGAATTTAGTTCTGAATGGAGAGATATTTATACTTTTAATGCTCAGGATTGAAAGATTAAAATAGTCGATGTGTACATTGAATTAATATCTTGGTCTTCTGCATAAGAACTCCCCACAACAAGCTGACCTTGCAGCTAACTCCAATATTGGTGGCATCTTTCAGTAGAGAGCAATTATGAAGTGGGAATCAGCTGGGAAAGGCAAATCCTGGCTTTTGCTGAGGTTTCTTTCTTTGTTTATGCCATTGTTGTAATACTGTATTATTATCATGGTTATCATAATCATCAATGTGGTTATCTTCAGACCACATATTATTTCTTAATTATGAGCTTTTCCAAATCCGGTGATACATATGGAAATTTCCTGAGCTATAATACTGCAAAAAGTCATCTGAAAGTTTTATGAGAACATTCCAAGGGATTTTTGAAATACCACATGAACACCCATTACTAGCTTATACATACTGCGTCATAATAATATAAAAAGTATATAAAGTAGGTGGATGCATACACCCCACTATTGAGAGATAATCACATTAAAATAGGTAAGTTAAGGTCACTTGGGTCTTTCCATAATAAGTTTATGGTTTATAACACTTTTTGGACCTTAGTTTATTTGACTTCAACAAAAAAGAAAGTAAATTTTATTTTTAAAGGGCACGTTTGTCTAGAAACAGAGATTTGCTAATGTTCCCTGAACGACTAAGGAAAGAAAACCTCAACCAAACAAAAAAAGAAACCCACAAAAACCCCCAGCCAACCAACACCAGACCAAAACAGGATCCAATGGAGCCTGTCTTCATTGTGTCAGGGCTACAGTCCCTTTCAGTATCTGTGTCTTGTTGCCTGATGTACTTGCTTCTCTTAGTCCTATGTTCCTAGGTATGTCTGTCTAACACATAACAGTAGAAGAAAACACGGTAAAATATAAAGGACAAGCTCAGTGAAACGTCTCAGAAAAAATCATCTTCCATAGACTTGGGATTTCCAGGTGAAATATTTCTCTGTTCCCAAGGCTGAAAGACAGCTAGTAGAGAACCATCCAAAAGCCATTAAAAGATATTCCCAACTATTGTGTTCGCCTTGTACTGAGTAGCTCAAGGTAGAAACGTTAAGCCTGTAGGAGGAAAGTTCCCACCCTTGTTGTCTCCAGCCTTCGTTTGAGATCCTAAAAGAAATTGCATTTTGTCTCCTTGTATACTGCTGATTACACTAAAAGACCTGTCACTGGTCAAAAGATATGACTGTCATCCTAATTATGCAGGAATCTTAAGTCAGCTTAAATCCTCCCTTAATGTTAAAGAGAGCAATGGAATAATAAAATGTAATTCCACATATAAAGACAGCAAATAATAGAGAGGTCTGTGGTGGAGTGTGCACGTCACGCTATGTGTGGGCTTGAAATGCCTGCAACGCACAAGCAATAAGCAAAAACAGTTTCAGCACTTTGAGGAACTACGTGTCCTACAATTTGGGGTTGGTACTTAATTATGGGCTCACGCATAGGATGCTCAATGTCCTCCAGGCAATCACCAGAGCTGTATAAAAGCCCTCTGCATTAAGTCTTTACATCCACTTCTCTCAACCTCGCTCACCTTCGTGAACTGGGTAAGTCAGATTTCTCTCAAACTTCTCTAAGCTTTCCTTGCTGTCAAGAAATCTTGATTTTAACTTAGGACCAAGTCCTCTTCAGTTACTGCCAGGCTGCCAGTGGTCTGTAGATTGCTGCTGAAACAGTGTTTGGTTTCTCATTTGTTACCGGGTCCTGTAAAGAGAGGCTCCAGAAGAAGCCTTTCTGAATCCCAAACTTGTAACTTTTTAGTGCTTCAAAGAGTTCCTTGACTATTTTAAAAGGTTAAGAATAGTTCATGTACATGGTTATATGTGGCTGCATTTAGTAGAGTTCTGCTGAGTTTGTAACAGGAAAGATGAAACTTACTAAGTAGAAACCATAAAAATTATCTCATCTGGAAATACCAAATATACAATTAAAAAGTACATGACATGAAGATGACAAAGTCAAAATTAACCTCCAGATTACAGTGCTACGTGGAATAGCAATAGAAAACAGGTTTTCATCCCAGATTTATGACTAATATGCTATTGGACTGCTTCATCATAATCTAATGTTTGATATTTTTTGATGTTAACATGAACAACTATGTTTTACAGACTGACTTTCATCCCTACAAGATGTCTTGCTACGACCTGGTCTCCAGCTCTGCCTGTGGCGTTGCTCGCCCCCAGCCTCTCGCTGACACCTGCAATGAGCCATGTGTCCGCCAGTGCCCTGATACCACCACTGTGATCCAGCCACCTCCAGTGGTCGTCACCTTCCCCGGCCCCATCCTCAGCTCTTTCCCCCAGGATTCAGTTGTGGGATCCTCTGGAGCACCCTTCGTTGGGGGCTATGGAGGCCTGGGAGGCTATGGCTCACTTGGCTATGGGGGCTATGGATATGGAGGCTATGGCTCCCTGGGCTATGGAGGTCTCTATGGCTATGGGGGCTATGGGTCCCTGGGCTATGGTGGTCTCTATGGCTATGGGGGCTCTCTGGGTTACAGGGGACTGTATGGTAGATCCTATGGGTTTGGCTCTTGCAGCCCTTACCGGTTTGGCAGGTACCTCCGTGGCAGCTGTGGCCCCTGCTAAATTCTACTAAATATCCCAGGCAAGGTATAACTGACAAATGAGATGTGATGGCTTCAGAGCTAACAAGATCTAAACCTCTAGTGCTCTGTTCCATGACCGTGAGACATATCCCTTAGCCCCCTTTGCATTTCCTCTCTTAACCTCTACTTTCAGCTCCTGCCTTTTCTTCCATCATATTTCTATATTGACTGATGTGAACATGCAACAGAGTTGCTCAAAATGGTTCCTGTTTTTTCAAATCAACAGCTAAAACTCAGGAAAAAAAACCTAAAATCAATTAAATGTGACTGTATCCCTGACTGGAGAACAGTTTCGTTCTTAGAGGCTCTGAAAATTTGTTTGTTTTCTCACTGTCATTAAAAGTTTATTGTATCAAAGTTGCTATGTTCTGGTGTTCTTTTCATGTGCTTTTGCAATTGTTATTTGTCTTAAGAGAAACCTAACCTGAACAGCCATCAGTAACAGTCCAAGATGAATGTCCTGCCCAAAGAATGAGGGATTTCAAACGAACAAAAGCAGTGTGAAGCCCTTGCCACAAAAGGAACTACTGTCCTGCCCCCCCATTTTCCAGATAAAGATTCTTGACGTTTTTGAAGAATTTGGCTTCTTGGTTATACATCCACTATTTACAAATTAGTAGTGGTGGAGAAATGAATCAGCAGATTATGGATCTTTCATAAAAACATTAGATTTTAGTAAGGATTTCTTCCAGATCTGTTTTTAATCTCTTCGAACTTCAGGTTATCACTCAAATACTTAAACTCTATCCTCAGTAATAGTCTGTGCCGAAAATTGAATTCAATTTTATCAAATCCTTAAAGAAATGAAGTTTTCTGGGCCATAAAATGGAACTTTAAGTCTGAATTGTGGGTACTGCTCTTTCTCTATAATCCTGAAATCTAAGGTATTGGGTGTTTTTAGACAGAAAAACAGCTACTCCATACCCCAAATGCTAATTCATCTATGCCAGCAAGAAGAGCTGGAAATGTAGAAGACAATTACAGTGCCCAAAAAGCTTAAAAGAGAAGAAAGTCACAACCCTGCACATGTATCCTTAACACTGTTGTTGTGTTCCCTAATTTCTTCTGCATAAGAACTCCTCACAACAAAAACCTCCTTTTCAGCAACTCCAACTTTCAGCCTCTACCGTGATATTCCTCATCTAAAAGGCCTATTGGGCAACCTACCAACTGCTGAAGAGCTCTTCTCCTTGCTACAACTCCTTCAAAACCCTCTCTCAGCAGCTCCATGCTAACACCCTTCACTGCCCTAAACCCTTTCTGATACAGGAGCATCCGTCCCACCTGATAGCCTCCTTGTCGGTCACCCTTTCTCCATAACCTGCTTTGAATCATGTCTCAGCTGAGCCACCAGCTCTGCTCCTGCTATAATCAGTAACGACATTCAAGCAGATCATTAAGGAATGGAGATTTAGTGTGGTTTCTTTCTAAATATAATGTTATTTTTGTAACTCAGGCCAGCTGGGGAGGGAGGATTCCTGCTCCCAAATGTATGCATTGAGTGCAGCAAAGGTTGACTCACTTCACTGATAGCTGGGCCACTTCAGCTGTGTTTTTGAAGTCTGAGCTTCATCCTATGTAAGAATGTGAGTTTTCCCCATTTACAAAGAGGAGACTTGTATTTCATAGCAGAAGAAATTAAAACCATAAGTTTTTTTTGATGCAGAGTAGAATCATTTTAATGGGAAATAAACATTCACAGAAAAGCATTGCAGAATATCAAGAATATGCATCTGAGTGCAGGCAATTTCTTCCAAAATTGTTCTTTGGTTGGACAGTGACATGCCATTTCATAAGAATGGAAATTAATTATTTTACCCCACTCATTATACACATAAATGGAAGAAAGACCAAAAAGACCATGAGTAGAGAGTAAAGAAATTAAGCATGTTGTGTTTGTTCCCAGCTCCAGAGCAAGGAGGTGGCAGAGATCAGGACTTCACAACATCTTCTTTGGAACCACTGCTGTGGATTGAGGTTGTATCTCTCAGTTGCCAGTTATTCACACCTGCGATATTCCTGTAGGATTTACCAGAGGCCGCAGTTGCCACGGAGGTACCTGTTGTGCCAGTAGGAGTAAGGGCTGCAAGAGCCAAACCCATAGGATCTACCATACAGTCCCCTGTAACCCAGAGAGCCCCCATAGCCATAGAGACCACCATAGCCCAGGGACCCATAGCCCCCATAGCCATAGAGACCTCCATAGCCCAGGGAGCCATAGCCCCCATATCCATAGCCCCCATAGCCAAGTGAGCCATAGCCTCCCAGGCCTCCATAGCCCCCAACGAAGGGTGCTCCAGAGGATCCCACAACTGAATCCTGGGGGAAAGAGCTGAGGATGGGGCCGGGGAAGGTGACGACCACTGGAGGTGGCTGGATCACAGTGGTGGTATCAGGGCACTGGCGGACACATGGCTCATTGCAGGTGTCAGCAAGGGGCTGGGGGCGAGCAACACCACATGCAGAGCTGGAGACCAGGTCGTAGCAAGACATCTTGTAGGGATGGAGGTAAGCTGTGACACATAATACTGGTTAGACTAAGTAGAAGATGAAGAATTCAAAGGTCAGCAGTTTACATTAAAATAATGAGCAAAGTGCAGGATTTTGAGTAAATACTTCAGTTTCCCATTTTGCAATCATTATCCTTGATTTTCAAAAATTCTCTAAAAGATGTCTACAGGTATGAAAACAGATGGGAAATGTTATGTCTACCACTTGAGGTGTTCTTCTTCACAAATTTCCTGCAAAAACTTTGATATAATTCTACACATTAAATTGAAATCTGAGAAACAAAACCAGAGAGAGCAAAGTGACTTTGTCCAAGGTTACTTGATGAGTCAGTAGGAAAACTTGGATTTGGTTTCAGCAGGTTTACATGAGAAGTAGTTTATATACAACTTAATTACAGTAGCTTCTTCTTCCCACTCGTCCTAATTTTGCTGAGAGTTGTAGGAACAACAGATTACAGGACTGTGACTGCCCTGATTGCTAAGTAAGCCATTTGACAAGACAATAAAGGATACATGGTAACATTATTATCCCAATTTCCATTTATGCAGCCATTGTATGAATTCAATCTGGATAGCTTCAATATAAATAGAGGTTTAGTCCCCAGTGAATTTGAAACTCATTTCAAATTATTATTCCCAAAACAAACTAGGACTCTTTGGTAAACTCAAGAATTCAGCCTGTATTCTCCCCTCTAAAATTATTTTCTCCAAGGGTGATTTTAGTCTTCTCCATTCACTATGTCCTATAAATCCTTAACAGTGTTTTGAGGAACAATATGAAAGCAAGAAAGAAAACGACAGCTAGATTTACAACACCAGAACACACACAATGTTCTCAGAAGCATTGCTCATTCATCTCAGGTTGCATGAATGGCTGCAGTGGTGATGCCCTTATTAAATGCTGAACCTGATGTGCAAACTTTGGAATACATTAAATGCATTGAAGTAAGGTTCATAGATTTTCTCAAGTTAGAAGGAAAACAGAAGTATCATCATGTCCAACTCCCTGCTCCTTGCAAGACTACTTAAAACTATACCAGATGACTAAGAGCATCATCCAGTTTCTCCAAGTTCCAGTGTTTCTAACACTGAGAACTCCAGAAGTCCCCATGCACCAAATAGGTGTATCTGCTACCATAGAACCAGCATTAGAATCTCTGTCCCAAGGCAATGCAGATACACTCAACAGTATGGGTGGTGGGCATCAGCTCTAGTTGAAACCAGCAGTAAAAAGATACCCAGATAGCAATATAGAAGAATCAGACTTACCCAAGTCACCAAGAAGTCAAGGGAAGTGTTTGGAAGAGCTATGAGAGAGAAGAGCTTTTATATCAGAGCGTTTGGGAGGCACAAGATCAACGGTAGCTGCCCGCCCCAATTTCAAACACGTGTAACCCATCAAGATGATGAAATTGCTGTTTTCATTATTGGCGTTTATGAGTCCTTTCAAATTTGTTTGTATAAGGATGTAAACATTAGTTTATAGATAATTCTTTCATCTTGTGACAATTTGGGGAAAATGAATACCTGGCATTATTCCAGTTGCTTCCTTGAAGTTACAACAGAAATTATTAAGCCACCTCCTCTTGTATTAACACCTGGAGAGTGTCTCATGAGTTTATCAAAATTACAAACTGTTGTCGTGGACAGGATTTTTGTTTAAGTGCATATGATTCATATTACAACTTGCCAGGATGAAAGGTAAAGACTGTGAATGTGACAGGAAGGTTGGGGGTGATTTAGCTTCCCCACCTACAGTAGGGGGACACAGCGAAGTTGGGAGTTAATGCTATTTTGCAGTGGCATTTGACAGTGGCTAAAATGGGGACAATTCAGTTCAGAAGAGAAACAGCAACTCCAGGGACTTGCTTCAGTCTCTAAATAGGTTTTATGTGGAAACTGAAAATTAACTTGAACAAAAAAAAGAAAAGAAATGCTTCATTTTGGCATGTTGGGAGCTCTTTTCATTCAGCTACGATCTGAATCAGTTTCTGCATCCATCGATCGCTCAAACAGTTGCATTCTCCTGCAAAAAAAAAAAAAATGTGTAGAACTAACTTCGCAGAATTTCACACAGAAGATGGGGGGGAAGCCTTCATCTTCCTCAAGCTGGCTTTTGGTTTTTAGGACATAAGCAAGGAATGAGTTTCTGAAGTTAACTAAAGGGATAGGAGATCCCAAAGAGACTTTTTTTCAGGTATTGCTGGCTTGATGTTGCCAGTAAAAGATGGTATTTGAGAATATTTAACAGATCTGAGGAAATCTAAGTTTTATCTTTACACCAATGGAACCTCTGGTGTAAAAAATGAAATGTGACAGAAGTGCTTTGATTCATTGATTTTGATCCTCAGGAATTCATAACCTCTCGTAATACACTATTGTGGCTGCAAGCCGTAAGTCCAGAACAGGGCTGAACTGGCAGTTTCTTGGGAACAGGGAACAATTACACACCTGGAGTGCACCACAGAAAACAAAGGCTGGTTCTTCCCTTCTTTACAGGTGTATCATTTTACTACTGCAGACTCTACGCCACAGATTATCTCTAAATTATGAGGTGGGTTTCTTAGCCTTTGAGGTGGTTGAAAGTTCTGTTGGACAATAATATTTTCAAGCTTTCAGGGAGCAAATCTTTTCAGATGCTACAAACTATCCACTAATGGTTTACAAATACAATCTTACATTAGACTGAAGGCATGTACCTGGATTCAGGTATCTAGCAATTATTGAATGACATCACATTAAAGTATGTAAGCCAAGATATTTGTGTTCTTGGTATAATCAGTTCATGGATGAATACTGAGGATTTGGTAACCTTCCTTTTATTTAATAGTCTAGATTTGAATAAGATACAAAGTTTTACAAAAAATACAGCATTTCACAAGCTGTATAATCAGTGTATCCTTATCATTTTTAGTCACACAGACCACAGAAACAGAGGACTCATTTCTTTAGATGTTCCAATTCTATCAATTATCAGCCTTTATTCATGTAAATGATTTTCTCTTTATCATGGCATATATCCAGGTAGCTTTAGCAAGTTTCCACCAGTCACGTTTCATTAATTTTGTTCCTCAGAAGTATTCAGTATTGCCTGATCTGAAGATGGACTTAACCCCAGGAATCCTGGATCCCTAAAGGCGAGGATGATTTTCTGTCAGGAGACAGAAAACTAGAAAATGTGGCAGTCAAATGCCTCACAAAGAAATCTTGAGAACAGAAAGGTTAATTATTAGTTTGCCTCTAGACTCCAACCTGGGTTGAAATACACTGAGGGATCTGTTAGACAAATCTTAGTAGTTTAAAAGGATGTTCTATTCCTGCCTTTTGCTTAATATGGTCCGAAGGATTTGCCCGGTTTTGGGATAAGGACAGGGAGAGTAAGTAATCCACAACTGAATGCACAACAAAGAAGGCAAGAGGTGTTTCCTCAAGTCCTTTGTTCATTAGATGAGGCCAGCATTGTGTTAGTAGCAAAATCAAAACAACAGAAAACCATTTAAACTCCACAGGATATTTTCTATGACTTCCTTTGGGTGCAGTATTGGTCTCACATTAAGCACAAATGATCAAGATAAAAATGACTACCCAAAGCTGTTCCAATGGAACTCCATTTTATCTCCAGGTGTCTTACAGTCTGGATCTAATGGAAAAATCTGTGCACATCGAGCGACCATGCCACGCAATGGGTTTTGCCATTAATAATGGAGAAGCCAAGGAAGAGCATTAGTATAATTCTTGTAACGCTAAGGATGTGAATGGAATGATAACAGGAATGAATAGGACATGAAGCCACTTGAGATGAAAGAGGCTTCCATGACAAAATGCACCTATCACATTTCACGAGACTTAGAATAACAAATGAACAAGCAGTCAGCAAAATTTTGAGGACCTACGTGTTGTATGAGTTTGGGGTTTGCCCCAATTACGCACGTGCTCAAATTGCACTCTGGCTGATCCCCATGGTCTAGAGAATGGTATAAAAGCTCTTCCAACTCAGGGCCCTTCATTCCACTTTACTTGCTTTATTCACCTCCGTGAAAAGGGTAAGTATCCCTCTATGTGTTTTCTTTCCTAAAATTCAAATATATCTTTTCTGCCAGTTTTAATTAAGGTTGGAATAATTCATAAGTATTCTAAGATTCTTAATAGTGTTGGATTATTTTGCCATGAATTAATTTTTCTTATTTGATATTGTTCATCAGTCTATTTGGGTTTAAAATGGTAAAACTAGAGTATTCAAAAATTATTGTTTCCTGCTAATACAAATGTGAGCTGTCAAAGCAGCTTCCAAAACATCAGCAGAAGGCTCATTCAATTACTAGGAAGTTGTTAAGGAGTTTGCATGTTTGTTATATGTGTCTGTGCATATGTATGTGTTTGTTAAAGGGACAAGCTCAACTAGAAAGAATAGAGAAATATTGTCTAAAGAAGTATTGGAAAACTAGGCATGAAGTACTGGAAAACTAGGAGATGAAACTAGGAAATCCTAGGCTACCCTTTACATTGCTCTTCCTTTAAGCAGGGAGTTGGACTAGATGACCTCCAGAATTCTATTCTAATGTCTCATTGGTTCTGGAGGGGGAAAAAAAATGGTTTCCACAGATTTTATTTTAGATTGGCTTAGATCCTATGGTAAAAGTCTTTCTGAAAGCTCACATCCCAAAATACTTACCTGCAGCAGGTTACCTGAGTGTGCCAGTTTCTCATGTGGGGAATCAGACAATCTTTAACCCACCCTGTGACTCTCAAGCTACTTTGCAAGCACTTCAGGGCAGGGAATGCCTTATTTAGTCCGTGTTTAAAGCAGGTTCAGCATACTGGTAGCATGATATTAGTTATTGCTTCTGGAAGCATGTTAAAAAGTCAATACCAGAGTTGTTCTTCCAGCTACCCATTAATTTACCACATGAGCTTTGCTGGTTGTCAGGTTACATTGCTTTGTTTTTGCTAGGATAAAACAAACATGAAACAACCTTTCAGACACAGGCATTTGTAAGAGTGGCTGCAAAGTTTAGTGGAAGTAATTTGCAAAGTAAAGTGCTGGATTATATTTTTGCAGTGTTTAGCAGCAGGGTGGGACAAAGAACTACTTCTTCAAGAGAAGCAAGTGTAAGAAATTAGGAATAAGACTGTAGAAGAGCTGACTGCTTAGTGTGCAGTTTGGGCAATGCTGATTTACAAGAGGGAGAGATGTTTCATGAAAATACTGAAGAGAAGGAAGGACAAGCAAGACCTGAAAGATAAAGCCATTATTCTAGTCCATGTGTCCAAATTTCAAACTCTTTTTTCCCATTAAACATGTAACTTTCTTTCACTTATCAGCATCTGTCACAGCTTACCTCCATCCCTACAAGATGTCTTGCTACGACCTGGTCTCCAGCTCTGCCTGCGGTGTTGCTCGCCCCCAGCCTCTCGCTGACACCTGCAATGAGCCATGTGTCCGCCAGTGCCCTGATACCACCACTGTGATCCAGCCACCTCCAGTGGTCGTCACCTTCCCCGGCCCCATCCTCAGCTCTTTCCCCCAGGATTCAGTTGTGGGATCCTCTGGAGCACCCTTCGTTGGGGGCTATGGAGGCCTGGGAGGCTATGGCTCACTTGGCTATGGGGGCTATGGATATGGGGGCTATGGGTCCCTGGGCTATGGAGGTCTCTATGGCTATGGGGGCTATGGGTCCCTGGGCTATGGTGGTCTGTATGGATATGGGGGGTATGGCTCCCTAGGCTACGGTGGTCTGTATGGCTGTGGGGGCTCTCTGGGTTATGGGGGTCTGTATGGCTATGGTAGACTCTATGGATCTGGCTACTCCAGCCCTTACTCCTACTGGCACAACAGGTACCTCCGTGGCAACTGTGGCTTCTGGTAAACTCAACAGAAAAATCCACTGAATAGTGTGCAAAATGCAGATTCACCGGTGAGCAGAGGAGTGACAGCTCTCACAAATCCTGTTCAGTGCAGTGTCTTCTGCATGCTCCACACCTCTCCTTTTTTCTTTTGAATTCTTTCCTGATACCTTCATGGGTTCAATTGCTTGTTATCCTCAACTTGATCATACTTGTGCCTGAATTCAGTGAGACATTTAACAGCGTCTTTCAAAATGCATTTGACTCTGACATCTTGGATATACATTCTTGATATTGCAATATACTTTTGTTCTTTTCATTCTCATTAAAATTCTGTTGCATCATTTAAAGTAAGTCTGTTGTGGTTTTGCATTCTCATCCATTCTGAACTTGCCAGCTTTTCTGGATAAAGCTGCCTGTTGTACATAGGGCTGCAATAATATTGTGCAAACCCAGCCTTCATAGTGAAAGTCTCCATGAGGAGCCCTTGCTAGGCCTGTTTTGCTACTGAATTGCAACAACATGGTCGCAACATGATGGTCATAGATGAACAGCAACCTTCTTTACACATTGCTTTATTAGACTCCCCATTTATGAGTTTGTGAGATAGTTCTTTGAACTACAAGGGACTGTTCACATTCTGAAAATTAAAGCCTGGTTTATTCCACTGCAGACTTCTAATCTAATGTCATACAAATGATTTCACAACCACAGCTCTTAATGGAAGATTGGTGAATGCTATAAAATGAATTTCATGTTCTGTGTTTCTCTAGTTTAGACCAGCCTATTAATAGCACTAACCTGTGCTATTAAATTGTTTCACACTCCAAAATTCTGGCTGTGTGCAAATGACACTTCTTCAAAACCACAATAAGGACTATGTGCATAATAATTTTTGATTGAGTTCCTACGTTTGGGACTTCTCTGGTTCCATTTATGTCATGTATATATGAAAAACAAATAGAATTTTGTAAATATTATATAGGTAGCCTAAAACTGAACAAAATTACTGTGCTGTACATGGCATATCTTTTTAGCTTATCAGTAAAGCAAGCAACCATCTCCTCACTCAAGCAGATGCTTATCTTGCAAGATAGCTTTCTTCAAGTGGTTCAGCTGCCAGAAGATCTTAGGCTACATATTTTACTACAGTAAGCTGCATGGCCAAGCATAATGTAACAGTGTGCAAAGAAACTGCAACCAGAACCTGAAAGCAGAATACGAAGAAAAAAAAGCAAGTGCTGCTGCTCATGCCCAGCTCCACCCTCTGTAACTGGACAGTTCATACCACACAATTCTCAACATTCATTACTTAAGAAGTCAGCTGTAAATCTGCCTTCTAGTAGTCTTTTGTAAGTTTAATGGCTCTTCCTGCAAGACCAACACCTTCTGCAGTGGTATCCAGTTTTAAAACAACAGGCAGAAGGGGTATCCTACTTGCTGCCAGGACCTTAAAATCTGCAAGGCAATCCGTTGTGGTAAAGACGACCATAACAAAAGCTCCTGTAACAAAAGGAGCCCTTAAAGTATGGGCGCTAACAGAGATCCTGTCCTGAAGGAAGAAACTGAGCATCTGGGCTGGTAATGTGATGACAGTGGATGGTGGCTGAGCCACTGCCCTCAGGTCACGGCAATCAGTTCCTTGGAGCTCTTGACACTGGTACTGGACATGAATTGGTCAACTGGCAACATGACTAAATGTATGTGTAACACAGAACAGATTCCTCTGGAACAGGAAGAAAAGCCTAAATCTCCTGGAAATGGGAAAGGTACAGCAGTCTGGATCCTCTGCAACACTAATTTAGTTCCAGATCCATCCCACCTAATTGTAACTACTCCCCCCTTACTCCTCCCCTCTACTTACTGCTGTGGATGTAATTTCTCAAATTAGTAAAAGATCTACCAAAATTTTTTTTCAGTGATGGTTAATTGCTTAGTGGAAACACAGGAATATAGAAGGTCACATGCTTCCTCTGACAAATGGTTGGTTTTATCCTTTACCTTGTCTGTGATAAAAGGCAGCTCCACATGGTCTGACGTTTAATGCATTGTTGAATGAACTGTCCAAAGGCTAACCTGATTCCTAACACCCCAAATGGCCTTTTTGCTGTGAGTAGGCAGCTTTACTTACATCTCCTCCAAGATTTGGCTTTCTTCCATACAAACAAATTTGAAACAGTAACTGGAAAACCAAGTAATTAAGTATCAAGAAGACATATCCTCTGATAAATGCATTTGCAACTGAGGCCTTTATAGTGCAAGAGTACAGAGCAGGACTACAGGCAAAGTTTTAGTATCTGTTTAACAGATTATAGCTCAGATTTGAGCTAGTGGAGATCTTAGCCCTTAAAACCTGAATATAATACTGCTTCCTCCTAAATGATAAAAGAGAACCAAACTCAATCTACAGAAAAAGAACAATCTGATATCTAGCAAACAGCTGGCTGTGGGAAGAAGAAGTCAATAGAAATAAATGCAAGGCAGTTTTGAGGAGCGACTTTTTATGCATTTCCTCAAACTGTCTGGAGAACCTGAGGCTCCCATTAACCCCAGCCTACATTTATCACAGGTGGTTCACCTCACAATGATGTAACAGTTTTGCTCAATATTTATATGTATTAGTTGATTCAAATTCTCATGATGCGTAAAATGCAAATGACAAAACAAATATTTCTTTCATCTTAGCACTTAATTGGCAAGATTCATTCCTGGTAATGGTCCATTAAATACATTAGAATGACAGGAGGAATTATGTTGGCTTTGTTTTTTTACCTCTTCTTCTATTGGTTGACATAATGAGGGTGGCTCAAACGTTAATCATAATTGCCATCTGCTTTAATATGCAGGTTTTCTCTCTTTCTTCCTGACCTATGCTGGACAAAGTATAATTGATACAAACCATGGTGGTTTTCCTTCAAAATCACAATCCTTATCTGAAGTTGGCATTCAGATTTGGACAGGACCAGCATGTACTTTTCAGAGGAAAATTTGAAAGACACTTTGCAAAGTATTTTTTAAAATCACCCTGATTGTATCCCAGACAGCCCAGTTGTTCAGTTTCTTCATATTTGGTCAAAACAGGTGAAGAGTTTCTTTGCCAGATTACAGGCAATTTGTTAAATATATTTTTTTTAGGAAGCTGAGGATGTGTTTAAAACACAGAAGAGTGGTAGAGCACTTGTAATTAGACTAGGAAAACCCTAGGGAAAGCTCTCAAAACATGGGAACACAGGCAGGTGCTGCAGAGCTTTGTTCCACAAACAGTGAAGGTGCCGTGAATTAACACAACATCAGCCCTGAAGGAGCTTCTACAAGAACAAATAAATGAAAACCTGAAGTGTGAAAGAAAATCAGCTGAAAACCCAAGGTTAGAAATCATGATCTGGCAAAGCGAACAGGAAGAGTATGCTTGACCAGTACAATTTAATAAACATATTTCAAAAGGCTGGGCTCTTTAAATCCAACCACGTAGTTATATTACAATAATGACAAACCACTTGATGCATAAACTACCAAGGAGGGGTTGGTAAGTGCTTAAAAACACACACAAAAAGTATTTGAACACCCTTTGTGAAGATTATTGTTCCTGTAATCCCTTGGGGCCATCTTAAAGTCTCATAATTTATGTATAACTTCTGGCAAAAATACTGCAATGCTTAATTAACAAACAACCCACCTATAAGCAAATGAGGATTATGGCAGCTGGGCCAGGCCTTTTTTATTGCATTTATTATATTCAGAGTATTGGAATATGGGTGGGACACACCTCATCAAACCTTCCCTGTTTAAAAGCTGGGTGTTTCAGCTGAGCTGGTTTTCTGTCTCCATAGTCAATGAAAACAGAATTGGTATGTTTTGAGAGTGATACCAATTCTGCTAAAGTCAGCATCCAAGATGGGATGAATTGTCTTGTAGAAATTCTTGTCCCTCCCTACTAAGTATTGGAGAATACTGAGTAACTTCAAGTGAGAAGTCACTGGGGAGTGAAAATTGGGCTCTGCAACAATATGCACTTAGTAGGAGATGCCCTGCTAGTCAGGAAAGAAAATGAGAAAAATAATAAATCTATTGTTGGATTTCTTATATCATTTGATTGCTTTTCCTGACACTTACCCAGTAAATTTGGGATGGAAGAACTAAAAAAATTGTTTCTGTGACATCCTCCAGTGAAACTTTGGTTCAGTGTAGGGTCTAGAGAAGAAGTCTTATGAGGAACAGCTGAGGGAACTGGTGTTGTTCTGGAGAAGAGTGGGGTTGTAGTCTGGAGATGAGAAGGCTCAGCAGGGACCTTACCTCTCTCTACAACTACCTTAAAGGAGGTTGTGGTTAGGTGGAGGTCGGTCTTTTCTCCCAAGTAACAAACTATAGGACAAAAGGAAATGACCTCAAGCTGCACCAGGGGAGGTTTAGGCTGGAGATTACAAACAATTCCATCATGGAAAGGGTGCTCAGGCATTGGAACAGGCTGCCCAGGGCAGTGGTGGAATCACCATCCCTGGAAGTGTCCACAAACCATGTAGATGAGGCCCTCAGTGATACGGTTTATTGGTGGCCTCGGTAGCGCTGAGGACAGTTGGTGTTGATCTTAAAAGTCTATTCTAACCTAGTCAATTCTATGACTTTATGATTCCTTGAATTCCTTTGTAACATGAAGGACTAGACATAAGGGCCAAACTACACTCCATCATACGAACAAAACAGAAAGAGAATATATAGACTAATTGGATGCAGTGCTGAACAGAAATGTGTAATCTTACAAAGATACTGAGAAATTTGCTCCTGCTTCACCATTCTCTTGTGTTCTGTCCTCCTTCAGAGCTGTGCAATCAATACAGAGAAGCTAGTAATCATTAATCTGTTTGCATTTACATCCATTCTACATTGCTGAACCTATCAGATAATCTGTGTGTGCCTTTAAGAATCCAGATGTAAAATAAGGAAAAACCACTGGTATCCCTTCAGAGGAAACTTCAGCTTTTGGTTTAAACACTGTTTCATGTACTAAAAGACATTGTTTTCTGCTAGTCTTGCCAAACAGCAAGGAAAAGCCAGAATTTCTAAATCACAGACCATAGGACAATGTCTGTGATTACCATAGGTACAAGACCTCTCTCAAGTTTTGTGGCTATGGATCAAAAGGTGTCTTCTACCTCACTGAACATTTCATTGCAAAATGTGTGAGTAGATTAGATTACAGCTTAGATCTGAGGCACTTAAATACAAACATGTATATGACAGCAGGTTATAGCTCTGATTAAAATCATTATAGGAAGGTAATGAAGGAAGTGCCAAGTAAATAGAACCAGTTTAATTCGTCCTGCAATGCCAGTAAGCAGGGTGGAATGATACCAGCAATGAAGCTGGTCAATTAGGCTTCAAGATGAAAGAGAACTGGGAGCTGGAATGTGCATATCATGCTATTCAGAGATTTAGGGTGATTTTGCAAACAGCAAGCAAAAACAGTTTCGTCACTTTGGAAAGTTATATGTGCTTCAAATTTGGGCTGGTTGGTGACTATGACTTCATGGGTAAAGTGTGCCTCAGCCCCACAGGCAATGTGAAGCAGCATATAAAAAGAGCAGGGGCTCAGACCTATTCCATCTCACTCTCCTCTGTACTGTCCTCTACACCAGGTAAGTCTGATGTGATTTCATTTCTTTCTAAATGCCAGAATGCCTTTTCTGGAGCTTAGATTACTTTTCACTACCATTACATTAGAGCTTTTAGGACTAATTTTGATTCTCTTTTTCTCTCTCTCAGGTTGTTTTTTTTTTTAGTTTTTGGTGGTTTGTTTTTCTTTTGGCAAATTTTGTTACTAGTAGGCTTTAGGAGTCAGTTCTAGGGTTTGAAGCATTTATTTCAGTGTAATTCAAATTTGGACATTCTTGTACTCTCAGCACATTTAAAATGTAGGATGGCATGACCTTTAAAATGCAGAATTCTCCTATACTGTTCCAGCTAATGACTGAAACAGAAAGAGCATATCCTAAACTGTTCAATAATCCAGCCGAAGAAGGAGTGTTATCTAAATGGGAATTAAATTATAAAATATTCCTGGCTTGTATATATTTTTTATGGATAGATATCCATAAATCCTGCTTATTTTAAACCTTTATTATTTTCACCAGGGACAATACTAAGGGAAGGAGAAGAGTGGTCTGATTCAGTGAACAAAGTAGTATTTCCTCTTTTTTACTTAAAAAAGTGCTAAGTCACAACCTTTTGTTATCAGATATTTAGCTGAAATGGTAGTTTGCAAACTGTTTATCTGATGAAGGAAATAATCTTCTTACATTGCACGAACCTGTTTCACACTCTCTATGAAATTACACAGCTATGCCAAGAAATATTTGGATAAAAATATTCTATAGGGTACATTTACTTATTTAATCAAGCCTATGAATCTATCCTAAGGCTCAAATGCTTTTGGGGTTTTACCAGAGGGATCATAAATATTAAGAGAACTGAGACCTAAAGGAGAACAACTGAAAAATATATTACTCCAAAGAGCTTGATTAGAAACAGGGACCTTGAAAGAAGAAGGAAATGTATGGTTAAAGCAGCTCTGGGTTTTTAACTCCACTCATCTCTCCAAAGATAAAACCTGCTTCTGTCCCATTCAGTGCAAAGAGGAGCTCTATTGCAGCTCCTGCAGCTCCTGGCATTCACCAGGGAGAAATGAAAAAGAAAAGAAGCAGCAGTTTCAGAAGGCTTGGCAGATCTGACAAGTGCTGGGATTACTGGATGGGGAAGATAAGAGTGAAGTTGATTGACTGGGAAGCTTGTGAACAGGCATCAGTTTTCCCCATCATCTGATGATCATTTTGCCTGTTCTTCAACAACTGAGCACTTGACCTGTTGTTCCAGTAGATCTTGTGCTTTGTTTTGACTCAGCTCTGTGTTCTGTGTTTCAGGATCACCTTCATCCCTGCAAAGAAATGTCTTGCTACGATTTGTGCCCCACCAGCAGCAACATTGCCTGCCCCCAGCCCATCGCTAACAGCTGCAATGAGCCCTGTGTCCGCCAGTGCCCTGACTCCACTGCTGTGATCCAGCCACCCCCTGTTGTTGTCACCTTCCCCGGCCCCATCCTCAGCTCCTTCCCCCAGCAAGCCGTGGTGGGCTCCTCTGGAGCACCCGCCTTTGGGGGCAACCTGGGGCTGGGAGGCCTCTATGGTGCTGGAAGCCTTTATGGGGGCTCTCTTGGATATGGAGCCCAGTATGGATATGGGAGTTCTGCCCTCTCCACGCTCAGCAGCGGGTTCTGCAGCCCATTCTCCTCCCGCCGGTACAGCCGCTTCCTCCGCAACAGCTGTGGGCCCTGCTAAAGGCAGCAGAAAGATCTCACAAGAGAGGCATGAAGACCCAGATGCAGAGCAATAAGGATGGGGGTTCAGCATTTCTGCAGCCCTGCAGTGGAGCTACTGCCACTTTGCATTTCTGATCTTTCTTCTACATTTTGTTTAACCTTCCATTTCTAGTTCCTTTTTTGCTATTGTTGCCTGTTCCAGCTTTCCCATTTTTTTTTTTTTAACCATCGTGGGGCAGCCTATTCCATATGGACATCACTCACAATGATGTGTATCTTCATCAGTAGTTGCACAACAGACCGAAGAAAGACAGCTGAGAAAAGCAGTATCTCTGAACAGGACATTTGTTGAACATTCTCTGAAATAGTCTGGAAACAGATTTTTCATATTCTGTGGTATCTTGCTTTGCAAATCTAGGCATTTCTTGCTCATTAAAATTGTGTTGCATCGCATGGCAGCCTTCTGGTTTCGTTTTCTCCATTTACCCGCAGTATGTCCTAGGTAGCATCTTCCCATGGGCAGGACCAAGCTGCTAACTGAGCATTTTTACGGCAGATCCTTCCAGCACAGACTGAACTTACACAGTATCACAAATGTTTCCATAATGACACACTTGAGCAGGATCTTTCCATCTTTTGAAGATGTGTAAAGTTTAAAATAACAAAGTATCTTAACTCCTTTAATGTTATTTAAACATTAGTTCAGTGGGGCCTTCCCAGGAACATCTGGAGAATTGGATGGTGGTGAAAAACTGGCACTGGCTGCCCAGACAATCTGTGGCTGCCCCATCCCTGACAGTGTTCAAGGCCAGATTGAAGCAACCTGGTCTAGTGACAGGAGGCTGGAACTGGGCGAGCTTTAAGTTCCCTTCCAACCCAAACCATTCCGTGACTCTATGATTCTATGCTAATTGGGGGTTTTCATGTTAAACTCTGCTTAACCAAATGCCACCAAGGTGATGCTCAGCAAAGCGCTTTCCAAATGTAAATTTGCCCCTATAAATTCACAGACACAATACTTAATCTACAGCACTGACACTGCTCAGTGTTCCAGACATCCCAAGCAGTGTTTTCTCCCCAGTAAAAAAAGAGGAATAATCCCTGTTCCCTGTAAGAAATAACTGTAGTACATTAAATGCCAGGAGCAGCAGAGACTCAGTGCTTTAAGCTTCTGGTAATACAGCCAATTCAAATTGTAATGAAGCTGCAAATGAGGTATTGAGTGCTGTGCAAACAAAGAATAAAGGTAGTCGCAGCCTTCAAGTGTTTTCAGAGTAAATAGACAAACAAAAAGTAAGCATCGTTATCATCTTTTATACGGAGATTAAAGTCTGTGTTTTCTATACTAATAAAAACTTTAGTAAATATTTTCCCCAGGTGACAAAGAAATCACTTGGCAAAGCCCAGAACTGAATTCCTCTCTCCAGTATCCCCACCTAACAATCATACGGTCTCTGTTTCCCGTTTTCCATTCCACTGGTTAGCTTCAGGTTTGCTTTTCATTCTTATTCACGTTTTCAAGGAGTTGTGCTTATTTTAGCTGAAAAATGGTGCACGGCATGGCCAGTAAATTACAGGACATACGACATTTAACAGATCATAGAATCATGGAATCAAGGAACAGTTTGGACTGGAAAGGACCTTTATAGATCACCTAGTCCAACTCCTTTGCCGTGAAGAGGGATATCTTTTCACTAGATCAGGTTGCTCAAAGTCCCATCGAAACTGGCCTTGAACACTTCCAGAAAGCACTGACCTTCAATACCTGGGGTTTATATAATTTGTTTTCTAAGTAAAAGGGGAGAATAAGCTGGGGGGGGGAAAAAAAAGAAAAAAAAAAAGAAAGATTAATTTATTTCAGTTTCTTGGACAGTTCAGGTCCTCCAGCTGCAAAATTGATAAAAAGGTTGACTGCAAGTAGTCACTTTACTAATTCCTCCAGAATCAAACCCTGGAAGGAAGCTGTCATTCAGCTTATTTCTGGCGTATTTATGGATCTGTTATGTTAAGCCATTGTGCCTGCAGGCTATTTACCAGTGGTGTCAGTCTAAACCACATAAAAAACCATTAGGCTCTAGTAATGATTAAATATTTAGTGAATCCACCTATTTAAATCAAACATGAAAGGCTTAGCTCCAACAGATATCTGTCTTAAAATGTAATTTAGTGCGTGGGGAGGACATATACTTCAGGCTGTGTTTACATCATCTTTATGAAGCAACTTCTGATTGCATCTCATTTAACAATAGTGTTACCTTGCACTAAGATACAAGCACATGTTCAGAGCACTTAGACAAGAGAAGAGAGAGTGTAGTGACCTCTATAGCTCAAGAAGAGACAGCGTGATTTCATTTATTGTTGCTTCCTGTTCTTGGTAATTACTTGTTTCACTTGCAGGAGGAACAAAAGTTGCTGGTGCTATCAACAGCCTGGACTTCACATGATTGACCAAGAATTGCAGGAGACCTCACAGCCAGGTATGATCCTCATGTTGCAGTGGCCAGCAAACTGCCAAGATCTCAAGACTGCTTCCAGATCATGATGATAAACAGCAGCTGGCATTCCTCCCATCTTATGTCTTCATGTGGTGTGACTTGAGACGCTTTGGTACTGACAGTGAAATCACTGTGCTCATCTGTATTTCACTTAGATGAACGTGTAATCCAAGTTCAGCCTGCTGTGCATTTGGGAAGTAGCAGACTGCTGATTGTCAGGACCTGTACAATGGAAGGCAGTTAAAGAAATGTCCTTTAGTTTTTTTCTCTGGTCTGTTGTCATAAAATGCAAATTCAGACTGGCAAATAATGGTGGTGTGAATTGCTATGTCTTCAACCATTCAAAGTCAATAAAGCCCATCAATCAATCAATACATGTTATGGTGATCTATTTTTAGTCTGGGCTCTAACCTTCAGCTCCCACATCTGCCTTTTCTGTTGTATAACCAGGACACAGGCAGAGCAGCTTCATCCAGGTATGTTGACTACATCCACATGAAAGGTTCTTTGACTGCAACTTTTCACCCCAGCATGAGAAACCAGCTTCTATTGCAAGTCCAGAGCACCTTCTCAGCAAGATGGGCTGAGAAGAGGATCGATGTAATTCTACTGTGTGGGATGAAAATAAAAGTCCTGAAACAAGAAATTCGGCAGTGATCAACACCATGGTGATGTGTCTTGAAAATAGCTGAACTGGTAGCTTTAGAGCTCTGCATACTGGTACAAATAAGTACTGTTTTTTTGACAGCATCCTTGTGACTCCAAGAACGCAGGGCATTGGAGACAGGAAGCATGAAAACAAGGCAAAGCCTTCAGACACATCCTAACAAGAAAGAGGTGTGGCCTGGCTACCTCATGGGAGCTTCATATCATTTCAGCCCTTTTTACAAGTGAAGTCACACCTCCAAACCCTTTGAAGTTATTGCCACATTCTTGATCCTGTCCAAACAGATTTCTGTGGTGTGAGGCAGGGTTTGCTCGGAATTAGCCTGCTCAAGCCTTGTGAAGTTTGTCAGTGCATTGCTGGTACTCCTAGGAAGAGCAGTTTCATTCAGGGAAAAGCAGAAGTGCTGAGTAATGTCTGATGTATAGTCCATCCTGGTGAGGCACTGGAACAAGGAACTGATTGACCAAGGAAGTTGTCTATGTTCCATCCCTGGCAGTGCTCAAAGTTATGTTAGACAGAGCCTTGGGCGGCATGGTCTAGTGTGAGGTGTCCCTGTCCATGGCAGGGGGGTTTGAACTGGATGATTTTTAGGTCCTTTCCAAACCAAACCAGTCTATGACTCTATGTTTTATGATTCCACAGTCACCTGTGAGAAGCCCAAAATTTATGTGTAAAGATCCTGAGGTGGAAATTTTTTTTTATTCTGAATGGTATGTGTTGTTCTGCAGGGAAGGTTTAAGAATAAATCTTTTCCTTATTTTAACTGGAGTTGACAAGTATTTCAAGGTACTAGTGGGAAAGTTCAAAGAACTCACAGAATTTCAGCAAAGATTTGCCATTCGGTTAAAAATTCCCGATGGCTATTCAAAGGAAAGTTTTACCCACAGATTGTTACATCCTGTTTTTAAACAATGAAAACTATCTTAAAACCAATGTATGGGAACATGATTAAACTGGAGCCGCAGGCAAGTACTGAGGCTTCAAAGTTGCTCGTGTGTTGCACACTGTAACCACACCTGTGCTGGAGGAAGTTTCAAACTTAGTTGTAAGGGTTACAAAACATGTTTATCCAGCATGAAATTATTTTTGTGAAGGCAGTTATTACGCTCATTCCTGCTTAAAGGGCTTGGTCACCTTCCAGCTTTAGGCATTGAAAGAAGTCAATCACTGGTGTTTCACTGTAGAGGGTGATGCTCACCCAGAATGGTATGTAAACAGCAAATTACGGGGGGGGCGGGGGGGAGGGGAGACAAAACACAATAAGAAGAAAGCTCAGAATTTTGATGCACAATAATTTAATGAGAATGTAAGAGGCAAATATCTTAGTAAGAATAAAAACACAGGGAAAATATTGCCAGAGTCTCATTAAAGGCTGCAAGTAGAGAATTGCTCCAGGGCTATGCATTCCACACACATTACTCTTTCTTTTTCATAGCATAGAAAGACTTACACAATCTCATCCCACTTTCAACCAGCCAAAGATCATTGATATAACTAATTTGAGGCCCTTATTATCAGGAGCCACTGGAAAGAATAGTCAGAAAATGAAATTAAATCATAAGCTTGAGAATAACATGTAAGAGTGATTTTTAGTGATGCACAGTTCATGCCCCAGGAAAGCAATCCCCCTAATAGAAGTTGTGGAGGCATATCTTCCACTGTGTTGAGTGATTGCTCCTTCTTCATTACACATTTAACATGGTCTGCAGCTTCCAAAACCATAACCACTGGATCCATAGGAAGAATATGACCTCCCATAATTGTACAAGCTCCTAGAGCCATAGGAGCCGCTGTGACCCAGAGAGCTTATGGATCCAAAGAAGCTCCCAGTGCTAGATGGTGCTGAGCTGCCCACTACGCTCTCCTGAGGGCAGGAGCTAAGAATGGGTCCTGGGAACGTCATGACCACAGGGGGTGGGTAGATCACAGCTCTCGAATCACCACAGGAGGTGACACAGGGCTGGCTCCAGGCATTTGCAATTGGCTGTGGGCAGGTCACTTCACAGGGTGCAAGGCAACGGGAGCTGATCATCTGTCTATAGGAAGACATCTTCAGGGAGTGGAGACAAATCTGAAACACACAACACCAAGGCAACACAAGGCTGAGAGCTTAGATATCAGTCAAATGGAGACTGTGTTTGGAAGAGAAAAAAATACAAGACAGCAAAAAGACCAGAAGGAGGCTGAAGAATTCACTTTTGTCTTAGCAACCATATCCCTTTTCTCATCTTCTCATGCTCTCCTCCTTTCCTCTAGAACAATCCTTATTTCTTTTGACTCCTCATTATGGAGCCAAGTTAATCAATAAGAATATCATTATCAAATAAAGAAATTGCATGTTCGATCTTGAGCTATCCCCCTGTTCTTTACCATTTCTCCTTTCCACCGTTCCCTTTTGAATCTGACTTCCTGTGACATTGACCATTTATTTTATAAACAGCTGCAGAAAAGAACAAAAACATTGGCTAGCACTTCTATAGTAACATCCTGTGCTGGTTCTGCATCTCCTGTAATCACTACAATTGTATGAAGCAAGCCGTTGTTATTCCAGCTTTAAGGAAGAGGTAACTGAGGCTGAGAAGTGAATGCATTGCCCAGGGCCATTTGGTGAAGTAACTGGAGAGACTGAGTTAAAATTCAGGCAAGCCTGGTTGTTAACAACAGTGCTATTCCCCAACATTTCAGATGCTACAGCTGGCATCAGGGCTATCTTGTATGTTCTTCGCAGAGATAAAATGAGCAGCACCCACATCCCTGAATTGCTCATAAAGAGAATTTGCTTGGCAGAATATCCTATGTTTGGGTAGGAACGTAGTATCAGTGAGCTTTCCAGTATAACCAGGACTCCTGTGAATGTGGTCCCAGTTGTCCTGCTAAAGATGACTGAGGTGACAGATGTCTGTGGCAAAACTAGGAGCTGTGTGTAATTTTGGGGAGTCCTTTTCTTTAACCATAAGATCACTTGATCACTCATAAAATCAATTTGCAGCTCCTCTTGATCTCTGTCTTACCCTACTAAAACCCATAAAATGAAAGGCTGGGAATAATGAAAAGGAATAAAGTCTTGACCATAACAAGTGCATAATGTAATATATAACAGGCTTCAAATTCATTCAGAAACAATTGCAAAGAACAGGATAAAACATTATTGCTAGCGCTGGCTTCCTAGTTCAGTCTGAGACTCAGAGTTAACTTTTCTTAGTAGTCACCATTACAAGTCAAGTTGAACAAAGTCATAAAGGCAGGATGGTCAGGAATTAGGAATTCACTGAATCTCACTATAAAGAAGTTTGCATATCCCAAACTGTCAACTGGTCTGAAAGCTCCTGCATTTTTACAGTCTGCCACTGAATAAATAGGAAACAGTTCTTTCTGAAAGAAAGCTTCAAACATTTCACACATTTCTAAGATCAGTTTGTTTTCAGTTAAAATCCTGCATTGTCACAGCAGCATTGCAATGGAGTCAGGCTCAGGCTTACCTCTTCGGAGCAAAGAGCGAGTCAGGAGAAATGGTTGGAGCAGCCCAGAATGGGGAGCGCTTTTATTCCTTTTCTTAGGCAATCAAGAGGATATGAAACATTCTTCATGGATGATGTCCTAATGCATTATCAAACAAAAATTCACCCCACCTGTAACTGCCCCAGATAACGCAATTATTTTGCTCAGTGATGGTGATTACTATTGCGTTCTTGCCATTACACTGGCAGAGCAATTTTGTTTCTTTTATTGCTTTTTCCTATTTCTCTGATTGCTTCATGGAGCAAAGATTGCTCAGAAGTTTATCCATAAACAAAATATGCTGACATACCTGAGATACTACCCCACTTTTCCAAGTCATACTCCAGTGAGGGGGCATTATGCAACTTATCCCATCATACCCACACACATTAATTCCTATGACTCTGACACGAGACGCATTACACTTCACAGACACCTTCCTACTGAGTTTAGAAATGGGAAGCATTTGTTCCCATCCTCCTGGCTGAGAAATAGGCACAAAGCACATGTCCCACTTCAAGCTTTAACAGTACAGTTGGAGTAACCCATAAGTAGGGAGCTGCTGTTATCCAACCCTGGCATGGGGAACAGGAGAATGAGAAATTCATGTCCATCTTTCATCATCAGGGACCCCATGGGACCATTGCTAAAGTCCTCAGGGCTCCTGAGTGATGAACGATTCATGGTTTGGGATGAAACTGGTCAGGGAATGAAGGCATGCATCACCCTATAAAAACCTTGGTATGAAATCTTAAAGTGCAGCTTCAGCTGATGCAGGAGATTAGCTGCTTACTTCAGCAGATTTATTCCTCAGATCCAGCACCCTGTTTTCAGTTCTTCAGTTATTTACTGATAAAACTGTTTCCAGTCTCACCATTCTGTATAGCCAAGTTGACATAATTTGCAAGCAATTTTCTAACCTCCTGAAGATGAGTTCTTCCCCTCTAAAATCCAGCCCCTCTACAGAATTTAAAGTTGAATGCCTGGTTTCGAGTAACCTCAAAGCTTCTGTTCTAAAATGTTAATTTTATTTGTTTGCCCATCAGCATTTGGTCACTGTTAGCAATACTGCAGTGCAATGCTGTACAGATGACCCATGGAAAGAAAGAAGAGGAAGCCTCTTCCAGGGCCACCTTGGGGTTTCGCTCAGCTTAGTTTCCTGGCAATGCCTGTGGAAACACCCTTTGAAGTCACTTACAGTTTATGGTAGAGGATTCATATAAATAAGAAACATGGTCTGTTCCTCCTGCCCAAACCACGCCTGGTTTCACTTTGTCAGGCAGCAGGTGAGGACAGTGATCACAGATACATACAATGAATCATGTAATTCTTGGAGATGTGTCCCTCTTCCAACTATCCTGCCCTCCTGAAGGATCAAAGGGAGCTACATACTAGTATTGATATTGCTGACACCCCTGACTGCTTCTTTTGACTCATGATTTTCAGGGTTACAGCTACATGCTTTACTTCAGTACTTTTACACACAGTGGCATCCATATAGAATTATAGAATCAATAAGGTTGGGAAAGACCTTTAAGATCATCAAGTCCAACCATTACCCTAGCACTGCCAAGTTCACCACTAAACCTTATCGCTAAGAGCCTCATCTGTATGTTTTTTTAATACTTGTACAGAAGCATTCAAAACACAGAATGGTTAGGGTTGGAAAGGACCTTAAGATCATCTAGTTCCACCGCCTTGCCATGGGCAGGGACACCTGCACACTGGACCAGGTTGCTCAAGATGCTGTGGATCCAACCAGGACCTTGTGGTCCAACCTGGGTGGATGAGCCAGAAGGACAATGCAATAAAAAAGGTGTAACTGCCAACAAAGAGGCATTGATAGCACTCTCTGTTTGAAGAACAGTATTTCTAAGTACTTAAAAAATAATATTCATGCCTTGGTCTGACTAGACTTAAGCCAGAAAGCATGACTGCTGCTAATGTGGACCCACTGAACTCTGTTTCTGGAATGGCCCCAAAGCTGGGAGCATAAAATAAATATTCATAGGGATAACACAAGACTCAGCACTGCGCTCTTGTGGCTTAGATGAGAGCATGACTCAAGCTGAGTAAACCAGAGTTATCTCAGACACCTCTAGATAGGATGAATTCATGCCTCTGAGCTGAAGTGTTGGTGTACCCTTTACTTGTCTGAAAGTTGTGGATCAAATTACTGATGCACCTGTAGGACCTCCTGAGGCAGGATTTCCATGCGTCCAAAAGACATGACTGGAATCTTCTGCAAACAAGTGTGCAAGGTTCAGCCAGCTCTTGGTGTACAGTGAAAACACAGATATGAAGTGGGGATGAAAGTGGGAATATTTATTTGAATATAAAAATATATCTATGTCAAATATAGGCATATTCTAGTCCTAATAACAACACTCTGCGTATGTATTTATAAACTGAGTCCTGAAGCAAAGCACTGCCCAGTGCAAAGGCATATTTATGCTGACATAAGCCATGTAAGATGCTGATTTTAGTTCCAGCTGCTGGGAAGGAGAAATTATGCACAGGATATATCCTGGCCTTTTCAATGTGGGTACATTTATAATCATCTAATAAATCAACTAATAAATGGATGTTAGGGAGGGAGGTGTGAAGAAAGGCTGGAATAAACCAAAAAGAGAATATTTCTATTAGGATGCAGCATGATTTTTATTAGGAACAAGAAATGACATTTACATCAATAACAAACTGTCCTGGGTTCAGCTGTAGCAGTCAAAATCCCAACACATGGAAAAGAAACTCCCCTGATATAAATTTTGTCACATCTTTGAGGTTGAACATGAAACCAGAAAAAACCACATGTGTTCACAGACAGGCTAAAGCACAAAATGACCCACTTTCCCACCCATACTGTCAGAATGGAAAATGCGTATTTTGATAAATCAGTGCAGATTTACAGCAACAGCATCACAATAAAACAGCATTAGAAAGACGAGCAGAAGAGCAGTTCCCATGAGTGCTAAGAAGCACCCACAGGGCCCAATGGATTACTTGGGAGCTGTGGGTGCCCAAGACTTTGGAGAGCTCCTCAGCTCAATTGCACATCCAGGTCTTGCTGTGAGCTCCTCCACTGCTTCTCCTGCCAGACACAGCTTCTGCCACGCTTAACATGGCCCACAGCCCCCATAGCGCTGGCTCCAGAGCTGGTTGGAGGAAGACGAGGAGAAGCAGCCCCCATAGATAAGGGCCCTGCAGGCCTCTGGGGCGCTCCAGCCCCAGTGGGGATGAGCTGCCCACGATGCTCTCCTGAGGACAGGAGCTGAGGATGGGGCCCGGGAAGGTGATGACCACGGGCGGTGGGTAGACCACAGCACGGGAGTCCCCGCAGGAGGTGATGCAGGGCTGGTTCCAGGCGTTGGCGATGGGCTGCGGGCAGGTCACCTCGCAGGGTGGGAAGCAGCGGGAGCTGAGCTGCTGCCTGGAGAAAGACATCCTTTGGGCAGAGAGGTGAACCTGCAACACACCATGGACCTTGAGTCAACCTTCTGTTCATGAGCTACTGCACAGACCACCCTGCTCTGCCTTGTCAGCAGCAGGGAGGGCTCAGAATGCGGTCTGGAGCTGGTCTGCTAATGCTAAGGTCTTCTCTTCTCTCTCACTTTCCCCTTCCCTGCCCTCCTTTCTCCCTCCCAAGCAGCTCCTCCATGCTCTCCCAGGTTTTCTGCACACTGAAAGCTTCCCAATCTGGCCAACCTCAAAGTGACAAGCTGGAGATCACCCATTACCAAGCTTTGCAGCCTGCAGAAGGAGTGCATTTTTGATGAAAAAGAAGCGTAAGAAAGACAAGCAGAGTATTTCTGAAAGAGTTAAAAGTACTCAAGTGCAACACTAACCCAGAAAGATTAAGTGGGATCAAACTTACTCAAGACACCAAAGAGGAGAAGTAAAGAGCAGTTGACTGACACTATCTGTGCTGTGAGCTCTTTTTATACTGTTTCTTGGGCTGCTCACTGGTCTATGACACCTCATGAACAAGATCTTAATTAGTTCCCAAACACACAGATTACATGTCACGCCTCAACTCCTCATCCAGGCAAACAGTTTCCTCACTGTTAGCAAGTATTACCCAGCCCACACTATCCTCAGCGTCTCTCAGGTTCTTCCTTCTTAGAAATCATTCGCCTGACTTCCCCAGGTTTGTGGGATGTCTATTTATTACTTGTTTTCCTTACAGATATTGAAGTTTCAGTTTTCCAAAGTGATTTCGTACTCAAAGTTCCTTACAATATTTTAACTCCAGATACTGTTACCTTCTTGGGGATTGCTTTTAAATTTCCTTTGGGAATATCAAGACTTCTAATCCCTTTCCTATGCTGGTGCAGGTCAGTGCTGAGGCACTGAATCACTGAGAACACTGCAAACACCCAAGCAAGGTGGGACAATGCAATCATCTCCCAGCAGAGTTAAGGTTTTTTGTTCGGCTCCCTCTGCTTTCAGCCAGGGCCCCTGGGGTCTGCTTTTGCAGTAGGGTCTCTCCTTAGGGACAAAAGGAAGCACATGGGGGTAGATCTCAACCTCAGGTGTCCTGTAACACACGATAAAGCATCCTTCTCCCCTGTGTGGCTTTAGAGTATTGTCTTGGTCTGTTCTATTTTCATCTAAGTAAAACAAAGAAACAAACAAAACACCATTTTAATAGTTATTGAAGGATTTTCTTCACATCAGGCACAGGGACATAATATCACTGCAGCCAGGAAGATGTGCCACCCTACATCTACCGGGGCTGTGGTGCAAAGACTTCAGAGGGACAGAATGTATAGTTGTGGTTTTCTGTTCAGAGGGAAAAGAAAGTGCAGGGATCTGCAAGAGCTCACAAAACAAATCACCTCTATGCTTTAGTGTGCTGTATCAGACCTGCAGTGTGGAGCTGGGATAAGGAACAAAGCAGATGCAGTGTATCTTCAGCCTTTATTCCAAGCATAAGCTCTACAATGCTTCAATTCAACATCAGCAGGGGTTTAGAAAAGCAAATCAGCCCACGTGCATTGCACTACCTGTGATACTGCAGAGTGCTTGAAAAATGCTGGCTATGTGAATCAATCGCTCAAGCAAAGTAGTTTTCCAACACTTTTGTCACATTGGTAAAATCAGCAAAATGCTGCAGGAAGTGAAACTGCTTCAAAAGGTTTAAGGAAGAAAGAAGAGGGTGTTGGAAGAAACTGATAATTGTCCAAAGATGAATAAAACAGTCATAGAAGCGTGGGGAGTGATGTGTCTTGATGTGTTTTAATAACCTGAAACATGAAGGATGTCTCAATCCCCTCCAGGCAATCAAGGAGATGGTATATAAGGGCATCTGGCTCAGAAGTCCTCAGATCACAGGTCCTCACTTCTCCTCTTCGTTGATCCAAGTAAGTTTGATCCTTTCTTTATCTCTTGTATCTTTAGGTGTGGATAGCCTGAACTTCAACCAGTTCTGCGTGAAGGCCTTTTTCTCCGATATTCTCGTTGGTAAACAGGGCAGCTGCAGATCTGTCCAAACTCCACTGTAGCAGCTACAAGTTAGAGGATTCAGCCAATATGGGTCTCAATCCAAGTTCTTTCACTCTGGAGTGTGAACTGACTGGTGCACCTCAGTATAGCTTTTCAGCGGGCTTGGGCAGCACTCAGTGTGCAGAAAACCTGGGAGAGCATGGAGGAGCTGCTTGGGAGGGAGAAAGGAGGGCAGGGAAGGGGAAAGTGAGAGAGAAGAGAAGCACCTAAGCATTAGCAGAGCAGCTCCAGACAGCACATTCTGAGCCCTCCCTGCTGCTGACAAGGCAGAGCAGGGTGGTCTGTGCAGTAGCTCATGAGCAGAAGTTTGACTCAAAGTCCATGGTGTGTTGCAGGTTCACCTCTCTGCCCAAAGGATGTCCTTCTCCAGGCAGCAGCTCAGCTCCCGCTGCTTCCCACCCTGCGAGGTGACCTGCCCGCAGCCCATCACCAACGCCTGGAACCAGCCCTGCATCACCTCCTGTGGGGACTCCCGTGCTGTGGTCTACCCACCGCCCGTGGTCATCACCTTCCCGGGCCCCATCCTCAGCTCCTGTCCTCAGGAGAGCATCGTGGGCAGCTCATCCCCACTGGGGCTGGAGCGCCCCAGAGGCCTGCAGGGCTCCCTTATCTATGGGGGCTGCTTCTCCTCGTCTTCCTCCAACCAGCTCTGGAGCCAGCGCTATGGGGGCTGTGGGCCATGTTAAGCGTGGCAGAAGCTGTGTCTGGCAGGAGAAGCAGTTGAGGAACTGACAGCAAGACCTAAGTGTGCAACAGAGCTGAGAAGAAAGGCTCTCTGAAGGAATGGTGAACTATGAGTGCTTCTTAGCACCCATGGGAACTGCTCTTCTGTTTGTCTTCTTTATGCTCGGTTTGCTTTTAATGTCAGTTTTTTCACAATCGATCTTTTCCATTCTTGGAAATCAAATTACTGATCATGAAAATCTGTTTCTCACTGTTAGAGCACAAAAGCACTTTTATTACTGGAAACTGGTCCATGTATACTTCCAGTTGCTTGGGACCACAGTATCATTTCTTTAGTAGTTTTATACTTTGATTTCTTTATGTCTAATAGGAATCTTATCACCTTATACTACGATTCATCCTGTCCATTTGAGACTTGAACCAAGAAAGAAAACAAATGTGATGAAAATAAATCAGTTTGGTACAGATTATTAAGTTGGCCCTTTTAAAAGCCACCTTGTATTTTTCCCTTATTTTGCTGAAAATCTATGCTTCTTGATCCTAATAAACACTTATGATTGCATCCAAAGAACATTCATCTGTTTGCTTTCTTCTTTGTTTTGGGGGAATGTAGCCTTTGCAAATGAATTGAACCAAATCATCCCCTTATCTGCAGAGATCTGCAGATGAGTCTTGTGCTCTTACAAACAGTGTTTATATAACGCCTGTGGATTCATTCATCAGGAAATCCTGCTTACAGCATGCAGAGCTCCCCTGTGTGTCTGATTTAATCTTTACAGGAACCAGGTGTGAGAAAACTGCCCAACCCTTAAATAATAGTTTCAAAACCAGGGTAAAGTACTAAATAGCCACTCCAAAAGTATTGAAGTAGCTCATCCCTACTTCCCCTACCTTTCCATGGAGTTTTACCAGAGCTATTGTAATTCTATGCACCATAAAAGAAGCCAAAATAATAGAGGATGTTATAATTCCATAGAACATAGCAAAGAGAAAATATTAGACATTTCACAGCAGCAAAAGGAACTTCAAGAGACAGTCAGAGAGCAAATTAGCTAGTGATGAAATTCCAGTCTGAGAATCAGGAAACTTGAATCTACTTCCACACTCTTGTACTTTCCTATCTTGCTTTCTGAGACTATGAAATCATAAATGCCCCAAAGCAGGTAACTTCTTCTAGGTTTACTTGTTAGTACTGAACAAAGTAAAGAAGTCTCCTTGCAAAATCCTAAGAAACAGGGACGTAGAAATTGGAGCTTAAAGAAGGTCAGCAGATGCATTTCAAAGAACAACTTAGATGACCAGAAGCCAAGCGCAGTAAAGTAGTTATAGACAGCTCTCAGTAAATAGGGAACAGTGATCCAGCAGTGCTCAGGGACCAGCTGGAAGCAATGATAAATTACTTCAAGGTAAATAAAAGCCAAGTAGCCCCTCAGTTGTTTGTTGTTGTGTTAATCCTATTTAGCAGGGTGCTGGGTTAGTACCAAGTTTCTTGCTGAAATACTTCACTAGAATTCCAGATGTAGACTACTGGATAGCCTTTTAGGACTAAGGGAAGGGGTAAGATTGAAGGTGCAATGAAGATACACCCTATTGCATTATAAGAAAGTATGCTTGGCTAACTGCTGCTTTCAAGTAAGTGTCCTATGCTGCCTTGTTTTACTATTGCATGCATGCTTCTGGGTGTGAAAATAATAGCAATTCTCTTTTCTGTTCCTTGTATTATTTTCTTTCTCCAGCAGTTTTCTAGCAGTTCAAAATGGTGCAGTACAAGGTCTAAAGTGGCCATGGAAGTTGGCAGAACTCATTGCCAAGCAGAGGATTAACAGGGTGGGTTTGATTGATTAAGGTCTTAGCTCTCTTGTTGCTGCAGGGTTTAACAATGATGGAAACACCAATGCCTGCACAATGATGTTATTTCATTCAAACAGGTAGAAAGCAAACCCAGAATGCTAAAATTATGATGCAGCATGATTTTTTTAATAGGCAATAGAAAAGAAAGTTTACAAAAGCAAAACATGATCATACAGAGAGCAAGGAATCTGAGGCTTTTCCAACTGAGGTTTCTTGTTTCAGGAAGTTTCATTTCAAGCACAGTGCTCTTTTCTTCTTTTGTAGCTGTAAGGTTGACAATGCAGTCCAGTTTTCATCTGTTAACATCACTCTTGATTGACATCAGGCAGTACCAAAAGGGAGAAATCACAGTATACAAACTTTTCCATTATGATACTTCTATAACGTTACAAGGTTGAATGGAATTTTACTGCATTTGAAAATCTGGACCATGAGAAGAATAGGTGAACACATAGAAAAGAAAAGTACATAAGCAGGTACAAGCACAAATACAATTTGAACTGTTAGAAAGACTCAGCCTTTTTATGTCAACATCTTAAAAGCTCCATCTTACTCTTGAGTTTGTATCTTGCATTCAGTATCCTGGCTGCTCTTGGTGTAAGTGTACTCCTGCTGGGGTTGGCAGGGCTCACACTTAGAGCGATAACCTGTGAACCTCTGAGAAAAATAAGGGTATGAGAACTTGCTTTCCTGTGATCCCCCGTAAACAAAAGAGCCTCTGTAACCATATGATCCACCATAGCCAAGTGAGGTCCCAATGGCAGCTGGTGCTGAGGATCCCACTATGCTTTCCTGAGGGCAGGAGCTGAGAATTGGCCCAGGAAAAGTGATCACAACAGGGGGTGGGTAGACCACTGCCCTGGAGTCACTGCATGACGTAACACAGGGCTCATTCCAGGCATTGGCAATGGGCTGGGGGCAGGCCACCTCACATGGTGTGGAGTACTGGTAGTTGCACAGCTGTCTGTAGGAGGACATTGTTCTGCGGTGGAGGTGGATCTGAAAGGCAGAAAACTGTGTGAAGCAATTCCATGTTAGGTCAGAGATCTGTGTTCAGGCACTCAAGAATATTCAATGAGGACTCATAGAATGGTTAGGGTTAGAAAGAACCTTAAGATCATCTAGTTCCATTCCCCATGCTACCCACTTGGGTACCTTCCTGAACAGAAATGAAGTGGCTTTGTAGTTCCTGTCTCTCTCTCCCACCTCTTGATCACACTGCTTGAGTAACATTTATCTTCTGTCCTTGCCAGACTCAACTCTTCTTCCTGTGTACATCAAGCAACCTACACTTTTGACATATCTGTTCTTAATGTGTGAGAACATACCCTTAAGTGCTACATCACAAACAGTGCTTCCTTCAGTTGTGTTCCTTTGTAAAAGGAGCACAAGCGCTTCTATACCTTATGAGAGCAACTGTCATCTCACCCAGTCCCTTCTCCTCAGTAGTTAACCTGTAGGACAGGATTTATATGACCACCTGTTACACAGAGCTTCAAAACTGAGCTTCACCTTCTACTAAAGCCGCAATAAGGCAGCAGCTCATTTCTATCTGGGAACCAGAAGTCATGAATCCTAGAAGCACTTAGTAAGGATGTCAACATTCCCTCAAAAAGCTGGATAATGCCAACTCCAAGCTCTCTGCAGGATTGGTGAAGCTGCTTTTTCAGAGAGGCAAACCCTGTTAGTGTCATGGAAGACATCTATGTAGGATTCAGTTAGAGTTATTATAATAAGTGCATGAAAAAAGCACAAAGAATTAAAAACTTACCCAAGTTCCAGAGGAGAAGTCAGGAGAAGCTGTTGGGAGAGATGTGAGCAGTGTGTGCTTTTATACTGCTCCTGGGATAGTCTGGAGGACCTGAGACGCCCTTTGCACATGATGTTTGATTAGATTCAGAAAGGAAGCTATTACACATAACGCTTCACAGCATATAATCATTTTGCTCACTGTTGGAAGTTATTAGGCAATTCCCAGTTTTCCATTACACCTTACTACGTCATCCTTCTCTAAACTTTTTGATCATATTTAGATTCATCAGATTTCAGCCTCTATGAGCAGCAATGAGAGGTAGTTCAGCTAAGTTAAAACCATCTCCTTGACAACTGTGTTGTATTTTATATCTCTTTTATTTTAAAATTCACTCAGAGAAAGAGGACAGATTATTAACCTTGAAGCTCCAGGGTGCAAATCTACTTGTTTTGCCTGCTTCATGTCCCCACTTAGAAAGCTGCTTAGAAAGGGTCTCGTGCTGGCATCAACAAACTAGCAAATCTGGGCAATTCACCGTAAGACAGAAAATGCAGAGTAGAAACATTGTTGATTTTAAACCTTATACACCTCCCGTCACCCCAACAGCCAAAGCAAGGGGTGTTTTATGGTCTGAAGAGAGGCTTTGCTCCGACTGTACTAAGAGATGCTGTTTATTCACCTCCTTCCCCCCCAATCTTTACAGTTACTTCTGTGTGTACTCCAGGACAAACTGCTTTCCAAATGTAGACACCAGGCCCCCATCTGCACCAACTAAATTTAGCTGATCTCAGCTTATATTATATGCTGTACAATAATTTCAACAATCATTCAGCAATATACTCCAACTCAGTAACTTTGCATCTAGCTGTCCCTCCTGTGCATGTCTTCTTTCCAAGGCTCAGTATCTTCAACGTTGGGCAATATCTGTATTCTTGGTCACAGGCAGCCTTGTTTTCAGAATCCCATGGCATAGAGCACATGATCATTCCAGAAGAGGTCTTTAATCAGGATCTTATTGGTCCTGAGAAACCAATAAATGCTTCAGCCCTCAACTTTTCTTTTAATCCATATGGTACAGGAGACACATAGCAAGAGGGGAAACTCCACCTTTTTTTATTATCATTGCCCTCTAACAGGATTCCACAGGGCAAGACTTTAAGTGGCAGTGACACAATGGCCATCAGGGCTCAACTACTAGATTCTTGATTAACATTTATGTTCTGTCGTTGCCAGACTCTCAACCCTTCCTAACATTCCTGTGTACATCACAGCAATCAGTCAGATTGGCAGTGGTCAGTTATCTGGGGGGATGCAAAGGATTCAGCTCACAGACTGTCAGCAGTAAATGTCATGGGACATACTGTGGCATCATGGACCATGAAGCCAGATGCCTAATATTACTTAAGATGGAGAAGGATATTAAAGTAAAACAACCACAAAAGAGGAGCTTGATTCATTCTCACCCAAAACCAACAAAGGGAGTGGATTGATACCAGGAAGGACCTGGTCATTGAAGTTTTGAACGGAAATGAACCATGAGATGTAGCATTGTGTAACATGATGAAGCAGAGAACACCAGAGTAATTAGGATAAGTCAGAAAGTTTTTGCATCATCACGATGAGCTGAATATGCAACAAATAACAGTTGGTAAAGCAGCAGATTCTCATGAGCAAGGTGGGTTTCTATACACAAAGAGTTTAAGAAAAGTGGAAAACTGTTCTCAATCGTCAAATATTTCCAGAACACTCCTTTTGTTATATGATTCCTGCTAACTTGGCTAAAATTAAATTTACTTGATAGTTTCCCAAGTATGGAAATGCAGATAGAAGAGCAGCTTTAATTGCTAGCCATATATTCTGCTAAAACCATGATTCTTGTAAGAGCTTGACATGAGTCTACCTTCAGGGAAGCCCTTTGAACTTGAAGCAGTCTGTAAAAACTTGTTTATGAGATGTTAGGCAGAGATTTTGATGTCAGCAGCAGATTGATTAGGGTACCCTGTTGCTCTTATGTTCATATGGGTTAATCTTTATCTGTAATCTTTAAATAGTTACATAATTGCTAAATTTGAAAGTATTTTGCTGTAGACAACCTTAGTTTCATATGTCGAGCTTTGATATAAAATTCTCGGAAGAATTCATGTTATATATAAGGACAAAAGTCTTTATTGTGAGGGTGGTGAGGTGTTGTCACAGGTTGCTCAGAGAAGCTGTGGCTGCCCCATCCCCAGCAGTGTTCAAGGCCAGGTTGGATGAGGCTTGGAACAACCTGGAAGGTTTCCCTGCCCGTGGCAGGCGGTTGGAACTAGATGATATTAAGATTAAGATCCTTTCCAACTCAAACCAGTCTATGGTTTTATGAAGGATCAGGGGCTATTCAGGTGTTTTAAGTGGGTATAGGCTGTTTGTAACCATTTAGGGGCTATCTGGAGGAAAAAGAAAAGGTCAGTCATCAGAGATGAGCCATCTGTCTCACACCATAGACCCGTACCATCCCCACTTGCAGATCTTTAGCTGATACTGAGAGTTGAATAAGGAAAACAGTATCAAAATGTGCATCTAAGTACTATTATGGAAAGACGGCTAAGGATTACACAGCAGGAAATATTATATACATCTTCAAAGTGCCTGAGTGGTTCAACCCACTGAGTAAATCTAAGCAGGGAGTTTGTGGCCACATTCTTGTCCCTGCCCTCTCCCGAGTAAATTTTTTTGTGGTCTGGCAGGAGAAAAATGGATATTCCTGCACAGATACTCCATTCTCTGTTTATTTATCTTAAACAGTTGTCAGTTTATTTGTCTTAATCCCAGTATGCTTACCTCTGATAGGTTTATGTACTGATTTAACAAAAACAGTTGAAGCAAATGCAGGGTAGAAAAATAAACAGCAAAGAATAAAAGAAAATCAGAATGAGCACAAGGCAGGTAGGTGGGGGAGGCACAGACCACTGGGATTTTAGATGGTTTGCTTTCCTCTTTTCTTACTTCTGGCTTCATTCTGACAGAATTTCCTTTGCTCTTAAGTGATCCTTGTGGACTTAATGGTGACAGATCACCTCCCATGAGCCAAGTGGCTGCATCAGTAGCTTCTTGCCCTTTGTGACCCTTCTATAAAAGTGTATTTTTCCTTCCACTTTTATTTTATTCCAGATGGAGAAAGATTTTCTGCCTTTTCTCTGGCCTGGAAGGGAAGGACCTATTGCTGAAAGTAAAACCCACCCAAATTCTAATTGTACCAATGGCAGTAATAGGCACACCTGTATCTTCCTTCCCAAGTCTTCCTCCAAGTTGGAAACCAATGCAAAGAAAAACACTCTGCATTGATATCTTGTCTTTCCTGTAACAACCACCTAGACTGCAGGGGTGTTGTGAAAATGCTGTCTTCCCAAGTGAGATCTGCATTCCTAACCATGTAGTCTCCATCTGGGGGAAGCCACACCTGCGCCCGCCTGGCAGCTGGCTTTGTGCAGGGCGAGGTACCAGCCAGACCATTCTCGGAGCACTTCCCAGTGGGGTTTGCTCAGTGTTTGGTGTCCAAAAGACAGACAGGCATGCATACTACCTCATAGTCATAGAATGGTTTGTGTTGGAAAGGACCTTAATATCATCTAGTTCCAACCCCCCTGCCATGGGCAGGAACACCTCACACCACGTCGCCCAAGGCCCTGTCTAACCTGGCTTTAAGCACTACAAGGGATGGAGCATTCACCACTTCTTTGGGCATCCTGCTCCAGGGCCTCACCACCCTCACAGTAAAGAACTTCTTTCTTATATCTAATCTGAACTTCTCCTGTTTAAGTTTAAACCCATCACAGTCTTATCACTGTAGTCCCTGTTGAAGGCCCCTCTCCAGTATCCCTGTAGGCCTCCTTCAGATACTGGAAGCTGCTCTGAGGTCTCTACATGGCTTCCCTTCTCCAGGTTGAACAGCCCCAATTTTTTCAGCCTGTCTTCCTATGGAAGGTGATCCAGCCCCTGATCATTCTCATGGTTCTTCTTTGGACTTGCTCCAACAGTTCCATGTCCTTGTTATGTTGAGGACACCAGAACTGGACACAGTACTACAAGCACTTGCCTGTCTACTGCTACCCATCACAACAGCACATATGCCCCAGTATAACACCCTGGGTGTTATACTTTCAGGAGGTGGATAATCATCACCCATGGGATAGGATATAGAGCGAATCCTGCTTCAGCATGGTCTGCAGCATGGGCTGATGGGATATCTGCACTCCAGCACTTGGAACATCACTCCCCCCTTCTTCACTGACATTAGTGTCTGCAGAGCTGTTTCTCCCAGATGTTCTCACTCTTTTCTCTGGCTGCAGTTTCCATTCCACATTTTTCTCCCTTCTTAAATACATTATTCCAGAGGTGCTACCATCATCACTGATGAGCTTGGCCTTGGCCAGCAGTGGGTCTGTCTTGGAGCCAGCCAGCATTTGCTCTGTTGGACATGGAGGAAGCTTCTAGCATGGAGGAAGCGTCTAACAGATGCCACCCCTGTGGCCCCCTACTACCGTACTATTTGTATAGCATATTTGTATAGCATCCATGGCTATAAAACATTTAGGATCTATATCAAGGTCTGGGATTTTCTTTCAACACCATAACTAATGCAGGAGACTAGTCATTGAGGATTATTTTAGCATCAGTGGGCTATTGATTTAGAAACCTTATAAATAAAAGCAGAAAACAATATTGTGATGCAGAAAGGATTTTATTGGAACTGACAAATGAGATTTATCAGACCACAGGAATATTGCATGGAACAACACAGAGTTGTTAGATTTACACAGAAAGCAAAGTGAAAAGGGCACACAGCCAGAACATAGTGAGCAGAGATCTATTATACAGAGGAAACTGATATTCTGGACTTGTTTCTCAGGGTGGATGAGCATGTCCTGTTCCTGAGAATTCTCACTGACTCTTTAAAAGCCGCATCCCACTGTTCACTCATGAGCTCTTGTTTTGGTTTTGCTTCTGCTGGGTCTTGCTATCCTGGGAAATCTTGCCAGACTTAGCAGAGTGGTATACCCCATAGCTGCGGGAGTAGCAGGGGTAGGAGTACCTGCCACCCAGGGAGGTGCCAGACCCAAAGGAGCTCTGCACATCCTGGGCACTCCCATATCCAAAGGAGCTGCCTATCTCCAGGGGGGCTGAAGTGCCCACGATGCTCTCCTGAGGGCAGGAGCTGAGGATGGGGCCTGGGAAGACAATGGCCACGGGTGGTGGGTAGACCACGGCACGGGAGTCCCCACAGGAGGTGACGCAGGGCTGATTGCTCCAGGCATTGGCGTATGGTGCAGGGCAGCTCACATCACAGGGTGAGTAGCTGCTGTAGTTGCAGACCTGTCCATTGAAAGACATCTTTCTGGCTGGAAGTAAACCTGAATGAAACACAGAGGGTGGGAGAGCATGGGTGAAGGGTGACAGTGCAGGTGTGCTTGCAAAGGAGAACCCTCATTTATTCAAAGCAGTGATAGTGAAGAACACATTCAGAGAGCAAGTGCCACAGGAAAATCTGGTTAGAGTTAGAGGTGAAAAAGACAAAATGCATTTTACTCTATTATAGAATATAAAATATAGAAAATGGAAACTATTTTCTATTACTCTATTTCATATCTTGAAATGTTTGTCACAGCATTCCTTAAACTGAATTTCTTAGAAATACATTGAACTGACGTGTTAGCTCAAACTCCCCCCTGCCCCAGAAAGTGACTTACTTGGTTGAACAGCAGAAGTGGAAGGACTCTCGAAGAGAAGTGGTTTGAAGACACTGGGCTATAGGTGCTTTTATACTGCTTCTTGGTTTGCCCTAGGGGAATTGAATGATTCTTTTCCTCATTTGTACTCATTGTCCCTCAAACAGACCTGTTTGTCACTCAGTCAAGGTAATTGTTGTCCGTATTGTTTCTCCTAACTCACTCCACCTTAGATGGCTTTTCATCATGGGTATGTTGCTCCTAGACTTGCATGTCAAAGGGAGAGGATTTCCACCTTAGTTATAACTCAGTTGGCTTTATTGGGGACAGAAGGAGATCAAGATTTACTTTGCTATGAATATGCAAATTAATTTGTCAAATTATCTTACTTTATTATAACTTAACTGGTATCTCTATATGAGTTGGCCATATATTAGTGTTTGCTTAATTTTTACACTGTTATAAATACTAAGCCAGAGCTGGTGATTGGAGGTGTCAGGCCTTTTCCAAAGCCACAGTATTCTGTTTAATCCTTCTACTACTATTTCAGCTTAACTTTTTTGCTTTCCACAGGAATTCATTTAGAGAGAAAGAAAACTTGACATTTTGAAGGAACACTTTTAAATCATTTTAAATTTCATTGTCCATATTCAGCATTTGACTGTTAGCTACACATTGCCAGAACTGAGTACTGCAAAATGGGGTACTAGATGTGCCCTGTTTAAATGGCAGGTTTTAACTTTGACATGTGAAACACAGAAATTAATACCCAGCTCTCAGCTAATGTAGCTGGGTTTAGAACCAAGTCAGAGGGACATGGTTTAGTGGTGGTCTTAGCAGTCCTGGTGTAATGGTTGGTCTTGATGATTTTAAAGATCTTTCTGAACATAGTTGATTCTATGATTATCATCATGATCATCCTTGACTTAAAGGATTACCTGTACTAATCCTAAATAATTCATAACCAACATGTATTGCTTACTTTATTTAGAAACAGAAGTGTAGAAATAATATGGTTAAATCTCAGAAACCTGTGTTAGCCATCCTGTACCTGTCCTATTATTTTTCTGGGCTGAGACATACCAGGGTCTGTCACAGTTATGTTCAGCGTACTGATGGCACAGCCTTAATTTCCTGTAAATGTGTTGCACAGACATGAATTTTGCTTCTCATCATGTCTTGGAGGTGGACAATCTCCTATTTTGTTTCTTACAGTTCTCCAAACATTTATCTTTGACTCAGTGTCACCAGTGTAGGAGATAAAAGAAGGAAGACTTGGTATGCTGAGTGCCTCAGTCTTTTAATAATCCCTTTAAGAAGGCAACAATAAAAATTACTCAATTCCTTTGGGTGTTGTACAAATGAGTGGCTGTTTATAAAGCAGTGGAAAAACAAGGGGTTTATATTCTCTTGATACATAAAAAGACCGAGATTGAGAAATAAGGCTGCATGTATTAAATGGGCAGAAACTAAACTGGTGTGATCAAAAAACAAACATGATTTCCAGGGAAGGAGTTAAAAAGGACACTGTAAACTGAGACCATTTCTGAAGTCTAAGGAAGAAGACTATTGGGTGAGGATGAAGAAAGAAAGATAATGGTTCAGAAGTGGTTTGGAGGAAAAGCAATTAGCACAGGTCAGGCACCATCTGGTCATTGCTTTCCTTTTAGAAGGACAACTGGTGGTCACTTCTAGCTCAGGAGACCTCTGCCTAGTGTAGACCTGCCCTCCTAAAGGTGCTGAGCCCACAAGACGTGCTAGAAACCAGGAAATACAGGTTTATTTTTTCCCACACCACAATGCTCTGCTACCCTACCATGCTCCCACGGCAGCAAGAACTGCAACTTGTCTCTGCCTGCTCCTCAGACCTTCAAGTGTCATGGCAACATGGGTATGTGTGCAACTTAAAGACTTTCAGATGATCAGTTTTCACAGTCATTTCCATAGGGATGGAAATGTAAATACCTTGTAAAGACAGAGAGAGAAAAATTGGAGATGTCCAGATTATAGATGTGCTTCACCATCCCTCATTCTTCCACCATCCTTTTGAGATACACCCTAACTCAGACAGCAGTTAATGTTGCATTAGCAACCTCGATTATCATACATCTGGCTTTTTAGGGATTTAATTCCAGAGGTATTTTACAGGACCAAGGAGAACGTGTTGCAAGACTTAGAAAGTCCAGTATGAGGACTCCCCACTACTGCCTTCCAGATCTGACAAATCCTGGGGCCGTGAAACACATTTTGGTCATGAAACTCATTTAATTTAAACTGATCTTATGGGTCACTGCATTCTTTAGGTGAACACCACAGACAAATTTTCATCTGATTTCTTCTGCTTCCAAATTAGCCTTTCCCCTTTGCATTTTTCCCAGCAGGTAAAACACTGCTCTGTCCAAGCCAATGTAACACCCACATGAAATGGGCAATCACTGATGATGATTTCTAAAAGAGATGATTAAGACAGAGGCCAAATAATTTAGCAACATCTCTTAGCAATTAAGTGAGCCTCTGGGAGGAGATCTCAGGCATGTCTTGTACTTGTTAGTGTTGTTATTTGTAATTATAATTCTACTATCTTTCAGCTTATGTAAATGAGGTTGTCGCCCAGAAACCATGAAAATAGAGAGCTCAGACAGTCACTGCCGCCAGGAACCAGTAAATGAAACCAAGTAGTTTTAGGTATGGTGAAAGGATTACTATCCCCCCATTCACTGCAGAGTGACAGCCTCCTGCAGTGAGTGCAGAGGGGCAGGCTGGATTTGCCCCAGTGCATGCAAGGCAATGAGGGCCATCCAGAAACGTCTCCCCATGTTCTTGCCAAAAGTTACGCTGAAAATGTGCTCCAGACCACCATGCCTTAACCCAGATATCTTTAACTTGCCCTGCGTCTAGGCTTGATGTTACTTTGCTTTTCAGGTTTTACTTTTCCTAGTAGGTTCAGGAGCAAGACCAGGATAATGTCTCTGTTTATAATAAATGGCAAAGAAAACAGGATTTCCATGCCATCTGATAAATCCACAGGAGGTCCAGCTCATCGTGGGGCTGAAACACGGTTCCTTAAATGAGTTTTTCTGTCAAAAGGGCATCATAGTGTAATCTAATTCAGCTCTTCAACCACTAAATGCTGTAAACAATACTTTTGACATACAAATCCTTTAAGATCATCATATTGATATGTAGGTGCAGGAAGACCCCAGCGTTTGATCACTCGCTTTCATCTGTAGTCTGTTACATCATGTAAGGAGTTGGATACAGTTTTTCAGTTGTAAATGTTGCAAACTCCTGTACAGGGGGAGACCAAGATCCACTCTCTGAACTTCATGTACCAGGACAAAGGAGTTGTTAGAAGCAATACATTTTGTATTAACTTGTGCATGAGACTGCTTCCTTCACAGCAATCCTAATCAAGGGTTTTCTTGCCCTTTCTCATGTTTTTAACTAGGCAATGTACAATAATATTCACCAGGAATTAAGTGAGATAGGAAGACTTCTGCAGCGTATGAGCCCTCTTTCCCCTCTTCACCACCCCTTCAAAATAGGCTGTAGTAACTCAATACTAACATCAGAAAGGCCCTTACATCACAGAGCTGCTTTTCTGTAGCTGTGACCACTATTAACTGAAGCATCTGAGGGCTGTATCTATAGACTTCTATTTTATTTTTACTTATGATGGAAAAATAGAGTAGGGATAAAAGGGGAGCAGAAAGGTACATTGCCAAGGTGGTATAAAAGTCTCTAAGTTTCATTTCTCTTTGTGACTAAAAGGTTTGAAAACCTTTACACCAAGCATGACAAAATCACTACATCATTTTAAAAATGAGTCTGTTTTGTCAAATCAGCAATCTTCTGTTCTACTGGTCAAAGTTACGTGCTTTGAAGCTTGGAGAAGTGGAAGAAGGAAGTAAATGTCTGCAATGAGTAGAAAGAAACTAAGGGTGAACACTGCCCCTGTTTTGAGATGAAAGCCTTCTGTAGGCTGCAAAATGGATGTGATACCATTCAACTAATAATTGCTTAACTGCAAACAACACGCAAGGATCCCTCCACCCCTTGATGTGACAAATGCAGGAAAGTTTGTTTTGTAACTAGGAAGAGCTACATGCCTGAAGTGTGGCTCAGCCCCTGGAGCTGCTGTAGGAATCCTATAAAAGAGCATGGAGCACAGAGCTCTTCAAACCACTCTTCTTGGCTTTACCCTTGTGGCAAACTGAGTAAGTGTGACTTCAGTTATATCTGTTCTCTGAGTTCAAAAGCTAATTTAATAAGAATTTGAATTCAAATTTGTGTGAGCAGTTAATATATCTTTTGCTATTAGTGTAAGAACGTTATTTTTATAAAAATAGATTCAGTGACCTCTTTCAGCTTGGCAAGCTTTGGAAAATACGGACAGCATGGAGCTTCAAGAGATTTTTGCATGTTTCAGAGAAAGAATGGCTATTGGTATTTGTCTATGCCTAAGAGTACTTGCAAATGAAGACAATAGTTTTAGAAACAGTTTTTAACTAAATATTGCTAGGTTAATCCTCCTCTCTAGTTAATGAGGCTTTGCTGACTTCTAACAGGTTACCTAATAGTCATGATTTCTGCATATGAATTGCAATCAGACTATACCTCTAGCTATAGAAGAGTAACTTTCTGAATATTATAAGATTTGAATAAATGAGAGTTCCCCTTTGCAAATGCACTTGCACTGTCAATCTTCACCAGATAAGGAATGTTGTAAGAATTCAAGATGTGAAATGTAAGAGTTCAAGATGTGAAATGGAGTAATAGAAAATGAAATCTTTCTTACTTCTTAACTCTAACCAGATTTTCCTGTGGCACTTGCTCTCTGAATGTGTTCTTCACTATCACTGCTTTGAATAAATGAGGGTTCTCCTTTGCAAGCACACCTGCACTGTCACCCTTCACCCATGCTCTCCCACCCTCTGTGTTTCATTCAGGTTTACTTCCAGCCAGAAAGATGTCTTTCAATGGACAGGTCTGCAACTACAGCAGCTACTCGCCCTGTGATGTGAGCTGCCCCGCGCCGTATGCCAATGCCTGGAGCCAGCCCTGCGTCACCTCCTGTGGGGACTCCCGTGCCGTGGTCTACCCACCACCCGTGGCCATTGTCTTCCCAGGCCCCATCCTCAGCTCCTGCCCTCAGGAGAGCATCGTGGGCACTTCAGCCCCCCTGGAGATAGGCAGCTCCTTTGGGTATGGGAGCTCCCAGGATGTGCAGAGCTCCTTTGGGTCTGGCACCTCCCTGGGTGGCAGGTACTCCTACCCCTGCTATTCCCGCAGGTACACGACTTACCGTAGTGGGAGCTGTGGGCCCTGCTAAGCACTGCAAGGATGCCCTGGGAAGCTGGACCCAGCAGGGACCAGAGTAAATTCCCAGTCCATGAGTGAGCAGAGGGACATGGTTTTCAGAGGGCCAATGTACCAGGCTGCAGCAGGGGTTCTGAGTAGCTGGGCTGAGAAACAAACCCAGACATTGTATTTCCCCTCCTATTGGATTAGGTATCTGCTAAGAAGATCCCAGCTCTGAGAAACACAGAAAAGTCCTTAGCTGAAATTCAGGTCACTTATAGAAGACTAAGCATCAGTGTAAATTAGGTTCTCTATATTCTGACCTCTCGGATGGACTGACTTTAAAACTTCTCAAAGCTCCAGTCTGATTGTGGGAGCCACGCTGTTTCATGTCATCTAGGATTAAAAAAGAAAAAGAGAACAAAAAAACCCCAAACAAACTGTTGTGGTGAAAACCCAACTCATTTTTCAAATGCTGCAAATGCAACAAAGACAGAAGATCATCTTACAAACTGCAGCCCCCAGAGAAGACAAACCACATCTACCTTGAGCTAACCCTGCAAAAGTATTCTGTGCCCTCTGCATTGTTATGTTCTGCTGCAATGAAGTCCTTGCTCTGTTACAATTAAAGTTTATATTCCATTACATTTGCCTTCTGGCTTTCTTTTCTCCTTGTCTTAAAACTATTGGACAGTGATGCTAAAGTGATGCTTCACTTGAGTCATGTCCTGATTGTTGGTTTGTGTGGTGTCCAAAATATGTGGACATCCTTAAAATCTTTTGTAAGGATTCATCACAAAAAGGGTAGGATTAAACAATCACACTAAACTGTTGGATCAGAGGTTGCCTTTATCCTTTTGCTAGCTTACAGAGAGGAAAAAGTTGTTCACAATGGACTACTTGCAGTAGAGAGTTGTTTATAGGCAACAATTTGGGGAGTAACAGTGAAGCTTTACACTAATACAAAGATGTAACAGAAGAATAAGCCAAATCACCCTTACTTGATCCACTGAAGAGAGAGTTAGGAGATAGAGGTAAAAAGCCTTCGGCTGTGAATGCTTTAACTGCCTGGAGGTTAGAGGATCTATCTGTTAGTAATGACTTAATTTACTTGTAAATCAGGTGCTGTTACTTGGATCATTCCTTCAACTGCTGTAATTACCTTTCTTAGGGTTAGTTTTTAGGTCTGAGCCCCACACAGTGCATTATCCGTCTGACACTTGACTTAGGCTGTTTCTGATCTCGTAACAGACAGCAAAAGGTTTCCTTTCCAAGTAAAATTCTTCATTAGATTTTGAAAAATTTTCCAACCAAAATTCTTTGGTTAATGTGTTGAAGAAATCCAAGTCCTCCAGCTGGAAGCAGAGCTTGGAGGCTGAATAAATCTGTGGACTCTATGAAGAATTGTAACTTTTTTACACAAAGCAAATTTATCACTGGAAAGGGAAGCCTTATGTTATTTGTGTTGTATATGTTTAATTAAGAGAGCTTAATTTAGCACACTGATGGACTGGTTTTCAAACTTTTTTTAAACATCATAAGCCCAGATTTTATGTAGGGTAACCCTCTTGAGCATCTTTTCAATTGACAGATGAAATTTACACCATGTAAAAACCAGAAGGTTCATAAATTTAAGACTTCGATTTTAATATAGCAGAGAAAAACAAATTGTTTTCCATGACAAAGCAAATAACCTTAACCTGCAAAGCTATGAAGGATCTGTTTAGGAAGAGGATGAGGTCGTGTTTTGAAGTGAAACTATTACTCATTATCAAGACCTAAAACTGCAGCAATGTCATTAGGTTTATTACAGTTGAACTCTTATCTACAACACATTCAGCACACAGAAACGCTTTGAAGTTCTATATTCTGTGGAAAAAATTGGAACAATCCACATAAGTGCAGCCTAGAGCTTCCTCATAACCATCCCACATAATTTAATCATAATCTTTGCTATAAAGGATGGGGTTTAAATTGTTAAGGGTGTAAACAAGTGTGAAAGACAAACGAATTGCAGTAAGGCATGTTCCTGCTGGCCAGCCTACACACAAGACACAAGACATCCTGCCAAACCAAATGCCAGTTCAGAAAGCTGTATTATCCCAGCCGTTAGGGCCAGCAGTTCAGCTCACAGCCATCATGGGAATGGACCTTATCCAAAGCTTGGGGGAGAAGGCAGGAGAGTTTGTGTCTGGAGAATGAAAAGTCTCTGCCAAGTCTAATGGAATGTGCTCCTGCCCATAGTAGTGGGCTGGAACTGGATCTTTAAGGTCCCTTCCAACCCAACTCATTCTGTTATTCTATGGTTATCACAACCAAAGCCACTGTGAGTGTAATTTTGCAAACCAAAACATCTGTGGGTTTGCTTCACCCTTTCTCCTTATCTCACAGGGGTGCTGCCTTCAGCCAGCCCCAGAGTAGATGAGGATGGTGTGCTGTGCCAGGAGTGTGTTAACCTCACCAATTACAAGCATCTAAGCTACCAGCTACTTCCCTGGGCTCATTCCTGTGGTGATCACCTAAGAATTTAAAAGGGAGTAACCAAATCATCCACCATAGCAGGCAGAGATCTTTACAAGGGCAGAAGCTTTGAGGGTGATATGTTGATTTAAACCCTGTCAAGCTGGTTAACAACTGGTCGTTGCAGCCATTGGAGAGAGTGGCACATTCCTCTAAAAAAAACGGCAGAAAAGCAGCCAGAGACTGGAATTCCCAAATCCTCTTTTTCTGTAGATGACAGAGGGAATCTAGCTGGCTGGCTTAGTCCTAAATTCAGTGCCTAAAGCAAATCTCTCCTTCATTTTGTCTCACTTTGCACAGAAAGACTTCTTCTAGGGAAGGAGAGTTGAGTCTCTGTAAGCCTGGAACATGCAGCAAGGAGCTGTAGTGATAAATCACTAAAAATAATGGCCAGGAGTGAGTGAATTCCTGACCATTCTTCAGCATGGTTGACACCCTTGTGGGGAATCAGCAGAAAATTCCAGACTAGCGTTTATGGACTCATTATCTTATTATGTAGCCTGTAAATTCCAGTAGCTGTTAGATGCTTCAGTTATATTGGACACCCGAAAGGGACAGATACTTCACAAACGCAGGCCATGAAGTGTTGCCTTTCCTGGGGGTTTTACCTTATAAGCATAAAATAATAGCATACAAAACTGCGGGGGACAGATTTATAGAACTAGTAGTGATAGTTAGAGTTAACAATTAATAGGTGTAAAGCCATCAGTGGCTGTTAAGAAACAATGCTCATGCTAATCCTTTTAAAGCTGACTTTGACAGCATTAGCAGTGCATTTACTAACATTTACTATCTCCTGGTCAGTAGTTTGGTCTCTAGCACTTAGGAGTCAGCAGCAATAAGAAATTAATAATTTATAGCATGAAAATACAACTTTAGGGATGAGTTTTCAGTAGCTTTGATGATGGTTTGCTGACTGCAGCCAGGGCAAACTAAAGTTGGTTTAAAATGGGTAATGTTCATTGTTCTTCTAGATCAAACCAAGTCATGTCCTCCTTCCTGATCTCCAGCTTGCCTTGGATGCGCATTGGTGCACAGCCCTGGCCCAGGAAGTTAGACTCTGTGACTGTGTATGGCATCAAAAGCTTTTAAAGAAAGCCAGAATTGATGAACTGTGTAATAACACTTATTTTTTTTGCCTTCCAAACACCCATCAATTAGAACTGAATAGTCATCACTGAGATGGATCCCAAGTTGTCATTATAAGGGGACTTCAGCCACTGACTATCTCACAACTCTTTCCCATTCCTCATCCCATTCCCAGGAAGCTAAATGGGCTTCCTAGCCCAGCTTCAGGAAACACCAGTGTCAGAGCAGCAAACACCCTGGCACTACCCTCCTGCAAGTGTTAGATAAAAGTGAAATAAAATGTCAGATCATCCTCCAGGCAGCAGCTTCTTCCACACCAGTGCTGGCTTCTCGCCATAGCCACACTCTCAGCTGTGTGAGCAGGTGAGGGATTGGCCCATTGAGCTGGAGAAAAGCCCCAGAACAAAATCAGACCATCAATTCTAAGGCTTTCAGACATAACCTCCTTGGGGAAGCAGAACCAGTGTTGTGTTTTAGTGCGGAATGATTAGTCAACACTGGGGCATCTTACTCCAGCGATTACCGGGAAGGTAATAAGCCTGCACGTCACTGCAGTCAGAGAACCGTCATTGTTAATATCTCCTGAAATGCCTGTTCTGAGCAAGCCCAGGTCTTTCCCAGGCTGTTGCTCCAGGGATCTCCATTATGACTCACCATAATCTGGAGATTATTTTGACACACTGGCAGCAAACAGAAAAACATGAGTGGATTAAAAGCAGAAACACAAGTATTCTTTATGGCAAAAAGTGATGAATAATTCCATGGCACAGAGCGCCATCCTGACCTTTTCTGATGAAGTGCAAGCACCATCACCGTGAACTTTGTCACAGTCCTGGCTTCTCCACATTAATGACACCGTGCCTTTTTCTCTGTCCTCAAATAGGCTTTGATTTGCCTGGGTGGGATGTTGTTGATTTTTGATACTGTTCAGCTCCAGATGTGTATGTTCAAAGGAATATATCCAAGTTAGGCCTCTCTAGCTTTCTTATTTTGGCAAACGTCTATCACTTATGCCACTTTGACTACTGAAGGCTGGCTTAGAATTGTTACAGGGAGGGAATAGTAACTTGCATGGTGGAAGGATCTACCTCTTCTACATCACCTTTCCAAAATAACATCTTTTGGATTATTAGCATGTCTTACTGACTCAAGTTTTGGAAACTAAAGAGTATTGCCTTGAAAATCTGCAGGGCTGATTCATGTGCAAAGATTAAATCTCAATGTGGGATATGGCATTGTGCCCAAATGTGTGGCAAAACATTCCTGACTGCTTACTCAGAATGGAATAATTGCTGATACTTGTTAATCTTCTTAATACATTTACAGTATTGCCCTATGCATTGTATTTTATTGTAGCTGTTGTGAAGAACCACCATAGGCATGAGTATTGCTCATTGAGTGTATTGCTCAGGCCCAGGTAACCCCAAAAAGAAGTGACAAGAAAGTGAAGGCTTCTGCACTCACTCCATGGGGCCCCACACAGATTCACAGTGCCCAGCTTGTCTGAACATGTCATATTTATTAAACTGCCTTGAAAGTTTGCTGCTTACTGAATGTCCCTACCACATCTGTAAATAGGATTTTCTCCTCTCAACAATCTTTTTCCTTTCCTTACCTCATTTTTTCACGCTGTCAGACCAAAACTGCCTGTTATTTCATGTGTATCAAGCAGCCAAACATTAAAACTTCAATGTGATGTTTAGGAAATACTGTAATTTATGTTAGAAGTTTCAAAACCTGACAACAGCTGAGTCTAATCCAAGCACCTCCGTGGAAACAAGTCATTTAGTTTTAGGGCATCAGTTGCCTTTTCTATAAATGTGACATAATAACTATCTGCTTTCCACAAAGTATTACTGATCACTAACAGCCATAGGAAACAAAACTTCTTGGAAAGTGATAGGCAGCAGACTTGGAGCCATCTCACAATGCAAACAGAAAAAGAGATTAAGGGAAGAGATTTATCACTGGGTTGATCTTCATGAACAGGCATTGAAGAAAACTTGCAGAGGCCACAGCGCACCAGCAGTTTTCCCAGGTAAATGATGAGCAGCAACGTCTGCAGACACCAACCCAGGCCACTTTCACAGCTGCTTCATGATGACCCTGGCTGGGAGAATGTACCTAGACTTGCAGTCCTTGCTGAGTTGCCCTCACATCGTCATCTGAGTCAACCCAAGCTGTTTCCACAGGAGGGCAGCAGCCCCAGCGCTGAGCTAGGCAACCAGACCTGAACCCCAGCCTAGTCCTACAACCCTGCCAACCTTGCCCTTATCCTTCAGAAGAGAGCAGTCTGCCCCAGAGCGTAACCTCCCAGGCTGGAAGGGGAGCTGGGAATAAAGAGGAATCTCCAAATTCTCTGGTGGAGACATTTATTAGTTTCTCCGTCAGACCTTCCCAGCCATGGTAAGATGGGTTCCTGGCTGTTCCCGAGCATCTTTGCAATGGTAGCTTTGGTCATTTACCTAGAGCTGGTTTATTGCCCAGGTTTTCCTGTTTACCAGTGTTTACCTCTCTCCTCAAATACCTGATTTGTTTAGCCTCTATGATTAGCTGAATGTGTGGTGAGGACCTACGGGGACAATGTTGCTACTTGTGACTGCACAGCATGAAATTTTTCCAGCCTGATAGCTTTGTGATTTACAAGGTTCCTATCTGTGTTTTCCCTAATAAAAACACTCGGGCTGCTGGACTTTTACCCCTCTGAACTATCAAAAGCTATTCAATTGAGGGATAAAAATTGCTTTTGGTGTTTTTGTGGTTTTGTTGTTTTGTTTGGTTTTTTTTTTTCCTAATATTAAAAAACCCCAGCTTGTTTCAAAATGTGGTCACCAGGAGAGTGAACTTGCACTTCTGGAACTATCGCACTGAGGGGTTCAAATGTATTTTGTGAGCCCCTGTCTTAAACTTGGGCTGATTGGAAACAGCCCTATGCCTTGATCATTGACATAAAATGTATCCTCATAAAGCAAAAGAAGAGCAATTTTTTAGTGAAAATCAGCAGTTTACTATAAAAAAATATATGTTGAGAAGATATGGAGATAAACATGTGTGAAATCGTGACCTTTTTTACCTAAATCAATTATTACAGTCTTTGGGAACATAACCCAAGTAATATACGGTTAACATTATATTAACATACCACTTTACATGTGTAATACATCAAGGCATGTTTGTGAAACATCCTGACTCCCTTTGTTCTGAGGAAGTCTTGGGATATAATAAGGTGGGTATAATTGCAAGAATGACATGGTATTCCTAGGCACCAAAAGACCATGACTTAAATACACAAATACAAGCATGTAGCCATTACAGAAGAATGAAATGAACATAATCTTTAGTATAAAAACAGCACCTGAAATTGCTTAGTATGAACAGGACACACCTTGATGTCCTAAATGGTGTTTGCCTAGAGGGATCCACTCCCCGCACCAGCTGGGCAGATGTAGGCACCTGAAGCTTTGATATCCAGGAGCAAATAAGAAACTAGTGCTCCAGGTCCACATGTGATTGTTAACACTTAGATGTGAAGAGGAGTTCTTTGCAAAAGCAAGCCAGAAAAGTTTTGATGCAGAAATATGAAGAATACCTTGAATTTGGCTTGCTTTGTTTCTAGAAAAGAAGGCCTCCAAATAGGACTGATTATGAGTTAGAACATGACACTCTAAAAATACACATTTGCTATAATCTAGAAATTTATGCCTAGAAAATGTGGAACCTTGTTGCTCTATGAATACAGCTTATGTTCACTGGTTTCCAGACTACAGCCAGGATTATATGACTGACATCCCATTTTCACACAGGGTCCTGCAGAGCAGAGCTAAATCCTAGATTTTACCTGGACATCAAGTTTTGGGTAGTCTAGGAAGAGTTTTCAGGCCATCTTCTGTTCCTCTACACAAAGCTGAGTGTCAGCAGGAGAGTATTGCAAATGAGTAGCAGAAGAAAAAGGAGATTCAGAAGGCAAACGGTTTGATGCAGCAGCATTTTAATGTAAATGCAAAGTGGAGTAAACATTTGCAGAAAGGATAATGCAGACTAGAAAGAGCATATTTCTAGAGACAAGAAAAGCTAAACCCAATCACCCATTCCAGTGTGACACATTTCATCAAAATATCCACTTTCCTTAATCTCTCTGAGCCTGACATTCAAATCCCTATGTGTGCTTTGTTTTAAAATCACAATCATTGTCAAACTGGGTAGAGAAAGTTAAAAGCACAGACATAAGATGCAAAGCCACAAGAATAAAGAAAGCAGTAATCTAAGCTAAAGCACTATATAGGAATTAAATGTAGGGTTCTGGTTTTCAGGGGGGCTTCCCTCTTCGGTAACCATGCCTTTAAATCACATGCCATACTCCTTCGTTTCTTTGCTTGTTCTTTTCCCGTCACTATTCTTTGTTTTAACCTGATTAGATCTTCTTACAGAAGCCTCTCTGGCAAGGATGCTTCCAGCGGGTGGAATAGGTGTAGGAGCACTCCGGCACGCATTTGGTGGCACACTGAGGAGCACATTGAGGAGCACACTTGGAAGCACACTGGGGAGCGCACTGGGGAGCGCACTGAGGAGTGCACTGGGGAGTGCACTGAGGAGTGCACGGGGGAGCGCACTGGGGTGTGCATGGGGCAGCGCACTGGGGTGTGCACGGGGCAGCGCACTGGGGAGTGCACTGGGGAGCACACTGAGAAACGCACTGGGGAGCACACTGAGGAAGACACTGGGGCTCACACTTGGTCACAAACTGGGTGGCACACCGGTCAATGCAGGGCTCCAAGCACTCAACACCCTTCTGCGATGAACCAATTGCCACTCCCGACTCTAACACTCCAGCCAGCTCAGCTGACTCCGTGGAACCCACAATAGTTTCCTGTGGGTAAGTGGTGAGGATGGGTCCTGGGATGGTCACGACCACAGGAGGTGGGAATATAATCACGCGGGAGTCTGGGCAGGCGATGACACAGGGCTCACTGCAGGCGGCGGCCCGGGGCTCTGGGCATTTCCCATCACACGGGACAGAGCATGGCTCAGTGCAGAGAGTTTTCTCACAGGACATCTTGTTGTCTTGTAGACCTGCGAGGTATGGCAAGGAACAAATGTGACACTGAAGGAGCTGGTAGGACAGGGTCAACACTTGAGCTAAGCTAAGCTAAGCCCTGAATACAAGTTGGTAGTTAGGTTGATACCCATTCTGCTGCTCTGCTTTACTCTTCTCTGTGACCTTTCAGAGCTCAGTTCCTTCTTACAGACACAAACAGCCTCTCTGGGGCTGCTGCTTAAATAACATCTGCTTTGTTCTATGTAATTTAGACTCCAGAGGTGGAATTCAGTAAAATTAGGTTAATACAACACTAAAGCATTGCAGGAATGGAAAATACAGGAGAGGTTTTACTGTAATGAATTTACATATTCTCTGGGTAAAGCAGATAAAAGACAGAAAGAGGTATATAATCCCTACATTGTGCATGAGGGAATCGATCCCATTAGGATACCAAGTGCTACATTTTTAGTGCAGTTAGTTTATAACAGGTGGCTTTAATACAGCATGTTTGGTATCAAACTCATTTGGAAAAATAAACAAATAAAAGCCATTTACAAGATCACAAGAAAAAAACTGAAGCACAGCAAAAACCTGAATGCAGGGCTCTTGAATTGAAATTTCAGAGGGATTAAAACTGCTCACAAACTTAGACAGAATTCTACACCTTCATTTTTTCTAAATAAATTGAAGGTGGGCAGGTAATTTGGACAATGTCATAAACCTACATTTCATGATGTCATTTCAAACTTATCCAAATTCCAAATCAAAGCACCAAAGGAAGGAACTAGTTCATCTGTTGTTTCAGGCTGAATGGAATATTTTGGTTTCAGCCAAGGTGGATACTTAGTTCTTGTCTGAGCTGCATATTAGAAAAGCCTGGGTGAGGCTGTTTGACTCAAGTGATTTTTCTCAGATGTTTTTCTTCTTTTGTTGTTTTAGACACAGTGCCAGAATATTCATTATTCACTTAAACTTCTCCTGACCTTAAATGCTAATCCAGACACTAACTCAGGTTCACACCCTTTCATTCTACAGCATTTATTAATTCTATGCTCTTGACTTGACCTATAAATCCCTCTAGCAGAAAGCAACCCAGAAAAAAAAACCACACCTGAACACATAACATAGAGTACAAACAAAAATATAGTGGATAATTTATTCTTACACAGCCTGTTGAAGAGAAACGTAGAATCACAGAATCCTTTAGGATGTAAAAGACCTTTAAGATCATCGTCCAAATAAGATCACTGCTTTGCTTACACAGAACAGTACAACCCAAAGCTACTTCCCGAGTAATATGTGCCTTAAGTAGACATTTTCTGGGTTCCTATTTCTTCTGTGTAGCTGTACTGACAGATGATTTAACAAAGGTCTGGCCATTCAGACTGACAGTGAGCACCCGAGAGGACCCCAGGTGGGACATTTCCAAAGTCAGACCAAGACAGATGTAGAGCCACATCCACAGAGATGTTATATTCTAATAGCTGGCTCCACTCAGAAAGGTGACTGCAGCTATCTCACCATCTCAGTCTTTATATAGCCTATCTCAATATTTACACATGATAGCTCTGTCCAAAATCAGATAAAAACTGGAAGCCACAAGGTCAGAATAACAATGCCAGTTGTATGCTGCTGGATAAGATATTTTAAGGCTACTAAAAGCCTATATGCAGTAAGTTTCCATAAAGTAATGGAAGTACATTTCTTTAATATTATCTAGATTTCAAATGTATTTTTAAATCTCAATCCATCAGTACCTCTGAATGAATAACTACCAAATGACCTTTTCATTAAAATAAATCCCAGAATATTGTACAGAATGGCAGAATATTAATCCAAAGTCCATCCCCGAAGGAAATGCAAAGATTTCAAAAATGATATTTCTTTGGGTTTTTTTGGTCTTTTTTTTTTTTTAGGAAGAAGAAGTTATATCAGAATCCAACTTACTCAGTCCACCGAGGAGAAGTCAAGAGAACCTGCTGAAAGGTTTCTGAATCATGAATGGTTTTATATACCTTCCTAGACCACCAGGCTGATGCAAGAAAATAACGTCATATTTGTGCATTAGGTTCCATTACTCCCCAGACAAAATTTGACATGTAATTACAGTAATAGTTTTGCTTACTGTTTGTGTTGATTATCCTATTCTCACCAGCACATGACTTGCACAGTTCCATCCCTGGATTCCTTTCATTTTGTGGTTTTAAGCATCAAACCCATTCTTGCAGCTGAGACGGTGTGAAAGCAGCCATAGGACTGAACTTGGTCTTGCATGAGAGCCCTGACGGAGCTGCAGCTGGGCAGAGGCTCTGCAGGACTCATCCTTGAAGTTCTTTAGAAAACAGGAGTTTGTTTTCCTTGCATAACATCATGATGTCCAAGAATGCATAAGAGCCTAACCTAGTATTAGTAGTAAGTGTGCTTGCTAGTTTAAAGCTTGTTAGGACATGTTTACACCAACTGTAGTCACTGCATGACTGTAGTGTCAAGATTACCTTGGAGAGACACTCCTAGTAGAGCACAGAATTGCCCGTGGTCGCCTGGCTCCTCGTTTCGTGTTCAAGTCTCTTCCAAGGCAAAAATATAAAACAGCATCAAGGCTTGATGTGACAGCTGTAGCCCAAATTGAGCACGAAGTCTCCTCCTCCGCAATAGGATTCATGGGAAGAAACATAAGGGGAGAAAGCTCATTTTGGTTAAAGTGGGATGGTGAGAGGGATCTCAGAATTGCTCAGTCTGGTTTGGAGTAAACCACTCTGTCCCCAGTCCCTTTCACAGTGGTTATGGTCACAGCTGCATCAGAAAAATGTTTATGAGTGTGAGGAAGAGTGTTGTGGGAAACTCAAGGTAAGTAAGCAATGATCTGCAAAGCAAAGCAAAGCTGGACATTCCCCATTTAACATCCAGGGGGGCTAGGAAAAGGAGAAGCAACTGATTTATTTAGGATTGCTTAGGAGGGCTTTGGCAATGCAGAGAACTAAGAGTTATAATACCAGCTTTTGCCAAATTTGACCTGTTGTGAAGAAGCAGCAGTTCATGCCATGTTTGAAGCACAGCCCCTGCAGATGACACAATACTATTTAAATCATCAAATATGCCTTGATTTGGAAAGGTGCATATTTGGCTAACTTGTTCTAAATATGATTATGATAGCAGATGGCTGGCTTTTAATCAAAAAATACCCCAAAGGGATCCAAATTCCCAAGGTGTTAGTCACTGCCTGATTAAGAGAATCACGTGGGTGTCCCTGACACATATATTCTAAAGGGACGCTATGATTCAATACTGTGGAGTTTAATACTGCCAGCCTGTTATTAACATCATAGCATGATACTTTGCATATATAAAACATTGCTGGGTGTTTGCAAAACTATCTGAAAGCATTTCCTCAGAACATTTCCAATCAGTGTTCTTGCCTAGAGGATCCTCCAAAATCATTCTGCTTCCAAGAGATAATTGGTAGCATAGAAGTTGCAGCAATAATAAGCAAAAATGTTGTATATGTATGGGAATGAGGAAGGGGAAATGAACCCAGGAACTATTTAATGTCCACATATGCCCCTTCTTAGGCTGGCAGGTCCCAAGGTCATAGTGACAACCAGAACTGCTATCCAGGCAGATACACACACTTTTTGCTCACATTTCTGGAGCTAATCAGAAGAGATGGGACATGTCGCTGAGAGAGTGTTTGAATGATATGTCAGGTGCTGTTATTACAGGCACAATCCAAAACATCAACCTCTGCCAGCTTTGGAAAAGTGTAGAATGACTGGCATTCACCTCCAGCTCCATTCAGCAGCACCAACCCTGCCAGGCAAATTTTGCCATCAAATGACTCCTCCTACACGCCTGCATGATCATCCTGTAGCTTTTGTCCTGTATTTGCCTGTCTAAGAGGCATTTCCAGCTTCAGTTGTTCATCCTCTGCTATGATGTTTCTGACTCAGGCATTTCCCATGAAGCCCCATGGCAGAATCAGGGCTGCAGGAAAAGCCACTTGGTATGAGCTCATTTAACCCAGAGCAGCTTCAAAGGGAGGTTTGAGAGAGCCCAGCTTTCATACGCATATGTACATTTATTTGCTCACATATATTTATTTATTTACATGCATAAAATCAGTGATAAGGAAGTAGTTGTACAGTCCTGTAAAGGTTTTCAGTCTTCAAACAGGTGAAGTTACAAATGCTGCTGTGAACAGGTACGTTAAAAAAATATGAACTGCTTGAGAAGGTGAATATTCTTCAAAAATGGTACTGAGCAATGCCAAAGGCTTATTGAAAAAAAAAAACAATAGAATTATAAGAGATTATTATGGATGAGAATTGGTAAGGTTTCCCTCAATTATGCATGGAAAATATTTCCCTAAGCTGTTCTTTAAAGTGTTCCAGTACAGGGATTCCATTGTCTCACTTGCAAATCTGCCAGCAGCTGGCTTCTCCTGCAATTGGAAAGTGAGTTGGGTTTTTTTTTTTCTGTAAATCTAATCTCAGTCTTCTTTTTTTCAATATAAGATGATGACTTCACGCCCTGTTTTTCCACTGAATAAAGTGGATTTTATTGCTTTTCTTGCTTTATGATTTTGTATTCCTTCTTATAAACCTCTCTAAAATAAACAAATTAAATGTGATCGAGATTTTCTCAATGTAAGTTAAGACCAAGAAGTAAGACCAAGAAGAGACTTACTTAAACAAATGTAAGAAACTGAAAGGGAGGAGGGGAAGATTTGTCCAATTAGGAAATACTGTTAATAGAGAAGGAAGAATGTGCAAGCATTTAATTATGATTATAAGTAACCATTCAAATAATTTGGCAAAGATGAATTATTACTCACTGACTTTAAATCAAAAGTGGGTATTTAGTCAAAAGGTATATGATAGCTTAAAGAGAAATTAGGGAATAGAAAGTGCTGGTTCATATTGTCCAGAAGATCCCTCCTGGCCAAACAATCTATAGGGACAAGAATTCAAAATATCTCTTGTGACTATAGGTATGGTGTGGCACCAGCACCCAGTCTCAAAACCTGTTACTTCCATGTTTTCATTCCAATTGATAGAATAGCAAAAAAAAAAAAGCAGAGAAAGAAAACCTATATACACACATGCCAGAAGAAAAGAAGGTATTGCAACATTTCTGATTAAATTAAGGGGGGACGGGGAGGAAGAGTGAGTGCTGTACAATTATACAATAAACTCTACAGTTACATCCACATTGATGTTAAAATTGTGTCGGCAGTTTATATAAACACAGTAGACCTACCTTCAAGTTAGCTTATGTAGCTACCTTTAGCATTGAAAGAGTTTCTTCCCATGATCTTAAAATCTGGGTAGAGAACTGTGATTCACTTTCCTGCCCCTGTTGCTTTCACCAGGCAGGTAAAGTCTGTGAGGACTCTTTGATTTCGCCTTGCTTTTCCGTCCATTGCCTTTCCAGACGAACAGACACATGGAAGAGACAGCAGAAAATAATAATTATTATTTTCATATCACTCATTTTGTCTTTTCTCTTACTCACATTTATGCCTTACACTGACACATCTATGTGACTCCTGTTAGTCAGCAGAGTAGTCCAATCAGATTCATAAGGATTAGTCATGTTGTTTCGGGAAAGTATCTTCATAACACTTAAGAGGAGCAGAAGTCAGCCAAGGCAGAGCTGAAGAGCCTGTGCGCACAAACCTAAATACTCACTGTTTCTTTAAGAAAATTCTGAACCCCAGAGCCCTTTGAGTGAAAGAATTATCATGTCACAATTAATAAAAGCTTATATTGGACATTCCTGTTTTCAGGCAGAGCAGGTCTGCCACGAGGTCCAATTTCTAGGAAGGCATCAGATGATTTACCCTTTTGATTCTATGCCAGGTGACACTACCAGCACACACTATGGGATGTGGTGCAAAATTTATATCCCCCGCATCAAAAACTATGCTATAGTGCAATAGGAAGGCTGGATTCTCATCCAGGACACACACAGACTTCTCAGGGCCATTGCTGAATTACCCAAAAGATTGAAATTCTTGAAAACATGAATTACAGTACACCACACCCCCCACCTCCCCCAAAAAAAACCAAAACAAAACTAAAAAGAGGGTTGAGTTTGAATGCTACAAAGTTTTAATGACAGGGAAGGAGAGGGTACATTTGGTGAAGACAGTCACGCAGGGCTCTTGGAAGCAGCTCCACACGTGCCAGCACAGTCGATCGCTTGGACATCACCGGGTTGCAGGGTCTCTTGTGAGGTTTGCACAGCCTGTGGCTGCTGCAATGGGACACGCTGACCCTTCAGAAGTAACCAGAGCCACAGCTTCCCCCACCAAACCTCCTGTAGCTCCCACCGCTCTGACAGCTGCCCCCACCAAAGGAACGGCCACCTCCAAAGGAGCCCCCACCATAGGAGCTGCCTCCTCCGCAGGAGCCCCCGAAACCTCCGCCGTAGGAGCTGGAGCCAAAGGATCTTCCACCTCTGCCAAATGACCTGCTTCCTCCATAGGAGCCCCCAGAACCAAATGAACTACCCCCTCCATATGAGCCCCCCATTCCAAAGGAACTGCCACCACCATATGAGCCACCTAATGAGCTGCTTCCTCCGTATGAACCCCCAGCACCATATGAGCCCCCTGATTCAATAGGGCCCATTCCCCCTGAAAAGCCCCCAATGGAAGATGGGAAGGAGCTGCCCACGATGCTCTCCTGAGGGCAGGAGCTGAGGATGGGGCCTGGGAAGGTGATGACCACGGGTGGTGCGTAGACCACGGCACGGGAGTCCCCACAGGAGGCGACGCAGGGCTGGCTGCTCCAGGCGTTGGCACATGGCTCTGGGCAGGTCACATCACAGGGTGAGGAGCAACCACTGCTCACAAGCTGTCCTGAAGACATCTTTTGTGATCTAGATAAACCTGCAGCACAGGTTAAGGAGGAAAAGTAAAATGTATATGGAGGTCTGTGCCTTTAAAAGGCTACCATGATAATAGAAGCTGTATTTTTCCTGATAGAAGGAATTACTTTATTATAACTATGACAACTACTCCTGTGGACATATCTGTCTTTACTCCAGTTTGAAATACTGAACTTCACTATTTTTAAAGCTAAATAATACAAGCACAAATACTACTTCTCTTGCTGTCCAGTGTAGCTGTCAATAAGGAATATTCCTTTCTAAAGCACCTTTACCCTGTCTTTATTCTGAGAGTGTATCTTGCCCTCCACCACTAACCCCTAGTTCTGTTAAGGATAAATCACTAATTTCTTCATCCCAGCTACTGGGTTCTTTTGGAAACAGGTTTGACAGACCCTGTAGTTATAAATAGAATTCAGCAGTGGGGCTTTTGCCGTATATATATATATGTATGTGTATACATACGTATTTTAATAAATGCCAAGCTATAAATTGTTAAGTCATAACTTCCTCATCAAATTAACAGAATTTAATTGACACTTTCCTCTTGTGGTTAGGAAGAACACAGCCTCACATTTTAACACCTGAATCTACCAGCAGTTACTGCTGAATGATTGAAAAAAAAACCTATCTGCTTAAAGAATAAAACTAAACTGATATTTTTGATCATAGCAGATATTGACATAGAATTCATCCCCAAGTTAAACACTGATAGCAACATCCCAGTTAGTATAAAGGAATTAAAAGGAAAAGTACCTACCAGGTTCACAGGGAAAACCAGACTGAGAAGTTGCTGCTGAACGTGGAGGGAATGCAGTGCTTTTATATACCACTCCAGACTGCTACCAGGATATGAAACACAGTTTTGTACATGGAACATAATAGTTAGCCAGCAAAAGATTTTGCTGTATAAGCTGCTTCTAATTGTAATAATTGTTTTGATAACTGATAATGATTAATAAATCAGCTGCACATCATCCAATAGAGCAACACACCCTTTGTCTTACTGTAATCCTTAAATAGTTTTAACATCCATTTTATGACTACTGTCATGTCCTGACCTCATTTGAATTGCAATTGTAGCGAACTGAGCTCCATTTGCTTAGCAAGGCAAAAGCATCAGTCTTTCCCTTAAAAAAAGTAAAAACATCAGTTTGGCTTTTCAGGAGAAATATTTTTTTTTTCTGCAGAAGATTCCATTTAAAATTAGAATTGCACAAAGCTAGAAAAACTACAAATTGAGCCTTTTTAATTCCTCAGGTGGGAGGGGTCATTTTTTCTGTCTGTTTAACATCCACCCAAGCACCTGCTTACAAAAGTGCTTAAGCAAATGCCCACTGTCATCTGAGTAAGTACAAGGAAGCACCATGTGAGAACATGGAGTAATTTTGTTATCATCCTTCTCCTTTTGTCATCTTTCAGGACAACTGTGGTATTCTATCCAGACACACTCCTGTTGTCCAGGGGCCATCATTTGAGAAAAAGTAGTCTTTTTAGATACAGAATGGATGCATATGGAGTGTATAAAGATGATTTAATCTTAAACAAAATTAAAGCATGTTGAGAATGGCAAAGGCTATTTTTTTTTTCAAGAAAGCCATAGCAGTATTGCTAAAGTAGTATTTAAAAGCCTCATATATTAGAAGACAGAGGAACAAATGCATAACAGTAAAAGATATCTCTAAGCAAAATTTCTTTCATCAGTAACCAGAAACAGTGAGAATATTAGACACGATCCACATTTTTGTGTGGTTACAATACAATGAAACAAAAACCCAACAAAACCCCACCATGTAGATAGATCACTGGTATAAACTACCCAACTTACAGGTTTTGTAAGTGAACTAAAATCTAGATTTTAACTCTCAGCTGCAGCTGCGGGAGGAAAGCAGCTGCTGCCTATCTGAATCAAAATGGCTGGGTTTTCAGTCTGTTTCACTCATCATCCTGTGTTTAATGTTTGTATCATAATAATGTTTATATCATTTATATCACCAGATTTCTGGTGTTTTCAAGCCCAGTTAGAAAATAGAGCACAGGGAACGTATATGGTTAAGGTCTTGCGTCAGAATGCGAACGAGTCCTGTCAGGCATTAGTGGGCAGCCTTTGATATGACAATTTTGCTAGTCAGCAATTCTTTGTTAACTCCTCAGTTAATGTATCTTCCCAGTTTCCTACTGTTGCATTGAGAAATTTCAGTTCACATGAAGAGCCCTGGGCACTGCTGCTGATTCTCACATTTCAGCAAGCGGTAGCACTTCTTTTAACCACCCAACTATTTGCAATTCAGATTCTGAAGAAGGAAAGTAGAATATCATGTACAAAACCTATTTACCAGCTCTAAATAACCCTCACATGCATCTATACTCATTCCAGCTTCAACTCCAGTGAGGGCCAGGACCAATATTAGCTGCTAGATGACTTCGTTAGGACTGGAGTATAAAATTCAACATGAGGTGTGAAATGATTGTAACATGACTTGGAATTAAGAATAAAGTTGTGACCACATCACTTAGAGGAACAATTAGAACAATTAAAGAAATAATCCATACAGCAAAACATAGTTTGGTAATGCGTAGGAAGGTCTTGCACAAAGCGTGGCTCACATCCCACTGGTGGTCTGAAGAGGTATATAAGAGCACTCCGAATGCTTCAGTTTCATCAACAACAGCTCTTCATCTACACTTCTCCAGACCTGGTGAGTTGGATCTTGTTCGTTCTCTATATGAAACATTAGGGAAATCATTTCAGTATGTAACTGAGGTCTTAGTCTACTGCAGAAGTGCGATGTTAAGCAATGCTGTTTGACTTTGGAGATACATAATTTTTATGATAATTTAAATGCATGTCTTTGCAGAGACAGTTGATGAATTAAAAGATTGGATTTTCACAGGCACTTAAATCAATTTAATATTATCAGTTATCTCCAGAACTCTATATGATAATCCAACAGACTCTTAAAAAGGAGCTGTTTCCAGAGGGAAACGGAGTTCGGCTTTCCTATCCGTGATTACCAGGATTTCTAGAGCAGCAGAAAGTACTTTGGGAAGTAGCAGATGTTAATTCATCCATGTTCAGGGAAATGTGTAAAAGATAAACCAGAATCTTTCAAAATACTCTTCTTCCACCCATCTTTTTTCATGCTCATGAAAGACATCCGAACAAACTTTTTTCCCACTGGCATTTGGGCATTGCATGTGTGCTTTATCTCCTGCTGCAGGTGTATCTACATCACAAAAGATGTCTTCAGGAGGATATCTCATGAGCAGTGGTTGCTCCTCACCCTGTGATGTGACCTGCCCAGAGCCATGTGCCAACGCCTGGAGCAGCCAGCCCTGCGTCGCCTCCTGTGGGGACTCCCGTGCCGTGGTCTACGCACCACCCGTGGTCATCACCTTCCCAGGCCCCATCCTCAGCTCCTGCCCTCAGGAGAGCATCGTGGGCAGCTCCTTCCCATCTTCCATTGGGGGCTTTTCAGGGGGAATGGGCCCTATTGAATCAGGGGGCTCATATGGTGCTGGGGGTTCATACGGAGGAAGCAGCTCATTAGGTGGCTCATATGGTGGTGGCAGTTCCTTTGGAATGGGGGGCTCATATGGAGGGGGTAGTTCATTTGGTTCTGGGGGCTCCTATGGAGGAAGCAGGTCATTTGGCAGAGGTGGAAGATCCTTTGGCTCCAGCTCCTACGGCGGAGGCTTCGGGGGCTCCTGCGGAGGAGGCAGCTCCTATGGTGGGGGCTCCTTTGGAGGTGGCCGTTCCTTTGGTGGGGGCAGCTGTCAGAGCGGTGGGAGCTACAGGAGGTTTGGTGGGGGAAGCTGTGGCTCTGGTTACTTCTGAAGGGGCAGCGTGTCTCATTGCAGCAGCGACGGGCTGTGCAAACCTCACAAGAGACCCTGCAACCCGGTGATGTCCAAGCGATCGACTGTGCTGGCACGTGTGGAGCTGCTTCCAAGAGCCCTGCGTGACTGTCTTCACCAAATGTACCCTCTCCTTCCCTGTCATTAAAACTTTGTTGCATCACTACATTGTCCTAATGTTTTTTCCTCACCTTTTCACCTACATCCCACATAGATTATGAAACAACATTGCCATGAAGCCAGCTGACAGATGCAAACATTCTGTCTTAAGTCTTTAAGAGACTGTCAGGTACCTTTAGCTAACACGGACGTATTTGGAGCAGTAGAAAAAGTGGCATCCTGTGACACATTTCAGGGTTTGTGTTGCTGAAAGGGTATTGTGCTTCCTGGCTATGTGGGATTATCTTTCCTCCTAGCTGTGGAGCTACATAAGATTGCAATCAAATTATCTAATTGTTTTCAAATTAAGCCTGTTTCTTGAGTCATATTAATGTTTCGCTTGGAGCTGATGAGTTTCTTGACTGCTTATATAAATCACAGATTAAGATTCCTTAACTTCTTTAAACACTGGAAACTAAGCAATTGCTTAATTGCATCTGAATCCTCTAAAGTCTTCTTATTTTCCACTTTATTGTCATTTTCACCTTAGTTTTAACAAAGAGAAAAGGTTTTCAAAGTGGCACAAGGAAACTATGACAAGGACATTCTGTGTTCTGTCTTCTGGCTCTGCTAATAGTCCTCGTGTTTCAGATCATCCTTCTTGACTCTCCAAACATAAATGATCACGGAGATCAAACCAAAGTAAACCCAACGTCTTTGGTTCCTGATCTCCTTACTGTGCTTTTCAAGTAATATCAAATGGAACAGAGCCAGATTTTAACACATCTTTAGCATTCAGTAGACTTCTCTTGAAGTCTCACCCATTTCACTCTTTGCATTTCTGCTCCCACTGATATCTGTGGAAAACAACACCAGAAGGTATTATTTCTGGTTTCATGTCACTCATCACTCATGAACACTCTTGCCAACTCCAGTGATATGAAAACACATTATACTGCCATATAAATGCAGCCTTTTGATGGGACCACAGTCAAAAGAAATTCCTAAATGTTACCAGGTGTTTAACACTGCCAGTTTAAGATGAAAAATCTCTGAAATCAAGTAGTTATTTGGTTGATTTTCAGTGCCTAAAGAAATGCATTTTTATATTGGATTGCATTCTTTAGGCAGTCTTGATAATGTATTTAAGTTGCCTAAACCTCAGACATCTCCAGGGACCCATGGTAATTCCTAAAAATTGATTCTAAATGGAACATGTTGACAGAATGGATGAATAGACTCCTTCAGAAAAGAAGAGCTGGGCTACACCATGGAGTGTAAAATAAGCCTGAATTTCCATTCTTCAGATGACCATGTCTCATCCCTTACACTTTTTCCCATCCACCTGAGAGAGATAATATTAAGCAGCCTGACCTCTTTTGAAAAGGTCTTGTACATGTGATACTTAAAATCTCATCTCCTTTGTTTGACGTGAAATAGAACAACTGCACTGATGAAAAACGATCTATCTGAGGGTTGCCTGGCAAGTTTTGTTTGCTATCTGTTCATACACCAGCACAAAGAATTGAGTCATCAGCTCCAGAAACCTCTGTGCCCCACGAAGAAGCAAGGCTGGACTGTTTCTTGTGCTTACATTTTAAATGCTTCATTCAACCATCCTTTTCACAACACCTTTATTACTTAAGCAATTACTATTATATTACCATAAAAGCATATAATTGTTGCTCACAGGCTATGCAAGCAGCTCTAGGAAGCTTAATGACCTAGTGGAAAGGATAGGACCAAAATGGTCTTGTGGACAAAGAAAAGCTGAACAAAATTTGATGATGCAGGAGTATTTTAATGCAAACAGGAAATGGGATACATTGCAGAATGACATGACACACAGCACAAAGCAGACACTTCCTATGTTCCAGGGAAGGGCACAGCATTCACTGCCTACTAAGAGTCCATTTTCCACCAGTTGTTCTTCTCCTGTCAGAGTTTTATTGATAATCTCTGCGTCAGGCCTTTCAAATGATTTTCTTCTCTTACACTGACGCATGAAAATGGGGATCTAGCATTGTGAGGTGATTGACAGAAGCTGACATTAATAATAGACAAAGTAAAAAGTACAAGAAAAAGGTGTGGGCCAAGTATTCAGTGGTACTGAGCAAGGGTGGCTCCCGTTGATGCAATGGGCTTTCGCCATCTCTGAAAGCCAGCCCCAGATGCAGATCTGGATCTTGTGTTTTCTCCTCCTAAGCTGTCTCATGGTCTGCAGCTGTTCAGGCTGTCTTAGAATGAGCCACAGTTTCCAAGGCGGGATCCACGGCTGCTGATGTAGGACCTCCTGCTGTAGCAACCCCCCATCCCCGAGGAACCTCCAGATCCACAGGAACCCCCTATTCCTGACATGCCCCCAGAACCAAAGGAGCCCCCGGAACCAAAGGAGCCCCCAGATCCATAGGAACCCCAGTTCCCTGATGTGCTCCCAGAACCAATGGAACTCCCCACCCCATAGGAGCCCCCAGAGGTCAAAGCACCATAGGTCTGGGGAAACGATGCTCCCACAATGCTTTCCTGGGGACAGCTATTGAGAACTGGGCCAGGGAACGTGAGGACAACCGGTGGGGCATACACCACAGCCCTGGAGTCCCCACATGATAGCACACAGGGCCCAAGGCTGCTGCTGTAGGCACATGGCTGTGGCCATGTCACCTCACAGGCAGGCAAGCACCGGGAGCTGACGTTGCAGGACATTGTTCTCAGGGTTTGAGGTGAAGCTGGGAAAGACAACATGTAGTCAGAAAATCATCACAGTCAGGTGCCAAGCACTGCCCATCACACATGTGACAGCAATTGGGCTAGGTGGGCAGGTAGATCCTTTTTCATGCTTCCTATTTTTCCCTCCAGACCTCCTGTCCTATGATCTCATTTCTTCCCCCCTTCTTCCCCACTGTGGATGATGCCTACAGCTTTGTTTATTCATAGAATCTTAGAATGGTTAGGGTTGGAAAGGACCTTAAGATCATCTAGTTCCAACCCCCCTGCCATGGGCAGGGACAATTCAGTAGGGTTTAGTTTTATATTTGCCATGAAGTTTTAAAAGACATAAATAAAAATAAAGTAACTCTTAAAATTCTACCTCTCAATACATAGTCTACAAATCTCTACAACTACCACTGTCTATAAATGCTGCAGTGAGTCTCCTATGAAAAGTAAGATTTCACTGCAACATCTTACCTTTCTGTTAAAATCACAAATACAGACACAAGAAAGAGTCTTCATTTAAAACTATCACTACGAAGACATGGTGTCTTCAAAATTATCAGCTTAAATCATACTCACCTAAAGTGCCAAGATGGGTAAGTCAGGAGAAGGTTTTAGGAAACTCCTGAGATGTTTCTGCTTTTATACCTTTTTGCAGGCAACTCTAGGGATGTGAAGCATATCATAAAATCTCTAACCCTTACCAAACGATGGGGTTTCTTTCCTGGGTGACTCCTCTAATAACTGCAATTATTTTCATAGATTCTAATTAATAAATCATCCACAGACCTACACAATATGACTCTCATATAATAAACTTGGGCTTTCTATTGTGTTGAAATTATATAGCCAAATTTCTGTTCAATATTAATTTGCTGACTACCCTTTATTGAGTACTCCTTACAATATTTTGGCCCCCAAAAAGGGACACCCAAAAGATTCTACCCTACAAGTCTGCTTTCAAGAATGACCTGACCCTGATGCTGATGAACAAGAGGTAATTTTGAAGTTCAGCCTCACTTCTAGGTTTGAGATCCACCATGGACTAAAAAGACCTGGTGATGTTTGGGTATGCCCTTGCAGTGGCCTCACTGACATTTTCATCACAAGGTTCTATGCGTAGCATCCCAGAATGAATTTTGACACATGGATAAAATTACTCAGATGGCTCAGAGCTTCAAGGAGGTGCCATGTGTCACTTCAATCCCAGTTACCTGTGTTTTGAAACACTTCTGAAGGGCCTTGTCCTGCCCAGTGCTCAAGAATAATTCGTGAGGCCTCATTCTGTCATGGTGCTGTATCATCCATTTGGTCAATAGGTACAGGTGGGGCTGCAAAGAATGCTGACCCCCCAATCCAAGGTGGGGTTGGACAATTCCATTTGGGAGGTATTATACCTAAACCTAAGGCTTACAAATATACTGGGACTGACGCACCAGTAAGCCACCTTCCTTAAAGCAATTATGGAGAAGTAATCAGAGAGCTCAACTCCTGTTTTGGTTGAAACCAGAATGATGCCAAGAAGATTTTTCCACTAAGTTTGAGACAAAAGGAAACTGCTGGGTGTTGGATGTCTGTCACTCAAAAGTAGGGATCACTAATTACGAATTGAAATTAAAACAATTACAAGGCTTAGAAGAGTATCTTTTTCTTGGTAAGTGACAAGAATTTAGTGAGCAATGGGTGACCTCATAGCTTTCCTATTGCCTAAGAAAGTGTATAAAAGGGTAGAGAACCAAGAAATCTTCTATTCTTCCATCTCCACTGATTTACTCCTCCAAGGCAACAGGGTAAGTCCAACTTCATTGCATGTCTTTGTAGCAATACGATACTTAAAACTTCTTTTTTATCTTGCAAAAAACTATCAATCTTTTGACAAGTCAAGGTAAAAAGAAGAATAGATTTAGCAAGAACTCCATGAAAAGCTAAGGAAAGGGAAGAACAGAGCAAGGAAGATTCTGTTACTTTCCTCTGGAGATTTTCTGAAATTACAGGCAAATACTTCCTGTAGATCTGCTTTGAAAAGGGAATGAATGGGGCTTTCTTGAGCAAGTAACTGTATAAGGATCAGGTAATCTACTCCCAGAGAAAAAAAGCAATACTATGTGAGATTTGGAAGAGTAAGGGATATAGATGGTACCCAAAGAAAGAAGAACAGAGAAACCCTGAAAGGGGTTAATCAGGAAGGAAATAGCAGGGAAAATGGAGACTGTGATGGAGGGTTGAACTGAGTGTTGATTATCAGCTGGAGGAGAAGGACAAGGTGCTCATACTGAGAACCTGTTAGCACCTGGCTGTGATGGTTTCCTGACTGTGATGGTTTCCTGACTGCATGTTGTCTTTCCCAGCTTCACCTCCATTCTCCAAGAACAATGATGAACAACAGTACTTCTGAATGCTTGGCTGCCTGTGAGATGGCATGCCCACAGCCATGTGCCTACAGCAGAAACCTTGAGCCCTGTGTAGCATCATGTGGAGACTCCAGAGCCGTGGTGTATGCCCCACCGGTCGTCCTCACGTTCCCGGGCCCGACTCTCAACAGCTGCTCTCAGGACAGTGTTGTGGGAACACCATTTCCCCAGACCTATGGTGCTTTGGCCCAGAATGGCTCTGATGAGTCCTATGGGATGGGGGGCTCCATTGGTTCTGGGGGCATGTCAGGGATGGGGGGTTCCTTTGGAGGCTCCTTTGGGTATGGAGGCTCCTCAGGGATGGGGGGTTCCTTTGGATCTAGGGGTTCCTTTGGTTCTGGGTGCGTGTCAGGAATGGGAGGTTCCTTTGGGTATGGAGGTATGTCAGGGATGAGGGGTTCCTTTGGGTATGGAGGTTCCTCAGGGATGGGGGGTTGTTACAGCAGGAGGTCCTACATCAGCAGCCGTGGATCCCGTCTTGGAAACTGTGGTTCATTCTAAGGCAGCCTGAACACCTGCACAACAGCTTAAAAGGAGAAAACACAAGATCCAGATCTGCATCTGGGGCTGGCTTTCAGAGATGGCGAAAGCCCATTGCATCAACGGGAGCCACCCTTGCTCTGTGCCTCTGAAAACTGGGCCCACACCTATTTCTTCCATGCTATGCCTCATCTTCTATCAATAGCAATTTCAGATGACGGCTTCTCTCTTTAAATTCTTATCTGGTGGAATGGGAATGCTTCAGAATTTGCAAGCGGGACTTTGCTGCAATGATTTCAGCTTTTCCTTGTAATGTGCAGTGCCTTTTATCATCAATATGGATGGTTTGGCTGCCTTTGGACTATGGAACAGATCATTAGTGAAACTGTGCCATTCTATTCTGTATCACTTCATGTCATATTAAAAGTCTTGTTGAATCATATTACTAGCTTTCTGGGTTTCATTTTCTTCCATTTTGATTTACAAACCAGTTTACGAACTAGTTTTAGTTAAATTGAACTCAGTGGGAAACAAAATAGCAGGTAGATCTCTGTGTATGTAAAGGGAAGTAGAATTTAATACCCTGATGACTAGGTGCATGAAAGCATCTATCTCACTGTTCTTTCTGTACAGAAGTATTTATACTTATTTTAGTGGCTGAGCCTGGAAGGAGTCATTCCCAAGTACTCATTTTAATATGAGAACATTTGGGTAATGTGGTTTGCAGAGGATGAGTGGTAGTTGTGCCTGCATTCAGCTTCATGCCCAGTATTGCAGCTGCCCAGTACTAAAAGGATCAGAGTCAGCAATTCTGAGGCAGAGCCAGGAATGTCTATATGAACTGCCATACAGGTGGCTTCAGTGAAGGTGATGCCTCACAGTTTACAAAGGAGAGTTACACCCCCGCATAATTCTTACTCAATAGGCTGAGCAATGAAACATTGAGTAATGAGAGTGAAAATTGCTGGGGCATTGCTGCCACAATCTTTTCTGCAGCATGCTAGAGCAAAACCTGGTGTTCCTAAGCCTAGACTAGAAGTGGAGTTACAATAGCTAAGTAACTTTGGGGTACTTTGGGACCCCAGTGTGTACACACATATCTCTCCAAGTGTCTTCAAGCAGCTAAGAATACCAATTCTGCGCTAGAAGAAAGGACTTTATTTTGCCTTTTAATGTTAAAATATATAGTATTATTTAAATCTGTGGATTATAGTCCAACTAGCAGAACATCATTGCTTTGCCTGATAGGTGTCTTGTAAAGTAATGCCATTACCTCTGGGTGATACAATTCAAGCAATATTCAGTTAATGTTATGGTGCAGTCCATTGCTGCATAAACCCACAAATATGAGTAGAACTATTTGAATATTTCTGCAAAGATTTTCTGGTTGAAATTCCAGCTTCACCAAAAGACTTGCAGACATATTACCTAATGTGCACAAGATATCAGTGAAAACCCCAACAATTTAAAACCAGATGCAAAGTTCTGGTGGAAGAATCTGTTTCTTGGACAGTTCTGGCAATGATTGTACATGAGGCACTTTGTGATTCTTAATCTGAGAGAGCATGTAGCTGTTGCCTGAGGGAGCCCATGGTGATGCTTAACTACCTCAGATCATTTACTGCATAAATGCTTCAATTAAGTTAACAAACCACAAGGATTAATACAATCAAAGGAAGGAAATTAATGTTATGCTTGGCACAGCAGCACTTGCTCAGCCCACGCAGGAGCCCTCTCTTTTCATCAACACCAGAACAATGGAAATGGCTCCTAAAGAGAAACGTTGATACAGCTGCTGGGGTGAATTTCCCAGCTTCAAGGCACATCACAGAGTGCAAGACTTGTAGTCTGATTCTCAGTTGCATACAGATAACTTCTTTCCACTCCTTTTGGCTCTGCCTCCCCACAGTACTCAGATCTAGACTAACCCATTTGCCTTTGCAGTCTGTAATCAATTTTACCATCAAGGTTAGATAAATCAGAGCACATCTTTGCCTTCTGATAGAGTCAGAGGCCGAGTAGTCATTTCAACTGCTGCTGAGGGTTAAAATAATTTCCTTTGGGATATTCAAGGAAAGACTGCTGATGTCCCAGAGTAACTGACCTAGCTTCAAAGTTATCTTGGTTTTGAGAGGGAGCTGCATCAGATCAACTCCAGAGATGGAGATAGAATAGAACTATGATTTTGTTCTATTAGCATGGTATATATCAGAAGGGGAAAAAACACCTTGTTGAAAGATTTCTGACAAATTGTGTGGGTCATACAGAAGAATTAATTCCTTTCTGATGATAGTCCTCAATTAATGTATAAGAATTGATACACAAAGTTAACTTTGCTCAGACTAATTTGCAACTATGAGACTACAGTGAAATAAAAGACAGAAGATGGTGCTATGATGCAGCAGGGCTTTAATAGAAACAAAGACTGGAATACATTCTTGCAGAATGAGGCAAGGAAGAGACAAAGAATGTAATTTCCATTTCAAACAAGTGCTACAATCAATCAATCGTTCAGAGCAGCACAGGGCTCACAAGGTGTTCTTCTTTCAGCTGGATGCTTTTACAGTCAAATTCCATTACTTGGTTTACCCTTTTCAGGTTCAGAAAGAACAAAACATAACATGAGCAAATGACAAAGTGAGGCAACATTGGGATCATAAGCCTTAGATAAAGCGCAATGAGATCCCAAGCAACCCCAGCTCCTCTGACATAGGCTGGAGCAGAGGCTGCTTGGCATGTCTGATTTCCAGGTCTATATGTCAGCTACTAGCTTGTATTTTACTATTTCTCCAGTCATTAATCTTTCTTAAAGATTTAAAATGGCCCATAATTTCCATAGCGATACCTATAATACCCTCTGGAAAAAAAGGGGGAATAATATCTACCATATCCTGAAAAATATGAGTTTCGGTAAAAGTTTCCCAAACGGGAGAATCCACCACCACATGAGCTTTCCCCACCATATGAGCCCCCTCCTATGCCACCACAAGAACCGCCTGAACCATGAGAGCCCGTCCCGTAGGAGCTGCCTCCACCACAGGAACCACCAGAGCCTATTCCTCCACCTCCGGAGCCAATTCCACCTCCAGAACCTATTCCTCCACCTCCAGAACCTATTCCTCCACCTCCAGAGCCAATCTGACCCTCAATTTCAGGCATAGCAGTTCCCACAAAACTCTCCTGAGGGCAGGAACTTATAATGGGTCCTGGGAAAGTCACGACAACGGGCGGTGCATACACGATTGCTCTTGAGTCTCCACATGAGCTGACACAAGGTTCGTTCCAACAGTTGACATATGGTTGTGGGCATGTTACTTCACATGGCTCAGCACAGCGGGAGCTAATCATCTGTCCATAGGAAGACATCTTTGCAGAAAACAAGCCAACCTGAAAGGCAGAGAGTGCACTGGTCTGGTAAAGTTACAGTCAAAAGAGTGGAAGAACAAATTGTTATAGTAATGTGGAATGGTATTCATCTGAGCAAATGCAGATTCACAGGTCTGAGTCAACTACACTAAACTTCATAGAATCATGGAATGATTTGGGTTGGAAAGGAGCTTAAGATCGTCTAGTTCCAACTCTCTTGTCATGGCCATGGGAGATGAAACCTGACACTGGACCAGGTTGCTCCAAGCCCCATCCAACCTGGCCTTGAAAACTGCCACAGATGGAGCATTCACCACTTCTTTGGGCAACCTGTTCCAATGCCTCACCACCTTAAAATTTAAGAGTTGGCGATTAAAAAATAAAATAAATCATGATTTCTAAGGTACAATCCATTCCATTCTAAAGTGGACTTACGCATTACAGATATCACCAACCAAGTGAGATGAATTACTGGGTAGGGGGTTCTGAGTCTACTCCCATCACTCTCTAGTGCTCCATTGCCCCATAGTCTATTCCCAAAATGATTTCTGGGAAGAATGTCTCTCCTTCCTTTTCTAACATCATTCCCTTTGCAGTACTTTGGTCTGGGAGTCAGTCTCAGTCATATGTCCCAGTCCCTATGCTGATAGTTTCTGGGCTATCCTGTCTCCATAGATAGATACTCAATTCCTAGGAATTGCTGCTGTCTACATTTTTGGAACTCCCTTTCCTTTTTTCCCCCATACACGTGGCAATGTCTGTATTCACCCTATTTAAAAGTTACAGTTCCCAACTAAAATGATTTTAGATAATAAGGTCCTACCTTTAAATAGGGTATAGGATATATAACCTCATATTAATGCTACCTATAAATCCACATCTATAATTATGAACTGATTCAGTTAAATCAGACTTACCCAGTCACCAAGAAGAGCAAGTCAGCAGAGGCAGCTACAGAGATCTGAGTTACGAGCACTTTTATATGCTGTCATAGAGAATAGAAATTGGGAGATACCTTTACGCAACCGTTCTCCACATCTTGTGAAACAGAATATTTTCCCCTGGTGATGCCTGCCTTTGTTGCAACTGTTTTGATAACAGCTTATGATTATTAGATAAATTCTAATCCCACATGGCATGATGCACAAGCTTCAACAATCTTGTCTTTTTGCTGAAAATCTCACAATAAATTGAGGTTAGTTTTCTCTTCAATACTTGCTAGTACTTGTGAAGGCACCTCAGAGATGGATAAACTGCATGCTGCTAGTAAGTAGAGGATTCCAGATTATCGTTTGTCATTGCAGGTAACAATAACCAGTGGCCTTCTGGATTTTTCCTCTTTATAACTAGGAAATCTTTTTATGTTAAATAGCCATTAGTGTCCATGGCCATTCTGTACTCATTCCAGGGGCTTTGGGACTACAGTTTATGGCTTGGGACTGTCCTTTGGACAGATGTTCCTACATGACTATACCATGTCCAGAGTGAGTAGAAAGTAAGAGACACAAAAGCAACTCACAGACAAAATAACCCAATAAGAATTAGCAACATCAGAGGTTTTTCAATTTATCATCATTTCCTCATCCCAAGGAATCACTCGTTTCCAAAGGGCCTTCAGAATAAACAACAAAACCCCATTAATAACTACGAATTTTCCTTTCTGAGAATGCTTGTTGGAAGCCAGTATGACAGGAAAAATATATATCACCTGTGGGACTAGAGGATCCACAGGAAATATCACCTGAAGTACCTGTCCATAACCTCAGTTAGAATAAATTCACAAGGCCTCAAAAACGCTGACACTGTGATTCACATAATCACATTTACATGAAAAAAAAAAAAACAGCCCTCTTATCTGTGCTCTTGTGACGAATTATCAAAACCAAAACTAAAAAAAAACAAACAAACCCCAAAACCCAGATAATTTGGTTTAAATTTCATGATCATGAAATCAATAAAATGACCAGAGGAATGTATACGGCCAATAGAGATGTGAAAGCAAGCTGGACAGAATAACATGACTCACATAATTTGTGGGAATGAGAAGTAATTAATAATTACAGCAATCTACAGCTGAAGCAATTAAAGGAGTTACCAAACAAAATAGCTTTCAAAAGTTAATAAGGATCTCATTGTTTTTGAAGTTTTCCAAAGAAAACTTGTTTAAAACACAGATTCTTAACTGACATTGCAGAAAATCACACTGGCTTGAGCATCTGCAGTTTTATTGTTGTAACAGGTGCTTTTCGCTGGTAAATTTAAGGGGAATTCAGTTTTTACATAAGGTAGAAAGCCATAAAAGCAGATACAGGCTTTCAAGCTCAAACTGTAGCCCTCATACTCTACAGATATCCTTTTAAAAATATAAGATACAAAATGCAAGAAAGCAAATGGCAATAGTCCAGCATCCTATTTTACAACACCTCTACCTGAGCGGCCTTACATCACTGAAATCTTTTAAAGAGAGAGATACAGATACTCTCCCTCACCAGGTGAAAGCAAAATTCTTCTGAAAACAGGAAGAAAAAACATCAAGGATTTTGCCTTTTTCCCTAAAAATCTGTTTCTTCATATGTAGAGCTGCATACATAAACCAGTGGTCTGGCCTGGCTGAGGAATCTGAGGCTTGGTGTTTACAGCTTTAGATTTACGCTCACATCGCATAAAGCAATCCTGAAGCATTACCTGAAAGATGTCTCATGTTTTTCTACCATGCTGTTGTTGCTGTTGTTGTTGTTGTTGTTGTCGGCTTTATTGATTTTTCTGTTTTAGAAATCCCAAGCCTGATCCTTACCCAGATACTTTGCATACAAAGATTAAATCTTAAAGAGGAAGCTGGTTTAATTGCTATTGCTCTCACCTTTGCTATGCTATAATTTTCTAAATTGGTCTGGAAGCTCCCTTGTCTGAAAGGAAATAGCCTATATTATTATCACAGATCGTAGCAAAACATTATCCTTAACCTTCATTTTTCCACAGATTTTATCACAGCAATTCCAGGCAGATAGTGCCTGTAAGAGAATAACAAACAACACAGTGCTGGCTAAAATATGGGAATCACTGTGCAGGAGTGCAAACTTAGAGCAGCTTTGGATCCTGGACATCCACATTTGGACATACGTTTCCAGTGTGGTCTAAGAGCTGCCACCTGGAAACCTGTTTCCTAAACTGCTGAAACTGGAGGGTCGATATTACTGAGTGCTTCTTCATGCCTAATTGCAAGGCTGAAGATGAAATTAAGAACTGAAGGACTAGATAAGCACTGTGGGCTCTTTATCTGTATAGTCAGTGTTATTATATTGCCCAGACCACATCAGTATCTGATTTGTACTTTCATGTTTATTGTTAGTTGTGTATTACATTTACTTGATTCCTTTTGTTCAATCCTGTTAAAAAGAATAACTTGTTGTTTTGCTGGCAGCCTGTGTTTGGAGTTGTTGGAGATGGTTAAGTACAGGAAACCTTGTGACTGTGGGCCAAGCAGAGCACAAGACAACAGAGAAAAATGAGAAAAAGAGTCTAGATTGATGACAAAATTTCTAATTTTCCAGAAAAATTGATGTTTCCAGCAGTTCCCAAAATTGAAAGAACTTCATTTCTTCTTAAAATCACACTCACATCTGACTACCATGTCTCAGGTTTTATCTTATAACAATCTCCAGTAACCATTTCTTAGAACCTTGCTTGTGTACCTATGTGGTTGCCACAGGAGAAAGGAAGACATAAGGGTTAGATTCAGTTCCAGATTGAGATAGCCACACTTGGGTGTCTGGAAATACATATCTCAGTTTCTCTTACAGTCAGCAGACATGTTTGGTAGAGCCTGGAGATGTCCATGCATTCATCTTTCCAATAAATGCTTGCATTTCATCAACTGAGCTGTTCTGACATCTCTTTGAAGTTCTGTCTAGTTGTCCTTCGAAGGCACTGGAAGTTTAGAAACCCCACTGATATGGAGACCTTGTTCAGCCGCCACTGACTATTTTAGTTTCCATTGGAACTAAGATGACTTTCTTCTAGTTTTTGCCTTTTCCACACTCCTCACTTAATCTCCTTTCAGCAAAATTCACCCTGATCCTAGGAGAAATTCATAGCCAATGACCTCAGTCTACTCATCTCCCATTTACATCCTGAATACCTAGTCTCATCTTCAAGTATTTTATGGCAAAATGGAGCTCTCATTATATGGGTTTTCTCTCTTCTGAATAGGTTTGGTTATGTTTTCTAGCTACAGTGCAACAAAAGGTAGGGATTAAATAATTATGCACACAAATAATTCTGAAGCTGAAGAATTCTTCCCTGCCACTAAATGAGATTTGCTCAGAGCTCAGGAATAATTACACTGCTGAAATTTTAATGGGCATCTTTCATCTTAAAAACAAAACAGAACTAATATTCTTTAATATATGAGTGCTGCTCTCCTGAGCAAAACCTGAGGGGATGTAAAATTGCAGCCCCAGGTGTAACTACAGCTGTGTATAATTTAGCTCTGTGTAAAAACTGGCTAATCTATACTTCTCAGGCTGCACACAATATACCCATCACCCAGGCATGTTTTCCAGGTGAGACCCATCTTGCTTGACCAGCAACAGGGTTGTAGGATTTGGATGGCTACTGGGTCATCTGAAGTCCCCAGGTGTGGGAAAGGCTGATGTAGCAGCATTGATAAGGATCCTGGGTTGCTTCATAAATCAGCCAAGTCCAGCCCTATCCTACTCCACCTCACCCTACAAGGTTCAGGCTCTGAGCAGGAGACCTGCATCTTTGTCTCTGAGTGTGAGTTGCTGCAAAGAGGTGAAGGACCTCATTAAGAACCAAGAGCTTTTTAGAGGCAAGAAGGGCATAGTGGTGGGTACTTATTGGAGTAGCAACTGTGTATTCAAAGAGCCTGGAATAGCATGTTTGTACCATGGTGAAGGGGCATGGGAGTTAGTTCAGCCTTCTTGAAGTACCAGTGTGGTAGAGATGTCTATAGACCTGCTTTTTAATAAGGTGGGTGCTTGTGAGTCCAAGTTTTTGATTACTTACAGAGAAGTGCCTTGGAAATTTCAGTCTTCTAAATAGTTCACTTTTAACACTTTGTTAGTGCTTATGGTATGTGCTGATACTGCTAGAGTGGTTTCATGTTCTTGTATCACCTTATGGCTCACAGAGGGTGTGGTACTAATATCCAATTTAATAATTTATTAATTCTAAAGCTATTAATTATATATTCATTCTGGTTCATTACCTAATTAAGCCTATTAAACTCAGCAAGAAAAACTGGCAGCTGACTTTCAGTTCTTTTAAGGCTATTAGACTAAGAAAGCATTGATCTGGTGGCACAGAATGCTGAAATGAATTTACAGGTGAGCTTGGAGACAGAGAAGGGTCTTCTCACAAAAGGGAAAGCAGAATTGTGCTGTCCAGAGAAAATGTCTGAGTTACGCTGCCACATCCCTTTCTGTTGCACATGTCTTTGTAGTACTGTTTCTTCCAACTTAGATCAATAAAACCAGAACTCCAGCTTGAGTAGAAAGCTGCTCCGAAGGCTCACCATATTCTTATCTTGCTCCAAATAACTCATGTAACAACTTGAAAAAGAGATTTTAAACAGAAGGAGCAACCCATGAAGGATCCGTTCTGCCCCTTTTGTCTCTCTCCTATGTCTTGGTCTTCATGACCCCATCATAAATTTGGATAGTGTGTGATATGGAATTATAATGACAGGTTATAAGTAATAAGACTAATAATAATTAGGTGTGTCTAAGTCTTAGATCCACCCTTATGTATAGAGTGTCCTTAGACAGGTTAGGTGGCTTTTGGGAATCAGCTGTCCCATAGTAAGATGGCAATTGTGCCATACAGGTGTAAAGAGAAAGAAGGTTTGCAAGAAGTGATGAGAGGATGATGTGGGATGATATGATGACAACGAAATGTGGCATCCTTTATAGTGACTGAAACAGAGTAAGGTAGAGGAACAGCTGAGCTCCCACACCAGGAGGCAATAGGGGTGGAAAGCATTGAAACAAGCAGTGTAAGAGCAACAGCATTTGAGGGAGGTAGTTACATGGCAGGCAAAGGAGGAGAGACCAAGAGTGAGGACCAAATTTCTAGAAAGATGCAGTATTATCAGAAATACTGTTGTTTGTTTGTTTTTTTTTTTGCGGGGTTCTTAATCAAAATGTCTCAAGATATGGCTTAGGCAGATGAGTAGAGAATATTGAGGGTTCTTTAAAAATGTGATGTGTCAACACACACTGAACGGACCCAAACAGTGTGTCTATATTTCGGATAGCAGAGCACTATCTTGCACAGCATGGATGTTACACACAAATTTTTTCAAAAGAGATCAGGCTCTAAGTTCCTAGGCTTAAAGGCTAATGGCTCTTCTCTAAAAGCCCTCAGCAAAGCTCTTGGAGGTCAGATCATCATGCGCAAGGGGCATAATTCACAAGAAAAATAGAATCATAGAATCAACTACCTTGGAAAAGACCTCTAAGATCATCAAGTCCAACCATTACCCCAGCACTGCCAAAACCACCACTAAATCATGTCATTGAGGGCCTCGTCTACAGGGCTTTTGAACACTTAAAGCTATATTATTCTTGAAGAATGAAAGGTGTAAATCACTTCCTGAATCCCCTTGTGCAAGCAGGTTATTGTTAAACTCATTGAACTGCAGCACTAGCTGGGGTGTAGAGGATGAGTCAAGACAGGGTCTTTTGGGCTGCAGGTTCCTGAGAGCTCCACCCTGCCCATGAGCTCATTACCACATTTTTCACAACACTTTTTGTGTGAGCCAGGCAAACAACAAAGCTTCTATCTCTCACCTGCCTCCCAGCTTATCTAGGGTGTGACCCGGTTCACAAGCTAATCTTCAAAGATAGAGTAATTACATCTTCATATTAGATCAATAAAGTAGGGCACATAATAATGTCTGCAAGATAAACTAGAAGATTTATAGGAGTTCCCATCCTGTCAAATGAAATATATATATACACCCCAAACGTTTGAGGGGCTCATTTTAGAAGGATTTACAGGGTGCAGGAGAATTTATGGGCTGATCATGTTCCAGGTGGATGGCCAGGTGAGCCAGCTGAGAAGGCAGCAAATCGCTGAGAATATAGCAAATCACTGTGAAGGTGAAAGCCTGGGGGCTGCAACAGGCAGATGGGTAAACTGTCTTCTCAGAGGCTGGCAGCTTCCCAGGGAGACTGGCAGGAATCCAGGCTGCTAAGCATGTTTTCATATGATGTTTTAACATTGCTGTAAAGTTTTCTGCAATCCCTTTTCTCTTTGATGAAGTGCCTGGGAAAACAACAGCCTCTGGATGTGACCACAGGAGCTGCTTGTAGAATAAGGTGTGCGCCCAGATGTTCATGGACATCTGCCTCCACAGATGAGAGCAAATCATTAAATAACAGGTCTCAAGACTTGACAAGCCCAACAACGGGGAATTAGAGTTTAACCAGCTTTCACATATCAGTTTTAGGGACAAGTTTACCTAGGAATTTTATTTCACTTCTGTTAAACTGGGCTTTTAGCTTGCAAAGACTAGCAGAGGTGCCCAAGTATAACTGCAGTAATATTCTTCTAGGGATGAAAATGACAATGCTTGCACCTAGAATTGTTGGGTTTTTTTTATTATTCCTCTTTAGAGGAATAAAATCTTCAAATTGGGGAGGGTGGGAAGAGCAGAGAAGGGAATAGCTAAGGATTTTTCCTGAACTGAATTAAATAATGAGGAAAATTTGGGTGTCATTCATTTTCATCTACTTTTTGTTTTTCAGCTGATACATCAACCCATGAACTCTCAAAACCACATGCTGTGTACTTAACAGGATGAAGAAAAAGTGAAAGCTGAGGTGCAAGTGAAAATGAAACAGTCTGTGTGTAAGCATGTGACCAGAGCTGAGGAATGCAAGACAGAGTCGATTGTTTCCTCACTTCATGGGTGAGCAGGACAGACAGTTTTGTGTTTAATGTTTGCCATCTAAATTTCACCAGTAGGTATCTGAAAATCAGGAGTAGAAAAGAAAGAAAATGAGAACCACAATGATAATGCAGAATAATTTTAATGGGAAAGGATAGAACAAGACTGCTAGAAAAAATAATACTGTAAAGGGCACAATTCTAGATGCAGATTCTGTCACTCATATGCTTGCATTAACCTCTATATTCAAGTGATACCTTTCATCAAATGCTTTTTCCTTAAAATTAAATACAAACAGAGGATCAATTTGTTTTTCCCCACACTTTTCCCCCACACTTTTCTTGCAGAAACTAAAAGTCAGATACAGATGACGTGTTTGTGTGTATATTTATCCAAAGCAAAAGTGAATTTCCTGGTGACTAATTATCTCTAATTACCTGCCTGAGAATGTACCTGAGAGGGAATACACCCTATGAACTTAAGGTAAAGCATAATTTAAAGAAGATATGGGTAGGTCTGCTTTAAAGAGGCAGTAGGAGTCTACGAAGCCTTTGGGGTTGGTATCACTGTGTTATGCTTCTGTGTTCTCTTTGTCCTCATTTGCTGTATCTGTATTTTCAGCTTCTGGTTTCTCCTTCTCTGGAGCATGCTCTTCACTCTTGCTCTCAGATGGTTGGTAGCTTCTGTTGCTGGGTCTACTGCAAGGATGCATCCAGTGGGAAGAAAACACATAGGAGCATCGTGGTGCACACTGAGGCACAGGTTTTGGGATGAAGCTATTTGCAGGTGGCCCTGAGCACAGGACTTCTGCTCTCAAAGATGTCAGCGGGGCTGGTGTACCTCCCTCCATGACTGCAGAACTTCCCACTACTGTCTCCTGTGGGCATGTGCTGAGGATTGGCCCTGGGAATGTCACAATGACGGGAGGTGGGTATATAATGACTCTGGAGGCACCGCAGGATATAACACATGGGTCATTGCAGCCGGTAGCAAGAGGCTGTGGGCACTGTGCATCACATGAGTAGAAAATCTGTCCTGCATCCCACTCACCACCAAAGGACATCTTGGAGAAATGATGGTGAACCTGCAGCACATAAGAGACTAAAAATGAGTTTCTCAAAGCATTTGCAACCTCCCCCCTGCCCTTCACCCTGCAGTTCCTTGCAACTCAGGGGGGACTCCTGCTCTCCTTCTTGCAGGGAGGGTGAGGCAAGTGACACAGCTGGGGACACACTGTGGTGGAGAAGGTACGAATCTATAGGAGTGCAGCTCGGGTATTCCAGCTGTAGGGGCTGTGCAAGTAATGTGGATGTAGCAGAGACAATGTGATGAAATGAAGGTCATACAGGCTTGTCCTCTCATTCCATACACCCTGTCGCCCTGAGTGCTTCTTACGCTACCTCCACCCTCCCAAAAAGGACCCTAGGCCTCTGGGTTTAACCAGCCTTCATCCCATTTTGTCCCATCCATTGCCCCAGGGCATTTGCATCTCTGCCTGTTCATAGTGTCTCTTTTTGCTTTTACAATTACAGATCCTGTCTGGGCAACCACCAAGGACGACTGGAGAGGTGCTGCAGCTGTGGTCAACGACTTCAACACAGCCACAGCTGGGAACATAAAACCACTGGTCATACAAGAATGGGTATAAGATACCCCTGTACTGGAGAACATCCTTGCCTGGGACTATTTGTTTATCTCACTGATAGAGTCTGCCCAGCCCTCATTAGAGTAATTATGCACAATAGGATTCCCGTGCCTCTGGTGAGACTGTGTTGAGCACCGCATTGGTGTCCTGAGAAGTTTATGCAGACCAATGAGGCCATGTCAAGCAGGACTGAAAGCCAAAACCATTACTGCAGCTCTGCAAGCTGGGGACTGCTGTGCAGGAGGTGGAAGGACCTGACTTTGGTGCTATTCTGTATGGTAGTGCCCAAGCTCCCAGTAAAATCTTATCTCCAGGTACCTCCAGATGGTTTGCAGAGACCATCCATGGCAGAGCTAAGAACTTTATTGAGATTTTTGATGCCTACCTTTTTGCCTGGACCCTGACTCCACCTTTAAGGTCATTTAACTGGAACATTACAAAAATGTACGGTGGGATTTACCTGTCAAAGTTTAAAACTGCGTGATGTAAATGATCACCTGTAAAGCAGCCACTTTATTTTTGTCCCTGGAGAAAAGCAGACTTGCAGAGTGCAGTCAAGCTCATTCAGAGGTAGGTGCTATTTAAATACGTTATGTGAAATGCCTGTTTCTGTTCACTGACTGAGAGGGAAAGGTTAAGGGGGATGTGATTATTTATCTTGTCCAGCTTTTCAGGTCTATCAGATGCTCTCATCAGAAGACCCCTGAAGTTATTGACTAGAGAAAGAACTGTCCTTCCAGACTTTCTTCTTCCTAATAGTGCAATCATAAAAGTCTCAGCCTAAAGAGAGAGGGTCCAACCAGAGAGCAGACCTGTATGAATGGCCAGCTAAAAACTGTGGAGACATTGCTTCTTAGTGAATGAGTTCTCCATTCTAGCTGTGTTTTGCATGATTTTAGTCCCTTTGTATCCCTTTAAAATGAAGTCTTCCTGGGTTTATGAATTAGAACTTCCAGAAAACAAATTTGAGCATCTTAGATCTTAGCTAATTTTAAAATTAAGAAATAAAAATACTACTGTTACTGAGCAACCTGATCTTGTAGAAAATGTTCTGCTAAGTTGCCATGTGGTTGGACTAGATGATCTTTGAAGGCTACTTCCAACCCAAACTATTCTGTGATAATGTATGCAACTAAATTTATAACAGACTTTTTGAGAAAGGATCTTATTAAGATTTTTAGTGGCTTGCTGTTAAACCCTGGTCTACGTTAAAGAACATTTTACTCAATATAATTAGATTGAGGTGAATGGGACTTACCGGTTGTCCAGGAAGAAGTCAAGAGAAATGGCCAGAGGAGCCCTGAATCCTTTGAGTTTTATATCCTTTCTTGATCTTCCAGGAAGATGAGACAACCTTTGTGCATAAGGTCTTAATTACTCTCCAAACAATTTTTCCCGCATGTGTAACACTTATAATTATTATAATTATTTGAACACTGTTTACTGGCATTATTCAATTTTCTGTGGTACATACTGTTACATGCTGGGGGGTTCCCTTCATGTTCTCTTTTCATGGTCTAAGTTAACTGCTGAGGTGATTCTACCACTTGGGTCTGTATTAATGTGGGAATGGAACTAGCTCTACTTTTTTCGGCTTCGACTTAAATGTTGACCAGGTGAGCAGTGGTTTGAAGGCAGCAGCTGCTGTATTACAGAAACATTGGCTGTATCTGCTTGCTAGATGTGGGGTTTTAATTCATTCATTTAGAAGTCCACTGTAGCATTTAGCCAGAGGCACTATGGGGTTCATTCCTGTAAGTGGTTTGGAGGTGGAGGGAGAACAGAATTTTGCAGAGGGTACATAGCCCATTTTTGTTCACAATGACATTGATTTAATTATTTGCTTCCTGTCCTTTGTTTTACTGTTGTCACAGTTTCAGCTGGAAGATGTTCTGCTTAGGGATCCTCACTCACAATCTAGGTACCAACCAACAGCTGAGCATCTGGTTCCAACCACCATGAGTGACTGGAGGGCTAAGAAGCATACCCTCTGCAAGATGCCCTCTTACAGAAGAGAAGACCAGAAGAAGGTAAAGTAATACTTTCTGCCAAAGTGAAAGAATGTAGCTGCCATTTACACACTGAGGCCAAGAGAAGTCATAGACTTAAAGTGTACCAAGGGAGACTTAAGTAAAATGAAAATATTTTAATCATGTGGCTACTTATGTGCACGAATTTTGTGGAGCTTCATTGATTTCCCAAGGATTGAGGTGGGTTCTCAGAGCTGAGTCATGTTCAGCTCTCACCAGCTTAGCTGAAGTTGCCCTTTAACCCATTTTGAAATGATTGCTTTTGAATGCAAACAGAAATGCATGTTTAATGAAAATGCAAAGTGCCTGGAGTTGTCAGGGCTCAAAACCAACATCCTGTTTATAAGAACAAGTAAGACACTTCCATCAAAAAAATGCATATCCTAAAGTTGCTGTTAGTCCTGAGGTGTTCATCTCAGATAACATACTATTATAATGGTAAAACACTTTGCATGCATAAGCCAGTAATGAATAATTCTGAAAGGTTTTGATGTCCCCTGTTGTGTGGAGACTTCACCTCACCAAGTCCCTAGTTGTTTGGATTATTTTTTCCCATCCTCTCACAAAAGACAATGAAAAGTTACAGAACGCAAAGTTATCCAAAAAGCCAGGCCCCAGATTCACACCTCACAACAGAGGTTAACCCCACTGAGCCCTGTCGCCAGAGACTGCTGGTAATTTATGTTCAAAATCATATTTCATAGTGTTTGACAATTTCAGGTAGCTTATGGATATCTTGGAGAATTCCGAACCAATTTCTGATCATACTTTTCTTCCTTAAAAGTGAGAAAAATGTCTGGGAAAATTGGGAATTCCTGTTTCTATGCCACTTTACCTGCAGAGCATCCAACTATCTCAAACTCGAAACTCAATTACGCCTCAGTCTTCCCTGTAAGAAGAAAAGACCGCAAGGTTGCTATTTAATTTCTAAAAGTTATGAAGTTTTCTGCATAAAAAACCCTTTGGAAATGGGACTAGAAACACAACTCTAAACATCTTATACCTCCTAGTAACATGGGCAATGTGGAACTTGTGCAGCCAATGAATCCTGCATTTACACCTGCTTTGGACAGTGGTGGCACGGAAAGGCTGTGTGAAGTAGACCCCCAAAAGAAAAAGCCACTTTGTAGCCCGCCCTGTCTCTGTCCACCTTGGTGTGGAGCTTGTCTTTGCTCTGAACACTCATTTGGTGAGTGAAGGTGGTAATAAACTGTCCCTCCAGTGTTTTCCTACCCATAGCAAACGTACCCAGCTCTCCCGACCTTCCTTTTCTTGCCAGTTTTCAGTGCCCTGACCACTCTGCAGCCTCCATCAGACTCGCCTCTGGCTGTCCATGCCTCCTGTGCTGAGCCCCCAAAAGCAGACATGGAGGTCTGGATGGGACTTCCTAAATGCCCGATGGAGGGGAATGAACACCTTCGGCCCGTGGCTGGCTATGCTCTGCTTCGGGCAGCCCTGCCTGCAGTTGGCTCTCACTACCACGAGGCTGCAGCACTGCCACACATTTGGGCAACCGGGTCCTGTTTTTTGCAGGGCCCATGAGCTCTCCAGGAGCAGATCCTTTCCGTTTGGTGAGCGAGAGCTGGGCTTGCTGCCAAAGCGGTTAGTGCTTGGAGAGAGGGAACAAGACAGCGTAAAACTATCCTTACGCAGAGAACCAGTAGAAGTTCAAGCACCATTTCATAGAATCATAGAATAGTTAGGGTTGGAAAGGAGCTTAAGATCATCCAGTTCCAACCCCCCTGCCATGGGCAGGGACACCTCACACTAAACCATCTCACCCAAGGCTTCATCCAGCCTGGCCTTGAACACCGCCAGGGATGGAGCATTCACAACCTCACTGGACAACCCATTCCAGTGCCTCAGCACCTTAACAGGAAAGAATTTCCTCCTTAGATCCAATCTAAACTTCCCCTGTTTATGTTTTAATCCATTACCCCTTGTCCTATCACTACAGTCGCTAATGAAGAGTCCCTCCCCAACATCCCTTTAGGCCCCCTTCAGATACTGGAAGCTGCTATGAGGTCTCCACGCAGCCTTCTCTTCTCCAGGCTGAACAGCCCCAACTTCCTCAGCCTGTCTCCATACAGGAGGTGCTCCAGCCCCTGCTCATCCTCGTGGCCTCCTCTGGACTTGTTCCAACAGTTCCATGTCCTCTTTATGCTGAGGACACCAGAACTGCACACAATGCTCCAGGTGAGGTCTCACGAGAGCAGAGCACAGGGGCAGGATCACCTCCTTCGACCTGCTGGTCACGCTCCTTTTGATGCAGCCCAGGATACGGTTGGTTTCTGGACTGCGAGCTCACACTGAAGCCGGCTCATGTTCATTTTCTCATCGACCAGCACCCCCAAGTCCTTCTCCGCAGGGCTGCTCTGAATCTCTTCTTTGCCCACCCTGTAGCTGTGCCTGGGATTGCTGTGATCCAGGTATAGAACCTTGTACTTGTCATGGTTAAAGTTCATGAGCTTGGCATCAGCCCACCTCACAAGCATGTCGGGGTGCCTCTGGATGGCATTCTGGTGGCTTTGAGATATCAGGGTTTTCTATTATGTTTGAGCAACCCCTTCCTCAGGAGCAAAACCACAGCAACAGAAGCTCAGATTTTTAAAAGGAAACCCTTTTCTGCTGGTCAAGGTCATCTACTCCATGCTAACTGAAGGGGAGTGTGCACCCAAGTAAGACCGAGGTCAACAGTGCCTTTTAAGCCTTCCAAATGGGATAAATGCAGGTGGGAGAGCTTCTCCTGGGTCTGGTCTGTGCCACTTTCATGCCTTAATTGTGAACCTCTTAATACACCTGATATAAGAAAGGGGTTGATCCCATGTGGGGTAGTCAGGAGGGAGCTGCTGGATCAGGCTTTTCTTCTCTTTTTTTCCATTTTATTCCCCAGTGTCAGTGATTTATGAGAAGTTACAATGAATTCTCTCTCCCCATGGGGACCAAGACTCCTAATCCTGGAGGACTGGTAACACCAGTCTCTATTTATACAGGCAAATTTATCACTTTATTAGTAAAAGGAGTCTACAGAAATCCTGCTTGGTCTGTTTGAGCTGCTGCAGAGGAAACCAAGGAGAGAAGGAGGTGGTTTTTCTGTTGGGATATGCTCAGGGAACCGGCTGAGCAGAGCAAGGCAGTGAAGCAGTGATGGGAGGAGATACCAGGTCTCCCACTGCACCTTTAGGTGGTGGCAGAGAGCTGCTGCTTCCACAGGAGCACCTCCTGGGAGAGAGTGCGATATGGGGCAGGTGTGCAGAGATGTGTGCATTGGGACTTTGTTACTTATATAAATATATGTATTAGGAAATCAAAATATTGATCAAGCATGATAACTGTTTCCTTCTGTCTATGAAAATATTGTTGTCAAGGAATAGATGAAATTGAGTTTGTTTTCCCTCTGGTTGCAGTTTTGTAACCACAGACTCTTGATGCCAATCACCCACCCACTGCATCTTTTGACACAGACAGGTCATAGCATCAAAAGAGACCTTCTGTGTCTTATCCCCTCATCCTCCTATGCTAGGGACTATCCCCCACAACCCATTTGGTAATCTGCTCAGCAGTGATTTGTCCAGGGACAAAACTTCAGAGCAAGGGACACCTGGGAAACTTGCCCCGGTCCCAGGGTGCAGGGCTGAAAGTCCTCCTGCATGACTTGCATGGAAATGGTGTGTGCTTCCCTACAACACTGATGTGACAGAGGTAAGCCTGGAGAGACAGTGAACTCCAGTCTGGGGCTCCTAAGTAGTCTCATTGCTTTAGCCAAGCCTTCTCTTAAGTGCCAACATGGGCTGCTGCTTCTGCTATGTCTCTGGGTAACTTTTCAGCACCAAGATCTGTTGCCACAGATGGTAAATCTTGCCCTAAAAGCATGATTACTGCCATTATTTTACACAAAGAAGTGGTATAACAGCAGGGAATAGGGTGGGTTTGGCGTTTTTTTTTGCTCCCCAGTAGTAGGTGTTAGAAACAGTTTCTAATAAAAATAAAGGAAATAAACCAGGCAGAGAGTGGGAATCCAGATGAAACCTGAGTTTAATAGGACAGGTACAACCAGGGAACGTAGTTTGACCCAGTAACAGTAAAAACCTCTTGGGGTATGAACACTGTAACAGAGTTGTATCGATTTGAATCAGTTCAAAGCCTGAGCTATCGCCCAGAGTTACTTAATTTCTCACTAACATCTTTTCTGTTGCAGAATTACCGAAGTGTGGCCAAATCAAAAGGCAGTGTGCTCTATGATTTTAACATAGTTACAATGGGGGGTACAATAAGGCTGAAGCTTCTCTGGGGTTTAAGAATAGGAGCAGGGGAAGTAAAATAAAATACTTTAGACCTCAGCTACACTGCTCTCTGTTTTTCAAACCTATTTCTTTATCTCCTTTACCACAGACATTTTGGACCACAACGACTTTTCTTGGAGTGGCCTGAACGTTTCACACCCCCTGAGTGATGGCGCGTTGAGTGGTGGGTGGTCCGTGGGTAGAGGCACTTGGACTTGCTTAGGTGATGCGTGGATGAGCTCTTGTGCTTGGTTCCCTCCTGCAGCAGCAAGCATTTGCCTGTTTGTTGCTGTGAGGAGCACTCCTTTATTCCCTCTCCAGGGGAGCATTTGGGCACGTTTGGCTGCGGCACGGACTTGGTTACTTGCTGCTGGGAGGAGTAGGTGGTGACGCACTCCTGTGTTGGGTAACCCTTCATGCACTTCTGTTGGGGGAACCCTTTCACGCACTCTTGCATGAAAGACTCTGTTACACACTGCTGCGGGGGGCACTCGGTGACTCCACGCAGCGGTGGGGAATACCCACTGGTCATTCCCTGCAGGGACCGGAGCTCCGTGCCGTATCGCTGTGATGAGCACTTGGATATCTTCTGCGACCGGCATTCATTCTTACACGAGGATGCGTACTTGATCCCACATGGTGGGAACCTGAGTTTGCGCGGCTCCGGGCACCTGGGTGCGCATGGTGGAAGGCTCTTGGCCACGCGCTTTTTCTCAGGGTGGATGGTCTCACAGGGCTGGAAACACGGTGTTGTGCTCAGCCGCACGCTGGGCTTCCTGCAGGGCAGAAGGCGAGTGGTCTCACAAGGCTCGGGGTACAGCAGGACACACTGCTGTACATAGGGTGGACAAGACAGCAGAGGCGTCTGGGTCACACTTGGCTGTGGGCACACGTAAGTGAAAGGCTGAGTGTAGCTTTGCCATCTTGGCATCGGGCTCTTGATCACACTGACTGGGTGGCACGTGGTGCTGCATACATCTTTCTGGGGTGTGCACTGCTGGATGCTTTCAGTGAAGTAGCCCGATCCTGGCAGGTACAGATGTTTGTACCGCTCCCCATAGTAGTGCATGGTCACACAAAGCACTTAGGCCTGAAAGAAGCAGGAAAAAGACAGACAGTTCACATAGGCATTGGTTGATTTCTGTGATGTAGGACCTAGTTTCTGACAGGCACCTCAACATGCAAACTCACACCCTGGCTCACCTGAGGGTCAGAGGCTCTTTGTGACTCAAAACCAGGCTGGGATTACCCAGGTGAGTGGAGTCTCTTCTCAGCTTGTTCCTTCACACCCTTCTCTTAATAGCCCAGAAACAACCAGGATTGGAGCCAAGCAAACTGGAAAGTTTTCATGCCAACTTTCGAAGACCAGCTAAGTGTCCATCAAAGCATTTCACAAGGACAAGCACCATTTCGACCCTCTGCCTTACTTCCTGGAAACCTTCCGTGTCCCCACTGGGACAACTATTCAGGTTTATGTCCTGCAACTCCCAAGTACCAGAGATGAAAGGCAAGCCAAAATTAAAGGTGTGTCCATGCTGTAATACTCAGGTGTGGCTGCAGTTCACACAGGCAAACCCAAGCTGAGGCTAAATTAACTAGCTGAGGGTAAGGATAGGTTTGTGGCAGCAAGGAGCTCATCAGCTCAGCACGTACAACTTGCCTATTGAGTCACAATCCCACAGGGGTCTGCTGGGCTGACAGTGTGCAGAGCATTTATGCTCTGAGCATGCTACCATAGCATCAGCTTTGCTACCTCTCAAGCCTTGCAGTCCCAGATTCATACAAAATAGTTTGTGTAGGCATCTTCAAGAGAAGAAAAGAGCAAATACAACAGGATTGTGTCTAAGTGTTTGGTGAAATGACAGCAAGAAAGGAGAAGCTGTGAAGGCAAGGTCTCAGCTGTTGTTAACTGTTCAAGTGTCACTGAGCTGAGCGAATTACACCCATTTAAAGCAGCCTCCAGCGCTGCACTACAGTCATACCAAGTCATAATGTCCTGGTTTTGTTATGGTAAGCTAAAGATCCACTGTCACAATGCCTGGCATAGCAACTCTGAGAGTGAAACCTCATCCAGGCAGCCCCAGTTAGAGCAGCAGAAAGGGGAATCTAGATGACACCCCCTTCCCAGGGAAGGGATCAGGTGGCACTATCTAAAGGCCCACACTTCCCTCCTGAAACCACTGAGAAATGCCTCACTTTCTCTTGACCCTGGGAGTTGCAGCATAAACCATCCCACTTAATTCTCCACCCTGGAAAACACCAGTTTCAGGGAGTTTTCTGTGGTTTTAACAGGCATATTTTGAGCACAATAAGTACTTCAACCACTGACACATGAAAGGTACTCTGTTTGAAAATGTTTTCCTTATTTCATTTCAACATTGGAGATTAAGGCGTATAATTAAACAGTTGTAAAGAAACTGCAGTTTCTAACACCTCGAGTTCTGTCTGTAACTACAGTAAGGCGTTTTATCTTCCAAAAGCCTGTCACTGGGTGACTATTAACAATAGCAATGCTGTGTGTTCCAATCATTAGGAAAAACTTATCACTACAATTATAATCATCAACTAATAAAAACAGCCAGATGAAAAACAATGATAGCAATTACTACTAAATGCTAAAGTGATGCTCGTTAAGATAAAAAGCTTCTAAAATAGGGGGGAATATTTGCTTCCAAGGGGTTGTTTGCATCTCAGACTCATTTGTATCACTGTTATCCTAGATGGAAATTTAAACATGATCAGGCTTAGCTAGAGTCTCACAGTTGACCTTCACATTGGCACTGAAGTTGGTCAGCTTCTTATTATTATCTTAAAAGTTGCTTTGCTTAAGTAAGTTCCATAAAACAGCAGCAAATTTCTCCATGTCACTTCCTTTAGAGGAGTTGCTCATATCTACTGTCAGCATCGAGCTCTTTATGTAGTCAATAGCCTCCTTTGGACTAGAACTAACAGAAAGCGTAGAGAAGCCCACAGATCCCACTCCTGACTTCACAGTCCATTGGGAAGTGCTTTCCCAATATTCTTCACTTTAGCACAGAGGAGATGCTGCAGTAGTTAGAGCTGTGCATGCTGGTGCTGAAGGCAGCATCCCCCAGAGGATGCTTCTCCACGAGTACATACGCAGAACCTCTGCCTGCTCCGGCCACCCAGGAATAAAACAGCATTTCAGGAGCTCCATTAAAAGCCAGACTTACCCACTTCATCAGTGAGATCAACTGGAGAGAAGTGCCTAGGAGAGCCCCGCGATGGCAGAGCTTTTATACAGTGAATAAGTGCCCTAGGGGAGTGAGGCGGTTTGGCTGGGTGATGCTCTAATTGCCTGCCAGTCCTGGACGAGCCACGTGCAGCTTCATGCCGGCGGGAATGGCTGTCCTTGCTCTGTGAGGTTGCTGTCACCACCAGGTACCATCGGAACATCTGTGAGCTCCATGAGCTGGAACCTCATGATCCAATATACTGAACCAGCGAAGCATCTGGGAAGCTGAGGGCACCCTGTGCTCATGGCCTTCGTGCTCTGAATTCCCATGCACAGTGCCAAAGCATCCCAGCATGCCCATCGCAAACCCAGGCCAGCTAAAATATACCTTTCCACCCAGAAAAAGATTGTAGTTGAGACCACCAAAGGGACTTCTCATTTCCGTGCCTAATCCATTTGGTGCCTTTGAAAACACCATCCAGGAAGGACTCTTGGCAACTTTTTGCCAAGACCATAATTACTGTGGCATGCAGACTTCCTTCACTTACACAGGGAGCCCAGGGAAGAGACGGATGATTTGGAGTGAGAAAGCCTTGGGCTAAGGCAAGATGGCTACTAAAAAAGACTTGCTACGAAGTGAATGACCTGCTGAAAGAGATGACGCTTTTCCGGCACAACAAAGAGGAGAAAGGACAAGCAGGAGCCCGGGGAAAGGCGGCTGAATCAAACCCAGCTCATGTCCTGAAAATACAAATCCTATTTCCTGCTTTGCTGCACAGTCTCTGCACCAGTCATCCCTCCCTTTGTTCCCTGTTTACACCACAAATGAACCCAAAGGAAAATTAACAGTGGCATGAGCAGAAGTGCCAATAGGGAATACATTCTTACGTAGTCATATAGGCATAAGCCAAGGTCCTGGGCTTTATTTTCCTTTATTTTTTTTTCCTTTAATCTGACACCTATGACTTGGGTTCCAGCATGCTGGGAATTCAAGTGAGGTCCCATGCATTGAAATAAAAAAAAAAAAGTGAAATAAGTTAACTTTTAATGGAGTAGGTGGAAAATTTTTCACCAATGTGAAGCACTGGGAATGCTGCTGGGCTGTCAACTCTAGAGGTATTTTAAAGACATATTTAGGAACCTGGTGGACTTGGCTGTATTGTATTTATGATTTAGCTCAATGGACTTAAGGGTCTTTTCTAATCTAAATGATTCTATGATTTGAAGCAAAATATTGATCTCCATCTTATGAACCACTTAGTAAATTTCTATTTCTATTTTCATTAGAAAATTCAGAAGCCTGAAGGTAGGTTTGTTATTTAAATTTCTGATTTTCCAACAACAACAAAAAAATCTCACTCACTATCATACAGAAAAAAATACAAAGTGTGTGTTTCCCCAGTTGATGCCAACAACTTTTACTGTGTTTCACTCCCTGGAGCTATAATGCCCTTTTTTAATGTTAAATGATCTGACCTAAGATTTTGGGAATCAAGCTGGCGTCGGAGAACAGGTAAGCAGATTAATACAGTTTTTACAAGGTCTATAAATCCAACTCCTGGGCAAGCTCCAGATCAAGTAGCCTTCAAGTAATGCTAATATTCAGTTTAGTGTTTCCAATATAGGTAGCAGAATACTAACCCGATGATAACATCGTGCTCTGTCATCCAAATATTCTTAATTATCATCTGTAAAGTCCTTTCATCTCAGAGAGACGCATAGTGCCACATGGGGCATTGTTGAGGGGGGTATTATTATTCCCAGTTAAGGACAGGGGAAACTGAGGCACATTGCACTGTGGTCACTTGGTGGTGCAGAGTGAGTCATAGCCGGGGTCAGGGCCAGACTCCATCACAACCATCTTCAAAACAAACCCCGTGCACCCTGTGAGGTAAGGCTCTGCACCACCTGGCTACCCATCACCACCAGGAAGATTTTCCTAAGGATCCCCTGGGCTCTGGCACCTGTGGAAAAGACACAATGATGTGAGAACTCCTCAGAAGGCCACCCCATTGTTTATTTCTTGGTTTTAAAGGGGACAGAAAGTGTTGGATTGTGAGAGCATCCCTGGCTCTTCAGGGTGGAAGGAAGGCCATGGTCACTGCTGCTCTTGAGTGCAGCCTCTCTGGTCCAAAGCATCACCACTGAATATTCAGGAGAAGGCATGAAAAGGGTTTGGTTCCCCATGACCCACTGAGCTCCCTGGGGAAGCAGCCAGGTGCCCCCTTGACATTGCGAGATGCTCAGGTCTTGGACACTTCCTTGCCTTCAGAGGGCAGCCTGCAGTGACACCCCAAGGTCACCGAGCAAGGGTGGAGCAGGGCAGGATGCGGGGCAGCGTGGTCACACCCTTCTCTTTGTCTTGCAACACTTGTTTTCAGCCTCCAAATACACATGATCTACTTAGCATGAGTTACTACTCGTTCTCCTAATGATAGGGCATATTACAGGATTTTTCTGGTTTTTAGACTGGATTCACTGTATTTAATAAAGAAGAACCGTGAGACAGGAAAAAGACAAGATACTTAATCTCAGGTCAGACAACTTTATTTAAGTATATATATATGTATGAGTATACATATATATATGTGTTTTGTTTTCAATATATATATGGGTTTTGTTTTCAATGTGTAGAGTACACACCTTTGAGCAGCATAAAGAATATGGTTAATTGCTTTTACAGCTCAAACATTTCTAAAACAGTCGTGCTACAACTTTCAGTATTATTTCAAAGACTTTCATTTTTTTTCAAGTTGTGTTTTCAGTATTCATGAAAGCAACCAAGTGAAGAAAAACTTTCATATATAAAATTTCAGCAAGCATCAGCTTCACCAAACCAGGAATCCTGCCTTGTCTGGGGACTCTGCTGAAGTCAGCGCAGAGTCAGTGTTTTAAAGCAGCAGGCATTTCTGGCCACCTTCTGAAATGAAGGCCGTTGGAGGAAGATTCATACACCGTTTGCTTAGCAAATTTACTTTTGGCTTCCAAATCTGGGTGTGAAAACAGATAGCTTTTTTATAGTTCTCTGTTTTGGAGAACTTGCAGCCTCGTGGAACCCAAGTCAATCTGAACATTGTCTCCTAAGGACTAAACGCAGAGTTGGGCACAGCCCACTCCTTCACTGACCACATCACCAGTCCTTTTGGTGCTGTCATGATCTGGAGTCCTTAGACATTTCTATTTCTTTATACATGTATATATATATTTAAATCATTATTCATTTTAATTGTGTGAGAATTTAATAGCATCCCGCTAAACTATGCCTTGCAGCAGATAAAGGTACAAGCCTAGGTACCTGGAGTGCAGCCATGGATATAATATCACACCCTATGGCCCAAACTAGAGCTGAGCTACAGGGGAAGCACTTGAAAACAGAGATAAAGCAGATTTAAGCAACAGCAACCAGTTGGCAGGTGGTACAAGGAGATCAATAACCCCCGCCAATCCCAGAAGTTGTACCTAGCTCTTTTCCTGTGGGCCTTCCTTTCCCTTCTCCTTTTTACCAGGGCCATTTGGAGGCAGAGCAGTACTTTTTAGCGTGGCTTGAAATTTTCACTCCACCTGACTGACACTGCTGCTGTGGGACACACTGCGTGGCACACTGCTGCTGCGGCACACACTTGGTGGCACACTGCTGCTGCGGCACACACTGCGTGGCACACTGCTGCTGCGGCACACACTTGGTGGCACACTGCTGCTGCGGCACACACTTGGTGGCACACTGCTGCTGCGGCACGCACTTGGTGGCACACTGCTGCTGCGGCACGCACTTGGTGGCACACTGCTGCTGTGGCACACACTGGGTGGCACACTGCTGCTGTCTCACACACTTGGTGGCACACTGCTGCTGCGGCACACACTGGGTGGCACACTGCTGCTGTGGCACGCACTGGGTGGCACACTGCTGCTGTCTCACACACTTGGTGGCACACTGCTGCTGTGGCACGCACTTGGTGGCACACTGCTGCTGTGGCACACACTGGGTGGCACGTTGCTGCTGTGGCACGCACTTGGTGGCACACTGCTGCTGTGGCACGCACTTGGTGGCACACTGCTGCTGTCTCACACACTTGGTGGCACACTGCTGCTGTGGCACACACTTGGTGGCACACTGCTGCTGTGGCACACACTTAGTGTCACACTGCTGTTGTTGCACACACTTGGTCGCACACTGCTGTGGGATACAAATGGTAGCACCATCACTGTCACACCGCTGTGGGACACACTTGGTCACACACCTGGTTGCACGCTGCTGTGGGACGTACGTGGTTGCACACTGCTGTGGGGCAGAAGAGGTCACAAAGCGGTGCGATACCCATTTGGTTGCACGCTGCTGTGGGACACACGTGGTCACACACCTGGTTGCACATGGCTGCTGCGGGGTGTATGTTGTCACACACTGCTGTGGGATGCACTTGGTTGCACACTGCTGCTGCGGGATGGCCTTGGTCAGGTACGGCTGCTGTGGCATACATGTGGTCACACATCTGGTCTCACACTGCTGCTGCGGGGCATAGGCGGTCACACACTTGGTTGCACACTGTTGTGGCACAGCCTCGGTTGCACACTGCTGCTGTGGCACACACTTGGCCACTCTAGGCTGCTGCAGCATGCCCTCAGTTGCACACTGCTGCTGTGGCACGCAGGTTGTCACACACCGAGTTATACGTGGCTGCTCTTGGATGCGTTGGGTCACACACTGCTGCTGTGGCACACACTTGGTCTGATACTGCAGCCGTGGCACACACTTGGTCACACTCTGCTGGTGGGAGAAGCTGGAGGACATGATCCGCTGCCGGGGGATGCAGGGGGTCACATATTGTGGTGTGCATAGTGTCGAGTGCCAGGTAGGCACTGGCAGATGTCTGGCAGTATATACTGGTGAGTACTTGATGGGGATGGAGTTCTGGTAGACTGGAGGGAGGCACTGGTGTAGGTAGCACGACATCTTGGTGAGGCTTTGGCAGGATGGGAACGGCACGTGAGAAAGCCTTCAGAGAGGCTGTTTCTTGCTGTCCTGCTGCTGCCCGTGCTTCAGGACTGGCTTGTTTCACAGGGTGCTGGAGACACGTCCCACCTATGCCACGGTCTCAAAACCACAGCAGCAGCAGCTGAAGACCCAACCCATCATTTTTAACTCTGAAACATAACATCAAGTCAAACAGTGGGGAAATTCAGAGACATATAGCGCCAAATATCTCCCTGGACTGCAACTCCCTCCCCATCACCTCGACCTCCATGGGGAGAACTAATCATGGAGGTCAGCAGAAGAATGGCTGATCTCAGAGCTTTCAATCATTAAACCCAGTTTTCCCTTCCTATGACCTCTTACTGATGCAGTGAGAAAAAGGCCCAACCCAGAAACGAGGTCTGAAGCTCTCGTCACATCTGCCGTAGCAGGAGAGACAAACAGCACTCAAGGCTCCGCTGTTTGATCCCATCACACCATGGGCAGATAGAGGTCCACAGCTCAGTCCCAGCATCACAAGGCTCGTGCTCATTATGGAACCAATGCTTATTAAAGGGTAGTGATACCACAACTGAACACAAACCTGCTTGCAGCTCTTTTAGCATTACCATTGTCTGGTCCACCAAAGCTCCTCTGACTGTTGTCAGGCACCCCCAAAAAGCAAACAATAATAGCAGCACCCCAATTACTGCTGACAGCCTTTCCTTAAATTCTTCTGGATTGCCTTTTGGACTCAGAGGCCCAGCTGAAGACACGAAGAGCACGCTGCTACTCCAACACAGCAATTCAAGCCAAATCATTTTAAAAACTTCTCTCATAGACCATTTTTAGTACATAAAAAAAAGTAGAAATAAATCTGCATTTCAGCAGCTACAGAGGTTCGGCACAAACCAGACTTACCCAGCTCCCTGGTGAGAATAGCTCAGTGGTGTGACCAGTGAGCTCTAATAGAAGGAGAGCTTTTATATAGCTACTAAACATGCCTTGAAGGTATGAGGTACCCATGACATAGCCTATTAGCTCCTATGCAAAGCTGTCCTGTGTGCAACACTCGTAGTGACTAGCATCAGTGTACTCATCCCTGAGGATGAGTAGTTGAATGTTAGCTCGCCATAGTAAGAGTAATTACCTTTAGTATAATCCTCCCTGGCATGGTAATACTTAAAGGTATTTGGAGAGGCAGCAGCAGCGGCATCCTCTGCCGCAGGGGTTTTGCAAGGCAGAAGTGCACCCAATAACAGCTGGTAATGGCTTTCAGAGGTCTCACTGGAACAAGGCTTCACAGTCCCTGGAAATGTCTTGGTGGTCCCCATGAAATGGGGCCATCCCATCACTCAGCCTCTTTCCACACACATGTGGCATTGTTTCATGCTGTGAGAGCTGCACTGACTGTTCCATGTCTTTCTCCATCTTTAATCCCTGGTTAGAGCTTCTTATCTGCCCTATAAGGCCCAGCAGCCAGGGTTGGCTGTGTTTGCAGGCTGGACATAGGGCACTGGCTTCTCTAAGGAAAACAGGAGCTCCTAGTAAGGTTCAAATTATTCCCTTGGGTGGATGCAGTTCATCATCCACAGAAAACTTCATTTTTAGCTTGTGTAGTTCCAGAGAACACATGGCCACTGGTGTCCTGATGCTCCCATGATCCCAGTGCAGTCACCTGTCATCAGAGCAATGGGAATACACAGTCCAGTGACTCTCAGATGAGCGGAAAAGATGAGCTACAGTCACGTTTGATTACAGCCCTTGCACAACAAGCTCAGGAGTCAAAGCTGTAACCGGCCACACAACAGGCCACAAAAAGCACCAGGAGCAGATAAACTTCCTCCACACTTGCAGGTGACTTTCTCAGTGAGTCAGCTTCTTATCACACACTGTGCCCAGATTAAAAAGACTGGTTAGAAAATTTAGAGATTAACTCTTTGAAGTCATCGGTGGTCTGATCAATGCTTTCATGTGTACGTTGTCACATGAAATAGCCTCCATAAGTGACAATTTCTTCCTGCTGGCTACAGGGAGAGCTGAGGGGGACTAGTGCAGAGGAGTGCTCAGCCTGCTGGCATGTAATGCTGGTTCAGATCAAACACACTCCGAGAGGATCACTTCCTGAGCATGTTTATTAAAACCCATGGTTTCTTGTGAACTAGAGAAATGGCTCTGCCCACCTGGGCTTTGAGGCAAATAAAAAAGTCCATAAATAATTCTGTAATGAAACTGAATAATAAAGTTTAGGTATTCTTGGACAACTATACACCACACTGAGGAAGAATCACAGAGAGTGAAATTCTCCCTTTCCCATAAGCTTCTCCAGTAAGAATGAATCCTGCCCCTTGCTGGTCAACATGGAGTGTGATCACCTTTGCCTGAACCACAAGTAATGTGTCTTTGTTGTGTCATCTCTCTCACAGAAATTGGTTCTTTAATCCAAAGCCATAACTCTTCATTGCTTTTTAGCTCTAAAGGTTGTAGCTGTGATCCTCCCAGTTAACCAAAGTGAGCCGTTCGCTTTTGTATTATTTCCCTTCACACCGTCTCAGCCTTCAAACAAATCCTTGTTTCATCCCATACTTCACTGTAACACCATGTGTACCTGCCCAGCTCACTGAAAGCCCAGGTGAACTTTAATTTTCTGATCACAACAATGACTCTTCTTTCATGTTAATAACCAGTACTGTCCAAAACTATAGAATCTAAGAAAGAAACCCCCCAGAAACCCAATTAGGCTCCATTTCAACTTTGTCAACATAACAACTTTGGACTTTCATTATACAACAATTTAATGAGTGTTTTATTTTCCCATGGCAATGCCTGTCAAAAATGTGTGCTTCTGTTGTCATCATCTGTGCATACCCTGGCAGTGTTCACCTCCCCTCCATAGCCAGCCCCACCTTGAAGTGGTTGTCAGCTAAGAAAACCTCCTGTCCTTTTTTAACCTGCCTAACAACCTGGAAAATAGCATGAGATGAAGGTGGGGAAAAAAGAAAAAAAGAGGTTAAAACAAAGCTGTGGCACTGAGAAGCATGAAGAGGGAAGCTGAAAAACATCCTGGAGGAGATGCCAGGTGAGACATTAGGGAATCCACCACCTTCCCTTTAATAAGTCAGGAATGTGAAGGAGCATCTTCACAGTGTGGCAATTTTGGAGCATGACCAATGACACAAGGAATGCAAAGCTCCCTGCCTGCAGAAGAAGGGGCCATTAGGAAAAGAAGACAGAAGAAACAAGGTCCATTGTCCAGGTATGATCTGGGAGATTGGGTTGAAACCTCAAGTGATGTAAAATTAGCCTTGTTCCATTAACAGTAATAAAAATATAACAATAAACTGGGCAAAGAGCTGTAAATGGGAGGGAGCTACAGTGCGGAGTTGTTAGGCTTTAAAACTAGTTCAATGTGAAGACCACTCTATGTGTCAGGCTACAACAGCAAAGCCAAGAAATATATCCACCTTGGAGAAGTATCTGCAGGAGGATGGGATGGCTATTTCCTCCAGTCTTTCCAAGACACAGCCATTCCCTCCAGCCTCTCCAAGTGTTGTGGTTTAACCCCAGCCAGCAGCTGAGCACCATGCAGTCACTCACTCACTCACTCACTCACTCCCTCCCTCTGCCCTCCTACCCCTTGCCCTGGTGAAAGCAGGTAAACCCCATAGGTTGAGACAAGAACAGTTTAATAATTAAATTGAGATAAATAAAATGCAATAATAATAACAGTAATAGCACCAATAATATAAATAAAGAAACAAGAGGAATGAAACAAATAAAATCCTCCAAGTTATGTGCAATGCAGTTGCTCACCATCCACTGACTGATGCCCAACCTGTTCCTGAGCAACAATTGGTGCTTTCCAGCCAACACCCCCCCCAAACAGTGTTATACTATATATAATAGTATATTATATATTCAGTATTTCTATACTGAGCATGATGTTCTCTAGTATAGAATATCCCCTTGGATAATTTGGGTCAGCTGTCCTGGCTGTGCTCCCTCCTGTTTTCTGTGTTCCCCTTACTGGCAGGGCATGAGAGACTGAAAAGTCCTTGACTTTTCCATATTATTCTCAGAATAAAGCCAAAACAGAGCACTGTACCAGGAAGAAAACTACCTCTATCCCAGCCAAAAGCAGGACACCAGGGCATGGTCATTTCCTCCAACCTTGCAAAGGAATGGCCATTTCCTCCAGCCTCACCAAGCATGGGCATTTCCTCCCATCTCTCCACAGCATGTATGTGTCCTCCAAGCTCCCCGCGACATGGTCACGTCCTTCGAGCTCGTAGGGCACGGACATTTCCTCCACGCTATACAAACCACTAGAGAGCAGCATTCGCACAGGCAACCACCTCCTGCAGCAGCTTCGCAGATCCCAGGTACTGATAGTTGGGAAACTGCCTTCCGATGCCCTCTCATGCCAGGAAAATAGTTTAAATTGGCAGCCCGTGAACTAGTCCAAGCCAATGCCCCTGCAGCCCACCCGCAGCCTCCTGTTCTACCGCTGTAAAAGCCAGAATGCCTTGTTCCAGGTGTTCCTGGGCATGAAGAGCACACACGGAAGCAGTAGTTGGCCAGCACACGATGTTCTTCACCCAAGAGTACATCTGTTCAGTGAATCCCTGCGGGGCACTAAGGTGTATGCAGGGAGGGGAGGGCAGAGAGTAAAGAAAACATGAGCGAATAAGAAGAAATTGCACTTTTATTGTATCAGACTTGTAATTAGAAAGCCACTTACAGGCTGTAGATAATAAAACTTAACATATTATTACCCAGCAAGCAGTAAACTCGCAGTCTTACTCTTTCAATGATTTAACAGCACTGAAGGCAAAATTCTCAGCCCATCATGCATCAGAATGAAATGCTCCTGACTTGGACTCTTTCTTGCTTCATTTTAAAAGTATTTTATTACTTAATGAACTCTTGCTGTTCCGCAATTAGTAGACTCACACCCCTCTTTTTTCTGGTTGCTACCAGGTTCAGTGAAGGTTATCCTGTAGAAAATCTGACTGCATGGTCATAATAGCTCTGGTGACTTTAAAAATACTTAAGCTGAGCTGTGAGTTTCAATACAACTTTCTCCTCCCTCAGCACCCATATTCTTTAGCTCTATCCATTACCTGGCCTTCCCATGGAAGAGAAACCTGGGTGCTGAGGTTTGAGCTCGAAGCTTGGTCGCAACCACAGTAGCAGCAACAGTGTTAATCTTAAGGCACAAAGACCCCAGCAGCACAGTTCCAGGGACTGCCAGATCTGATTGTGGAAGCAGTATGTGGTCACCAAGGCACCCAGCTGCAAAAGATGAAGTTGTGAAATGCATCTAGTGGAGCCTCTGTCACACCAGCAATGAGAATGTGGGAGGATAACCTTCTTGCAAGTCAGGGTCTGAGAAAAACAATATAGGAAAAAAGGAAATCCAATGTTTTTGAGGAAATATATTAGATATCAGGAAAACAAATCCTCACTATGAGGGTGGTGAGGCACTAGACAAGGTTGACCAGAGAAGCTGTGGCTGCTCCTTCCCTGGCAGTGTTCAAGGCCAGGTTGGACGGGGCTTGGAGCAAGCTGCTCTAGTGGAAGATCTCCCTGCCCATGGCAGTGCATTGGAACTGGATGAGCTTGAAGGCCCCTTCCAACGCAAACCACCCTGGGATTGTGTGAAATAAAAAACTGCGCTTCTCTCCCCTCTTCCCCCACCCCGCTTTGTAAAACAGCAAACCAAAGAAAAAACAGCAGCAAAAGTAGGAAAGAAAAGCAGCAGCAAAGGCAGGAAAGAAAAAGAAGCAGCAAAAGCAGCAGCAAAAGCAGCACGTTTCTATTAGAAACACTGGTATCTTCACCTTCATCCACATACCGGTGTTAGAATGAAGCAAATTGTGAGAGCTCAGGATTGTTATGATTTTAATGACTAACTCAGAGCAATGAAAATAAGAAGATTCAGGGTAAGTCTCTCTCTCTTGATCTTGAATATCAAGAACTGCCCCTCCCAAGCTATCTTCCTGCTGTATGTTCGTTTGCTTGATGTCCCTGTCATTATTAACTCCCTGTCAGATGTCTTCTAGCACTCAACTGTGTTAAGATTGGTTTGCAGTTCTGAGGACACCAAGGTTGGGTCAGAGTCTGTTTTGTCAGACACTGCATTCACGTAAGGCTGTGAGGCTCCTCAAAATCTTCCATGCTGCTCTGGGACTTACCCTTCCTTTTTCTCTCCAGAGAGTTTAGTTTGTTCGATTAGACAGAACACGGTATTAAAGCAAATGCTCAGGATATACTAAGCTTTTAAATTTTCCCCTTTCCATAGCAATTCAGCTAATAGAGCATGTTTGGGATTATAGTGCAAGACATGTTTGTATAATCTCCAAGTCCTCTGGGCCTAATTCTCTTCCTATACTCACCTTGTGCAACAGTGTGATGCCATCAAAGTCAAAAGAATGGCATAGGTATAACCAAGATTATCTCCAATGATCTGTGGCATTACACAGATGCAGACACAGTTGGGGAAGAAACAGTTTCATTCCTAGAGCCTGCATCTCTTGCAATTTAATCTCAATTAATTCTATTTGCAAATAGAAGAATCTGAAGTTGCCATCACCAGTCTCTAATCCTACAGTAAGTCATGCTACGGCAAGTTTAATTAACAATATTTAATAGATACATCAGAATCAAACTTACCCAACCCACCAGTGAAGCAATGAATCAACGGAACGACTGCAACAGATTTGGGAGTCAGAAAGGTTCTTACCTACCCCAGCAGCTCTACCTTCCAGAGGGGAGGGTCTGTGCTGTACATGGTGTGCATTTTTTCACAGCTCCAGAACTGCTCAATTTGCAGAAACAGGTGTTTTTTCCTGACCTTTAGGAGAGAAAACTTTCCATTCTTAGGTATTTTCTATTTTAGCAGCAGAAGGCTGTTGTGTTGGCCACACCTGAAGCTTGTTTTTATTCAGGTGTTTTCCAAATGCTCTCTTCTAAAGCCCCACAGCTTCAGACCTACCAGATACAACAACAGAAATAACCCAGACAACAAATGCACAAAAAGATTCAAAATGGGGGGCCTGAACCTCAGGGAGACTCAAGATCTTTTGGGGCATCTTTAGAAGCATAAAGCAACCTTAATCAAAATGCAAGCGGTGTCCTGAGAACCTCCCTGTTGCACCAGACAGCTGCCTGACCACCAGCCTGCTGATACCCCAGCAAGATGGTATTTTGTCCCCTTCAAAGAGGGTATGGAAGCCTGAAATGGGCCACTGAACCCCAGCTCCCAGTTCTCCAGCATCAGCAGCAGTGCAAAAATGAGCACAAACATAAGGTGACCTCCAGGGTGCTCTACTTTACAATTGCATGTCCAGGTGTATGGGCTAGAAAAGGCTGATGACAGGCTAAACTCCAACAAGTTCATTCCTGAACTCGAGTCCATAAATGAAGCAACTGAGAATTAGGCTCTTTGATGTGATGGCTAGCTGGAAAGTGTTCCTGTTGTGCCCGATGGGTTTTCAATGAGGCAATCTGTTGTACTCAAGAAGCACGGTAATTCTGCAGAAGCAGTTAGGAATAAATTTAGGGTAGGGAATTGGGAGAAGATTTTCAAGAAGCAGTACAAGGAGACTCTGGAATAGGCTGCCAAATCAGAAATTTGGAATCAAAATATGGAACAAGCTTTAAGAGAAAGGTTGGTGAATTTATGGAAGAGGTTTTATAACTATCAATGCAGATTTACAGACTTAACCCTGTGATTCAGCCATGTGCGTCTCCTGAGAGTTGTTAAACTAATCCATTTCTATAGGTTTAATAGGAATCTCTCTGGTTCCTGGGAAGCTTGGGTGCTGTACTGCAGCAGAACCAAAGAGGAATCACTCGTGAAGTAAAGGCAGGGAAGAAAATATTAAAGCATGGATATTTTGTGTCCAGTACTTTGACACTACAGCATTTGGACATCCCTATGGGTGACCAGCTTCTCATCTTCTGTAACATGACTTGACCCTTGATCAGTCTCCAGCACTAGGGGAGAAGATGCTTTAGTGACTGGACTCACAGGCAGACAGACCGATACTAGGAAATTCGGTAACAGGTAATTATGTCTTTTGTCTCGTGAGATGAGTTAGTCAAGATATCCACCCTAAAATGATGACAGACACAATAATAAAGAACAAGATGGGGTGTTAACGAAACAGTGCCTAATTAAGCCATCAGGGCGAGCCCTGTGCCTTGGGAGATCCAGTTCAGCAACTTCTCAGTCACACCAAGACATGAAATCCAGGAGTGCAATAGTTTCCTCAGATGGTTTTCTCTGTGCACAAAAGTTCAAAGTACAGAATGGAGAAAAATCAAAGAGTATTCATACAGACATGCGGTTAAGGTCAGACTGAACATTTCACAGCCTGAGCTGAGGTCCTCTGCAGTGGTCTTCACTCCTAAAACAATGATCCTTCTTTTCATACTGAAGGAATACAGCTTCAGGACCCTTTGAAATACTGCCACAGTCATCTCAGTGATAAACCAGACAAAGCTGACAACTACAGACCTCCATTCGGAGCTGCTAGCATAACTGTTGCATATCTCCCAGGGCATCTTAGATTTTGAGGCATTTAATTACCTGATCAGCATTTACTGATGGGCTGATAGCCAAGCTGTGTGGGAGCTGGAATAGCATTTTCTCTCTAGGAAGGAGGGGCTCGGGCCAGTATTTTTCTCACCTGTGGTTTTATGCTCCCTAGAATTAGTGGTACAACTTCAGTATTGACTTGGAGCTGAGCTGGGCTCCATCAGGTGAGAGTTGAGGAGTTGCTTAGCTCCACGTTCACTGTAAGGCCACCTTACTCAGTGCACGTTTCTCCCGTAGTTTCCCAAAGTTTCAGTAAGGCAGGTTTCACTGCATATGGCATTTGCTCTAAAAATAGTCTTTGTGCAATTCACATGGAAGGGGAAAGCAATTACACCGCTACTATGGGAAAAACACTCACTCCCTTTCCACGGGCTGACTTCAGAGCCTCTTCGATGATAATTACCATCGTCTTTCTGCTGAGGTTGCTGACATGGAGGTGAAGTGACCTCCCCGTGTCTCTCCAGACCTGGACCCAAACCAGTGTTTAAGGTCAGGATGGCCCCACCTTCTGATTTCCAGACAGGGTTCAGGTCGTCTTCCTTTCAGCTATGGAAAGTGCTTTCCTTAATCACTTGATGTTGCAAGTTGAGGCTGGAAACTGGACTCTGAAATAGTCCAGAAACCTCACAGCTTGCTTAAATAAAAAACAGTGTCTCGACACAGAGAGACACTGCTTTTATTTAAGCACAGAAACATTTCAACAAGCTGCCTCCACATGCTGCACAAGTCCTACGTGCCCTCTTTCTCTCAGGTGTTCTAATTGAAGGGCATAACAAAGGTTAGTGAAGCTCTGACCTGAAGATACATATTAATGTATGTTGCACAAATACTCACATACAATGTTTGAGCTGATGAAATGCACAGTCTCCTTTCATACCCAGGTGCTCTGTTGTCTTCAAGCCAGTAAGTGCAACGATTAAAAACCACTTTATTATGAGTCTGAGCTTATTCTATCTTCCTGCTTTGAAGTGCTGTATTTCAGGACCCTATGTCAGCAGAAGGGCTAGTTTGATAACCACAAAGCATGATACTACCTAGAAAGCAGACAGGCAGGTTCTCCACTGCTGGAAAGTGCTCTAGTTCCTGCCTTCAGCAGAGCTATGACTGCAATTTGTACCAGCAGAGCAGCAGGCAAGGCCTGAGTCAGGGTTAGGTCTTGGGCTGGAATATTTCCCTCACTAGCAAAGGCTGGTGATTGAAACTAAGCAGCTTCCAGAGCCAAGAAGGGCCCCACCTGCCATGAGGCAAGAAAGGAAGTTGCACAGGTGAAGTCACAATATAGGAGAAGACGTGGTCTAAAATTCAGGTGTTCTGAACTTCAGTTGCCACACAATTATTAATAGAGGAAGTTACACCACAGCTAGAAACAGCTTCTTACATTTGCACCCCAGGAATCCCAACTGGTGACAGGTACCAGCTCAGCCTGTTGCAATGATAGCATCTGCAGTGCATGCTCTGATAAGAGCTCTGGTAAAATGGTGGAGAGAGGACAAAGATAGTCTCAGGACAGCCAAACATGATGAAATTCACCTCTGTGTAGGACATGTGGTCTCCACTGCTGAAAATAATCCAACCATCAGAAAGGAGGACGGTTTGACTTGCATACTGATAGCTCCCTGAGATTTTGAGGATAAAAGTCAGTGAGCTATTTTCACTCAATGAACTTGGTTTACAGTGAATAATGCGAACAAGCTGCATAAACTACAAGCTCCCTAAATTTCACATGTAGATTGAAGTATCTCTTCAAATGCCATTTTGGCACCCAAATGAGACCAGTGTCCAAATCCCATTTGGGTGTGATAAATCTTGTATATTATTTAAAAAATCCCTTTTCACATAATACATGGAGATAAACTCAGTTCCCTTTTCTGTCACATGTAGGTGAGTGGGATCTGCATCTTCTGTGTGATGGACAATAACATGCGTTCAAAACTGTTTGTTCTAAAATGAAAGAAGAATGGAATCTATGAAGATCTTTATGGGGAAAAAAAATAAAAACAACCCTTATGAGTTTATAGAATCTTAAGAAAGTCACTTTAGAGAATTCATTGATGAAAAGCAGGTGAGAAAATTACAGATTAGCCCCCCTATCTTAAACTGTGAATACAATCCTAAGAAGTGGGGGAATTAGGTGAAATTAAATGACTCATGCATGGTTTGAAGCGGAACCATGCTGGCTGACACCACACCAAGATTCCTGATCTCCATGGGGTCTGCAATGAATGTATTGACCTAAGGGTTTGAACTTTATTCACCCAGAATTTTTTTGTTAAATCAGACTAGTCAGAACAGGGAATAAAACACATTCTGCACCAAAAGGCTTTCTTCACAGTGCCTACGTGTAAAACAAGTCTGTGGAGGAAATGCACAACGGCAGTTGTGAAAGAATGAGCTCATTACCTAGGAGGACTCATTCCCAGAAGGCAGGGCTTTGAAACCATATAAAAGTTCTCAAATCTCTGTGCTGCACCATCCACTCGACTTCGTGCTTCTCCCTGTTGACTGGTTGGGTAAGTCAGAGAATACTGATACTCTTTTGTGATGTCTATAATTTTACTGCTTGGCTTAGTGTAGGCAGACTCTTTAAAGAAATATTTTATTTGATACCTTTGAATATGCACAAGAGACCTTCAAAGAAGAGAAACTGTGGGCATTGGGGTAGGACAAGGATCCTTGGAATGACTCTGCAAGGCAAATTCAGATTGTGTGTAAATGTGAGGATAGTTAAGTGCTAAATTAAAACCTTTCTGAAGAAGAGATTAGATAAAATATGTTGGTTTAAGTATAATTGATGCGGTCTTCAGGCATGGAGAGGGTCTGAATGGCCCCTTAAAAGCTCCTTCCAAAACTGTTCTCTGCAATTCTGCTGTTTATAACAAGACTTCTACTAAAACGCCAGTTTCATTGAAGAATTATTTTGTAAAAGATAGATTTGGGAGTATGAGAGGCTGTAGGGAGTAGAAGGGTGAAAGTACTCCTAGTGTGGTGTCTCATTCATGTTAACCATATCAAGAACAACATATTAACTTGGCTTAATATCTTATCAGATCTTTATAAAGAAAATACTAAGAGACAAGTGATATTGATTGGGAGGATCCGGGAAGATGCAGAAGAGAAGAATTAATTTGCTTTGAAGATGTGTTAAGAGGAGTAGGCAACATGAGGAAGGGAGAATGAACTTGCACACTCTTATGTGATCTGTGTTGCTGACAGTCCTGCATTGAGGGGACTAAAAAATGCCCCTTCCAAGAAACACTTCTGAGATTCTAAACTTATTTGTGCCCTTAGCTTGTTTTTATAAAAACAGCAACACGAGCTTTACCAAAGACACAACAGGAGCTCAGCTGAGCCTGGTGCCTACCTTCAGTAGCCCACAAAACAAGGGCAGTTTCATAAATCGTTAGGAAAACCCATTTGGCCTGTTGCACGTTACTGGCCTTGGGAGAAGAAATCCCTCTTGATTATTCTGATTCACACAAGCTTCATGTATTATTAGTGGCCATGATAATCCACACACATAAGGAGGCATTACCACTGCTAATTCTTTCCATGACAGCTGGAAGAACTGTGCCACAGGTAAGCTCCATCCATTATATCACAGATGAAGTCAGAGTGAAACCAGAGCAAGAGGAGGAGTTGGCCTACTGTTACTGCAAAGATTCTTTATACTACAGAAAGCTATTCAGCTTGTTGGTGAGGTCCACCTTGAGGACTTAGCACCTCAGTTCTCTAATTCCAAGTAAAATCTGGAAACCATTTTAAAAGGGGCAAAAGCAAAGGAAATGTTTCAGTTTTGCCAATGTGAAATATTCTATTGGGCCCAGGTTAATATTTTTCTACTTTTTGATAGACTAAACCTTTTTAAATGCCTGTATTCAGCATTCATTTTATTATTATTATTATTATGACTTTCTGAAACCACTTTCAAAATCAACAGATCTGTTATTTGCCAGCCTTTCTCATTAATTCCTCAGGACACCTTGAGAAGTGTGAAGCAACAGGAAAAAGAGCTCTGAAGTGTAAATCAACTCCAAGATAAAAGGAGTAGTTCTACCACAGTTAGACTTGATAGGGCTTTCCCACATTGCAGAATAGAAAGGAGGGACAAGATGAAACAGTCAGAACAGGAGCTGAAAGGCAAGATGAAAAAGAAAGAGCAAATCATTAGTCTTTTGAGCAAACCTGCCTTGGGAAACCAAAAGCAAGCTAAGAGAACTTTATGCTTGCAGCTGATTCAATTTTTCTTAACAGTTCTTTCACCCTTATCACAATGCAGCTCATTTGTGAGACACAATAACACTCTGACATTTCTTTCAGATAATCTTGTTTTCTGCAAAGATGTCTTTGAATCAAATGCAAATTAAGCAGGAAATCCTGCTCCCACCTGGCCTGAGCAAGACAATTCCAAAGCACAGCCAAGACCCTGTGCCATGCAGTGATCCAGTCCCACATCCACAGCAAGAGCCTGAAGTCCAAGTCCCAGCACCTTGCCCAGAGCCAGTTCCAGTAGAAGTGGTACCAGAAAAAGAAGTGCCATTGCCAGCACCAGTGGTGGAACCAGGCAAGGGAGAAGCACCAGTGATAGTAATACCCAAGAGTCCCCTTCAGGAACAACAGCAGCAACAGCAATGCAAGCTACCACCGACTTTCCCACCTGTATCGCACCCTGAGCCTGTTCCACACCCTGAAGAGAAATCAGAGTGCAAAGAGCTACCTGTGCCAGCCCCTGTTTCCAGCTGTAAACCAACTCCACATGTGCTGGAGAAGCAGGAGCGCAAGGAGATCCCTGTGCCAGTTCCTGTTTCACACCCTGAACCTGCACCATGTCCCCAGGAGAAGCAGGAATGCAAGGAGATCCCAGTGTCAATCCCTGCTCCATGCCCTGAACCTGCACCACACCCCCAGGAGAAGCAGGAGTGCAAGGAGATCCCTGTGCCCACCCCACACCCTCCAGAGAAACAGGAGCAGAGGGACACCCCTGTGCCAATCCCTGAACCCACACCGTGTGCTCAAGAAAAGCAACAGCACAAGGAGATCCCTGTGCCGATCCCTGTTCCACACCCTGAACCTGCACCGTGTCCTCAGGAGAAGCAGGAATGCAAGGAGATCCCAGTGCCAATCCCTGTTCCACACCCTGAACCTGCACCACATCCCCAGGAGAAGCAGGAGTGCAAGGAGATCCCTGTGCCCACCCCACACCCTCCAGAGAAGCAGGAGCACAGGGATACCCCTGTGCCAATCCCTGCTCCCTGCCCTGATTCAGGGAAGTCCTCCCATCCAGAGAAGTATCCTCCCATTGAGCAGCAGCAGGTGAAGCAGCCCAACCAGTGGCCACCCATGCAGAAGTAATCTGCAGCTGACAAGGGAAGCCCTGAAGAGAGGAGATTGCAAATCCAATCTTCCTCTCCCCATGTCTCACAACCAGAGGTCATTTTCCAACACCCTTTTATTCACTGCAGAATTTTTATTAAGAAGCACAGCTTCCAACTCCCCCCTCCCAGCTAACACTAGTGTTATCCCGTACTAACAGCCATAAGCTAACTGACATGTTGGGACTGGCAATAGATAAGGCTTCAAGTGGTGCTGCAGGCATGTGCGTTCAGCTTTTCAGGTGCCTGAATTTCTGCCCTCTCCCAGTCATCCCTCTGGCTTTTAAAGGCCCAGAAAGAGACCAAAGAGCATGACGGCACGCATGAGTCAGGGTCTATTAAGCTGAACGATAAACTTAACCCAAATGCAGTTAGGGACCTAGAGCTCATGCCTTCCTCCCCCAGCTCCCCATACATAAATGTCATCTCCCACCTTGCAGTTAGGGGTTTTTCCTATTAATAATAGGATTTGAGGTTTGTGTAGATCCTGCTGCTAAGGGGTTCTGGTAAATGGCAATGAGACTTTCTGAATCACAAATCCATAGTGCTGAATACTTTATGTAATCAAAAAAATAACACTGGGCTAGAGGAAATATTTTACAAAAGAGCCATCACCTCTTAATTATCTGCTTAGCTGAAGTATTTGTAATCAGTGCTTTCCTCAGAGAGCTCACCTTGGGTTATCCAGGATGTGTAAAAGAACAGTTTAACATGAGATTATTTATGGAAAACATAGATAATCAAATCCAATCCAGACATGTTTTGAAATAGATTAACTTCAGGCGTGGCTTTCATCTGTTAGACAGGATAAAGGAGGAAACATAGAGTGCTGTCTCAATTACACCCTGGAACATGTTTCACGACACAGTGCTGTTGTGTATGTATTTGGTACTTACCTCTAATTATTTTAGGCTGATATTGTATCCAGGATTAATTTCACTGTGACAATCAACAATAAAAAAATACTTTGAATACCAAGTCGTGGAGATTCTTCATCACTTTGCTTAAAAAAAAATGAAAAGAAACCTCAGCTTGGAACAGAAATTTTTTAGGCTCAAAGCTGGGTAAATCAAGACTCAGAAACTTTGGTGCTTGCAGGGGACCCTGAGTCTGCTGCTCCTCTCCATGCACCAGGATTAGACAACCTGCAAGAGTTCCTGCATTGCGTCAGTCTATTGGGCTGGCTGATAACGCTGATCACTCCTCAGCAAGACACCACGTCCCAGAGCACAGCACATGACATCAGCTCACATCGAGCTGTCCCCACTTTCAGTCTGCCCAGTTCAAACATATTCCCAGCCACTATGTGACCTTCAGAACACATAAGGCAGGGTGCAAGCACAAGCCAAGAAGGTTTTCCCACACTTCAGATGAGCCAGGAGTGATGCAATCCCACTAGTTCGGTCCCATGCCTGTTAGATGAGTGTTAGACACATCCAATCTCATTGTCTGATCACAGAATCTCACTGAGTCACACAGCTGCTGGTTAGCAGAGCAAGCTTATGTCTGTCTGCCAGATATCATATCACTCAACAGTGTCTGTATTTATAGTTTTCCTCCTCTGCCATACAGCTGACTGGAAATCAATTAGCTGAGCCCGTATGTCCTCCTGAGAAGCTGAAACATTTCTGAATCTGCCTTCTTTTAAAATAGAAGCTATTCATTCTGAACAGGCAAAAACTTCCTTTCAGTGTCAAAAACTTCCAAAGACTCTTTTACTCTCAGCAGTTACAGTATAGTTTAGACTCTAAATCCACAGTTAATTGCTTTGATAGACCCACAAGAGCATACTTCAGAATATTATACAATAATTATTATGCTAGGATGCTGGAGACGGGCTCTGCATCAGTGACTGTAGTGATAGCACAAGGGGCAACGGGTTCAAAGGTAAACAGAGGAAGTTCAGAAAGCAGCTCAGCAGGAAAGGGCCCTGCATTTTAATGTGCATGTTGAATGTTAATGTTTAAAGGTAACTCTTTGGCTAATAAAAGAAAGCAAAAGAGAATGGATGACACCAGTAAAGTGAAAAAAAATATCAGGAAGCAAATAATGAGGTCACTTATAATTTTATTGCAGCATAACCAAATAAAGATCAGAAGAACATAGCCCCACACTATTAGTTCTTTATATTAAAGGATGAATAAATCCAATTTAATGAACTGCATCACTTTGAAAAGTAATTTCTGCTTGCAAACAGAAGAGGTGTGCTGCAAATTTTTAGCTATTCTGGCAGAGCCAGCAGAAAAGAGAGCTTGGAAATAAGTATTTGTATCTTCCATAGCACTTTGAGGCCACTGCTGCTAGTGCTACTTCTGCTTTGGGCACTGCTGCTGCTGCTGCTGCTGCGGGATGCTCTTCACAGGACACTTGGTTTGCCCTTTTGGTGCTTGGGATTGCTCCACACACTTTGGAGGACACTTTTCCTGGCATTTTGAAGGTATCTGCTGCTGCTGTTTCTGCTGGTGGGAAGACATCTTTTCTAAACCTGGAAGAAAACCAAAATGCCATTTCTATTATTTTAAACCCTACACACTTCTTGTTCCTGGATATTAATTTCAGTCAGTTCTTTAGCTTTGAGATCAAATCAACAGTGAAGAATCTATATAGGTTAATAAAGGCAAACCCACACAACTGACCCCCAACCCCACTGTTGGAAATCCTTGAGGAGGATGCTGTTCAAACCAAATTCCTGTTGGTGACTCCAGTCTGCTGTAGCTGCCCCACAGTTTCTTTTTCTGCGCTCCTATTACAATTAGTCTCTATGGAGATCAGCCACACTGCTGAGGCATAACTGTACATAAGCATAAATGAGTAAGAGGCAAGCACCCTCTTAACAAAGTTGTGATCCAAACAGGTGTAGCCAAACAGGCTACAGAGGTGGATGGAAGAGAAACAATGACAGGGGTTTCCCTTCTTTCCCTCTGCTCACTGTTTTCTGAACACTTCAGCTGTGACAAGCTAAAAAGCAATACAAATTTTGATGAAAGCATGCTTAGTTCAAGGAGAACCTCAGAGCAATATTTAAAGCTCATCAAAGAGGAGCAGAAAGCTAGTGACGTTTAAGTATTGCAAATGGTTTTGAAAGGAAAAATGATTTGATAACAATCCCTTCCAGCAATGCCTGGTCTCTGCTTAGTTTATTGGCAGAAGCCCTGTCTCTGGCTGTTCAATGCCAGGGAACTGTCCTCCTCCTCAGTGATGATGCAGTTTTATACAAAGAAGTGAAACTCAGAGCCCAGGAGATCCAGGAGACTGCAGTGACCAACCCACAGCTGCTTGATGGGTACAAAATAAGCTGCTGGCAGATGCCATCCTTTAGTAGCTGATACTCAATGCCCAATGGTTATCCACAAGCATTCTTATCAGCTGGGAGAAAAAATTATGAGGGTTGACAAGGGCTTCCTGGTCTAAACAGTTAGCAAGCCATTGTCTAGAGCCTCAGAAAGTCTCAAAATAACATAACACAGCTTTCACCTGTATGGAGATAAAATTGTCAGGGAGAGGAACTGAAACAGTTACAAGACAAACAAAGAGAAATCACACTGTCTCCTGAGAACAGGGCATCATAAACCCCCACTTCTATAGCTAAATGTGCATAAGACTCACCTGATGTCTCCTGCTCTTAGAAGAAGAGAAGAAGAAGGCACTCAAGTTAACAAGCCTCCCAAATAGGAGGCTTTTATATGCTTCCAAAAGTCAGCCCCAGGAGCTGATGACAACAGGTTAACTTGATGACCAGAATCTTTCACAACCAGAACTTGCTCCACTGACACCTCCATACACCTGGACTTCAGTCAAGGTCTGTGAGAGATGTTTCCTCTTTCAGGTGCGGGGGATTTGTTGTTTTTAATGTAAGGCACACCCAATCTGGTAATAACTGGCTAATTTATTAATAATTAATCTTCTCTCAACCCTGGGCAAAGATCCCACAAATGAAAACAGGTTTGAGAGATGTTCTGTGTTTGGCAGTCTGGGTTTCTGGGTTTTGCTCCCATTCTTCTCTATTTTCCTTCCTGAAAAGGGGAGTGAAACACTTGATATTGCCAAGAAATTAAGAAGCTTTCCCCTAATTTTTTTCTTGTGCATTCACATAGCTTTTCACTGAAGCAACTAGAACTTCTTTTTTGTAAACACTGTGGCTTGCTGAAGTTGTGTCAGGATTTCTTTTCTCTGGGTTTCAGAAACATGTTGGTCCCCTTGAAACTTTTCCAAGGAAGGAACAGAGAGGATGTTTCAACTGAAATGATGTGTATAGTTCTAATGGAAAAAGTAGTTCAAGCCTCTCTTGACTATTCATCAATACTATGCCCTGTAGGATCATATTCGACCTAATGAATTACAGCCCAGTTTCCATTACATATGTGAGATACTTGGAGAGATGACGGACGTGGCTTCCACTGGGTGTAGGAGAGCAGAAGGTCTTAATGGAAAAAGGATCATCCCATATCTTAACATCCCTCACCCACCCCTGATTTACCAGGGGTCTTAATGACCCCCAAGATTGACATGGCACAAGTGTCACTAATTTGTTGTAAATACACAGGGGAATCTCAGCAATGCGCAGAACTAACCACAGGTGCGTAGGAGAGCCATGTGTCAAGGCTTTTGCAACAGCTTTCCCACAGGCACAGGAAGCATGATGAGCATAAACCAACAGGTCTCTTCTGCCACTTCCTCTGGGGTTTTCAGCACCATGTGCTCCTGTCTGTGATTAGTGTGGCTGGTGCAATGCTCACAGCAGAGAGAGAAAGAAGAAAAAATTTAAATGACTAATGCAGCTGATAGAGATGGATGAAGATGCTTGGAATTCTGTCATAGATGACTAACCTATGGGACAGACCTCATTAGTAGTTGCATGTGACTTCCTGACTAAGACATTTTCCATGCCTGAAAGTGGACACTGACCCTACACATGTGGCAGCAGCAAGCAGTTATTAGCAAGGCAGTGTTCACTGCTGAATCCCCAGCGGTTTGCATTCAAAAGTAGGAATTACATATGCATGTTCCTAGTCTCCACATCCATGCTGTTGAATATCTGGTCCACATCCCCTTGTTTTGTCTATCTGAACTGAAAGGTGTGTTCAGGTGTAAAATGTTTGCTTTACTGAGTCATGTTTTTCTTATCATTATTCCTCTTTGATGGTGTCACCTTTTGGTGTTGACAGAAATAACACAGTAAGAAATCTACTGTAAAAATCTCTGCACCTGCACATAAGGTTTCATTAAAAGCTGATTTGGTAACAGTGTTTACACACTGCTAAATATAACCCTTTTCTTTTCTAGATTAGATATTCTCCACCCTTGCTATAATGATACGGTACGCGGATAGCAATTCTCTACATCCCAGACATGGAAATTGTGTGGCCATCACAGAGACAGAGGTAAGCAAGTCACATGCACAGTCCAGGAGACAATGAGAGCATTATCTCTGAAACTCAGCATTTAGATGGGTATAATGTCCCCCCAGACAATGGGCTTCCTTCTGTTTCCAAATTATTACTCCAAATAAAGAAGATGCATTTATAAGTGAATTAAAATATTACTGCACCTGCCAGGCATTAATGAACTGAATTAATGAACCAGAATGTCAACCAGTCTATCAGTCATGGATGTGACTTCTCCTCATTGCAGATGGTGAACAGATAGGGAGCAAGAGAGTGACCTGCCTAAAGCCATATAAAGTATCTGCAGCAAACTTGGGAAAAAATCCTGTGAACTTGCAAGACTTGGACCTGTTCCTGAACCACAAAAAGATTCATTTCCTGAAGCCAGATCCCCTACTTTCTATATTCAGTCAATGAAGAAGAATTAATCAAAAATACCACTTTCATTTCCAACAGAGTGCTTTTAAGAAATAATTCATACCTCAGCAAGAGCATTTTAACTCCTTCTTTCTTGGATTTGTGGCTTTCTTCCACTTAAATATACCTTCTAATGGTGTCTAATATTTTCCTCCAAAATCCAGAGATGCAAAGATCAAAATGTAATCATTAATACATGTGAAAATTTAATTTCTATCATTATTTTCACATGGGATAGAATTCTTCTGGTTTTGTATCTGTCAGAAAAGTATTGACCATATGATGTTTTGCCTACAGTGTTAAAAGACATTGCTCCACATTATAATGCATGCTTTCCCTGTTTACAGCACTGCATTGCAGGTACAAATTGTCCACAACCGTAGCAGTTTTTTAAAATGGAAACTGAAGGAAGATGTTCTTGGGCCCAATGACACTGAAACGAGGCGATGAAAGAAAGACATACGGCACATGATGCCATCAATGGTCAATTTTTATTGCTGCACATAGACAAGAGGACAAAGATTAAAAGACAAACTGAGAAATAAAGAACTGAAGGGGAAGCATCTTCCAACATCAACTGTTTACAGAACAGACCTTGCTAAATAACTTCCCAAGATGCCCAGCAGTATAATTATTGGCCAACTGCAGTTACCAAGAAAGAAGTTGCTGAGATAGCAGTAGCAGAAGTATCATAGCAAGCAAAGGGTGGAAACATTCAGACAAATGTTTTCCAAGACAAAGAGAGCATGGGGTAAACAGATCAGGAGAAGTCTCAGTATGTTGCAGATGGGTCTATAACGTGGTTTTCGTTCCATGGATGCTTGTGAGCCTATGGATATTGCAATGCACTGAAGCACCAGGGCCGCAGGCTAGGCTCATGTGTTAAGGTGATCAGCACGGCCGAGAGCAGACAGTGCTACATGGCTCCAGGCACACCGTCTCACATGAATCAACACACTTGGTGGTACACACCTCCACGCATGGGGGTGGGCAGGGCTCCACACACTTGCTGCAGCACTGGGTGGCACAAGGCTCCACACACTGAGTGGTGCACTGAGTGGCACACGGCTTTACACAGACATCAATGCACTTAGGGGGGCAGACCTCCACACACTGGGTGCTGCAGGGCTCCACGCAGGTGGTGGTGCACTGGGTGGGACATGGCTCCACACACTGGGTGGTGCAGGATGTGGTGCACTGGGTGGCACAAGGCTCCACACACTGGGTGCTGCAGGTGGTGGTGCACTGGGTGGGACATGGGTCCACACACTGGGTGGTGCAGGACGTGGTGCACTGGGTGGCACAGGGCGTTGTGCAGACCTCCACGCATGGGGTGGGACATGGCTTCACACAGATGCTGTCACAGGGCTCCACACACACCGTCTTGCAGGGCTCCACACACTTGCTGCATTTCTGCAGACAAATGGGAGGGGGCAGGCAGGGCTGTTTGCACTGCTCGTAGTAAGACATGCTTCTGAGGTGCTGATAAAGCTGAAGACAAAGAAAAGAGATACAAAATCAGGGCACTCATCCTTTCTTCTTGAGCCACAATTCACAATCTGAACTCTTGCAGCATACATAAAAGTTAGATGTTGGACTAAGAAAAGAGCTCTCAGGAAAAATTACATGTCTGAACAATTTCTGGATTCAGACATATTCAACTACAACTGCCACATTATTCCTTCTTTTCTTGGGAACCTGCAAGTACCACTGTTAGGAAGACTACAGCCATAAACCCTGAATTTTATATAACTGCCCACAGTTAAACTTTGCAGAAGCCATAACATGAAAATAGTTCATGTCTTTATTTTCTTAGTTGTATCAGCAGACATTCCCAGGCCCAACTCTTTCATCGTCAGTTCCTCACAGAGCACATCTCCCTTGGCGTAGGTATTGAGCTGCTAATGCCCAAAGATAAAGACCAAAGATCAAAAATTCAGGCACTACTCGAAATCCTCCAGTTGTATATCATTGGAGTACATCACTGTACTATCGTCATGGTATATCATCATGGTACGTCACTGGAGTTGTATCAATATTAATGGGCTCATCCTTTCATAAGAAAAGGGTTAGCCCAGAGCTTACAGCTCCTATTTCTAATTCATTTCCTCATCTTGACTTGTCCCAGATGGCTCCTGCAGCTTTGCCCTCAGGTATTCTGCAGCTTCCTTCTTCCAGATAATGCTTCTTCCCACTCATCTCTTTGAAGTCCCAAAACTACTCTGCAGCATCTACTAATCTATTTAATTTCCAGTCTTAAAGCCATATGAAAAAAATTAATGAAGATAGAAGAAGTAGGAAGATGAGAAGCAGTCACAGCTTCTGAGGAGGTGACAGGACATTTGCAAGATACTTAAGCAATAGTCAAACACCCTCTCCCACATTCCGCGATAAATCCTGGGACTGAAACACCAGAAACAAAGCTCTCCTGTGATCAGTAATAAATTCTCTTGACCAGAACAATCAAGTAACACAGCCATTGCATTATTCCCTGATAAATCCAAGAAAGACTTACCGGTCCACCAGTGCAGGTGAGTGAGTGAGAAATCAAACGAACTGCTGTGAGCATCAAAATGCAAACCTTTTTATATGGCTTGCATGGCGTCATCTCCGGAAACAAGGGAGCCCAGGGGTATGGACACCTGACCACTAACTACATCAACAGGCTCCACCTATACATGCTTTACATATTTGTTTGCATCCTAATTTTTGATGGAAACCCTCTTCCAGGAAAAGCATATGATCTTGAGTAAATTCTGCTTCTACCCAAACCCTGTGTCATGTGGTTCTAAATGAGAATGATAGAGTAATTAAAAAAATCAAGTGATGGATTGATTGCTCTTCAGAAAAGATTTAATATGCTTGGATATTTTCATCTCCTTATTTCCATAAATGTCTGGATGATACTTTAGATTGTTTTCAATGCAGTATGAATAGAAAGTTATTATTAGGGAAGATGGAAGATCTGATTTACTATGAGAAATAGCATGTCCTAATTCTTATGGTAAGAAGCAGCTAATCCTGCAGTGGCCCTCAGAGCTTCCACAGACTGTTGAAGTATCTGTTTCTGTAATAATTTTTTAATCATTAAATGCACCCAACCAATCCCTCTCCACACTCTTATTAACAACATGCATGCTCGGCAATGTCAATGGGGACACACCTCTAGTTACCTTGAGGACCTCTTCAAGCCATTCGGGGCAAAGTAAAGGGGCATTCATTTTAAAGGCTTTTTTTCACTGCCAGAGCAGTGTAAAGAGCTTCAATTTAAGTGGCATTTAGGCCCAGGACTTTGAGTTAGCATATTGAAGCTCTTTGCTATTCATAACTCAGCTCTGCAGCACAGAAAACATGCGTGAATGCATCTAATCGACCCTGCAGATTTTAAAACAAAACAAGAGCAACTAGCTCAGATTTAGGTGTGTAATAATTTAATAGATTCATCTCTTCCCATATTTTCCTCCTAGAGTTGACCCTGCTGAGTGATGCTGAGCAAGCAATTGTCCTCCAGCACTTTTAGGTCTACCCACATCAGCATCCTCCAACACTTATCTTGCTGATGAGTTTCTCATAGTCTGGTTTGTACAGTTCTTCATGCTTTCCTAGGGCTCCAGGCTCACCTCTAAAACCTAGGTGAGGACCGGTCCTACATCTCCCTTTCCATAGTGGGTTATTTTATAACCTATTGTTATCTTTGATTAGCAAGAAATTGTAACAACTTCTGAGAGAAATAGACATTTTAGGGGATATAAATTGATCTGCCTTTGTAATATGTGGGGACATGAGAGGGCTGGATTATTATTCTTAATTGACACTTATTTGTGGGTCTCATATATATGAGCAATTTAGTCATTTGAATAGTCATCTTAACTGCAGTGAGTCAGGACATCACAGCAACATCCTTTCCTGTCCATTTGCCTTTGGCAAAAGAGCTGAAGTGATTTTCCACATCTGACACTTCTGGGATCTATTCAATTAAATGGCACGTGTTAAGGTCTCTGGCAGAACCACAGGCTGGTATGAAGGGTTATGCTTTGATAAAAAGAGCACAAAAGATTGCAAACCTGAAACTCCAGGAGGTTCCTGGAGCCCAGGAGGAGACAGACTCCCCTACCTGGAGGTCTGTGTGATGCTGCAGAAGAGGAGCCCACTGACCATTGTATTCTGGTACTCAGGACAATATTTCTGAAAAACTCAGCAAAGAAGAACATGGTCAACACTTTTGGATTTAAATAATCAGGGAGACTTCATATTTCACCACAAAGAGCTACTAAAGATGGAGGCTCATCAAGACTAAAGCCATTTTCCTACAGCTATAAAAATCTTCCCTGCGGACATGAAACACTGAATAATTAAGCAGATGAGAGTGTTAACATAAATACAAAACTTCAGGATGTGCAGATGTTATGATTTTTGATAGAAACATCTCAAACTGATATATTTCCCTTGCAGCTGTTTAGATATGCACCATTTTAAACTGTTCAGCTGGATTTCTACCAAGAAAAAAAGCCCCCTATTATCAACCACAGAAGACTTTTCTTTTAAAAATGTCATACTTCTGGATTCATTGCTTTACCTAAAAACCTCCTAAATAAACTTCTTATTTTTTCATAGAAATCAAGAGATTCACAGCATGGTAAGACCTTCCCAGCCCACTCTCCTGCGTGTTATTGTATTTCAATCTCAAAGCCTGTAGCTGTATTACAACTGACTTTCACTTCTCATCATTCCCTACCACAACTACCTGGGGAAGGTGTGAGGGTGTGATCCAGCTCTGAGGGCAGCTTCCAGGTGGGGCAGGTCTCCAAGACTGATGGTCCATCCCTTTCCTTTGGAAACATTTGCATAGCTGAGATGCCAGGAGCCTGAACATAGAGTGCAATTAGCCTCCCATGAAAACAAGTGGCTTGACTAGTCCATGCCTTAGGGACTATTTGATTGAGTAATAAGATCATTACTTTGGGGGCTGAGAGGAACCCAAATACGGCACTATCCACCTCTTTTCCTGTTTATTTGGAAGGTGAGTTCTCCATAAAGAATGATAAGTGAGCATCTGAATCCAGTTAATCTGGACAAGAGAAACTAGCTATGAAAATAACTTAACAGTTTTATCTATTTCCTTTTAAATATTGCAGATATTTCCTTGTATTTTCAAATAGTTTAGAATCTTAGTGTTTCTTAGAATTTTTAGATACCTGAATAAAACTGTGTCCTGATCTCTGAGGAATACCTTTCAGAGCTCAGAGCACATTGTCTGACTGAACGAGGAGTGTAGGTCTATGAAATTTGATTATGCTGAACAGCAATTTTCTATCTCCCTTTTACAACACTCCTGTGTCCAGGGAGGAAGGCTCTCTCTTTCTCTCCGTATCGCACAAGCTTATGATTTGTGTGAGGTAGGGTCTCCCCAAGCCACGTGCAATATCATGCAATATCATTGGGTACGATTTATAATGACGCACTAATGTTCAGATTCCTCTATGAGAAGAAGTGAGAAAGTGATAATTGCAGGTTAGTCACCAGAAACGTGCCCTGGGGCATCTTGAAAGAAGAAACCAGTGCATGCTCCCAGAGAAAGCTGTCACCGCATCAGCTCCTTCAGCAGCTGGGCTGGCTTGACCCACAGTCTGCCTCCGCATCTCACATGCCTTCAGCAGCTGTTGCTCATTCAATTCATACTCTGCACCACCTCTGCTCTGGACCTGCGGAGCACTGCAATTGGCAGGCATGACTGGGTGACATAGACCGCAGAGGACTTTACTTCTGGAGAGCAAATTCCAAACAAAAGAGATGCTAAGGAAGAAGAACTGAGATCCTATAAGCAGATGTTCATGGAGGTTTGATATGATTCTCCAGTATGCCTTGTTAAAACTACTGACACTGTGGCAGAATTAAGCAGGGAGTGATCCAGTTCTGTGGGCAGGTTACAGGTAGGGCAGGTCTCCAGACTGATGGTCCATCCCTCCTTTAGAAACCTATGCATAGCTGAAAGGCCAGGAGGCCAAATGCAGAAGCCTATGAGGATCCCAGGAAAACAAGTAGCTTACCTACTCCACGCCCTAGGGACTAGTTGATCGAGTAATGAGATTGTTATTTCCAGGCCTGAAAGGAACCCAAATACGGCACTAGCCACCTCTTTCCTCTTTACTCCTGAAGGTGAGTGCTTCAGGAAGAATGAAGCTTCTAAGAAGCACTTTAGGAAATGCTTTCGTCTTTCCGAGTCCTTTCAAAAGCATGGCAGAGAAGGGCTTCCTCGTGCCATAGAGCATACCCCTCTCCCAGCTGTCATATGGCATATCCCAGATGAGTCCCAAATCTCTCCCAAGGTTATTGCCTTGCACCTTCCCATAAGTGCGACCAGAAGCTACCACCTCACAGGCACCAGGGATTTCAGAAGATATTCAATGAGAAAGGGTGAGTCTGCAGAAAGGCCACAGTGAAGGAAAAACATGCAGACAGCTGATGTCAAGCACACTTTTTTTATTATTGCTTTTCACAAGAAGAGGAACAAGGTGGCAAGGAAGAGCACATGGGCAAATTCCTCCAGCCACATCAGTACAAAGAGGAATTAGAGAATACCTCTCCCAGGCAATATCCTGGGGGCACAATGTCACTTAGGTACAAGTTACAAGGAAAGGCATTGTTCTTTGATTAAATACAACAGAAATGACACAGAGCACGAGAAGAAACCATTGGAGGATTTACTCTTCTTAGGGCAGGAAAGGCACTAGGAAATGGAAGTCTGGAGAAAGATGTTGGCAAGCATTAGGATCAGCAAACCGTTTTCATTCCTTAGGCTTTGGAGAATCCACAGGGCAATGGCACTACACAGTAAGGTCACGTTGAGGCTGTCGCCACAGGAGCCCCCACATGCAGACCCTCATGGAGACAGACAATTACTTCATCAGACATCAATGAGACCCAGGTTCAAGAAAATGGTGTTGCCATTGCTCCCAGCTCCACTGCATGCATTCACGCACCTCCCAGCGTTCTGGGACACATCAATAGTGCCCAGGTTCAAGTAAATGGTGTTGCCATTTGTTGCACTTCCACTGCATGAATTCACACACCTCCCGGCATTCTGGGACACATCAATAGTGCCCAGGTTCAAGTAAATGGTGTTGCCATAGCTCCCAGCTCCACTGCATGCATTCCCGCACTTCCTGGGATTCTGGGACACATCGATAGTGCCCAGGTTCAAGAAAATGGTGTTGCCATTGCTCCCAGCTCCACTGCATGCGTTCATACATCTCCCGGGATTCTGGGACACGTCAATAGTGCCCAGGTTCAAGTAAATGGTGTTGCCGCTGCTCCCAGCTCCACTGGCTCCATTCACACACCTCCCAGGCTGCTGGGACACATCAATAGTGCCCAGGTTCAAGTAAATGGTGTTGCCCCTGCTCACATCCTTGCAACAGGGATCCACACACCTGGCATTCTAGAGCACATCAAGATTGCCCTGGTTGAAGTAAATGGGGTTGCCCTGAGGATTCCCAGCATTTCTATATGAATACAGATACGGAGCCACAAGAGGCGTGTTAGCCAGATTTCTCATAGCATCTTCAAAGATTCGTATAGAGGAACTCCCCAGCTGAGTGTTGGGAGACAGAAAGCAGGGCTGTCTTAGTTCGCAACCGTTTTGGAAACTCATCTTTGAGGGATGGGTATTATCTGAAATCAGGAAAGGAATACACTTTGAGGAAAACAAAGACATTCAGCTTTCACAAAGTGTTGCATACCCTTCCTTTAAGTAGGATTTTTCCAGGCGAATCCTGAAAAATATCCTGAGAAAACAGCCTCAAATCCAGAGCAAAGCGCTAAGCCCAGAAAAAAGCACTCAGACATTTAGCTGCTGGCTGCACGTACATTTCAAACAACTTCTTTTCTAAAGAAGAAAGAAAGGTGGTGCTGTCTTGACTCAGGTAGATTATACGGCAGGGTCTCAAATCATGGCACTACTCATGTAACCACAGAATCCCTTGCTTTGGGATTAGCTCTATGACATGACTTCCCAAATTCCACCCACACAGGAGTCTACTAGGTTTGTGACAGCGCCTTGTCCACGCACAGGTCCCCAGCTAGAGGACATGAAGGGAGGCATCGTGACAAAAAACTGCCACAAGGAAAGGAGCTGGCCGTTACAGTGCAGCAGCTTTCCCACCTCTCCCACAGAAGTCCTTTGAGCTCTTCTCATCCGCATTTCCTTCCAGGCATTGCTTACCCTTGCAGCCTGCAAGATCCACTTCTTCTCTTCCCTCCCACTTTTTTCCTTTGCAGTCCTAAGCCTTGCCTTTCCATCTTTCTCAAACCCACTAATTTCATGCCTGAAACAGAGTAGATTGTCCTTGGGAAAAGAGAGAGATTAGTCCCCTTACAGCTACCCTGAGACTCATCTTGATGAAGAAGGCACAGCAATTGCAAAGCACACAGCAAATAAAGACTGGTAGAAATTAGAATGAATATTGATCTTCCCTAGACTCAGCTGCTCCGTAAGTAACATATACAAACCTTGATCAACACAAACCATCCCTCTTCTAAGCTTGCTTCTGCAGGTAGCATTTAGCATTAAGGAACACCAATCACTACGTTGCTTCCCAGCAAGCCAAGACAGACTTACCCAACGCAGCACCAGCAAGTAGCAAAGGAAACCCAAATGGTTTGCAGAACTCTACAAAATCAATCCTTTTATATGATTCCAGTGTCCATGTCTCCGGAAGTGAGACACCTCAGAGGTATGGAAATGCATTTTTTAATAATCCAGACCTGCTCAACCTCCAATTCTGAAATTGCTGGCTTACGTTATAAGTCTGTATGGAATGAGCACACCGAGGTGTTAAACGCCACACTATGACTGCTGCCTGCAAGCTTCTGTTCCTGATCCACACATTTCTGCTGGTGCAAGGAGAACAAAGAACTGATGATAGAGCCTGGAAACAATCCCCCTTGGGATTAAACTTGATTTGGATAAAAGGTAATTTGGCACATTCCAGAGTAAAGTCAAGGGACCTGCACAGCAGATCCGGTTTTGCGGAATTGGCAAGACAAATGTTGTCATAGCCACACAGATGTCATGAACAAGATCTTCCCCAACGTCTTCAATGTCTTCCCCAACCGAGAAGAAAGAAATGCAAGCTTTGTCAGGTGTCGTTTGGTTTTGGAGACTGCACATCTCAAATTACAGTCTGATTGAAAGCCCTCTCTATCATGAGACCCGAGAGAAGAACGATTTCAAATGGGGCCCTGAGCAACAACAAGGCTTTGAGCAAACTAAACGGGACTTAGTTCATGCAGTAGCCCTTGCACCAGCCCACAATGGCCAAGAGGTGACAAATGAGCTCTGTACCTCAGCCGTGCAGAATGGTCCTGCCTGGATCTTGCCTGGGTCCTCTGACAAAAACCACCAGGGGAGATTCAAGGACGACCCTTTGATTTTTAGAGTCAGAGAGACAGGATATGTGAGGTTCGCTCTGCTTCAAATGGGAAAGGGATCCTGGCTGCCTACAAAGGGCTTCCAGCTGCTTTGGAAATCATTGGCACTGAAGCACAGCTCCTCCTGCAACATGGGCTGTCCAAGCTGGCCCGAATGTTCAAAGGGAACAACTCCTCTACACATCATGCAACCAGTCCTAGATGGAGTAAGTGTCACTCAGTTATTATGCACTGAGGCTGAAGAGGAAATCCCAGTCATCCAGAAATGCTGGAAGTTATCAGGGACTGGCCAGAGGGCAAAGATTTTGGCATGTCACCAGAGGAGGAAGTGACACGTGCTGAAGAAGACCCTGTCTATGATGAACTGTCTGAATGGGAGAAGCAATATGCCTTGTTTACTGATGGGTCCTGCTGTGTTGTGGGAAAGCTTTGGAGATGGAAGGCGACTCTATGGAGTCCCCTATGACAAGCTCAGAACCTGCTGGCCATGCAGATGGGAGTGTTAGTGTAAATAGAAATTTTCACAATGTGCGGATGTCATGATTTTTTATGGAAACATCTCAATCTGACATACATCCCTCTGAAACTCTCAGGACACGTGCCACTTTTGGCTGTTCAGTTGGATTTCTGCTAGGAATAATCCCTCTATTATCAACCGCAGGACACTTTTCTTTACAAGTATCATACATCCTGATTCCTTTGCTCTAAATAAAAGTTTCCTAAGTGAGGTATTGTTTTTTCCTAAGTGCAGTGGCACCAAGCACTGGTTGGCATCAGGAAGTTCATTTTGCTTTGGTGTAGCATCCCCGAGAGTCCACTAATTGCATTTTGGTGAGAAAGCATTTTCACAGAAATTGAGGATTCTCCCCAGGTTTTCAGCACTCTGAGGCCTTCCCAGCCCACTCTCTTGCATGGTGATGCATTTCAGTCTTAAAGCCTGGATCCCCGATGCATTCGACTTTTCCTGCTCATCAGTCCCTTCCAGAGCTACTCGGGGAAGGTGTGAGGGTGTGATCCAGCTCTGTGGGCAGGTTCCCGGTGGGGCAGGTGTCAAGACTGATGGTCCATCCCTCCCCTTTAGAAACCTATGCATAGCTGAGATGCCAGGAGGCCGAATGGAGAACACTATGAGGATCGCACGAAAACAAGCAGCTTGGCGAGTCCATTCCCTAGGGACTAGTTGATCGAGTGATGTGATTGTTACTACCGGGCTGAAAGGAAACCAAATACGGCACTAGCCACATCTTTTCTTTTTACTCCTGAAGGTTAGGTCTTCGTGAAGAATGAAGCTTCCAAAAAGGACTTCGGGAAATGCTTTTGGGATTCCGAGTCCTATCAAAAGCATGGCAGAGAAGGGCTTCCTTGTGCCATAGAGCATCCCCTCTCCCAGCTTTTATATGATGTATCCCACGTGTGTTCAAGTCTCCCCAAGGCTATCCCATTACACCTTCCCATAAGTTCGACCAGAAGCTGCCACCTCACAGACACCAGGGATTTCAGAAGATACTCAAAGAGAAAGGGTGAGTCTGCAGGAAGGTCAGAGTGAAGGAAAAACATGCAGACAGCTGAGGCCAAGTGAACTTTTTTTATTATTGCTTCTCACAAGAAGAGGAACAAGGTGGCAAGGAAGAACACATGGGCAAATTCCTCCAGCCACATCAGTACAAAGAGGAATTAGAGAATACCTCTCCCAGGCAATATCCTGGGGGCACAAAGTCACTTAGGTACAAGTTACACGGAAAGGCATTGTTCTTCAATTAAATACAGCAGAAATGATGCAGAGCATGAGAAGAAACCATTGGAGCATTTACTGTTCTTAGGGCAGGAAGGGCACTAGGAAATGGAAGTCTGGAGAAAGCTGTTGGCAAGCATAGGGATCAGCAAACCGTTTTCGTTCCTTAGGCTTTGGAGATTCCACAGGACAATGGCACAGCAGAGTAGGGTCAACTTGAGGCTGTCACCACGAGGCTGTGACCATGGGAGCCCCCACATGCAGAGACTCATAGAGTAACACAGATACTTCATCAGACATCAATGAGACCCAGGTTCAAGAAAATGGTGTTGCCATTGCTCTCAACTCCACTGCATGCATTCACGCACCTCCCGGCATTCTGGGACACATCAATAGTGCCCAGGTTCAGGTAAATGGTGTTGCCGTTGCTCCCAGCTCCACTGCCTCCATTCACGCATCTCCCAGGCTGCTGGGACACATCAATAGTGCCCAGGTTCAAGTAAATGGTGTTGCCTCTGCTCACATCCTTGAAGTAGGGATCCACACATCTGGCATTCTAGAACACATCAAGAATGCCCTGGTTGAAGTAAATGGGGTTGCCCTGAGGATTCCCTGCACTGCTATAGAAAAATAAAACTGGAGCTACAAGAGGGGTGTTACCCAGATTTCTAATAGCATCTTCAAATCTTCCTAAGGAAGAACTCCCCAGCTGGGCGTTGGGAGAGAGAAAGCAGGGCTGTCTCAGATCGCAACCGTTTTGGAAACTCATCTTTGAAGGATGGGTATTATCTGAAATCAGAAAACGAATACACTTTGAGGAAAACAAAGACATTCAGCTTTCACAAAGTGTTGCATACCCCTCAATTAAGTAGCCTTTTTTTAAGCGAATCCTGAACAATATCCTGAGAAAACAGCCTCAAATCCAGAGCAAAGCGCTAAGCCCACAAAAAAGCACTCAGACATTTAGCTGCTGGCTGCACGTACATTTCAAACAACTTCTTTTCTAAAGAAGAAAGAAAGGTGGTGCTCTTCTGGACTCAGGTAGATTGTACGGCAGGGTCTGAAATCATGGCAATACTCACATATCCACAGAATCCCTTGCTTTGGGATTAGCTCTATGACATGACTTCCCAAATTCCACCCACACAGGAGTCTACTATGCTTGGGACAGCGCCTTGTCCATGCGCAGATCCTCAGCTAAAGGACATGAAGGCAGGCATCGTGACAAAAAACTGCCACAAGGAAAGGAGCTGGCCGTTACAGTGCAGCAGCGTCCCCACCTCTCCCACAGAAGTCCTTTGAGCTCTTCTCAACCACATTTATTTCCAGGCATTGCAGCCTGCAAGATCCACTTCTTCTCTTCCCTCCCACTTTTTTCCTTTGCAGTCCTAAGCCTTGCCTTTCCATCTTTCTCAAACCCACTAATTTCATGCCTGAAACAGAGTAGATTGTCCTTGGGAAAAGACAGAGATTAGTCCCCTTACAGCTACCCTGAGACTCTTCTTAATGGAGAAGGCTCAGCAATTGCAAAGCACACAGCAAATAAAGACTGGTAGAAATTGGCATGAATATTGATCTACCCTAGATTCAGCTGCTCCATAAGTAACATATACAAATCTTGATCAGCAGAAACCATCCCTCTTCTAAGCTTGCTTCTGCAGGTAGCATTTAGCAATTAAAGATCACCAGCCACTACATTGCTTCCCAGCAAGCCAAGACAGACTTACCCAACGCAGCACCAGCAAGTAGCAAAGGAAACCCAAATGGTTTGAAGAACTCTACAAAATCAATCCTTTTATATGATTCCAGTGTCCGTGTCTCCGGAAGTGAGACACCTCAGAGGTATGGAAATGCATTTTTTAATAATCCAGACCTGCTCAACCTCCAATTCTGAAATTGCTGGCTTACGTTATAAGTCTTTGTGGAATGAGGCCACCGAGGTGTTAAACGCCACACTATGACTGCTGCCTGCAAGCTTCTATTCCTGATCCACGCATTTCTGCTGGTGCAAGGAGAACAAAGAACTGATGATAGAGCCTGGAAACAATCTCCCTCGGGATTCAATTTGTTTTGGATGAAAGGTAACTTAGTGCATTCCAGAGTAAGTTCAAGGGACCTGCACAGCAGATCCAGTTTTGGGGAACTGGCAAGATGAATGTTGTCATAGCCACACAGATGTCATGAACAAGATCTTCCACAATGTCTTCAATGTCTTCCCCAACCGAGAAGAAAGAAATGCAAGCTTTGTCAGGTGTCGTGTGGTTTTCGAGACCGCACATCCCAAATTACAGTCTGATTGAAAGCCCTCTCTGTCACGAGACCCGAGAGAAGAACGATTTCAAATGGGGCCCTGAGCAAAAATAAGGCTTTGAGCAAACTAAATGGGACTTAGTTCATGCAGTAGAACTTGCACCAGCCCACAATGGCCAAGAGGTGACAAATGCGCTCTGTACCTCAGCCGTGGAGAATGGTCCTGCCTGGATCTTGCCTGGGTCCTCTGACAAAAACCACCAGGGGAGATTCAAGGACGACCCTTTGATTTTTAGAGTCAGAGAGACAGGATATGTGAGGTTCGCTCTGCTTCAAATGGGAAAGGGATCCTGGCTGCCTACAAAGGGCTTCCAGCTGCTTTGGAAATCATTGGCACTGAAGCACAGCTCCTCCTGCCACACGCACTGACCATGCTGGCCTGGATGTTCAAAGGGAACATCTCCTCTACACATCATGCAACCAGTCCTAGCTGGAGTAAGTGTCACTCAGTGATTATGCAATGAGGCTGAAGAGGAAATCCCAGTCATCCAGAAATGCTGGAAGTTATCAGGGACTGGCCAGAGGGCAAAATTTTTGGCATGTCACCAGAGGAGGAAGTGACACGTGCTGAAGAAGACCCTGTCTATGATGAACTGTCTGAATGGGAGAAGCAATATGCCTTGTTTACTGATGGGTCCTGCTGTGTTGTGGGAAAGCTTTGGAGATGGAAGGCGACTCTATGGAGTCCCCTATGACAAGCTGCAGAACCTGCTGGCCACGCAGATGGGAGTGTTAGCGTAAATAGAAATTTTCACAATGTGCGGATGTCATGATTTTTTATGGAAACATCTCAAACTGACATACATCCCTGTGAAACTCTCTGGACACGTGCTGCTTTTGGCTGTTCAGTTGGATTTCTGCTGGGAAAAATCCCTCTATTATCAACCGCAGGACACTTTTCTTTACAAGTATCATACATCCTGATTCCTTTGCTCTAAATAAAAGTTTCCTAAGTGAGGTATTGTTTTTTCCTAAGTGCAGTGGCACCAAGCACTGGTTGGCATCAGGAAGTTCATTTTGCTTATGTTTAGCATTCCTGAGAGTCCACTAATCGCATTTTGGTGAGAAAGCATTTTCACAGAAATTGAGGATTCTCCCCAGATTCTCAGCACTCTAAGTCCTTCCCAGCCCACTCTCTTGCATGGTGATGCATTTCAGTCTTAAAGCCTGGATCCCCGATGCATTCGACTTTTCCTGCTCATCAGTCCCTTCCAGAGCTACTCGGGGAAGGTGTGAGGGTGTGATCCAGCTCTGTGGGCAGGTTCCAGGTGGGGCAGGTGTCAAGACTGATGGTCTATCCCTCCCCTTTAGAAACCTATGCATAGCTGAGATGCCAGGAGGCCGAATGTAGAAGACAATGAGGATCCAACGAAAAGAAGGAGCTTGGCCAGTCCATGCCCTAGGGACTAGTTGATCAAGTAATGAGATTGTTATTCCCGGGCCTGAAAAGAGCCCAAATACGGCACTAGCCACCTCTTTCCTCTTTACTCCTGAAGGTGAGTGCTTCAAAAAGAATGAAGCTTCTAAGAAGCACTTTGGGAAATGCTTTTGGCTTTTTGAGTCCTTTCAAAAGCATGGCAGAGAAGGGCTTCCTCGTGCCATAGAGCATCCCCTCTCCCACCTGTCGTATTGTATATCCCACATTAGTTCAAGTTTCCCCAGGGATATTCCCTTACACCTTCCCATAAGTTCGACCAGAAGCTAGCACCTCAGAAACATCAGGGATTTAGGAAGATACTCAGAGAAAGGGTGAGTCTGCAGGAAGGTCAGAGTGAAGGAAAAACATGCAGACAGCTGAGGCCAAGTGAACTTTTTTTATTATTGCTTCTCACAAGAATAGGAACAAGATGGCAAGGAAGAACACATGGGCAAATTCCTCCAGCCACATCAGTACAAAGAGGAATTAGAGAATACCTCTCCCAGGCAATATCCTGGGGGCACAATGTCACTTAGGTACAAGTTACACGGAAAGGCATTGTTCTTCAATTAAATACAGCAGAAATGATGCAGAGCACGAGAAGAAACCAGTGGAGGATATACTCTTCTTAGGGCAGGAAGGGCACTAGGAAATGGAAGTCTGCAGGAAGCCATTGGCAAGCATAGGGATCAGCAAACCGTTTTTGTTCCTTAGGCTTTGGAGACTCCACAGGACAATGGTACTGCAGAGTAGGGTCACGTTGAGGCTGTCACCACGGGAGACCTATATGCAGAGCCTCATGGAGCAACGCAGATACTTCATCAGACATCAATGAGACCCAGGTTCAAGAAAATGGTGTTGCCATTGCTCTCAGCTCCACTGCATGCATTCACGCACCTCCCGGCATTCTGGGACACATCAATAGTGCCCAGGTTCAAGTAAATGGTGTTGCCGTTGCTCCCAGCTCCACTGCCTCCATTCACGCACCTCCCAGGCTGCTGGGACACATCAATAGTGCCCAGGTTCAAGTAAATGGTGTTGCCCCTGCTCACATCCTTGCAACAGGGATCCACACACCTGGCATTCCGGAGCACATCGAGATTGCCCCGGTTGAAGTAAATGGGGTTGCCCTGAGGATTCCCAGCATTTCTATATGAATACAGATATGGAGCCACAAGAGGGGTGTTAGCCAGATTTCTAATAGCATCTTCAAATCTTCCTAAGGAAGAACTCCCCAGCTGGGCGTTGGGAGAGAGAAAGCAGGGCTGTCTCAGATCGCAACCGTTTTGGAAACTCATCTTTGAAGGATGGGTATTATCTGAAATCAGGAAAGGAATACACTTTGAGGAAAACAAAGACATTCAGCTTTCACAAAGTGTTGCATACCCCTCAATTAAGTAGCCTTTTTTTAAGCGAATCCTGAACAATATCCTGGGAAACAGCCTCAAATCCAGAGCAAAGCACTAAGCCCACAAAAAAGCACTCAGACATTTAGCTGCTGGCTGCACGTACATTTCAAACAACTTCTTTTCCAAAGAAGAAAGAAAGGTGGTGCTGTCTCGACTCAGGGAGATTATACAGCAGGGTCTGAAATCATGGCACTACTCACATATCCATGGAGTATCTAGTTTATGGATTAGCTCTATGACATGACTTCCCAAATTCCACCCACACAGGAGACTCCTAGGTTTGTGACAGCGCCTTGTTCATGCGCAGATCCTCAGCTAGAGGACATGAAGGAAGGCATTGTGACAAAAAACTGCCGCAAGGAAAGAAGCTGATGCTTATAGTGCAGCAGCTTTCCCACCTCTCCCACAGAAGTCCTTTGAGCTCTTCTCATCCGCATTTCCTTCCAGGCATTGCAGCCTGCAAGATCCACTTCTTCTCTTCCCTCCCACTTTTTTCCTTTGCAGTCCTAAGCCTTGCCTTTCCATCTTTCTCAAACCCACTAATTTCACGCCTGAAACAGAGTAGATTGTCCTTGGGAAAAGACAGAGATTATTCCCCTTACAGCTACCCTGAGACTCTTCTTGATGGAGAAGGCTCAGCAATTGCAAAGCACACAGCAAATAAAGACTGGTAGAACTTGGAATGAATATCGATCTACCCTAGACTCAGCTGCTCAATAAGTAACATATACAAATCTTGATCAGCAGAAACCATCCCTCTTCTAAGCTTGCTTCTGCAGGTAGCATTTAGCAATTAAAGATCACCAGCCACTACTTTGCTTCCCAGCAAGCCAAGACAGACTTACCCAACGCAGCACCAGCAAGTAGCAAAGGAAACCCAAATGGTTTGCAGAACTCTATAAAATCAATCCTTTTATATGATTCCAGTGTCCGTGTCTCCGGAAGTGAGACACCTCAGAGGTATGGAAATGCATTTTTTAATAATCCAGACCTGCTCAACCTCCAATTCTGAAATTGCTGGCTTACGTTATAAGTCTTTATGGAATGCTGCCGCCGAGGTGTTAAACGCCACACTATGACTGCTGCCTGCAAGCTTCTATTCATGATTCACGCATTTCTGCTGGTGCAAGGAGATCAATTGATGATAGAGCGTGGAAACAATCCCCCTCGGGATTAAAGTTGATTTGGATAAATGTATTTTGGCCCATTCCAGAGTAAGGTCAAGGGACCTGCACAGCAGATCCAGTTTTGGGGAATTAAAATTGGCAAGACTAATGTTGTCATAGCCACACAGATGTCATGAACAAGATCTTCCCCAACGTCTTCAATGTCTTCCCCAACCGAGAAGAAAGAAATGCAAGCTTTGTCAGGTGTCGTGTGGTTTTGGAGAACGCACATCCCAAATTACAGTCTGATTGAAAGCCCTCCCTATCGCAGGACCTGAGAGAAGAACAATTTCAAATGGGGCCCTGAGCAGCAACAAGGCTTTGAGCAAACTAAACGGAACTTAGTTCATGCAGTAGCCCTTGCGCCAGCCCACAATGGCCAAGAGGTGACAAATGAGCTCTGTACCTCAGCCGTGCAGAATGGTCCTGCCTGGATCTTGCCTGGGTCCTCTGACAAAAACCACCAGGGGAGATTCAAGGACGACCCTTTGATTTTTAGAGTCAGAGAGACAGGATATGTGAGGTTCGCTCTGCTTCAAATGGGAAAGGGATCCTGGCTGCCTACAAAGGGCTTCCAGCTGCTTTGGAAATCATTGGCACTGTAGCACAGCTCCTCCTGCCACACACACTGACCATGCTGGCCTGGATGTTCAAAGGGAACGTCTCCTCTACACATCATGCAACCAGTCCAAGCTGGAGTAAGTGTCACTCGGTGATTATGCAATGGGGCTGAAGAGGAAATCCCAGTCATCCAGAAATGCTGGAAGTTATCAGGGACTGGCCAGAGGGCAAAATTTTTGGCATGTCACCAGAGGAGGAAGTGACACGTGCTGAAGAAGACCCTGTCTATGATGAACTGTCTGAATGGGAGAAGGACCCTGTCTTTTTCAGTGATGCGTCAGCCTTTAGACACCATTGCATAGCTGAGAATCCAGGAATCGGAATGCAAAATGCAATGAGCCTCCCATGAAAAGAAGTGGCTTGGCTAGTTTATGCCTTCGGGGCTATTTGATGGGGTAATGATATCACTACTTCTCTGCCCGAGAGGAACCGAATACAGCACTATCTGTCTTTTCCTGTTTACTCCTGAGGGTTAATGCTCCATGAAGAAGGACAAGTGAGCATCTGAATCCAATTAACCTGGAAAAGAAGAACTAGCTATGAAAATTCTCCATCTCTTTTCTGGTTTTTTTTTTCTAAATATTGCAGATATTTCTTGGGGTTTCCCAGTAATTTACAATGGAAATTTTATTGTTTCTTCCTATTTTTTAGATGACTGAATAAAGCTTTGTCCTGATCTCTGAGGAATACCTTTTAGAGCTCAGGGCACATTGTCTAACAGAATGAGGAGTGTAGGTCTATGACATTTGCTTATGCTGAACAGCTGTTTTCTGCCTCCCTGTTATAACTCTCATATGTCCAGGGAAGAAGGCTCTCTCTTTTACTTCCTATGGCAGAAGCTCACGATTTGTGTGAGGCTGAATCTCCCCAAGCGATGTGCAATGTCATGGCCATTGGGTATGATTTATCATGGACCACTACTGTTCAGATTCCTCTATGAGAAGAAGTGAGATGTAATAATTGCAGATTACTCACCAGAAATGTGCTCTGGGGCATCTTGAAAGAACAAGCCATTGGGTGCTCCAAGTACAGAGTTGTGCCCACATCTGCTGCATCACAGCTGCGCTGGCTTCCCCCACAGTCTGCCTCCCCATCTCTCCTCCTTCAGCTGCTGCTGCTCAGTCTAATTCTACTCTGCACTACCTCTGCTCTGGGCCTCCAGAGCACTGCCTTGGCAGGTGTGACAGGGTGACTTCAAGTCCCTGAGGACTTGACTTAATTCCGGAGAACAATTGGCAAACAAATGGGATTCTAAGGTAGCACTGCTACCCTGTTAGCAGATGTTCATGGAGATTTACCATGATTCTTCAAGACACCTTGCTAATACTACTGACACTGCGGCAGAATTCAGTGGTGAGTGAATCTGTGTCTTGATGTGGCTTGCCCAGTTGCCACCAAAGACAAGGAAGTAAAGTTGATTGCGAAAGGCTGAGATAGGACTTGTAGGACACACATGGGTGATTGCTTCACACGGCAGTGTCCTAGACCTGCTCACCTTCCTCTTTATAGTGGCTTATTTACCCATTGCTCATAATGGAACATTTCATGTCAGCCTGTGTGATGCAGACATTGCTGGCCCTAAGCACCTTCAACTTCTGAGGAGCACTTTGGGAAATGATTGAGCTTTCCCAGTCTTTTCAAAAGTACTTTTCAAAAGTTTCTTTTCATTCCCTCTCCCAGCAGTCATCTGGGATATCCCAGACGAGTTCAGGTCTCTCCCAGAGATTTTGCCTTAGACTGTCTCATCATTCTACCAGAAGCTGCCGCTGTACAAACATCAGGGTTTTAGGAAGAAATTCAACGAGCAAGGGTGAGTCTGCAGGAATACCCCAGAGAAGGAAACACTTGCAGACAGCTGATGCTAAAAGTAGGGTTTTTTTATTATTGTTTCTTACAAGAAAAGGAACGAGATGTCAGGAAAGAACAAAGGGGGAAATTCCTCCATCCACATCAGTACAAAGAGGAATTACAGAATATCTCTCCCAGGCAATATTCATGGGGGCATAAAATCACTTAGTTATGTCTTACAAGGAAAGGCATTGTTCTTGGAGTAAATACAGCAGAAATTCAGCAGAGCACGATAAGAAACCATTGGAGGATTTACTCTTCCGAGGGCAGGGAGGGCTCTAGGAAAGCGAAGATGGAAGGCATTGACAAGTACAGGATTCAGTAAATCATTTTCATTCCTTAGGCTTTGGAGACTCCACAGGGCAATGGCGCTACAGAGTAGGGTCACCTTGAGGCTGTCACCATGGGAGGCTCCACATGCAGCCCCTCACAGAGCCATGCAGTTAACTTCATCAGACATCAATGTTACCCAGGTTTACGAAAATAGTGTTGCCATTGGTCACACCTCCACAGCACTGATCAGTCCTCCTGGGATTCTGAGACACATCAATATTGCCCAGGTTCAAGAAAATGGTGTTGCCCTTGGTCACTTCTTCACTGCACTGGTCCGTGCTCTTGGCAGTCGGTGTCACGCAAATATTACCCAGGTTCAAGTAAATGGTGTTGCCCTTAGTCTCACCTCCACAGCAGGTACCCACACACCTGGGATTCTGAGACACATCAATATTGCCCAGGTTCACATAAATGGTGTTGCCCCTGGTCACTTCTTCACAGCACCGGTCCACGCACTGGGAAGTCGGTGTCAAACAAATATTACCCACGTTCAAGAAAATGGTGTTGCACTTGGTCCCTTCCTTGTGGCATGGATCAGCACACCTGGGAGTCTGGGACCCATCAATATTGCCCAGGTTCAAGTAAATGGTATTGCCCTTGGTCACATCTTCACAGGACAAATCTTCACATCTGCTGGTGCCCTCGGTCACTTTCCAGAAGCATTGGTCCCCACATGCACTGGTGTACCTGGTCACTTCCACACAGCACGGAAACGCGCACTGTGTCGTATCAATATTACCCAAATTCAAGTAAATCGTAGTGCACTTGGTAACTTCTTCAGAGCACGGATCCTCACATCTGGGGTTCTGCATCACGTCAAGATCACCCGGGTTCAAATAAATGATGGTGCCCTTGGTCACTCCTTCACAGCACGAATCTTCGCACGTAGTGATGCCCTTGATCCCTTCACAGCAGCTTGGGTCTGCACATGAGGTGGTGCACTTGGTCGCTTCCTCACCGCAGGGATCCGCACACCTGGGAGTCTGTGATACATCAATATTGCCCAGGTTCAAGTAAATGGTGTTGTCCTTTGACACTTCTGAGCATGAATCCTTGCATTTAGTGATGCCCTTCATCCCTTCGCAGCAGCTTGGGTCTGTACATGAGGTCGTGCACTTGGTCACTTCCCCACAGCACGGATCCATGCACCTACGATTCTGTGTCACATCAATATTGCCCCGGTTGAAGTAGGTGGGGTTGCCCTGAGGATTCCCATCATTTCCATATGAATACAGATATGGAGCCACAAGAGGGGTGTTAGCCAAATTGCTAATGCCATTCACAAAGCTTCCTATTGCTTTGAAGGGAATACCCTTCACCACAGTGGCAGGAGTCGAAAGGTAGATCTTTGTCAGGTGGCAACCCTTTTGGCAACTCATCTTTGAAGGAAGGGTGATGTCTGAAAGCAGCAAAGGAAAATATTTTGTTGACAACAGAGACATTCAGCTTTCACAAGGTGTTCTATACCCCTCGTTTAACTAGGCTGTTTCCAGGTGAATCCTGAACAATATCCTGGAAAACAGCCTGAAATCCAGAACAAAGCCCTAAGCCCACAAAAAAGCACTTAGACATTTAGCTGCTGGCTGCACGTACTTTTCAAACAACTCGTTTCCCAAAGAAGAAAGAAAAGAAGTGTCATCTAAACTCAAGAACATTATATGGCAGGGTCTGAAATCACGGCAGTGTTCACATGAAAACAAACATCTCCTTGATTTGGGATTTACTGCTTGACGTTACTTCCCAAATTCCACCCAAACAGGAGTCTACTAGGTTTCTGGTAGCTCCTTGTCCACACACAGATCCTCAGCTAGAGGACATGAAGGGCGGCATTGCGACGCAAAACTTCCACAAGGAAAGGAGCTGACGTTTACAGTGCAGCAGCTTTCCCACCTCTCCCACGGAAGTCCTTTGAGTTCTTCTCATCCACATTTCCTTCCAGGCATTGCTTACCCTTGCAGCCTGCAAGATCCACTTCTTCTCATTGCTCTCCACCCACTTTTTCCCTTTGAAGTCCCAGCTTTGCCTTTCCATCTTTCTCAAACCCACTAATTTCATGCCTGAAACAGAGTAGATTGTCCTTGGGAAAAGAGAGAGTTTAGTCCCCTTACAGCTACCCTGAGACTGTTCTTGGTGGAGAAGGCACAGCAATTGCAAAGCACACAGCAAATAAAGACTGGTAGAACTTGGAATGAATATCGATCTACCCGAGGCTCAGCTGCTTGGTAAGCACCAAACACAAATCTTGATAAGCAGAAGCACTCATTAGTCTTTTAACTTGCTTCCACAGATAGTATTTAGCAATTAAAGATCACCAGCCACTACGTTGCTTCCCAGCAAGCCAAGACAGACTTACCCAACGCAGCACCAGCAAGTAGCAAAGGAAACCCAAATGGTTTGCAGAACTCTACAAAATCGATCCTTTTATATGATTCCAGTGTCCGTGTCTCCGGAAGTGAGACACCTCAAGGGTATGGAAATGCATTTTTTTAATAATCCAGACCTGCTCAACCTCCAATTCTGAAATTACTGCCTTACATTCCATTAAGAATTACATTGTAATTCTTAATGGAATGTGGCCACTGAAGTGTTAAATGCAACAATATCAGTGCTGCTTGCAAGTTTTTATTCCTGATCCATGTATGCTGGGGGATCGGGAACAAAGAACTGATGATAGAGCCTGGAAACAATCCCCCTCAGGATTAAATTTGATTTGGATAAAAGGTAATTTGGACATTCCAAAAGAAGGTCAAGAGACCTGCGCAGGAAATCCAGTTTTGGGGAATTAAAAATAGCAAGATGAATGTTGTCATAGCCACACATATGTCATAAATAAGATAACAGCAACGCCTTTATCAACCAAGAAGAAAGAAACACAAGGTTTCTCAGGTGTTTTGTGTTTTCCAGGAATGTACATCCCAAATTGCAGTCTGGTTGAAATCCCTCTCCATCACAGGACCCAAGAGAAGAACGATTTCAAATGGGGCCCCGAGCAACAACGCGGCTTTGAGCAAATTAAATGGGACTTTGTTCATGCAGTAGCACTTGGCCCAGCCTGGACCAGGCAAGATGTGGCAAATGTGCTCTGCACCACAGCTTTGGAGAATGGTCCTTTCTGGTGCCTCTGGCAGAAAGCACCTGGAGGGACTCGCGGTCGACCCCTCGGCTTTTTTAGATGATGATACTGGGGATCCGAGACCTGCTATACTCCAACTGGGAAAGAGACTGTGGCAGCCTATGAAGGGCTTCCAGCTGCTTCGGAAGTGATCTTGGATGACAGATTGGTACTCGTCTTCAAGCACTGTAGCAGTAGAAGAAAAGGTAATGGGCTTAAACTCAAACTGGAGAAGTCCAGGTTAGATATAAGAAAGAAGTTCTTTATTGAGAGGGTGGTGAAGCATTGGAACTTGTTTCCCAAAGTGGTAAATGCTCCATCCATGACAGTGTGCAATGCCAGGTTGGACAGAGCCTTGTGCGACATGGTCTAGAGTGAAGTGTCCCTGTGCATGGCAGGAGGTTGTAACTAGATGATCTTAAGGTACTTTGCAGCCTTAAACATTCTGTGATTCTATGGTTCTACGATTGGCACTGAAGCACAACTGCTCCAGGCACACGGGCTGCCCATGGTGGCCTGGATTTTCAAAGGGAGGGTCTCCTCTACACATCATGCAATTGTTATTACATGGAGTAAGTGGGTTGCACTAATCGCACAATGAGCTTGAATATGAAATCCCATTTATCCAGAAATGTTAGAAGTCATCATGGCCTCACTATGTCCTGGGCTCTGCTAGTGAGGAGAAGAATGGGAAGCTTGGAGGAAGCAGAGACAGGACACCTGACCCAAACTAGCCAAAGGGGTATTCCATCCCACAGCACATCATGCCCAGTTTATAAACTGGGTGGAGTTACCCTGAAGACCCAGATCACTGCTTGGGTCAGGCTGGGTATCGTTCAGCAGGTAGTGAGAAATTGTATTGTACATCACTTGTGTTTATTGGTTTTTTTTTCCTCCCCCCTGTTAGTTTTGTAGCCTCTCCATTTGTTATTTTCCTTATCATTATTCTTATTGCTGGTAGCAGCAGTGGTTTTGTGTTATACCTTAGTTACTGGACTGTTCTTATCTCAGTCCATGGAATTCACATGCTTTCGATTCTCCATCCCCTACCTCCGGGTGGGGAGGCAGGGGGGGACATGGAAGAAGTGGGGAAGCGAGCGAGAGGCTGCATGGTTCTGAGTTACCAGCTGGGCTTAAACCAGGACAGTGACAAATGCCCCTTGGGTGTGATTGATGTAATGGAAGCAAAGTGTCAACATAGAGGTAAACACTTTTGGGTTGCTGCACAGTGGCAAGATACCACTGCTGACTGGAGAACCTGGTGCTGAATGGGGGAATAAAGTTCCTGCATTGCACATAAAGAATCTGCTGGGGAAAACAGTCTGGGTTATTCCTGCCTCAGTTAAAGGCAAACCCATGCATGGGATTGCTTTTGCTCAAGGACCTGGGCGTATTTGGTGGGTAATGCGGAAAGATGGGAAAGTCAGGAAAGTCCAGTTTGTGCCTCAAGGAGATTTAATTGAGGACAACACAGCCAAGGACATCAATTATATGCTTGGTATCAATAATATAAATTATATTGATTGGTATATAACACTTCAGTGGCAGCTGGCTAACACTAATGACATTTCAGCAGAATTCAGTGGTGAGTGAATCTGTGTGCATCCCCTTATGTGATGCTGCTTGCCCAGTTGCTGCCAGAGACAAAAAAAAAACAGAAGCTGATTGCAACAGGCTGAGATAGGACTTGTAGGACACACATGGGTGACAAAGCCACTATGCTAGCCTCCTAGATCTGCTCACCTTTCCCTGGACAGTGGCTTATTTACCCATTGCTCATAACGGAACATTTCATGTCAGCCTGTGTGAGGCAGACATTGCTGGCCCTAAGCTCCTCCAGCATCTGAGGAGCACTTTGGGAAAAGCTTGGCCTTTCCAAGTCTTTTCAAAAGTATGTCAGAGCACTGCTTCCTCGTGCTGTAGAGCATCCCTCTCCCAGTGATGATCTGGGATGTCTCAGATGAGTCCCAGATCCCTCCCAAGACTATCGCCTTACACCTTCCCGTAAGTTCGACCAGAAGCTAACAAACACCAGGGTTTTAGGAAGAAACTCAAAGAGAAAGGGTGAGTCTGTGGAAATTCCACAGTGAAAGAAACACTTGAGGACAGCTGATGCCAAAAGCAGTTTTTTTATTATTGCTTCTCACAAGAAAAGGAATAAGTTGGCAAGAAACAGCAGATGGGAAAATTCCTCCAGCCACATCAGTACAAAGAGGAATTACAGAACAACTCTCCCAGGCAATATTCCTTGGGGGCACAAAGTAACTTAGTTACATCTTACAAGTAAATGCATTGTTCTTGGTGTAGCTACAGCCAAAATTATGCAAGCCTGAGGAAAAGTGTTGAATTATTTACTTTTCCTAGGGCAGGAAGCGCACAAGAAGGCAAAGATGGGAGGCAAGTATAGGGATCAGCAAACCGTTTTCATTCCTTAGGCTTTGGACACTCCGCAGGGCAATGGTACTTCAGAGTAGGGTCACCTTGAGGCTGTCATCATGGGTTTCCCACATGCAGCCCCTCATGGAGCCATGAACTAGCTATAGCAGACATTTCCGCATCTGCTGCAGTACCGCTGGTCACAGCCAGGACTCCGTATGTTCCTGCAGCCTGAAGGATCTCCCCATCCATTTTTTTCCTTTGAAATCCCAGCTTTGCCTTTCCATCTTTCTCAAATACATTTAATTTCATGGCTGAAACACAGTAACATTGCCACTGGGGAAAGAGAGAGTTTAGTCCTCTCTCAACTACCCTGAAATGCATCTCGATAGAGTAAGCACATAAATTGCAAAGCACACAGCAAATAAAGACTGGTAGAACTTGGAATGAATATCGATCTACCTGAGGCTCAGCTGCTTGGTAAGCACCAAACACAAATCTTGATAAGCAGAAGCATTCATCAGTCTTCTAACTTGCTTCTGCAGGTAGCATTTAGCAATTAAAGAACACCAACCACTACGTTGCTTCCCAGCAAGCCAAGACAGACTTACCCAACTCAGCACCAGCAAGTAGCAAATGAAACCCAAATGGTTTGCAGAACACTGCAGAATCAATCCTTTTATATGATTCCAGTGTCCGTGTCTCCGGAAGTGAGACACCTCAGAGGTATGGAAATGCATTTTTAATAATCCAGACCTGTTCAACCTCCAGTTCTTAAATCACTTGCTAATGTTGGACAGAGCCTTGGGAGACATAGTCTATGGTGACGTGTCTTTCCCATGGCAGGGGGTATGGAACTTGATGATCTTACGTTCCTTTCCAATCCAAACCATACTATCATTCTATGTTAAAATCTTTTATCAAATGTGGCCACCAAGGTGGTACATGCGACACTATGACTGCTGCCTGCAAGCTTGTATTCCTGATCCACGTATTTCCTACTTTGAACAAAGAACTGATGATACAGCCTGGAAAAAATCTGCCTTGGGATTAAACTTTTTTTTTCATAACCAAGGTGCACATTCTTGCACCTTGCCTTAAGACAGCCATAGAGACCAGGGTTACACATGGGATAGAACTCTGCAGGCAGCTTTGCTCTGCTCAGCTCTGAAAGTTTGCTTGCTCTCACTAATGCACAATATCCCCCTTACTGAGAAGTTTATTTCCAATAATCTGGGCATAATTTTCCTTGTTGCAACCTGCAGTCATTGCCTCTCCCCTGTCCCTGGGATCGTCTGAGAAAAGCCTCTCCATTAATACTTTTTAGGTAGGTGAAAGTGGCCCCAGGATCTCCCCTAAGTCTCTGCCTCTCAGGAGGAGCAGGTCCTTCAGCCTCTCCCCATCAATCATCTCCTCAACACCCCTGAAACACCTTGGTGATCTCTACCAGGCTCATCCCAGTTTGTTAGAGACTGCCTTGCCTGTGGGCCCCTAAGTGGACACAGCCTCCAGACATTGTCTCACATGTTCCAGATGGAAGGGAGTAGTTACGTGCCTGTTAACTGTATGCTGGAGAGTGCAGCCGAGTATATGGGAACACCCAAGTTTTCTGGGCAGCTTCATAACGCCTCTGCTCCTCAGTCAAGTGTAGTAAGCTAGCAAAACCTAAATTTGTCATTATTTTGTTAGTTAGGCAGGCAGGGAAGTCTTCGCACTGTGTTCAGATCTTCAGTGTCACTCAGACTCTTTCCAGGACATCTGCTGCAGCATCCCCTCTCTATGCAGAGATGCTCCAGGGTGATGAACTGTCTGCGTTTGGTGCTCTGACCATAGTGTCAGTGGCAGTAGCCCTTTCTGGTTTGCTGTGCACATCTCTATCGTATAGCTGGCTAAACTGAGACTGAGATGATACACTATACACAGAAGATAGAGAACAGTGCACAATTCAACAGCATGGTGTCACTGTTTTCTGCCTGCCACAGTTGCAATCAAGTGAAGATGTTCTTGTGTGAAAACCTCTCATTATAAGAGAGAAGGGAGAGCCAATTAGTGAATTGCCTGTGAGAGATCAAAGGCTCAGAAACTTCCTTCTCTGCTCACTCTAAACTAGCCTTTAGTCACTTGGTAACACAAGCATCAAACCAGTATTACTTGCAGGCAGAGATGAAGGTGTTTATTATCTGGAGACTAAGGTATGGTTTTGTGTCTGCATGCTGTTCTCCCTTTTAATTTGTGTGCCCCTGCTACTGAGCATGGTGGTGCCAATGTAGTGGCTTTTGCCTATTTAACTGGAAATAAATCAATCTGGGAAGCTTGACCACTTGTGTTGCCAGTTCACTGCTGACCAAAGGATTTTGAATTAACCCTCAGTGTAATTCAGCTGACTCGGGTGAACCAGTGCACTGATGGGACAAAGGTGGTGGTCACTTCTCCTATAGCCCATCTGTTCCTTGGGGGTGTATCTGCATGAGGATAAAGGCAACATCATGGCAGCTTAGTAGTGTTGTGTTGTTTGAGTCAGAGCTTCAGGAGAAAATGCAGAACTGCAGAACATCACGAGACTAATGACAAGACAGAGTTTCCAGGAGTCCCTCAGGACACTGCCACCAGCAGCACCAGATCTAAACATGACAGTGACAGAAAGAGGTCAAATGTGGCTAAAAACAAAAGATCCTCCAAACTTCACCTCCCATCCTGTCTCTAATGGCATGCAGGATGTGTTGGGATGGAGGATGCTTTGCAAAACACACGACTGACTGACTATCTGAGAGCAAGCAAACAACCATTCGTTTCCTAAATACTTCTCTGGCGTCAACCCTGCTGAAAGGACATGTGAATTTACAAGCCATATTTGCCCACCTGAGGTTACACTATAGGCATGGAAATAGCCAGTTTCCATTAAAAATCACTAGTCGGATAATTCATCACAGGGCAGAGGCAGAGCAGGTCTGCGTTAACAAAGGGTAGCCTGCATGTGTGCCTGGGGCACCTCATCTCAAAGGCTAAGCTCTTGAATATACAAGGTAGATCCCAGGTTAAAGTTGCTCTGCTTGTTAGCCATCTTTATTTGTTAGTCCTGAGCTGAGTAAGTATCTTTGGGATTGTATAAACCTAAGCCTATTGCTGGTGTTAATTTTCTACTATGTGTTGGAATAGATTACTGCTAGCAGCTATGTAAGGGAAATAATTTGTTGGCTCTCACACCTTCTCAGTGACAAGGATTTTAAGAGATTTGATCTTCCTTCACACTTACGTTGCTCTAATTCCCATGGACGCTCTGCAAACTGCTTCCTGTTGTCTCAGCACTAGATTTAGAGGGATAAATTACTGTCTTGCTCACTGAGCACGTACACAGCAGGCAGAAGCCAAAACTGCTGTGCATGTAGTTATTGTCTCAGTGGCGAAGTGACTGCAGCATCACATACAGCAGTGACAGAGGTCCCAGGTAAGAGCACCCAGCCTCATGGCAATCCTAAACAACCACATCTTTCTTTTACCTCTTTAGCCTATTGCTGCTTTTAGCCATGGTAAAGGTAGGACAGTGAGAGCTGCACCTCCTGCAGCTGCTGCGAGATGGGTACTGTCCTGCAAGAGAGCTTTGGGACAAGCAGAAAATACCTGGAAAGGGATTAACTTAAAGTTTATAAAGTTGCTGAAAATGATAATGAAATCTACTCTTATCTATGCAGGAAAATGCTGTTAGAGTGAATTTTGGGGGCTGGAAACAGATTTGAATAAGATAAGCTGAGCTTGGAAATTTATCCAGAAATACAGAATGACCAAACTTCTTTTCATAAGAAGTGGTTGCAGAATTTAAGGAAACAGAAGATTTTCTCTCTATTCATTATTTCAAGACCAAAATGTGGCACAAACAGCAAGCATCTTGCTGAAGGGCTCACCAGCCAAGAAAATGACTGATTCTTTGGGTTGGGAAGACAATAAATTGCTTTTTTTTCTTTCAGGCTTGCCTGCAGTGCAGAAAGATGACTTCCCAGTGCAAGGAGCCCTGCCTGTCCCCCTCTGCCTGCATGGGGGATGCTGTGCACACAGACACGTGCACATCACATCGTGCCATGGTGGACCTGGCTGCCTGCCCTGTGCAGGACATGCCCCCCTGTCCTGAGCAGACTTTCCAGGTGGATCCCTGCCCATGTCAGGGTGCTGCCGCCTGTGTGACTGCTTGTGCTGAGGTTGGGCTCACCTGCCCTCCTCCTGCTGTCTCCATGCCTGAGGATATCTGCTGCCCTGAGCACACTGCTGCCTGCCACCCCAGCTCTCCTCCCTGTGTGAGTGACTGTGTGTGCCTAGCAGCGACCCCCTGTGAACCTGCTCAAAGCAAGGGAGGCACCAACTTCCCATTCCAGCCCACAGCCTTGCCAGTGGAGTTCTGCACCCCTGAGACAGCCGGGATGGGTGTGAAAACCTTCCCCGAGCAGTACCCAGCCTCATCAATGGATCCCTGCACGGAGACAGTTGGGACTGGTGCAAAAGCCTTCCCCCTCCAGCACCGAATCCTGACAGTGGAGCTCTGTCCCCCTGACACAGCTGGGGCAGGCTTGGAGACCTCCCCCCTCCATCAAGCAACCTCACTGGTGGAGTCTTGCCCCCCTGAGACATCTGGGACCTGTGCGGAAAACATCTCCTTGCAGCACCCAATGTCAACTGTGGAGCCCTGCACCCTCGAGGTGATCGAGACCAATACGGAAGAACCTTGCTGTGGGCAGGGTGTGATCATTGGTGATCCCCGCCCTGATCAGTGCTCAGTTACATGTGTGGATCCCTGCACATCCCAAAGTCCAATTTGTATGGAGCCATGCAAGACCCAGAGCGTCGCAGAACCCACAGGGACGTGCACATCCCAGAGCACTGTGGAGCAGTGCACACATGCAGACACCAGCTCTACCAAGGGTATGGTCAAGGGTACTGGAGCCTGTCCAGCCCCTCAAACACCTTTCCGCTTGAACACCCGCACCACCGCCGTGGTGGAGCGCTGCCTTTCCAGGTGTCAAAGCTGGCTGCGAGGCAAGAAATAAGAGTGGCATCAGTGGGCATGCAGCAAAGGAGAGGTTTTCCTGCGTCAATGAGACCTCCCGTGGTGAGTCTTTTGGTTTCTCACGTGTAACGACAAGGGAGAAAATTGCTTCATGTTAAATAAAGAAAAAATGAAAAAAATACTTTTCAATCATCTGTTAATTATGACTCTTATTTTTATTGCCTAATGTTAACTGCAGAAAGAATAGCAAAAGTGTAATGCAAGTATTAATTGCATTCAGAGACACATTTCATCATCTTCAACCTTTTTTTACTTCCCACGTACAAATGACTTCTTAGTCTGTCCTAACTTCAGTTGTGACTTTGCCTTAGCATTTTCTAGCCTTTTTTTGGTTTTTTTTCTTCTTTATGGTCTTCTAAATGAAAATTGCCATGAGAATAATCAGAAAAGGATCTCAAAGACATCATTTTAAAAGAGCTAAAGAAAGGTGTTTTATAGAGATATAAACTGTCAGAGAGCATTCAGGGGGAAGAGAGAGAAATGCTGAATAGAAAGAGACTGCAGAAAACACCAGAAGAGTAATGCTGAGAAATGGAAGTTTTGCTGCACAGTGCCCTGTTGAAGACTGGGTAAAACTCTGTATAATTAAAAGCTTTCATCATGTAACAGCTTTTCCCAGAGCAAAGTTAATATTAGCAGCAACCTGTTGCAGTAGACGAATAAGCATTCTCAAAAGTTGTAGAAAGACCAGGGGGAGAAGGTTATGCCAGTTATTCCTGCAGCTGCCTGCTGTGTAACTGATATATCATCTAACATTTCTTGCCTATCAGCCATATCAGACTCAGTGCTAAAATCCAAGGCTTTCTGTACTCCCAGTGGCACTTGGTCATGGGCTGCAGTTTGCTGATAGAGCAGCTTGCTGTCACTGCAAGAAGAGCCTAATTCAGGACAGGGCAGCCTGGAAAGAAAGATGAGAACCCTCCTTCTGTTCAATTAAAGCCATTTTTAATGGATTATGGCACTTTGTTTGCTGTGTCTTTAATATCCCTTGTTAGAAAGGATTTTTCTGTCTCCAAACACACATCAAATACAATATCTTTAGCATAAATATATCGAGTACAACATCCCTGTTAGCACTCTCTATCTATCTGCAAAGACATAAAAGAAGTCCTTTGAGTGTAGCCATAATAGCAGTGTATTGGATTGAGGGAATAAATCTGGATGGATCTGAAAAGCTTGACAACTGTTTCTCTTTTTTTCTAGTAAATAAATCAGCAGATGTCATTCTCAAGACACTGTGCCAGATCACCATGCCTGAAACTACATATATCACCCATTACATTGTAATCTGTGAGTTAGATTTGATCTGTCATATTATATTTTGGAAACACCTATAAATCAAACATTAGTGAAGATAGCTTATAGTAGCATAAATGCGACAACTAAAGATGAACCAACAAGGATGATAAGCAGAAGAATACTGTTTACTGTAGTACCAAATATACTTGCTCAGCTCATTGTTACAAGAAGCTCTTTTGACACTTTATTACTAGCCTGCCCTTTACAAATTGTTGGGCTCTCCCACATAATCTAAGTTACAAATAGAACCGCTCATTACACACCTGCATTACCCTGGCTGGCACTTCCCCTCGCAACCCCAACGTTTATGGCAATGCCACCATGATGTGCTCCATCCCAAAACATCTGACATGCAAGCACTCATCTCCTGATGCTCAGAGTTTGCTGGCATCATCCTGGGTGCTTCCAAGTGCATACCAACAATAGTAAAACAAAACCTGGAGAGTGAGCCATTTCCTCCCGCACAGCAACCGCGGAAGCAAGCTTCCTTTCCTCAAGTGTCATTAAGCTGGAAGTATTCATTAAGACCAAGGTAAAGATTTTGTTAGCTCTTTAAAGGACTCCACAGTCCATCCAGGGCCATAAGCGTGTCATGTTTTGCATGAAAACTAAACCTAGAAAGACTTGTCCTTTTTGTTGGGTGCACTGACTGTACTTCCTGCAAATGCTTCTTCATTCAACCAATCTGGGAGGGATAGATAGTCTTTGTGGCTAGGCTGCAGTGATCCAGTCGTATTCCTGGCCTGCAGTGCTGGTGGTTAAGAAGCAAAGCAGGAAGAGGACCAGACCCAGCTAGATCCTTTCACTGGTCCATGTTACCTGGGGATGTACTGTGTTTGCACCTCAAAACTCAGGAGCAGCCTGTTCATTGCCTTACCCCATCTCTTCATTCCTTCGGTTCTCATGCTCCCCATTGCCATGATCTCCTCCCCTCACTCATCTGTCATTATTCCTGCCTTGTGACACCTCATCATCATCAGGGTGGAGTGTAATTGGTACAGCTGGAGAAGAGGCATCAGGTGTAATTGTGGCATTTCTAACATACCAACTAGTAATTTACACCTTTCCTATAGAGGGAAAGGACAAGATGCCGTCCAACCTGGCTCCCACCAAACTTTGTTTGCAAACAGAAGCAGAGGACCTCATTTCTCAGGCATGACCAACAAGGCTGAGAGCTTGCAGATGAACATCTCAGCTGGTACCAAGATGTAGGACCTCATGCAGTACCCCAGGGCCAGTACTGCTTACTTCGTGGAGCCATGTGAGTCATTCTAGGTAGCTAGCCTTTCAGAGCAGGTCAACTGCTCCATGTCTGCACTAGTGAGCAGTGCCATCTGGAGTCCACATTCTCCTGGCCAGAGTCACCAGCTCCAGAGGGTCTCCCAGGCAAGTAAGGAGGCTGAGAAGTCCAGTTAAAACCATCATGCTTGCACATGCAAGCAACTCTTCAAAACACACACGAGCTGCACTAAGTGAAGCATTTTGCAGAAATAATGGGTTCAGCCATTGCCCCATTGACTCTAAATTCCCTGTTTCTCCACCCCATCTTTTCCCTTCTGGCTTTCAGGCTCCCATCCAGCCTCTTGCTGGGTTCAGATCCAAGTGATTTCTGCTCAGGGGCTGTGACTGGCTTTGTTTCAAGCTCTAAACCTCACCACAAACCTGCACCTAGGCAAGAAGAGAACAGCTGGGAGACTGCAAGCGCTCAGCACACATTCCTCTGCTCTCACCTTTCCCCTATAAACAAACAGAAATGTTGCTGTTAAACAAAGCAGGGCAAAGGCAGGACTGATAGAGCCTGGTTTCCACTGTCTGCCCTGTATCCAACAGCTTGATGAAGGGAGAACCGAATAGTCCTTTCTACTATAGCATCATTAATTGAGCCTCTTCATGAAACCAGTTGAAATTCAGCAGTTGTTCGAACCATACCACTGTGTCAAATCTGCTTGCAAATAACAGGTTAGGATATTAGAAGTGGAGAACAGAAGCTTTATTTCTTGGGAAAGACAGGCTAAAGAAAGAGGAACCCTATGAAAAAAAAATAAAGAGCAATGTGAATGTGACTTCCCTGTCTGTACATTGCTCTGGAAAAAAAAACAAAGAGAGGAGCAGGCAGGAGTTGCATTCATGCAAGCAGCACAAGTAGCACAGTACAGGACAAGGTGATCTCCCCCCTGCTGCCATCCCACAAGCCTTGTGCAAGCAGCTCCCAGACCTGCATTGTTCGCCTCATTGGGTGCTTCCATAACACAGCCAGACACACATCACTGCCCAGCAAGTTCTGTCTTGCCCCAGAGCACCCGCTCTAGCCCTTGGCTGCCAGCCCAACACAACACCTTGTTCCTGCCCAGCGGCACCTTGCCCAGCCAGATACACCACACTGCCAGCCTGGCTTTGGTGGGGTTTCTATCAGGTTGTGTTTCCCAACACGTCCTCTCTGCCCCTTTCCACCCTCTGCTCTAGATGTCGCTCCCATTGTTGCAGCACAACCACCGCCGAGCACTTCTTGGTTGCTTCCTCTCCCCATGGCCTCAATGCTCCTGCAGCCATCCTTGTGGCCAGAGCTGCTTTTCAGGACAGCAGACAGCAGCTTTGCACCCCAACCAGAGAAGAGACTAAACCTGGGACTGCTTGAAAATGGCAGCTTTCCCTAAAAAAAAGCCAACAAAACAACCAAAAAAAAACCCCAAACTAGCAATTCTAGAAAACCAGAAATTCTCCTGGTGATGTGCTGAGCAGTGAGGAAACTAACGGGCAAAGGAACCAAAATTGTCCCCACCACCAAGGGGAGCAGCCGAAATGAGTGCAGCCCATGACTCACTTCCACCACGGCCACAAGAAATGACTCAGGTCTCCACCAAACCCTCAGCTTTCAAGTGGAGCAAGCTGGCAGAGCCCAACACCGAGCCAGCTGCCCTGGCCTGTCCCATCTCATCTCCTCTGCTGTCAGCCCCAGGAGAAGGCAGCAAGCTCCACAGGTGGCAGAAGCGAAGTGCTGCTGCCTCCATCCCCAGCCAGACTCCCTGCACATGGCAGGAGGGGGGGCTGCAACCTAAGAATGAGACAATAGGGGAAGAAAATCAGAGGAGCATCACCAGCGTTCCTCCTCCTTACAGTGAAAAGCAGGTGCCTTCAGAGGGAGGTGAAATAATTCTTCAGAACACTAAATGTGGGATAATGTCATCTCATCTTCCTCACTGCCCTATTTCCATGTTAGGCTTATTCTTAGTCTCCAAATGCTAAAGATTTGCTTAAAATGAGATCCAGAATTTCATACGTGCTCTCAATGCACTGGCTGGCTACATACGCAATCACGGAATAGTTAGGGTTGGAAAGGACATTAAGATCATTTAGGTCCAGCCTCCCTGCCATGGGCAGGGACACCTCACTCTAAACCATGGCACCCAAGGCTCTGTCCAACCTGGCCTTGAACGCTGCCAGGGATGGAGCATTCACAGCTTCATTTCCTTTCATCTTCCAGACCTAAAGCGGTTTATGTAAACTTGGGAGCTCCTTTGCACCTTCAGAAAAATAATTTATCCAATGATAGCTTTTATGCTTTGAATTTAAAAAGACAGATAATTTATGAGCCCAGAAAAAAACCTGTCTTCACAAGAAGATTATGGGTGAGAGGAACAAGATAATCAGAGATACCTATGCCCCTTTGTGAGTTCTGCAGTACAAAGGAAGGGTTTGGTTAACTTCCCCAAAATTACAGTTAACATATGTATTAAAACTGCCTGAAAGCAATAAAAATATCTTCAAAAGCCCTGTTTCTGCCAAAAGATTATTTCCTTATTTTAACTGTGGGATTAGTCAAATGCAGAAAGTCTTTGAGCTAGCATTGCTAGCTGGCTTTGAGTGCATTACCACAGGAAGATTTAGAAACTAATTATCTCTGAAGAAATATGATAAATATGCTCATTAATATGTAAAAAGGTGAAAACATGTATTAAAGAAAAGCTGAGGTATTACACTTCTTAAACCTCACAATGAATTAGCAATTAAGAAGGCTGCAAGCAAAGTAACTTGCTGAAATGCCTAGGCAGCATAGGAAAATAAAGTGTTTTATTCCAATTAGCTTAACTCCTGATAACCACATAGATGGGGTGATAAAACTCTGTATAATGGGCTCTAGCCCCGGGAAAGTTTAGGAACCGTGCTTCATGTATAGAACAAAGAAAACGGAGTTAAGCCTGCACCTTAGTGTAAACTGCCCCCAGCAGGCAGAATAAAGAAGGAAATAACAGGAGGAAAAGGCAAAGGAGGCACGTCAGGAAGGCAGCAACCACAGGTAAAACCTCTGGGTCCCCTGGCTGCTCAAAGTGCAGGCACTAACCAGGCATTTGCTTTCTCCTCCCAAAGCAAACCCGAAGGTTTGAGCCCCGAAGATTTCCAGCTCTCCAAACCCTGTGTTTAAATGCTTTCTCACATTAAACCTTCAGTGCAGCACTTTCCTTCCTTCAGCAGCACTAACCTACACTTCTGCTTTTCCCTGCTGAGCAGGAACGGAGTCATGCAGCAATAAACAGTAATTTCCTGCTTTATTTTTTGTTGAGAAACCTGACCGCTCTGACCCAGCTCCTTGAGCTCCAAACCTTAAACACCCCCAAGTCCTAACAGCCCATAGCGGCTCAACACCATTCCCTGCCTTTACATTAATCACACACCCCAACTGCTGGCAACACTCTTTTTGTGCACCCTTCCCTCCTTCAGCACCTTGGGTGCCATGGTTTAGTGTGAGGTGTCCCTGCCCATGGCACGGGGGTTGGAACTGGATGATCTTAAGGTCCTTTCCAACCCAAACTATTCTATGATTCCACGATTCATCTGCTTCTTTCTTTCCCCCCTCCATTAACCCAGGAGCTGAGCAATTCTTCTTTTCCACAAGGCAGAAGAGAGGAAAACAACCTTGGGCTCCCCAAAGAGGCACGAGTTTTCTAGTTCTACTTTCAACAAAAAGAATTACAGACGAGGTTGGAAGCTCTACACATTAAAATGCAGCAGGAGAACTTTAAGCCTGACCTAATTTGTGGGTCTTCAGCCATCACCATGATTGCTGAATCACCAAATCAGGTACTCAATTACTTTAAAGCTCTTGCATAACCATCCACAGATTTTGTTAGAGCAAGTCTCACCTGCTTTCCACTCCCTGGATTCAACATAATTCAGTGCGAGCTCTGCTAAAAAGCGTTATTTTACTCTTTTCTGTCCTGCAGTGCTTTTAACTTCTTCACTTGAACCTTCTAACCTTCCCTGCTTCATGGAATCCAGTACAACAAAAGTCTGTTACTGACTGCAGTTGTCTACAAGAGGAAAAACCACCTTGCTCAGGGGCTGGGTGGTTTGACTACAAATAACTTCAGTAAGAACCTGTTCTTGCCCCAGCAAGAACACCCTAAATGCTTTTGCCTCTCCAAAGCAATTGTCTCCCACCCTCACTGCAACTTAATGAGAAGGTTAGCAGCAATATGCCAATATTAGAAGAAAATTGTGTGTTTGCATGCAGGTATGATAGAAAGATGGATAGGAACTAAAGCAAAAGGTACTGCCCAGGAGATCACGGCTCCTCCTTGGGTACTGCGCGCTTGGGCTGATGGAAGAGCTGCTTGATGGCTGCTGGGATTGAAACTGTCACAGGTCAGAACCCTCTCAGTTGAAAGAAAGGGCATGGCTTGAGATGATAGCCCCAGCCAGAGAAAAAGTAAGTCCTGACCTCAAGAGGACTCAGCACACCGCCAAAGGACAGGACAACCTGCAAAGCCCTCCTGATCCTGCAGCCTCCCATATTTATCCTCTCCAAGCTCTTCTATGCACACCTTAAGGATTTCACATGAATAAAGTGGGACTCATTCACCTTTCCCCTGCCAGGCATGGAGCGAGGCAGGGTATTTTCCAGAAAGCGGGTTGTTTGGGTTTTTTCAGCACAAAACTGGATGTATTTCATTTTCTGTGCCTAAAACTCCTCGTACTTTAAAAGCTACATGGATTTATGATATAATCTTTTTCCCAGTCTTTCTTATTAATCACATATTGGCCAAAAGAAAGAGTTCAAAAATAGAAAAAATATAGGAAAAAAAAAAAGAAAGCTTAAGTGAAGACACCTTAAAGCCTGACCCAAAGGGCTTAGAGAACAGCTTTCAGGTCACACTGCATTTGGAGCACAAGAGGAGCACAATAAAATTGATGTCCCTGAGCAAAGAGAAATAACTTTCATTTAGGTCTTCGGGGCTCCCAGTTAACCCACTAGGCCCCAGTAGCCTCACCCCCTGAGCTGCAGCAGGGATTGATGCTGACCACGGCACGAGGAGTTTAAGCCCTTCCTTGCCGTGTGCCTCAGTTTCCCCTGCTGGGTAATGGGTGCTTGCTGCCCACCATGCCCGCAGTCCCCAGCTGATTGCTGGCTCTGGGACAAGCGATGTCACCCCTTGTCCTACTCCGAGTCCCACTTGGTGGCACTGTTTGAAAAGATTTCTTTGCTCGATGCCTGCCTCCCGTCGGGATCCAGAAGAGGGAGTTCCTGGCAGGAATCACTTTGATCTTAGCATCACAATATCCTCATTTTCCTTCCTTTTCTTTCCTCTCTATTCACCCTGCAAGCACTCCCAGACCGTCTCCTCCCCTGCGTGTCAGTCACCGGAGATCTGCTTTTCACAAAACACGTTTGCAAACTCAAGAGGCACGGGCGTTGCTTGGGCATCATCTTAAACTAAATCACCCAGTGCTAAAAATAGCCTTTTCTGTTAAACCCCTCTGAAATATGTCTGCAGGTGGGGCAGGCTTAGGAAAGATCTTACTTTAACAACAGAGAAAAGCATCAGAGCCAAAGCTAATAAGAAAGAGACAAATGAAGACATGGGCATGACAATGTAAATGGGTGGAAGACGTTTCAGATCACCCTGCTGAAAGGGTGTCTCTAAGGGTGTCTCCTCTGGGAGATGCGGGCTGTGATCCTGAACTCTATATAAGATGACCAAGAGCTGTTCTGCTCCAGACTGTGCTCCTGAAGCTCAGCACTCCTGCTCCTCGTCCAGGTAAGCTTGGGCAGGCTTTTTGGTCTGTCTGGTTTTTCTACCAGCAGGAAAGCAGAAGCTTCCAGCTGAAACAGTGTCCCTGGAGCTGGCAATGCAGAGATCCCTTAAAGGACAAAAGTAATAATGAGATCTGGAATGACACTATTGATGGACTGTTAGAGGCAGCTTCCATTCACAGCTCTGCTCTGCTCCAGACAAAAAGAAATGGGATATTTTCTTTTCCCTCCTCTCTTACCGTGTGGCTCCAGCCTTTTGAGCCTCACTGTCCTTTACCTCTCCAACCATCACTTGTTGGTCCACACCCCCACCATCTCTGCAGCTGAGTTTCGTTTGTCAGATTGGTTTTCCTGTGAGATCCTTCTGGCTCCCTCTTTCTCTTACACTGATTCCATTTCATCTGTGACCTTCTCTGTCTCTTTTTCCTCTTTCTAGCTGTTCAGCTGTGTTGGTTAAGAGTAATTTATATGAAAAACCAACCAACCAACCCCTTTTTGTCTGTGTTTTCTTGCAGGTTGCCTCAGTTTTGCAGGGAGATGGCCCAGCTCCAGGAAAACATCAATGGCATCATTGCTGCTTTTTACACGTGCACCAGAAGCGATGGCAACTGCAGCCCCTTGAACAGGGAGGAGCTGAGGCAGCTCTTTGAGCAGGAGTTTGGGGATGCGATAGAGGTGAGGATCCAGCCCTGTAGCTGGGACCCACCACTGGTACGGCCCTGGGCTGGGATCAGGGGTACAGTAGGTTTCGTAAAGCCATGCACTCCCATGAGGGAGTACAGAACCCCTGGCTTCCTTGGATAGGCGCAGATGCCTCCAGTTCCCAGGATCTGCAGGGAAGAGGAGAAGCTCTTCATTCTCTCAATGCCAGCAGCTCATAGAGCTCAGTGCAGGGAGCAACGTGAGCCACCATGGTTGGGAGCATGGGGCAGGATTTCTACCTTGAGACTGCTTGAGAGCCCCCAGAGAGAGGAGGCGAATAGCTCACAGGCTTTCCAACACCATTTGTGTCTTTACAGAACCCCCAGGACCCCCAAACCATCAAGCAGGTTCTGTGCTTCCTGGATGATGACAGCAACTGCAGGGTTGACTTCAGCGAGTTGCTCAGCCTGGTTTTCCATGTGGCCAAGGCTTGTTACAAGCCACTCCAGCAGCACCAGGCACCAGAAGATGGTCAAGAGGTGACATCACAAGAGAAGGCAAGTGGGGAGCAGCCATCGGAGCCGCACACAGCCCACCACAATCAACAGGTCCCTGAGCAGGGTGTGGACAATCAGGTTGAGGACACTGAGACACAGGATCCAGACAACTATCAAACCCAGACCAGTGAGACATCAAAGCAGGACCAAGATACCCATAAAACCCAGGAGGGTGAGACACCAGAGCAGGATGGGGACACCCACCAAACCCAAGAGGGTGAGACACCAGGGCAGGACCATGACACCCATCAGACACAGGAGGCTGAGCCACCAGAGCAGGACTACAACACCCGTCAAGCCCAGGAAGGTGAGACATCAAAGCAGGACCAGGCAATCCATCAAACTAAGGAGGGTGAGACACCAAAGCAGGACAAGGACACCCATCAGGATGATGGGACTGAAGTACCAGAAAGGGATCCAGAGAGAAGTGAAATCCTGGACACTGCAACCCCAGCGCAAGACAGAAATACCCATAAGGCTGAAGATACTGAGACACCAAAGCAGGACCCTAAAATCCACCAGGCCCAAGAAACTGAGGCACCAGAACAGGGTTCAAACCTTCCTCAGAGTCCAAAGACAGAGTCCGCAGAGCAGGACCCAGCTTACCCCCAGCACCCTGAAGCCAAAGTGCTGGAGCAGGAACATGGTGGGGCAGAGTCTCCATCTTGTCCAGCACAGCAGCAGCACGACACTCATCACCAGAACCAACCTGCTATAGAGCAACAGCTCTTGGAATCTCTGTATCAGTGGCCACCACAGCAGTAAAGGCTGAAACAAGCCTCCTCCTTCTGAGGCTGTTGCTCCATGCAAGGAGGTAAAGTTTGCCCAATTCCACCCTGGTTTTCTCATTTCTGCTTGTCACATCTCGTCCAATTCCATGTCAGCCCTGAGCTTCCCACTCCTGGTTTGTACTGAGCTATGCATGCTTAGAGACCTTCCCTCTTACCCTGTGCTAGGCTGCCTCTGCCTGTGTAAGCAAAGCAATAAAACTGAAGGCATACGAGCACAGTGTCCTGGTGTATCACTGCAAGCGTGCCCTCAGCCTGGCTCTGAGCAACCATGATGTGGTGCATCCATCCCTCACATGACATACAGCCAGATTGCTCCAGGGTGCAGATGGAGGGATGGCTGCAGAGAGGCAGGTGTGTCCTGGGGATGGATAGCCTCGAGGAGCTGCAGCTGAGCTGCCTTTGCAATTTAGCTGAGGTGAATGGATTGCTCCCCGCAGGCAGGGATGGGACAGCCCTGAGAGAGATGTCTTCAGAGAGAGGAGAAGTTTTGGTTGACACGACAGCATGGCCGACCTGAGCAGACTCCTGACAGCATCCATCTGCTCTGGGTGGTTTTCATGTCTGCTCTGAGAAAAATAAACAGCTGCTTACAACTGAATGGGAGGGATTTGTCCTATTCATCCTCACTTATTAATAATCTCAGAAGCAAGGGGAATGTGGAGCATGCTATGAAGATCAAAAATCCCTATTAGCTATGGAATTCTCCAAAGAAAATTGTGGAAATATATTAAACACAGCAAAAATGATGATTCGGGTACATCCAGCCCCAACGACAACTGGGAAGCCAGAGATAAAAACTGACAAGCAAAACTATGCACAAACAGAGCCAATCTCAAACTCAGATTCAGTTCAGGGTACCAGGTCCTCAGGCACTTGTCCAAACATGCACATCGGAATGTGAATAACTCTGAGGGTATGAGCAGTCCGGTGAAGTCAGTGGGGTTTATTAGGGGGTTCAGACGTGCTGGACCACCAGACAGGCCCAGGACTCGGGATCCCGCAGGGAGGGTGATGCTCAGCCTGTTTTTCACCATGTTATCTTTCACTTGTGACCTATCACCAAATCAGCACATGATAAATGCACCCGCACCTCCTGCTCTGTGGCCGGTGACAAGCAGCACGCAGAGACCTCACTGGGAAATAAAACGTCATTCCTCTGGGACACCCCAGAATTTCACAATTTGCTGAGTGCTGAATCAGAAAAACCTGCGTTTCAAAACTACCCCCAGAACGGCCGCCCCTAAAATGAGTCGCTTTAAAAGTGACAATGTTAAAATGAAAAGTATTAGACACAAAGTACATCGCTCCGCTCTCCTATTGAGAAAACATAGCAGCAATAATAAGTTCTCGTGACAGCTGTGGACACGTAATGGGAGAGTCAAGGCTTAAATTCCATCACCTATCTGTCAAAACCCTATTCCATCTGAGACATCCCTCAAAACATCATTTTCCAAAGAACACCATTTTTCTTGTAAAACAGGTCTCAGTTCAATAGCTCTTTGCTTCCTATTAGCTCTGGCTTAGGGTCTAAAATCACCAGACCAAACCATCCCCTGTAGTCAGTCTGTCCCCAGCTGCCACCTTCTGCAGCATCAATATAAAGACTGACCTCCCAGTTCAGGCAGACACCAAGCCCGGTTAGGTACATGTTAATTATGTGCTCTGTTCTGAATAACACAGTTTTTGCCATCAGGAGTATCATATTTGAAATTAAGAGGGGTTTTTTGATTCATTTTAGGAGAACATTAAAATTATCCCACTGACACAAATACCTGTCTAATAGTCTTGCAAGCCGGGAAGGAGCTGGAAGAAAAAAGGTCATTTATACACCACATGAGGAGCCTAATTCCTCTAAGATCAAATGCAATAGAAGTTTGGTCACCTATATAAATGGTGATGGGCACAGAACTGGGTGAGAAGCAGGAGGATGGAGCCCACCCTCTTGGGTATCAGCTTTTAAAACCCTCCCCAAGTCCCATCTAATTAAAGAACCTTTGGGAAAACCAAGCCCTTGAAACAAAGGGAGTTCCAGCACTGCCAAGAACGTGCTTTGAAACTCGTTGCTTTGTCCTCAGAAAGGCAGCAAAGCACGGGATGACGTTGCATGGATGAAACACAATGTACCTTTTCCTGCATCGATACCCAGAATCTTCCACGTGGCTAACATGGCACCCGACCATCCCGCACTGCCCCAGCCCATGCGGGGGGATTACAGACTGTTACAGGACACCAAGCCACACTGTAATACTCTAATTTTAATAATAACTCCAATCCACCATGAAATTACAGTTTCCCAAGGGTATTATTATCCCACAGGTGGGGTATAATTTGCACAAGTATAATTTAATCTTGAAAAAAAGCTCAAAAATGAAGTATGGTTAGTAACGATCCTTCATACGTACTTGTATGAGTATCCCCAAGGTGTTACCAGCACTAATTAATGAGGCTCCTACACCCAGTATGATCTTACCTTACAGATGAGCCACTCACCCAAGGCTGCGTGACAAGTTCATGCTCTAAAGGCTCTCTGCAATGTCTCCGTCATGCTTGTCAAGGCAGCATCCTACCTCCAAAACCAACAGCAGAGGCCCAGGTGGCATGGCTGGTATCTTCCTTATTTGCTCAATGTACTGGGAGAGATGGTGTGAATAAAGGAATCAGATGGTCTCTAATTAATTTACTGTTAAAAGATTTCTCTTCTTTTTTTTTTTTTTTTTTCCCAAGTAGAGGCAATTACAGCGAAAGCTGCCTAGGGCAACAGATGAAGATTCAACATGAATCGACCTCCCAGCAGAAAGGCTTCTGCTTTTATTTGTAATGGAAGATCAAGTAAAGATGAAATGAAAGTAATTTGTGGAGAACATCTAATATGAAAAACATTTTCTCATTATTTTTGTCCATGTGAAGTCGCTGCTTATTGAACAGACATCTCCTTGTATGAAAAGTCATTTTGCAAGCTTTTGCATTTAAAAGTATTCTGTTTGGGTTTGGGTTTATTCCAACAGACACCTGGATAATACAACATAATTTAAGAATAAGAATATTCAATATTACATAAGGATAAGAAGCTTCTAAGTTACCAAAATTAAAACACTCTACAAGGACCCCACACAAGCTGAGATCTGGAGGATTTGGGAATCTCACTGCTGTTCACCTGCACTTCACCATTTTTGTAGCACTTGGGTCTTCTTCTGTCCTTCTGTGAGCAAAAGCCAGACACAAATCCCATCAACCTCAGGCCAAAGGTGCTAAGGGAATTGCACAAAAAGCAAACAAAAATAATCTCTGGTATTGTGGCATCAAGTTCATGGGCCATAGAGATCTCAACTGTCCCCATTCTGCTCATAGTGAGCTCTGCTACCACCAGCACTTCTGTGTCATCCTCAAAATTTCATCCTGGTGGTATTTTTGAGTGTGTGTGCATGGTACGTATATAAATTCATACCTTCACAGATGCACACTTACATTAAAATGCACCCTCCCATTCATGCATATATATGTTTTATAGCTACTCTAAATTCTTTAAAATCTGAAATACAATCAGCCTGTAAAATAACTTTACAGCCTGGATGAGGTGGAACCAGCCAGTGCCTGAATTGCCACATGGCAACTGCTATTTCTGGGTTAAAATGATAGGTAAGGGGATGATAAGTTAAATAACCCGTTTGAGGACGTGAAGGTGCAGCTGGGCTTGGCCAAAGATGAATCAGGAGAACGTCCACAAAGGGTGTCTCCTTTCCGTAGCTCCGTCAAGGACCCTATAAAAGCACTCAGGTCCTCCGATCACTCCGCACGGCTTCACAGGAATCCCACTTGATCCCATTGGCGATCTGGGTAAGTCACTCCTGAAACGTACCCTTTGCTGGGCAAGGACATATGGTTTCTATAGGATTTGTGTTGGGTGGCAGCGTCATTCGTGCCACAGTATTTTCTGAGTCTTTTGCATTTCTATTCATTGAGGTGTTGTTTTGTGTTATTGGGATATCTGCATGATGTCGTTATGTGGCCATGTCTAGAGGCAGCTTTTCTCATAGGGAAAATGAAAGAGGGAGCCAGACTTTGTGCCTTACTTTGGTCTGGGGTCAGATCCCTGCTGGAATGAGCAGATTGGAGAAATTTTTATGTTCTCTACAGGATTTCATATGCAGATGCGTGTGCATGTGTGTGCGCACGTTGGAGAGATGGCAAGGCAGACAGGTCACAGCTTCCCCATCTGCAGGCTGAGATCTCAGCACTGATACAAGCTTGGGGATCCAGTGAGGAGGAAGGAATAAGGTGGTTTTTGAGGTTTCCAGACACAAAGCTGCAACAGGAGCACTGCTTTCTGCCAAGCAGATCTCAGTAAAACTAAATAAGCAGCTCTGACCTAAGTGATCTGACAAAAATCTATCTGCCAATAACTTCAGTTGTAATGAAAGCTTTATCAGTTGTTTTGTATTATTACTGGTCACAGGAGCATCAGCCACAGGGCTTGTTTTAACTCCCTGTAAGTACTCTGTCTCTGACCCAGCTAGATCTTGTCTCAGGCCATGCCAGCCTCTAAGCTGCTTCAAAGAAGCCATTGTAGCTCAGTACCAGGCAGAGACAGCAGCATGGACCCTGGAAAAACGAGTAGCTGGTATAGCCCCATGGGTGCAGGCAGATTCTTGGGGCATCTCTTGAGTCACCATGCCCAGTTCCCTCCCTGCGATCCATAAATGCAGGTATCCTGCCATCCCCTATCAAACGTCATTCAAGTACGTTAGTATGCACTTGGAAGACACTCCCCATCCCACTAAAACCCCATAGCATTTGGATTTCTTCCCAGTGCCCTGGTGAAACAGAGCTCACCGTGGCATAGGAGCAGACACACGGGTCATGGCACCTAGCATCCCGTTAACGCACACAGCCTGACCGCAGCAATTCTCCTTCCTCTTTCCATGCTCAGAGGCAAACAAATCACAAATCCTTAGGCCTGTTCCTTTTCTTGCAGGCTTGCTTGAATCTGCAGGAAGATGTCTCGCTTCTTAGACGGCATTTCCACCATCATCAGCCTCTTTCACAAATATGCAAAGGAAGATGGAGACTGCTCCAACCTCAGCCACAGGAAGATGCAAGAGTTCATCCAGAGGGAGTTTGCAGATGTCATAGCTGTGAGTGCTGCTGCAAGGGGGAGGGCTTGAGGCCCAGACTGGAGTGCAGGGACTACAAAAATCTCCTGGAGAGGAGGTTATTCTTACGATGGTGGGATTGGAAGGCTTTCAGCAAAGGGGAGCAGCAGTTATGTTCCTTTGCACTGACTGCTTTGACAGATCCTCCAACTCATTTTTTCCATAAGACAATGTGCAAAAGCTGGAGGATGAGCCATGGGGAAGTGTGCTTTTCTTTCAAAGGTAGGAAGGAAATGGATCCAGTAGAGGGATTCAGTATGTGCCCAAAGACAGCTGGGCAGCTGCAGCCAGGGGACAACCAGGAAAATGGAGAACAAAGGCATGGAACTGCTGATGAACTATAGAAGTGAAGCTATGTAAGATGGAAGGAGAAAAGATTGCAGTTGTCCCTGTCTTTGCATTTCCCTGACAAAGAGCAGGAAACCTAAACACCCTTTTTTGTTCCCCTGTGTGTTTTTTCCCTGCAGAAGCCACGTGACCCTCAGACAATTGACAAGATTCTGCAGTTTCTGGAGTGGGATGATGATGGGCATATTGATTTTAATGAATTCCTGCTTTTGGTGTTCAGAGTGGCTAAAGCCTGCTACTGGTTCCAGCCGAAGGGACCATACCTTCTGCAAAGAACAAAGCTGACATCCAGTGGCAAGTTGCACCAAGAGCCTGAAATTAAGAGCAGAGGGAGCAGTCAACAGCTCCAGGAGGAGGAAGAACAAATCTGTGAGAATAATGACCATCCCCTCTGTGAACCCAAACTGCAACGAGACACCAGAGCCAATGAGCTTGAAACACTAGAGGAAATGGGGAGTTACCAACAACGTAACACACAAAGCGTAAATGATGCAATACGAAGCAGTGAGCGAAGGGAGCCAATCCCTCAGGTGTATGAAGAACAAAGCCGAGAGCCATGCGACCAACGGAACAGCCAGAGAAGACGTCAGCCACCAGAGCCGAACAGACGAGGAGATGTACAACTCCGCAAGCACAGAAGCTTGGAAGCACAGGAGCCCAGGCTGCGGAGAGGTGAGAGGAAATATCAAGAGGGGCCACAGCAAGACCAACTGGCAGACATAAGGAGTCGCAGCCAGGGCTATGAAACAAGACCACTGCAAAACCGGTGGGGTAGCCGTCAGCCACATGAGCCAGTAGGACCAGCAAAGGATGACAGAAACCAGCGGCCACAAGAAGCAGATAGAGGAAGTGACAATCAGCCACGTAAACCTGAATTACTCACAGAAGAGAGAAGCCGCTACCACCTACGTGAGCTGGAACAAAGAGCACTTGAAGAGAAGAGCGACAAGCTACGTGAGCCTGAATGCCTGGATTCGAGAGTCCCGCATCAGTCATACATAAAGGAACCACTAGAAATTGACCTCAGGTACTGTGAGACCTGTGAGCTAGAAAGACGTATCGATGAACAACGTACAAATGAGGAACATAACCTTGAACATGTGGAAAGTGAGCGTGAAAACCATAAGCTTAAGGAGTGGGAAGAAAGAGATGATACAAGGAGGAAAGATAGAGAACAGGAAAGGAGGACTGATACAGAAAGGGAGCGGGACATCAAGGTCTATGAGGGCCACAGCCGAAAGACACGTGAAAGGGAAGAGCAAAGTGCCAAAACCAACCGAAGGGAGAGACGCGAAAGGCGTGACATTGTAGCACGTGAGGCTGAAATTGATGGAAGGAGGCAATGCGACCTTGTGAGGCTTGAGAGGACACGAGAGGCTGATGTAGTGGCAGCAGAAGCTGACGTGAAGACCCATCGCGTGTCCCGGGAATTGGAGCCCCGTGAGGAGCTCAAAAGAAGGGAGCGTGACCTGGAGCGTTTTGATGCAGAGGAAGAGAGAAGAATTTGCCTGGAAAGAGAGAGAGAGGAGCCTCTGCGAGAGAGAAGGGTCGAGCATCAACGGGAGCTCGATCTGGAGGTCATTGGGCGTCGACGCCGCAAGGCACATGAAAGGGAAGAGCGAGGTGCCACCATCAACCAGAGAGAGACACGTGAGAGACATGACTTTGAAGCACGTGAGGCTGAAATCGATGGAAGGAGGCAACGCGACCTTGTGAGGCTTGAGAGGACACGAGAGACGGATGTATTGGCTGCAGAAGCTGATGTGAAGATCCATCGCGCGTCCCGGGAACTGGAGCCCCGTGAAAGAGTCGATAGAAGGGAGCGTGATTTTGAGCGTTTGGATGCAGAGGAAGAGAGAAGAATTTGCCTGGAAACAGAGAGAGAGGAGCCTCTGCAAGAGAGAAGGGTCGAGCGACAGTGGGAGCTCGATCTGGAGGTCATTGAGCGTCGACGCCACCAGGCACTTGAAAGGGAAGAGCGAGTTGCCACCATCAACCAGAGAGAGACACGTGAGAGACATGACTTTGAAGCACGAGAGGCTGAAATCGATGGAAGGAGGCAACTCGACCTTGTGAGGCTTGAGAGGACACGAGAGACGGATGTAGTGGCTGCAGAAGCTGAGGTGAAGATCCATCCCGTGTCCCGCGAACTGGAGCCCCGAGAGCAGGCTGAAAGAAGGGAGCGTGACCTCGAGCGTTTGGTTGCAGAGGAGGAGAGAAGAATTTGCCTGGAAAGAGAGAGAGAGGAGCCTCTGCGAGACAGAAGGGTCGAGCGACAGCAGGTGCTGGATCTGGAGGTCATTGAGCGTCGACGCCGCCAGACCCTTGAAAGGGAAGAGCGAGGTACAACAACCGACCAACAAGAGAGACGAGTGAGACGTGACTTTGAAGAACACGAGGCTGAAATTGATGGAAGGAGGCAACGCGACCTTGTGAGGCTTGAGAGGACACGAGAGACGGATGTAGTGGCAGCAGAAGCTGACGTGAAGATCCATCGCGTGTCCCGGGAACTGGAGCCTCGTGAGGAGCTCAAAAGAAGGGAGCGTGACCGGGAGCGTTTTGATGCAGAAGAAGAGAGGAAGGTTTTTCGGGAAAGAGAGGTTGAAGAGGCAGCGAGGGAGAGAAGATTCGAGCGCCAACGTGAGCTGGATATTGTGAGGCTTGAGAGGACACGTGAAGAAGATATAGTGGCTGCAGAAGCTGACGTGAAGATCCATCGCGTGTCCCGGGAACTGAAGCCCCGAGAGCAGGTTGAAAGAAGGGAGCGTGACCTGGAGCGTTTTGATGCAGAGGAAGAGAGAAGAATTTGCCTGGAAAGAGAGAGAGAAGAGCCTCTGCGAGAGAGAAGGTTCGAGCACCAACGGGAGCTGGATCTGGAGGTCATTGAGCGTCGACGCCGCCAGGCACGTGAAAGGGAAGAGCGAGGTGACATCATCAACCAGACAGAGAGACGTGAGAGACGTGACTTTGAAGAACGTGAGGCTGAAGTCAGCGGAAGGAGGCAACGAGAACTTGTGAGGCTGGAGAGGACACGAGAGGCTGATGCAGTGGCAGCAGAAGCTGATGTGAAGATCCATCGTGTGTCCCGAGAACTGGAGCCCCGTAAGGAGCTCAAAAGGAGGGAGCATGACCTGGAGCTGTTGAATGCAGAAGAAGAGAGGAAGGTTTTTCGGGAAAGAGAGGTTGAAGAGGCCGCAAGGGAGAGAAGACTCGAGCGCCAAGGCGAGCTGGACCTTGTGAGGCTTGAGAGGACACGAGAAGAAGAAGTACTGGCAGCAGAAGCTGACGTGAAGATCCATCGCGTGTCCCGGGAACTGGAGCCCCGTGAGGAGCTCGAAAGAAGGGAGCGTGACCTGGAGCGGTTGAGTGCAGAGGAGGAGAGAAGAATTTACCTGGAAAGAGAGAGAGAGGAGCCTCTGCGAGAGAGAAGGGTCGAGCACCAATGGGAGCTCGATCTGGAGGTCAGTGAGCATCAACGCCGCCAGGCACGTGAAAGGGAAGAGCGAGGTACCAAAACCAGCCAACGACAGAGAGGCGAGAGACGTGACTTTGAAGCACGAGAGGCTGAAATCGATGGAAGGAGGCAACGCGACCTTGTGAGGCTTGAGAGGACACGAGAGACGGATGTAGTGGCAGCAGAAGCTGATGTGAAGATACATCGCGTGTCCCGGGAACTGGAGCCCCGAGAGCAGGTTGAAAGAAGGCAGCGTGAATTGGAACGTTTTGATGCAGAGGAAGAGAGAAGAATTTGCCTGGAAAGAGAGAGAGAGGAGCCTCTGCGAGACAGAAGGGTCGAGCGACAACGGGAGCTCGATCTGGAGGTCAGTGAGCGTCGACGCCGCCAGGCACGTGAAAGGGAAGAGCGAGGTACAAAAACCAGCCAACGGGAGAGACAAGTGAGACGTGACTTTGAAGAACATGCGGCTGAAACCGATGGAAGGAGGCAACGCGACCTTGTGAGGCTTGAGAGGACACGAGAGACAGATGTAGTGGCAGCAGAAGCTGATGTGAAGATCCATCGCGTGTCCCGGGAACTGGAGCCCCGTGAGGAGCTCGAAAGAAGGGAGCGTGACCTGGAGCGTTTTGATGCAGAGGAAGAGAGAAGAATTTACCTGGAAAGAGAGAGAGAGGAGCCTCTGCGAGAGAGAAAGGTCGAGCACCAGCAGGAGCTGGATCTGGAGGTCATTGAGCGTCGACGCCGCCAGGCACTTGAAAGGGAAGAGCGAGGTACAAAAATCAGCCAACGAGAGAGACAAGTGAGACGTGACTTTGAAGAACGTGAGGCTGAAATCGATGGAAGGAGGCAACGTGACCTTGTGAGGCTTGAGAGGACACGAGAGGCTGATGCAGTGGCTGCAGAAGCTGACGTGAAGATCCATCGCGTGTCCCGGGAACTGGAGCCCCGTGAAAGAGTCGATAGAAGGGAGCGTGATTTTGAGCGTTTGGATGCAGAGGAAGAGAGAAGAATTTACCTGGAAAGAGAGAGGGAGGAGCCACTGAGAGAGAGAAGGTTTGAGCACCAACGGGAGCTCGATCTGGAGGTCATTGAGCGTCGACGCCGCCAGGCACGTGAAAGGGAAGAGCGAGGTGCCACCATCAACCAGAGAGAGACATGTGAGAGACGTGACTTTGAAGCACGTGAGGCTGAAATCGATGGAAGGAGGCAACGCGACCTTGTGAGGCTTGAGAGGACACGAGAGACGGATGTATTGGCTGCAGAAGCTGATGTGAAGATCCATCATGTGTCCCGGGAACTGGAGCCCCGTGAGGAGCTCGAAAGAAGGGAGCGTGACCTGAAGCGTTTGGATGCAGAGGAAGAGAGAAGAATTTGCTTGGAAAGAGAGAGGGAGGAGCCACTGAGAGAGAGAAGGGTCGAGCGACAACAGGAGCTCGATCTGAAGGTCACTGAGCGTCAACGCCGCCAGGCACGTGAAAGGGAAGAGCGAGGTGCCATCATCAACCAGACAGAGAGACGTGAGAGACGTGACTTTGAAGAACGTGAGGCTGAAGTCAGCAGAAGGAGGCAACGTGACCTTGTGAGGCTTGAGAGGACACGAGAGGCCGATGTAGTGGCAGCAGAAGCTGATGTGAAGATCCATCGTGTGTCCCGCGAACTTGAGCCCCGTGAGGAGCTCGAAAGAAGGGAGGGTGACCTGGAGCGTTTGGATGCAGAGGAAGAGAGAAGAATTTACCTGGAAAGAGAGAGAGAGGAGCCACTGAGAGAGAGAAGGTTTGAGCACCAACGGGAGCTCGATCTGGAGGTCATTGAGCGTCGACGCCGCCAGGCACTTGAAAGGGAAGAGCGAGGTACAAAAACCAGCCAACGAGAGAGACGAGTGAGACGTGACTTTGAAGAACATGAGGCTGAAATCAATGGAAGGAGGCAACGCGACCTTGTGAGGCTTGAGAGGACACGAGAGACTGATGTAGTGGCTGCAGAAGCCGATGTGAAGATACATCGCGTGTCCCGGGAACTGGAGCCCCGAGAGCAGGTTGAAAGAAGGCAGCGTGAATTGGAACGTTTTGATGCAGAGGAAGAGAGAAGAATTTGCCTGGAAAGAGAGAGAGAGGAGCCTCTGCGAGACAGAAGGGTCGAGCGACAACAGGAGCTGGATCTGGAGGTCATTGAGCGTCGACGCCGCCAGACCCTTGAAAGGGAAGAGCGAGGTACAAAAACCAGCCAACGAGAGAGACGAGTGAGACGTGACTTTGAAGAACATGAGGCTGAAACTGATGGAAGGAGGCAACGCGACCTTGTGAGGCTTGAGAGGACACGAGAGACAGATGTAGTGGCTGCAGAAGCTGATGTGAAGATCCATCGCGTGTCCCGGGAACTGGAGCCCCGTGAGGAGCTCGAAAGAAGGGAGCGTGACCTGGAGCGTTTTGATGCAGAGGAAGAGAGAAGAATTTACCTGGAAAGAGAGAGAGAGGAGCCTCTGCGAGAGAGAAAGGTCGAGCACCAGCGGGAGCTGGATCTGGAGATCATTGAGCGTCAACGCCGCCAGGCACTTGAAAGCGAAGAGCGAGGTACAAAAACCAGCCAACGAGAGAGACAAGTGAGATGTGACTTTGAAGAACATGAGGCTGAAATCGATGGAAGGAGGCAACGCGACCTTGTGAGGCTCGAGAGGACACGAGAGACGGATGTATTGGCAGCAGAAGCTGATGTGAAGATCCATCGCGTGTCCCGGGAATTGGAGTCCCGAGAGCAGGTTGAAAGAAGGGAGCGTGATTTTGAGCGTTTTGATGCAGAGGAAGAGAGAAGAATTTGCCTGGCAACAGAGAGACAGGAGCCTCTGCGAGAGAGAAGGGTCGATCATCAACGGGAGCTGGATCTGGGGGTCATTGAGCGTCGACGCCGCCAGGCACGTGAAAGGGAAGAGCGAGGTGCCATCATCAACCAGACAGAGAGACGTGAGAGACGTGACTTTGAAGAACATGAGGCTGAAATTGATGGAAGGAGGCAACGCGACCTTGTGAGGCTTGAGAGGACACGAGAGGCTGATGCAGTGGCTGCAGAAGCTGATGTGAAGATCCATCGCATGTCCCGGGAACTGGAGCCCCGTGAAAGAGTCGATAGAAGGGAGCGTGATTTTGAGCGTTTTGATGCAGAGGAAGAGAGAAGAATTTGCCTGGAAAGAGAGTGGGAGGAGCCACTGAGAGAGAGAAGGTTTGAGCACCAACAGGAGCTCGATCTGGAGGTCATTGAGCGTCGACGCCGCCAGGCACGTGAAAGGGAAGAGCGAGGTGCCACCATCAACCAGAGAGAGACATGTGAGAGACGTGACTTTGAAGAACGTGAGGCTGAAGTCGATGGAAGGAGGCAACGCGACCTTGTGAGGCTTGAGAGGACACGAGAGACGGATGTATTGGCTGCAGAAGCTGATGTGAAGATCCATCGCGTGTCCCGGGAACTGGAGCCCCGTGAGGAGCTCGAAAGAAGGGAGCGTGACCTGGAGCGTTTTGATGCAGAGGAAGAGAGAAGAATTTACCTGGAAAGAGAGAGGGAGGAGCCACTGAGAGAGAGAAGGGTCGAGCGACAACAGGAGCTCGATCTGGAGGTCACTGAGCGTCAACGCCGCCAGGCACGTGAAAGGGAAGAGCGAGGTGCCATCATCAACCAGACAGAGAGACGTGAGAGACGTGACTTTGAAGAACGTGAGGCTGAAGTCAGCAGAAGGAGGCAACGTGACCTTGTGAGGCTTGAGAGGACACGAGAGGCTGATGTAGTGGCAGCAGAAGCTGATGTGAAGATCCATCGTGTGTCCCGCGAACTGGAGCCCCGTGAGGAGCTCGAAAGAAGGGAGCGTGACCTGGAGCGTTTTGATGCAGAGGAAGAGAGAAGAATTTACCTGGAAAGAGAGAGGGAGGAGCCACTGAGAGAGAGAAGGTTTGAGCACCAACGGGAGCTCGATCTGGAGGTCATTGAGCGTCGACGCCGCCAGGCACGTGAAAGGGAAGAGCGAGGTACAAAAACCAGCCAACGAGAGAGACGAGTGAGACGTGACTTTGAAGCACGTGAGGCTGAAATCGATGGAAGGAGGCAACGCGACCTTGTGAGGCTTGAGAGGGCACGAGAGACGGATGTATTGGCAGCAGAAGCTGATGTGAAGATACATCGCGTGTCCCGGGAACTGGAGCCCCGTGACAGAGTCAATAGAAGGGAGCGTGACCTGGAGCGTTTGGATGCAGAGGAAGAGAGAAGAATTTGCCTGGAAAGAGAGAGAGAGGAGCCTCTGCGAGACAGAAGGGTCGAGCGACAACAGGAGCTCGATCTGGATGTCATTGAGCGTCGACGCCGCCAGGCACGTGAAAGGGAAGAGCGAGGTGCCACCATCAACCAGAGAGAGACATGTGAGAGACGTGACTTTGAAGAACATGAGGCTGAAATTGATGGAAGGAGGCAACGCGACCTTGTGAGGCTTGAGAGGACACGAGAGACGGATGTAGTGGCTGCAGAAGCTGACGTGAAGATCCATCGCGTGTCCCGGGAACTGCAGGCCAGTGGGGATCTGGAAAGGAGGGAGCGTGACCTGGAGCGTCTTGATGCAGAGGAAGAGAGAAGGGTTTACCGGGAAAGAGAGATTGAAGAGCCCGCGGGGGAGAGAAGGGTCAAGCGCCAACGGGAGCTGGACCTTGAGGTCTATGATCGTCGCTACCGCCAGGCACGTGAAAGGGAAGAGCGAGGTGCCACGACCTCAGTACAAACACGTGAGAGGAATCTCTACACAGTTTAACAGGGTGTTCTGAGAGGGTGTCAAGTGGTTTTTCCATGTACCATATTCAGCTTGTAGGTAGGCAGGCAGTTACCGCAGTACCTGAAGCCTCTGCCTTCCTGCATTATGTCTATCCACCTTATTCCCACATTATGTCCAGCTGCCATAATGCAGTACTCATTTTCCTGCTCTAATTGGATTCCTTGGGTCCCTCTATCCTTTATGTCCCTGTTATCTCTTCTACCCTGTGGCGTGACTCTTCTGCAAGGCAAAACCCCTTAAAAACTCCCAGTATCTCAATCTCATTGGGGCCTGAAAATCCTCAAGGCTGGGAGAAAAAAAAAAAAAAACACCACCAAAAGCTAACCCAAAAAATTCTGTAGACTCAGAGCTTTTGGTTGCACCTTTCTGCTCCCCTAACAGCTGAGCAGAGGCTTTGAAGCAGCTGCGTTGTGCTGTGGTTACTGCAGGGTAATGGTGGCGGGTGGGGGGGTCTGCCTTTCTTCTTCACACTGATGTATTGCATGAACAACCAGAATAAATAGCTGATGACTGCATTTACTGACAGCTCTCATCCTTGCATCTCATCTACAAGGGCCTCAGCCTGATGGGGGGGTGGCTCAGTTCAGCTCACACATTCCTCCCCATCCCAGGCATTTAATCCAGGCGGGGGCTGCTGAAAATCCCACCAAATCCCCCCTTCTACGTGTCCAGGAGCCCACAGACCTCTGGCCCTTACCACTGATGTGCATGGTTTCAGGGCCTTCCTGCACACGCTGTGCTCCACGATCCACACAGGGGTGTCCAGGTGCACCCCAACTCTTCAGCCCTCGAAGCATCTTTTTGGCCCTCCTCTGGACTCTCTTGAAGAGCTCCACATCCCTCTTGTGCTGGGGGCTTTTTCTTTCTCTTGAGCAACAGAGAACCAATTCCCTCAGCAGCTGGGGCTGCGAATCTGCGAGATGACCAAGACAGAAGCAAGGACAAACCCAGCATCGCTGCATCCTGCTCTTAAAAGCAACCAGGCTGGTAACAGGCCAGGAGGAACCAAGGCACCATAGCCTGGTTCACCCCAGCAGGCAGCACCCAGGGCAGCCAAAACCACCACCCAGTGACATTCTGAACCCAGTGCTTGGGGCACTGGAAGGATCTGTCCCAGGCAGGGGCAGGCAGATGCATGGGGCGATGCTCTCAGCTGTCATGAGCCTTGGTGGCAAGCATATGGCAGCCCGGATGGGCTGTCTGCAAATGGGGCCAAAGCCCTGACTGCAAACACACACAGAGCAGCAGGAAAGCAAAACCTCTTGAGGTGTGTGTCCCCCATGGAGCCAGGACGGCGTTGGGATTGGCTTGTGCAAAGAGGGAAAGGGCACTCACCTCTCAGAGCAGTTCAGGGTTTATTGCTAAGGGAAGGCAAAGAGGAGTTTGCAAAATGCAGGTGGAAATGCAAACTCCAAGGAGAAGAGGGGCAGCGTTCCTGCCCCCAGCTCCCAGGTTTGGAAAATCCTTTTGATTTACATGGACTGAGCTGTTTCCAGTTTGGGAAGGGTTGGAAGGAGAGGGGGAGGAAGTACTCTTTCCGCCAATACATGGGGAAAAAGAGAGCTTGGGGGCAGGAAATTTGGGCAAGAAAGGAAAACCCATTGCGGAGACTTGTTCCCTGCTTTGCTGCTGCCCGTTGTCCTGCTCGACGCGGAGCTGGGGTCTCCAGCAGGATCCCCCGCAGAGCCCCCGTCCCTGGAAGCGGTCCCAGGGCGCAGCACACACCCCTGAAGCCCTCTGCATCCCTTCCTCTCCTCCGCAGGCTCCCCTTGAAGCGCCTGGGGCCGCACGGCACCGCCCGGGGCAGGGACTCACGGGGAAATCCGGCCTCGGGCGGGCGATTCAGCGTCAGCGAAGGCGTGGAGCTGGGGGTGGTTGTGCAAACACCGCGTATCCCAGCAACTTCCCTGGCTCCCAACGGATGGGGAGCGGCTGGGAAGCCCAGCTCCATGCGCTGGTGCCTGGCAGCCGCCACCCGGAGCTCTTTGGGCACATTACTTGCCTTTGTGGGTGCCTTTCAGGTGCCTCCTGTTCCTCCTCTGTGTCTCCCTGTTTTCAGCCCTCCAGGGTCCCTCACTCCGCAGCAGCACAAGGGTGGCCAGCCCCGCTGAGGAACTCAGCCCAGCGCCACTGGGGATAAATCCATGCTGCAGCCAGCTCCCAGTGCAGCATCCCAACCCTATGGGGCTGCCTTCCCCCCTTTTCCCAGGGTGCCGCAGTGGGGACCGGTCAAAGCTGAAGGGGACAGGCAGCAGATGACACCCAGGGTGGGCAGGGGAACGCTGCCTGCTCCCCGACACCCCATCTGCCTTGGCCGGGCTCTTTGGAAGAGCTTGGGAAGCTCAAATCTCACCACAGCAAGAAGAAATACTGCAGAAACTCCGGGTAACAGCGAGGCAGCCCCAGGGGGGAGCTTAACCTCGAGCCTGTGGATGAAGTGAACGAGTTAGGAATGAACGCGTTGCAAGGGATCAAGGGGTGAAAACGGATAAGGAGGAGGAAAAGGCGAGCGTGAATAACTGTAAGGAATAAAGCTCCTGAAGCAAAGGGACAGAGTCTGAAGGAGGGGCCCAGCACATTCCTGAGCCCGAGCTGGGGACCGCAGGCACGTCCAGATCCGCCGTTAGGGATGACGATTGCCCAACGCAGCCCAAGGGGCTGAGTCAGGGCTGGGAAGGGCGGCGGCTGCGGGGTGAAGCTCAAAACCACCCCGGTTCCTGCTCTGCCACTTCGCGCCGCGGCTGCCACCAGAACCAAGCCCCCTCCTCGCACCGCAGCCATGGTGAGTGCACCGGGAGCCCGGGATGGGGAGGCAGAGCCAGGTCCCCAAGGGCAGGAGGGCGATGGAAAAGGCGCTGTCCCCACAAGAGGCCCCAGAGCTGAAGGCAAGACGGGGCTTGGCACCGGAGAGAGCAGACGGCGCCAAGGGCTGAGCCAAATCTTTGCCAGAGAAAGGGGCCCGGGTAGGGGAAGAGGGTGCAGAGGTTGATAGGGAGGGCAGAGCGTCCCTGCAGGTGTGGGGCACTACGGGGTGGGCATTTGGATTGTTCTCCCCCATCCCCTTCACTCCCCTCTTCTCCTTTTGCCCCCACTGGTACTTCCGCTGCCCATCACCAGACTCGGGGCTGCAGCTCCACTGTCCTGCCCCCCCCTCCCCACCGCCCCAGCACCAAGGGAGCCAAGAGCTGAGGACTTGAGGATGAGTAAGCTCAGCCCCTGTCACATTCACCAAGCTGAGGCTCAGACCGGGCAGGATGTGGCAGGGAGGCCCCAGGATGCTGAGGTTAGCAGGGAAGGGAAGAGCAGGCTCCCCCCAGCCCCAGAGACTGGAGCCCTGCATCCCCCCCACCTTGCCCTGTCCAACCCTCCTGGAGAAGGAGCCAACTCCGCTTGCATTTTCCTCTCATGACTCAGTCTCTCCTCTGTGCAGACAGAGCAGGGGGAAGAAAAGGGGGGAGGACAGGGTTATCTGTCCAGAAACCCAGCTGCAGCGCATGCAACAAAGCCTAGCAGGTCACTGTGGTTGCAGCATCAGCTTTTCCCAGTCCCGAACCCTCCTCTGCTGGGAGCTGCCATGTCTCCAGGGGATTTTCCATGAACCACTCCCCAATCTTCTGGGTCCTTCCTGCACCGCAGCGCTGGGCCAAGGCAAAAAGAAATGCAGTTGGACAGGTTGGGCATAGGAGACTCCTCCAGGGAAGCAAGTGCAGGAGGCCCCCTCCAGCCCAGCTCCTCCTCTAGAAGGCCCAGAGCTCCCTTCCACACTCGCCTGACCCCGCTTCTTGCTCCAGCAGCCCACGGAGACCGAGCGCTGCATCGAGTCCCTGCTCGCCGTCTTCCAGCGGTACGCGGGGCGCGAAGGGGACAACTGCACCCTCTCCAAGAAGGAGTTCCTGGCCTTCATGAACACCGAGCTGGCTGCCTTCACAAAGGTGAGCAAGGCCACGAGAGGCTCCTGTGGCTGCAGCCCCCAGGATGGCAGTTAAGGCCTCCGAGCACCATGGTGGGCAACGGGATGAGCTTGCTCCCACCGGGAGTTGGCCTGGCTGGATTCTGCCTCCCTCCACCAAGCCCCGTGCTCTGGCACTGAACAGGTTTGGTGAGGAGCAGACATAAACTCAAACTCTCTTTGGGCTTCTGCAGAACCAGAAGGACCCGGGTGTTGTGGACAGGATGATGAAGAAACTGGACTTGAACAGTGATGGGCAGCTCGACTTCCCCGAGTTCCTGAACCTCATCGGGGGCATTGCAGTGGCCTGCCACGATTCCCTGGTGCTTAACACCCATTCCCGCTAGTCCTGCCTATTAGTGCAGCCCCCTGCTGTGAACATTCCTGGAACAAAACCAATGCAAAGCTGGAAGCATTTTTCATTTTTATGTATAAAATAAAAGGTTTCAAATCCTAGTGGAAGGCATGGTTTTATTTCAGCATCATGAGGAAGGAGAAAGCACTAAGAAAGTAAATCCAGGCACAGAGGGAGCAGGATCTCAGTCCAAGCCTCTGCTGCTTCACTGATGTGAGAACACACATGTTCTCATCCTCATCACTGCCGGAAACTACAGCCTGCCTGGCTCTGGAGCTCCTCCAGCCTGGTAAATGCCACAGGGAAAGGTACAGCAACACAACAGGGTACAACCGCACGAGGTAAATGCAAAGGCAGGAGCCTCACCAATCAGGATAATTTGAGCACTGACAACTGCAATTACACACTAACAATTAGCAAAAGCAGCCCCTGCTGGCACGATACGTTATTTCAAGCCTACAGCCTCCATTTTCTGGAGCCTCCAAACCCAGCAATGGACAGGAAGGGGAGGTGAAGAGAGAAAATTCAATCAAATCTCTCTTCTCTCTCAGTAAGACCAACTGAGCATCAGAAAGATCAAGGTGGTCAATTCACTTTATTGATGAGGCAAGCTGATTATTTCAGAGACATGTTGCTAGGACACCAAAACAAGAAGTTACCACTAGCACCTGAACCATTGCTGAGCTGCTCTCCTGCCTCTTCTGAGCTACCCCCAGAGCAGGGACTGGCCCTGGCCCTGGTTTCAGGCATTCCCATGAGAGCCAGGCTTGGCTCTTCCTGCTGCCCAGACTGCAGCAGGGCTCTGAGCTCTTCTTTCAGGAGCTCAGCACTAAGGATGTAAGAGGCAGCTGCTGGCTTTTCCCTCTGGAAAAGACTGGCCTTAAGAAACTTCACATCAGCTGGATCTGGAAACAGAAGCACAAGTTGTGACTACCTGGCAGCAGCTCAGAGTCTCACTACAGCATTATTGGGTAGGGAAGAGCAGGTAAGATGCAATCTATGGGGAAGAGACTAGACTAAAAGCTGGAATGGTGGGAGGTGAAGGTTTCCATGCTGTGCTGTGGAATGGGACCGTTTCCCTCTGGTCTAACACCTCCCGGGGATGGGTTCCTAGCGGAACTGGAGCGGGCTGATCCGCAGCCCAATGACATCTTTGCCAATCTCTGTCACCTGAGGAATAAAAAGGAGATGATTAATGCTCCAAAGACAGCTCTCAGACACACACACTGACTGCAACGTCAGGCCCTGAAGGGAGCACTCGAATTACACACTATTTCACAACTCCCAAACTGTTCCAAGGCCCCCGACATTCAACTCGACCCACAACCCACGCCAAGGCAGTTTAGAGGGAGCACGGGGATGCTGCTGAAGGGAAACATCATAGGCTGGGATACGGTGGTGACAGGCATCGAAGCTCCCTTACCGTCGTGACACGGCAGATCTGCCCACGGAACTCAGGGCAGTAGCAGGCCCCGCTGAGAGGACACTTCTCCACAGGTTTGCCACGATAGATGGGTCGGTAAGAGGCAGCACAGATGTCAAAGGGGTTGTGCATGTCATAGTTGAGCTGGTAGGTGTCGGTGGGATTCTTCTCACACGCCGACAGGATCTTACGGGTCTGCCAAAAGCAACCACATTGAGCAGAGGGGCAGCTCGGAACCAGTCCAGACATGTGCCACCTCAGATACCCCTGCCCATGCATCTCACAGACGTACCTGCTGGGCCACCTCCGGCTTTGGACCCAGCTCCAGCAGCCGACGAGCAAAAGTAGCAGCTGTCTTGAAGTTTTTGAGTTTGAAGAAGAGGTTGAGAGCAGTACGCAGCACCAGGATCATGTGGACAGGCTGCAGGTTGGAGTGGGTGAAATAGGCTGCCATCTGCATTGGGGTGAGAGGAGGACATCAGGGATACAATCACTACCAAGCCTGGCTGCAGGAAACCCCTGCCAGGTAATGCCTGCCGCATCTGCTTTAAAGGAGGACACAGCAGAAAGCAGGATTCTCACTGCCTTTTTAAACCCAAAGGTTACTCCCCACATTATCTGCCTCTTTGTGAAGGATGGCACCGAGTTTCTGTACCTCACAGATTCGCTTCTGCTGCTCCAGGGTCTCTTTGGGCAGCTTCTTCCGCTCAATCTCCATTGAAAGTCCTACAATGTACTCCCGGCAAATGGCTATGAGCTGCTGGGCCTTCCAGAGAGGGAAACAGAGTCAGGCATCCAGCCTCCTGCCCCAAGGGCATGCAGACACCACACAGAGTCTGTCCCTCACCTCAGCAATCTCCTGCTTGTTGTCCACCACCAGCAAGGGCACGCTGAGCAAGATGGAGCGGAACTTCTCCACGGCCTCCTCGAACTTGCCGGCTGTAGTGAGCTGGTAGCAGAGCTGCAGGCGCTGGATCAGGTCATTGAGTTTCAGTCCAACAGCAGGGAGGGCATTCTTCAAACCAGCATCTTTCCTGGGGGCACCAAAGAGGGGCTGGAGGTACAAACGGGACCACTGCAGAGCAACCACTCAACAGCAGCTTGTCAGATACGGTTTGACCTAGGGCCATGCTGCTTTTCTTCACCAGCAGCTTAGCACAAGACACATCTGTGCCTCCATGATTCTGCTGCCCACAATGCCCAGCTCCCTCTGCATCAGTGCAGGCTGGGAAGTCTGGCTCCTTTTTCTACTGTAAAGCACACACCTGTGGTTCTTGAGATGCCCCAGAGCAGCTTTGCTGGAGGCAGAGCATTAGTGCTAGAAAACTCAGCATTCCAACTGCCACACGCTGGTTTTAGCATCACAGAAGGGTTTGGTTTGGAAGGGACCTTAAAAAGCTCATTCAGTTCCAACCTCCTGCCATAGGCAGCGACACCTTCCCCTAGCCCAGGTTGCTCCAAGCCCCATCCAACCTGGCTTTGAAAAGCCTTTTACTCTCTAACCAAAAAATGAAAGCGGTTCAACATCTTTACATCTAAGAGCAGGCAGCAGAAAAATCCCACTGAAGACAGAATGCTCCCTATTTAAATCCCACAAACTGATAGGCTCCTCCCTTCACAACAGAGGGGAGAGATAACTTCTGTCTACAACACCAAGGAGTCCGAGAGGTCTATGGCACAAGGAAGAGAGCACAGCAAAGGAGCTAACCCGATGCTTACCAGTTGCGATGTGGGTACCCATACATGGCAGGGAGACATGGCAGGGCTTGGTAGGTCGTACGGCCACGGGCATAGGTCTGCAGGAACAACTGCTTGTAGGGTCCAAAGTTTGTTACTCCTACCTGGTCATGGAGGAGCTGGAAGAGACACAATGATCTGCTGAGTAAGAGCTGTCCAAAGGACGCACAGGCTCCCAGCACCTTTCATTCTATACCCAGAGAAACCAATGCACAAAATGGTCCACAACAGGACACAAAATGAAGCTTCAGATTAGATCAGAGACAAAATACATGGGGATAGTCTTTTCTCTACGCATTCCAGGGGAAACTTACTCTCATTGCTGTCTCAAAGGAGCCTGCCAGAACGTGGTCAACAGGCAGCTGAGAGTTGTTACACCAAACCTATATGAACAGAAGGGAAACATTTACAAGAGGAACTGTGCACGTGCATGCATTTGTCTTACCTATCCTCACTACCCCTAACTCCCCTTAACACAGTTCCTGTGTTGTGCTCACAGGTGAGTGCTAACAAGGACTGAACCCCAAAAAAGAAGCACCAAAGTAGAAAGTTCCTGAGCAAGACAATCAAAGACTTGCACCATTACCTGAGCTGGGCTGGTGCCCTTGGTGGGTGGCACAAAGAATCCATCCTCTGTGGATCCTGCTGGGCCAGCAGGAACATCCTGGGGGAGCACATAAAACAGGGGTTAGTGGGGAAGCTTCCAGCACTCAGATGCAATCAGAGCTGGCCACAGCTGTGGAGACCAAGCCTCTGAAGAAGCCCAGAACACACTTCCTCCATACCACCACCACAGACTGTCACTGTCTTCCCAAGTAGCTACCTCTGGGCTACTTAAGAAGCCTCCTACCAGTTCAGGGGGAAGATCCAAATCTTCTTCAACTTCCCATCCACCTCCTTCTTCCTGTCCTTTACCTAGACCTTCCTCTCCAAAGTTCTCTCCAGCATCCACAAAGCCATCTGCGTGGAGGGAGCAAGAGAGAAATAGTCAGAGCTCTTACACAGGCACACGCTTACACTTCTGCATGAAGGGCTCTTGGATTCACCCACCTTCATCCAGCTGCAGCTCTGCATCTTCTCCCCAGCCTTCAGTGCCAACAGTGTCGATATCAATATCAGCAGCCAAGGCACCCCCTTTGCCTACAAAAAGAGCAGGATCCTTTATTTACTCATCGCTGAGGTGTTAAGCAAAGAATCAGGTTAGGCCAGCAACCTCCCCTCCAATTGTGAAGTCCCATCTTGTGCTAAAAGGGCAAAGATTTGAGAGATTTGCCTCAGATGGTGCAAATGCCATGCTGGATTCCCACCTCTGCTAGCAGCACACAACAAATCTGAGGTTAACAGCAACAGGTGAGGAGCCACAGAGACAAATAACTCCATTGTGCACATCACAGCTTAATGCAACTTCCCAAGTCCAAAGCAGTACCTTTGCTAGCAATTGTTCCTTCAAAGAACCCCTTGGACACAGTCAGCAATGGCCAGTTGGTATCCAGAGGCATGACAGGAGCAGGAGGCTGCAGTAGCTTTGCATTGTGATCAATGTCTGGAATCTGAGCAGAGAGGAGCAGAAAACAGTTAAAGGCCACATAAGGGAAATCCCATTCTTTGCCCTACTCTCCTCCAAGCAGCACAGATGGTCTCAAGTCTGATAAGCAGTGACTGGAATGGAGATGGCTCCTCCCTCCCAGAAAGGAGCTGCCTGGCCAGTCACACTAACACCAGATCCACTGTCACCTTTCCAAGCCCTAGAGCTCTTGTAATGCAGCAGGAAGCATTAGTGGGGTTGCTAACCGTTTCCTTCTCAGGATCAAATGTTTCCTTCAGGCTTTCAGCTTCCTCATCCAGACCATGAGTTGCAGCTGTGAGATAGGCCAAGGACTCTGCAATGAGATACAGTATGTTCTTCACTGCCAAAAGAAAACTCCCCACACCATCATGCATGGCCAGCCACTCACAAAGGGAGGATTAGCAGCATACCAAGGTGTAGATTCACACCTTTAGGGTGTGATACTGGATTTAGGACTGAAATGTGCAGGCAACAACTTATGATCTGAATACGCTCTACAGTTGATTCAGGTCTCCTCGATGGTATTTGAGCTCTTGGATTACTTTCTACTCACCTGATTTAGTTTCTCAGGTAAGGGATTATCTGCCTCCAAAAATGACTTCATCCCAACAACCTCTCCACAGCTTCTCCCCAGGGACATATGTTAGTCTGATATTACTCACTCTGGCCACAGTTCTTCAGGATCCTCACTCTCTCTGCCACGTCTCCCAGATACAGGGCATTCTGGTAGTGGCCGCTCATATCTTTACGGATCTCAGCTGAAACAAAAGGAAAAGAAGTCACGATAGCTTTGGTATTCTTGGCTGCCACTGTGATGCTGCTCATTCCCTCTGGGAATGACACTCAGATCCTCTTGATTTCATTCTTCTTTGCCACTCACCTATCTTCATCATCTTGCGAAGCTTCTCCAGATTGCCAGTGATGAGATAGAGGAAGGAGAGCCTGTCGAAGTTCTTGGTGCGCTGGTAGCACATCTCCACAATCTGGTGGTTTCCCTGCAGCAACGCCACTTCTCCCAGTTTCTCCCAGCAATTCTTGTCATCCAGAGCTTTGGCTGCTTCCAGAGCAATCTGGACAGGATATAATGGTATCATACATGATATAATGAGAGAACTGACAGGGTTAAAAAGGCTTGGCAGAAAGCAGTTTTCTTTGCAGGCTTCTGTTAATAATGCCCACGATGGAAAGCATGGGATTACAAGGCTCACTGCACTAAATCACGCCCCCAGCTGGAGCATGTTAGTAAGGCTGCTACTACCCTCAACAATAATCACTCAACTAAGACTTCTTCCTCCCAATACTCTTCCTCCTTGCAGCAAAAAGCAAGGTTTGCAAGCGATGCCTTAAAGCATAACCTGGTGGAAGGTGTCCCTGCCCATGGCAGAGGGTTTGGAACTTGATGAGCTTTAAGGTCCCTTCCAACCCAAACCATCCTATGATTCTACGATGACTCTATGACATGCCTTTCCCACAGCACCACCTGCCAGCTCACCTCAATGTTACCACACTCCAGTGCCAGGCTGAAACGGGTCTTCTCATCCTTGACAAAGTGCAGGGCCACCTCTGGGTAACCCTTTTTCTGCAGGTAGGCAATGATGGACTGGCCCACGAGCTTAGCATTCCTCACCATGTGCAGCACCTGCAGAGATTAAAGCTGTCAACAACTTCTCTCCACCCTCAGGTCTAGGTCAAGGAAGAGCACAGTGTTCCCCACGTCTCCTCACCTCATCGTACTTTCTGTTGATCAAAGCCAGCTTGAATTTGAATTCTGTGGGATCGATGGTGAGCACCCTGGGGCGACACTCTCTGTCCAGGCAGTAGACATTGTTCCCCTTCACTCGGGTAACGTAGATCGGCAGGTCCAGGGTGCGGATAATTCCATGATCCCTATTGCCAACACACAGCACACGTGTGACATGCACATCAGCACAGCCCAGCTGTACAACTCCATTCTCTATCCCCCAAAGGAGGATCAACACTCTGCCTGTTATTTTAGCCTGTATTATAAAAGCAAGCCCCACTCAGATGAGCAGTGCAGCCATCCAGCCCAGCGATAAAAACCCAGTGCACAGGGTAAGCAACCAAACGCAAGCACTTGGCCCTATTATCTGCCTTGGTGGACATCTATGCTGTAATAAAGTCCCTTTCACAAGCCTCAGCTTTGGTGTTGGCCAACCCCCCCCCCACTCCGAGTCTGCACAAGGCCTGTCAGCCCAAGGACTCCCAGACTGACCCTGTGGTGACAGCGTATTTGATGTGATTGCTGGTGGTGTAGATGAAAACACCGCTTTCATCCCAGGCACCGCTCTTGACACGGATGTTTTCATGGATGTTACACAGTGACTCCAGTTTTCTGTTGCAGATCATGATGGCTGGAGAGGAAAACCAAAGGAAGACAAGCTAGGGAAGCCTCTACTGTAAAACAGCTGCCTCTGAATTACGACTTCTCTCTTCCATAATCCCAGCAACAGGAACTGCATTCAGTGTCAGACACCAAGGAGGTGATGGGTGATGGCAACCAAAAACTGTCATCACGAAAGATTAGCTGGATCATTTTGAAGAGTACAATAAGCCCTCTGTTTTACAAGCTTACAGAAGACAAGGCAGTAGAGCCCATGCTGTGAACACCTTCAGCTGCATCTTCACTGCACTGAACGGTTCCCTTAGCAAGGGCTCTGCTCCCAGCCAAGGAAGGAGCTAGCGTGCACCAGGGTCCACATGAAACACTGCACCCCCCTGCCACTTACCATGCTTAGCCAGCAGAGCCACGTGGGACATGTCGGCCGACCAAATGACGTACTTCACCTTGGAGATCTTCACAGAGGCCAAAGTTCTGGGAAAGGACAGCACTGACATCAGAGTCGGACACCCTCCACAGCCCAGTTCTCTCTATAAGAGCTACCAGTACCCAACAGCCTGAACCCAATTAGCAGATGCTCTGAAGCCCCTTTGTGCCATTCTAGTGCTATAAAACCATAAGGCAGGACTGAGCGTCTCTGCAGTCCAGTCCAGCAAAACCCACCTGTGCAATAACAAATATGTTTCAGTGACAACTGACTTCAAAACCTGGATTTCAAATAAGGTTTTAGGGATGGATTTACGGAATGAAGGAAATGAGGTATTCCCAAGCAGCATTCACAGTGTTTTATTTACTTGTAACTTTGATACTAGAAAAAACAAAGGCATACAAATGAGGGAATGAGGCTCCAGGAAGACTTTAGAGCAACTAAAGGGGCTGCAAGAAAGCTGGAGACAGGGTTTTGGCAAGGGCCTGTAGAAACAGGCCAAGGGGAATGGCTTTAACCTGCTACAGGGGAAATTGAGATGGGCTCTTAGGCAGAAGCCCTTCCCTGTGAGGGTGTTGAGGCACTGGCACAGGGCGCCCAGAGAAGCTGTGGCTGCCCCATCCCTGGCAGTGTCCAAGGACAGGTTGAAGCAAGCTGCTCTAGTGGAAGGTGCCCCTGCCTGTGGAAGGGGGTTGGAACTGGATGAGCTTTAAGGTCCCTTCCAACCCAAACCAGTCTGGGATTCTATGATGATTCTGGACATAATTAACATACACTGTATCTATCTGCAGACAATCCAGAACCTTCTCAAGCCTACAAGACAGCCAAAAGCTCCAACTCCTTGCCCATTTCTTTGTGGCTAGCAACACATATACCAGCACAAAACATGCTGCCAAAAGAGCATTATGAGTAGATATAAAACCTAGGGGACAAGACATCAGGCGGGCTTAGCTTGATTGAGTTTGGGCTTTTTGATTTCTCTCCTCTTTTATAGCACCCCACTCTGCAGTCACAGGCTTTACAAGGGTATGGCACACATCTCTCTGTGATCAATGGCACGATGCCTGCAGCATAAATTGCACCTTGGCTGTGTTTACACTCTGCTCTTTGTAACAGTTGTTAGCCGTGGTTTGGATCAGTCTGACACAGCCTGCAGCTGATGCTAAGTTCTGGAGTGCATTAATAGCTATTACTTGTCCCTAGAGGGCACACGCCAGCAGGATGACAATATTAAACCTTCTCCCAGCAGACCAGAGCTCACCGCTTCTGCTGCACGTCAAAGAGGGTGATGGAGTCTGCATCTCTTAGTAACAGGTTCCCTGTGCCAGCATAGAAAATCTCATCACAGTTCGGCACCTGCACCTTCTTCGTGATCTCGTTCTTCAGGTTTTTGATGAGGATCTGCCAGTTGAGGAGAGGAAAGGCAACAGCACAGGACAGTTAGGTAGAGTCTACAAAGAAACTCAGGATTATTTTAGTTTTTGTATGGCTGAACCTCAGGCACAAGAGGCCAAAACAAGCCTTTCTCGAAGCAGGATCAAACTTCACCCTCTTACAAAACCCAACTCAGGGTGCAGACACAGTGTATCCTTCCCTTCCAGCCCCACCACTATCACTACTAACTGGCTGATACAGTTTGCAAACCCTCTCTACAACAGGAACAAAGTAAATAGTAGGGAAAAGTGAGAGAAACAGTGTAGATAATAAAAGGAAAGAAGTTGAAAGGGGAAAATGGTAAGTGGAGGTGGGGAAGGCGGACAGGAGTAACACAACTGGCATGAAATAAGCCTGAGTTTACTAAACCAAAAGCACTATTAAGGAAAAGAAAAGGAAACAATACAATATCCTGCATGGGGCAAAGCGCAAGACCTTTCTTCTCCTTCACATCAAGTGAATTCAAGCAGGGAAAACTGTCCACAACTGTCTTTCCCCCTTCTTTCTCCTATAGCACTCCACAAGCGAGAACAAAGAGCTCTATTAAAATCCAACCTGTTTTCATTATTTCCCATTACTTTGATGCTATGGAAGTGACTTGGGTGGCTTCACAGTCCTGTTGTGATCAGCTTTCACCCCTTGAGCCTTGCGGTAGCAGGCTTCCAGCAACTGAGCTATGATTTACTATCAAAGAAGTTAAATCCTATTTCAACCCACTCTGTTTCCACTGTACGATATTTCTTTGTGCATGGCTGCAGCCCACCCTCTGCTGACAATGCTCTGCCAGTCTACTTGGATCTCCAGTAATTCCATGAACCCAACCTCCCTCCTTTCCATCTGCAAGCTTCCAAATGACACCCTGTTAAAGAAACGACCCTATTAAGCGTGTCCCCTTACCGAGTGCATGCGATCCAAGACTGCAAAGCGGTTCCGAGCTACCCACACAGCTGTTAGCCCAGAGGAACGCTTCCCTTCAGGGGCTGGGGAAGAGCAAAACGCAGGCAGTGAATAAAACCTCTGGCAGGCTCTTACAGCAGCACATCAGTCAGTCTTGTTTGAGCCCATCCTGGCTGCTGTAGCTGCTTCCCACTAATTCCTGTTTAACCTGAGGCTATTCACAAGACTCATTTCCCCCCCCTCCCCTTCCCCGATGTCCTTTCGGATCTCGACGTGGCCAGTGCCAGTCCTTCCCTGCAGCCAAGGCACAAGGAGCTGCTTGGCGCTGCACTGGGTGACAGCACCGTCTGTCACACTAACGAGCAGAGCCTTCATGGCCAAACGAAGCGAGCAGCGAGGGTCCCAGCTTCAGTGGAAGCTTCCCCCCCCCCCCCCACTGCAAACTGATCTATAACAAGCTGGAGGAGAAAGGCTGAGCTCTCCCCAGCACGCAGCTGTGCTCCCTGCTTTCAAATGCTAATACAAACACAGCTCTCTGCATGTCAGACAGCCCCAGTGAACAGTGCTGAGGGATGTGCTTCAGATGGGGAGAAGGCTTTCTGCAGCAAGAGAAGTGAAAAAGCTGCTGTTTTGGTAAAAAAATGATCTTTAATTCTCAGGTCCTTTTCTCTCTGCTCCCCACAAGTGTTTTTGGAGACACACACACTAGACCAAGTGCTGTTTCATCAAGGTAGTGCCATTTGTGGCCAGCCTACATCCTAACAAAAGGTGGCTTAAACCTCACTGCTTCACCCTTCAGCCCTTATTTACGACCCAACCCAAGAAAGACTTCTCTGAATTCAATTCCCAAGCTCCACCTGGCGCCTTCTGATGGCAACTTCACCTGGTTTTCTGAATCACCACAACTCAACACTTTTACTGGCTTTAAATCTTTTAACACAGACCATAGATCAGGCAGAAAATGATTGAAATATATTACCCAATAGAGTATGGTAACAAAGCTTGGCTTCCCAGTCTGGTAAAGAAGCTGAAGGACATGAGGATGATAGCTCCAAGCATGTTATATACCTGCATCATCATCCCAGGAGATCATCAGAAGGTTGCATAATAGCAGCTTGTTGGAAAAAATACTTATAAACCAGTACAATTTTACGTTACTCTTAAAAATGTATTAAAAGTAGATGGTTTTCATGAGGCCTTCCTCTGGAAGGAGAATATCCCCTTCTCTTCATTTAGAAGGTCACAAGCTGGGTGTCCCCAGACAAGTCTCAATCAAACTAGGTATTTGAAACCTATTCAGTAACACTTAATCTATACTAAGCCACTAAAAAGCTCACTTTCTAATTCTCTCTCTAAATACAGCTCCTGACTGTGCTCAGCAGAGAAATCCTCCCTCCATCAGACCTGCAGAAATCCATAAATCCATGAATAAGAGAGCTGGATTCCCATCTAACTCATTCATCACTCCCCCTCATCTCAAAATCTTTACTGCCGTGACGACAGAGGCAGGAGGAACCAGCTGGAGTTTCAGATCCCAAATGGAATTCAGAGTTACGAGAAAGAATTACTTGCTTTTTCCCCTCTAAATCATGTTTTGACTTGTAAATTGCACAAAAGTGATGTGGAATTTGCCGAGAGGAAGAACTGACTACTGGCAGCCTGGCACTGTCACTTTTACAGCCTCTTTTCAGAGTACAAAACCTCTTAGAACAAACCATATCTGGTTAAAATCCATCTCTGTTGACAAGCCAGGAAGGCTGCCTGCTGCGTGGAAAGGGGGAATGCAAAGTTCCTAATAACCAAATTATAAAATATATATTTGGAGCAGTAAAAGTTTGGGATGAACATGAATTTTTCAAGTCAGTGTGGTGTGATATAGTGAGCAGGAAGCCTGCCAAATGACGCGTGCTGCAGGGGCATTAGGAAACAGAGAGGAAGAGTCCAAGAGAGGCTTAGAGAAACAAAGCTGGTTTTATATATAACACACATACACACAGTTGGAGAGCAGAGGAAGGGACAGCTACACAATAATAAACCCACACAAGGATTAATGGGAAAGAAGAAATGCCTACCATCGGGATTCTGGGAGTCAGCATCCTTGGGAATGGTGTAGAGGTCATAAGTACTGTTCTCTAAGTTGCTGGCCCTCTGCAGAGAGAAGGGGAAAAAGCCATTTGGAGACAGGATTTCACAGAGCCAACACTCGGAGCCTCATGGCAAGGTCTCCAGCACATCATGCAGCAGAACTGACTTACTGTGCAGAGGAGGACAGCGTTCTCAGCGGGGTTGTAGGACATGTTGAACACAGGGAACTTGGAACCACTGAAGGAGAGTCATGAAGAGAAGGTTAAGGAGGACCAAGGCTATTTCAGAGCCACCTTCTGATAAACACCCTTTATCTTCTGAAATACACTGAGTACCAGCAAAGCTCAGTTTTGATTGAATCAAAACCACTTGGAAACACTGTGAGAACATCAGAGTTTCATAAACGAAAGACTTGGCCTTCCAGTTTGACACTTAACATTAGAAATATTATCTATGGACACATAAAAACTGACTTAAAAAACTTCTTGCAGGCTTGGTAAGCTCATCTGACAGAAAAGTCAGCTGAAACTGAGGTATGTGAATAGAACTGTACCACCTATGTGCAAGCAAGAAACTAACCAGGCACTCAAGATACCGGTAACACCATCTCCTACCTTCTCAGCTGCATGACAGCAACGTCCTTTGAGCTGTTGAAATCAAGCTGGCGGAGAAAACGGTCCTTCACATAATACAGCATGTTCCCATGCACAGCATAAGCAGGTCTCTCACGCTCCAGTTTGAACACAATCATGCCACCATCATGGCCTGGAAAAAGCATGTGAGGATTCAAACATGTGAACTGTACCCCGTGGGTTTTCTCATGGTGAAGATGACACCACCAAGCCCCTCAAACCACGAAAGAGCCAATCAAAATCATAACCACTGACCACCAGCCACCTCTGCCACTCTTCAGCCTGACTGAATTACAAGATTGCACTTCTTTCCTCATGGCCCACCCCCTGCCCATAGGTTTCCCAATAAATCTAAGAGCTGACACTCTTCTAGAAACACTTTGCCTCACTGCCACATGTTTCTTTAAGTGTTAGTAGTCCAGTGTGGGTTCTCCTAGGACCTGTTCCATCCCTTCTTGGCCTTAGAACACACAGCTAAGTGATGCAGAGGCAATCTTGTTCCAGCTTTGATCTACAGCTGACACAAGGATTGTGTTCGACTAAATAAGGGCCTTTTCCCTAAGATACCTTTAATAAAAGCATCCACAAGTCAGCGTGTTCTGCAAAGTGTGCTAAAGGAAAGCAAATCCTGTATGGATTTCCTACATGGAATACATTTTGTCTTCACAGCAACCCATCACACATGGAGCAGGAGCTTTTTTTACCTGCAGCAAAGAGGTTGAGGTTGGGATGAGCAGCCAACACCCAAAACCGATCGTGATCACGCCGGAAGGTCTGGACACCCGTGCTAAATGTGCAACAGAAGGGACAAGGAACAGAAACAAAATGGAAACCTTCATGTAGACTTCAGTTCCCAAAACAAAGGTCCTAAACCTTGACATAGTGAGAAACTAATCTGGGATTCATGATACTGGCAACACCTCTTGCCACAGAGACCCACCTCGAGCATTCAGCACAAGGAGACCACTGAGAGCTCAAAACACTCTTATTTAAAGCCTTTTCTCAAGCAAGATGTTCTCATTTGCCATATTTTAGAAGCAGTATCACTGGGCAAGCCAGCCTCTTCCTTTCTTTCAGACAACTACAAGCCTAGCTCATAACACGGGTCTCAAAGGGACAGAAGATGGGCTAAACATGACTTGTCACTCATGAATTATCAAACACTGGCATTGATGTTTAAAGAACTGCTGGTGTTCAGCTTCTCTAAGAGTAACGTAGGTCTTTCACACACGTATCGACTGCCATCAAGCACAAACCGTTTGGACATATCCCACACACGGATGCTCTTGTCTTCGGAATTGCTGAGGATTAGCTCCTGCCGCGGGTGAAAGACAGCGCACGAGACGTTGTTGTAATGCCCCCGGCAAGTGTCAACCTCCCAGGCCTTTGATTCTACCCAGAAGAGGAAAAAAAGTGAGGAAAACAACACTTCAACAGGTAAAGTTCTGCTGAAGCACAGAAAGCACTTTATTACAGAGCGAACTGCATGGCCCACAGGCCACTATTCCATTCTCTGCAATCCACATTCAAGATCTCTCTGTAACCACTAGCACAGCTCACCTAAGAGGAACAGATCAGCCAGGTCACTAAAGAGGTGTTAAGACTTGTGTTTAGCTGGACTGAGCTAAGTCACTCCTGGTGGAGGCCTTGTAGCTCTTGAACTGTTCCCCTTTCTTCATCCATGCATACTAAAAACCACCTCAGAGTCAAATTCTTCTAATGCTACAAGCTTCTGCACAGCACTGGGTAAAACTCAAAAGAAGCTTGAAGCATTTGCTAGAGCTCTCCTCAAACTGCAAAACCCAATGCTGCTTAGGATTATTTACTACTCTATCGTACAGATACGTCTTCAAAGTGCAAATTACCTCCAGGTTCAGCCCATTTCAAACATAAATTTCAGCTCTTAACCCCTTCTCCCTGTAGACTCCCCCTGGAGAATCAGATAATAGTTTGGGTTGGAAGGGTCCTTAAAGCTCATCCAGTTCCAACCCCCTGCAGGGACCCCTTCCACTAGAGCAGCTTGCTCCAAGCCCCTGTGTTCAACCTGGCCTTGAGCACTGCCAGGTATGGGGCAGCCACAGCTTCTCTGGGCACCCTGTGCCAGTGCCTCAGCACCCTCACAGGGAAGAGCTTCTGCCTAAGAGCTCATCTCAATCTCCCCCCTCTGGCAGGTTAAAGCCATTCCCCTTGGCCTGGCCCTACAGGCCCTTGTCCAAAGCCTGTCTCCAGCTTTCTTGTAGCCCCTTTAGGCACTGGAAGCTGCTCTAAGGTCTCCCTGGATCTTTCTCTTTTCCAGGCTGAACGACCCCAACTCCTTCTATGTCTTCATAGGATCCTCTTACCATTCATCCGCCAGATCTTCACTTGCCGATCATCAGCTCCTGACACAATGAGTGGCATTGTGGGGTGGAAGGCAGCCCAGTTCACCCCACGGTCATGGCCCTACAGGCAAAAACACTCACTTGTAGCAATGTGGTGATTGAAGAGAATGAGTAAAGGAAGGACAAAGCGACAAAGACTGCAGACAGGCTTGCCAAGACACAGCTTTCACTGTTTTTATACACCATGCTGCTCACAGTGACAGAAACATTATAGATGCCCGCAGTAATAAGCTTTGCAGATACCATTCTTCATCAGTAGAGCAAAGCTGCAGCTCAGCAGAGAGCACCAATCACTTCCCAGCTTAAACAAGCCACCATGGAAGGCTGGCTTTACTGTCATCTCCTCTGCTGCTTCCAATAACACAAGGTAATAACAGCTGCTATTGAACTGAGCTTTTGGCTGTACAGGGAGTATTGAATCTGTTTGGTTATAGTGCAAACATCCAGATTCAGCTTTGAAACTAAGAGAAGGTACCACCATAATCTACAAGACCATGTAACTGCAGAGCTGAGTCAGTTTTCTCAACTTTTTTCTCTCCTGTCGTTTTTCTGGGCTTTTAGAGGACTATTTGTATCATAGAGATTTCATGAAATGAATCTGAAGGGGCTGTACTGCACACACACATTGATACTGTACCTCAAGAACATGCTTCACAACTGCATCTGTTGTCCCAAACAAGTCCACTCCCGTTATTCCCCTGACGTCCGATTCCACAGCTCCAGGGGACAGGTTCTTCTTCCTTAGGCCTTGTGGAACAAAGAGGAAGCAGAAGCAGAGGTGAAGGAAGCAAAACTTGTATTATCAAGATAATGTTTCTTGTTTAACAACAAGATGAGCACGCTCCTGTGCTGTTCACACGCATCTTGAGGTGGAAACTGGGAACTTGAAAGAGGGTGAGGAACATCCAGGAGAAGCTGTGGCTGCCCCATCCCTGGCACTGCTCAAGGCCAGGCTGGACAGGGCTTGGAGTAACCTGGTCTAGTAGAAGGTGTCCCTGTGTGTGGCAGGGGGCTGGAACTGGATGACCTTTAAGGTCCTTTCCAACCCAGTCTGGTATTCTATGATACAAGACATTTTCAGGAGCTAAAAGTACATGAAACAAAGCCTGTTCCTGATTCTGAAGAAAATGAAGTCATTCAGGTTAAAACAGACCTGTACCTGCTACCCTGCACCAAAACCCAGCAGAACACAGCAGGGAACTGGAGAGTCAAAAGGAGCTTCTCCAGCAGCACACAGGTAAAAGGCTGAACAGGCAACCCTCAAAACCAACCCCTAACCCAAATCTGCTCCAAAAAGTTCTCACTGATGTTAGCAGAAGCTGCAAGTTAACAGCAACACTCTGAAATGGAGCTAAAGCTAAAGCTCAACACCAAATGATGGAGTTAAAGCTTAACACTAAATGCTCCCTCTGACTGGGATCACAACAGACAGTAGACAAAATGGGGACATAACCCTTCCCCAGGAGACTGCCAGAGCCAGGACAGAATCCTGCAAAGGACATAAGTCATCTGGGGGAAAAATTGGGGAGTGGAATTGTCTTTTGAATCCATTTCTCACCTCTCTGTAGGCTTTTTCACCCACTGATATTCTCAGTGTTGTGTCTGACTGGAGCCACAGCTGAGTCAATAACTCAGAATGTCTCTAAAACCCCTCATCACATATCAGCTGAGGGGAAAAAAAAAGGTCTGTACTAACTCCAAACCAATTTGGCAGCTGGAACTCTGCTGAGAGAGAGGGTTTGTGGGAGAATGCAGCAGCAAAGCTTGCTGCTGGAATAGCTGTTAAGCTCCCCATGCTGGCAGCACAGAGAGGGGGACAGGTTTTAAATAACCAGGATATCCTGTCCCCAGCCTCTGCTGTTGACACAGCTGCCCATGGCTGAGCCTGTCCCGCCAATCCCACAGGGTGGCCAACCAAAACTCCAATGGAAAGAGACAGAGAAAGGTCTGTCTCTGGAATGGTTTATGTCACGGCCAGACTGGGGACTTGGAGCAACCTGCTCTAGCGGAAGGTGTCCCTGCCCATGGCAGGGGGCTGGAACTAGATGGCCTCAAAGGTCCTTTCCAACCCAAATAAGTCTGTGATTTTATGATTCTATAGCACCACCAGCCCCTTACTTCCACCTAGTATTTTCGTTATTTCCAGCTTTTCATTTAGGGGTCATACTTAATTCCTATAATACTATCTTCCTAATACCATCCACAGCTAAGCTACCAAAAAAACACAACACCTTTTGTAATCCAGAAGCCTTTTTATCTTTCTGTTTGAGTTATTGCTGCCTCCAAGATTTTCACAAGGGGATAAAAGCAATCCAGACATGTCTAAAATCCTCCTAAGTCTGGCAGATCTGCAAAGCTGACCAGCTGACAATCAGAATAGTTAGGGCTGGAAAGGACCTAGTTCCAACCCCCCCTGCCATGGGCAGGAACTCCATTCCTCCTGACAGCACTATCTGTCAGCTATAAAAATAGGACTGGGAGATCAGGCTGTAGAATCTCCACCTTTAGAGGGTTTCTTGGCTGCAGAAAGCTGCAGCTCACCTCATCTATGCTGGCAGAAGATCCTCTTCAAGCTAAAGGCTGGACTAGATGTCACCCAGAGGTCCCTTCCAGCCAACACCCTACAACTTCATGGAAGCAGAGGGGAACAGGCTCCTATCACAGCGAACTTGTACTGTTCTGCCTCAGACTCCTGCAGTGAAGAGGATGCTCTTCCTGCACCCAGATCTGAACCACTCCACCCTGGCTGTACCACTGGGTAACTCCTCAGCCTGAGCAGCTCACCAGAAATATCCCACACACGCACGGTCTGGTCCAAGCTGGCTGACACCACCAGGTCCTCAGAGGGGTGAAACTGGGCACACATCACGTAGTGGTTGTGTCCTGTCAGCACACTACAACAAAGAGGAGAGAAAATACCACTTAAAACATATTAATATGCATTCCAGCTTGCACCAACAGCAACAAGCTCAGTCTTGGGACGGATAGTGAGGAATATGGGATTGCTAAACGCTGCTCTTCAAGACTAAGCATAACAGAACATTGAGTGTGTCTGTTCTTACATAAAGCATTCAAGTTTTGACTTTCTGGTATCAATAACTTCACAGGCTTCAGCACTGACACACATTATTCTAACCTCAAAAATGTTTTCAAACAAATAACATGAATTTACGAATAATATTCTAGTGGTATCATAATAAAAGAGAAAAAGGCTAAAGGAAACATTCAGAACTGCTCAGTTCTATTCCTTCAACTAAGCTTGGACACAATGGGTGAAGACAGCTCATTCCCCAAACCATGCAGTTATTTCTTAAAGCAACCATGCACTTTACCAAACACAAGTTCTGGACTGCCAGTTCCAAACCCGAATGGTCTGGTCATCAGAAGCACTCAAGATCCAGGGATATTCCTAACAAGACAAAGCATTCTGTGTATGAATTAGTACACATCCCGGACATTCCCTCCCCACGTGGCATTTTCCAACTGTCCCCAGGAATCTGCCTTTCTAAATCTTACTGAACATTTTGGAGGCACCATTTATGCCTCTTACACCTCAACAAAAGGCCACCACATCTGGAGCAGCCTCATACCAGCAAGTCCAGCATGATTTACAATGGATACAGAGAGAGGACAAGGGGAATGGCTTTAACCTGCGAGAGGGAAGACTGAGATGAGCTCTTAGGCAGAAGCTCTTCCCTGTGAGAGTGCTGAGGCGCTGGCACAGGGTGCCCAGAGAAGCTGTGGCTGCCCCATCCCTGGCAGTGTTCAAGGCCAGGTTGGACACAGGGGCTTGGAGCAAGCTGCTCCAGTGGAAGGGGTCCCTGCCCATGGCAGGGGTTTGGAACTGGATGAGCGTTAAGGCCCCTTCACACCCAAACCACACTGGGATTCTACGATTCTAAGGCAAAGATTCCCACCTCAGGAAGCAAAAAGAGATTCCCTTTGCCCACAGAGGGAGCAGGCACCCACTGCTGGGTTAGGCACGAGCAGAGCTTACGTGGTGGAAGAAGGTCGTGCGAATATAATCCAAGTGGCCCAGCAGAGTGAAGAGACAGCGGCGCAGTTTGTAGTTCCAGACCTGCGCCACACAGAAGCAGAACAATGATGACACCTGCCACTGCCTGCCAGATTTGAGGTGCAGTCTCATGTTTCAGTTCACTACAAACCTCTCTGCATTAAAAACCCATTTTAATATGGAAAACTACAGCCCTGCAGCAAACCTATGTCCTTGAAACATAAAAATCACAACCCCAAAACGCTCTTCCCCTCCCACAAACGCTCCTTCTCCTCTTGTAAGCTGTTTCTTTGCACTTCCCTTCCCTGGATGATGCCTTTTAGAGAACAAGAGCTACAAGGGTAAATTTTTACCTTTATTTTATAATCATCACCTCCAGAAACAAAGAGAGGCTGCTGCTTGTGGAAATCAATACCTCGAACAGGGCCTGTAATGAGGAAGAGCAGGTTGGACAGAGCAAAAGGGCTGAGCAAAGCCTGAGGTCCCATTCCCAACCCCATTCCTTTCCACCTTTGCCTAAACCCAGCTCCTTTCCACCTTTGCCTAAACCCAGCTCCTTTCCACCTTTGCCTAAAGCCAGCTCCTTTCCACCTTTGCCTAAACCCAGCTCTTTTCCACCTTTGCCTAAACCCAGCTTCCTTCCACCTTTGCCTAAACCCAGCTTCCTTCCACCTTTGCCTAAACCCAGCTCCTTTCCACCTTTGCCTAAACCCAGCTCCTTTCCACCTTTGCCTAAACCCAGCTTCCTTCCACCTTTGCCTAAACCCAGTTCCCTTCCACCTTTGCCTAAACCCAGCTTCCTTCCACCTTTGCCTAAACCCAGTTCCCTTCCACCTTTGCCTAAACCCAGCTTCCTTCCACCTTTGCCTAAACCCAGCTTCCTTCCACCTTTGCCTAAACCCAGTTCCCTTTCACCTTTGCCTGAACCCAGTTCCCTTTCACCTTTGCTAAACCCAGTTCCCTTCCACCTTTGCTAAACCCATTCCTTTCCACCCTTACCTGCAGTATCCCATCACAAAACACTCTGGTCCTTCACAGCTACATCTACAAGTTCATTTTCCAGACACAAAAGTATGACCCCAATTCACGTGTGCACCACCAACATTCAGCACCAGCAAACCCCAAGGACACCCCACAGCGCCTCCCCTCACACCCCACTCTTCCCCCACACGCAGGTCCCAGCCGCTGCCCGCTGACCATCGTGCTCGTCGAACTTGTCGATGAGGGTGCACATCCGGTAGTCCCACAGCTGGATAACGCCATTGTGCAGGCTGGTGAGGATCCAAGGCCGCTTGGGGTGGAAGCTGAGCCCTGCAGGGACGGACACACACACACACACAGGCGTGACGGGAGCCCGGAGACCCGGAGCAGGCCCGGAGACCCGGAGCAGGCCCGGAGACCCGGAGCAGGCCCGGAGAACCGGAGCAGGCCCGGAGAACCGGAGCAGGCCCGGAGAACCGGAGCAGGCCCGGAGAACCGGAGCAGGCCCGGAGAACCGGAGCAGGCCCGAGGCCGCCGACCCTCCCCGCCCAGCGCCCCGGAGCCCCCGGCACAGCCCTCCCCTCAGCTCCCCATGTCGCAGAGAGCCCGGGCCCAGCTCCGCCATTGCCGTTACCCTTCACCCGGGCCGACTTCGTCTCGAACTTGGTCAGCATCGCCGCGGACACCGCCACCGCCGCCCCGGCCCCTCCACGTCGGCGTCCCGGAAGCGGCCCCCGCTGACTTCCGCTTCCTCCGCCTCCCCGAGCATCGAGCCCGAGTCCTCCCGCGGGTACAGAGCGGCTTCCGGTGGCGGCGGAGGAAGCGGAAGGGCCGGGAACATGGCGGCGGGGAGAGCGGCGATGGCGGCCGCGGTGGGAGGCTGCAGGGCCCCGCTCCCGGCCTGGTGGGGGCTGCTCCTGGGCGTGCTGCTGGCAGCGGGTGAGGCTTGGTGCGAGCGGGGCTCCCCCGGCTGAGGTGGAGGCAGCGAGGGCCGGGCCGGGCCGGGCCGGGCCCGCTGTGAGGCGGCGGCGCCCTCGGCTGCTCCCGTCCGAGCTCGCGTTCCCCGTTCCCGGGTCACGGGGAGCGTTTTGAGGTGCGGGGGCCGCTGCTTTGTCCCCCCCACCCCTCTGAGGCGGGGCTGGGTGTGCTCCGCAGGTTCCTGCCAGGGGAACTCCGTGGAGAGGAAGATCTACATCCCCCTGAACAAAACGGCGCCGTGCGTCCGCCTCCTGAATGCCACCCACCAGATCGGCTGCCAGTGTGAGTACAGCAGCGGGGCCCCCCGAGCTGCGCCTTGGCTGCGTCAGCGTTGCCCTCGTCTTCTTCACTGTTTGTCCTCCTTTCGGATCCTGCTCTTGTGTTGCTGGCTACAGACCTGTTTCTGCTAAGTTGAGACCTTAGAGAGTCCTCCAGAATCCCTGCTACGGTGCAGAGCAGAGGTTTGAGCCAAAACAATGCTTCCGGGTGTACAGGGCAAAGCTGTGGGCGCTGCAGAGTGCATGAGGGGTTAGCAGGGGGCAAGAGTGAAGGAGCAGAGAGTGAAGAAGTGACAAGGTAGCATCTGAAGAGGGCTTGGCGGAGCTGCTTGTGCAGTGCTGTTAACATTGCAAGGGAGGTTTTGCCATATTGGAATGGGGAAGGCAGGAGTGCATGACTTACAGTGGAAAGATCGATAAGGGAACCCCATTCAAGCAGCATTTTTGGCTGATTTTACTGTGAGTCTGTGTTTTGCTCCTTCTCCATTCAGTTTTGCTTCCACAGTGAGCCACTCCCTGCAGCAGAGGTTCTCAGCTGCCACTAAAGGGCAGCACTTGGTCTGTAGATAACCCAGGGTACAAGGTTCTCTGTGTTCTCTTCCACCCTGTGAGTGAGCTCAGTGTTTGGGCAGGCAGCCGTACACAGCCCTGCCTTCCTGCTTACGAACTGTGTTGGGGAGCAAAATGCTTAGTTTTATCCATAGCTTCTTATCAAGCACTTTGTCAGTCATCCAGTTCCGTTGGCACAGGGTGGAATCACAAGCAGTGGACCTCCTTTGCTGTTAGTCCCCTTTGCTGTCCCAGTCTTTACTCATGCTGAGCTGTGATTTACCACCTTTACCCTTTGCTGAGGGCAGCACTAAACTGCTTCTGTGCCTGTGGTCATTGAGGCAGGTGCCTTTCTGTCTCAGGGCCTCAGTTCCCTCCTGTCCTTCCTTATTCTCTTCAGTCACAAGAGACTTTTAGTTGCTTGTTTAGCAACTAAATGGAGGTCCTTGAACGTGCTTAACCGAAAGATGCTTCCACCACAGAAGTGTCTATTTCTTAATCTGTGTGTTCAGCTATTTTGAGTTCCCTGCTGAAAGCCACTGTTCCTTCTTCTGGCCTGCTCTGGCCACATAGTGCCTCTTCACCGGACTGCTTCCTCCAGCCCTGTAACTCCATGAGCTGTCCTTCCCTAAAGCCCTTACCAGCACGCTGCCCTGCTCTTCCATTGGGCCTTGGGGTGGGAATGAAGCAGATCACTGCGAGACATAAAGGGCACGCTCTCTTCCCACAGCCTCCATCAGTGGAGACACAGGGGTGATCCATGTGGTGGAGAAGGAGGAGGACCTGAACTGGGTGCTGGCAGATGGCCCACACCCACCCTACATGGTCCTGCTGGATGGGAGCCTCTTCAACAGGTTGGTCATTGTCAGTTTTTATCCTCCCAGGGTGATGGGAGCCCACAAGAGCAACGTGGGTCCCTGTTGTGGTGATGGAAACATCATTTTTCAAGTGATAGATGGCAGAATCGTCCCTCACTGGTTGAAGTGTAGTGACATTGAAACATTTGTGGGTTTACTGTGGTTTACTGCCTGAATTGATTTCTCCTTAAACAGAGTGCTTTGCTGTTAGAGCTCTGCTCTGTGTCAATTCTTATGCCACATTCATCACTGTAGCAGTTACAAAAGTTCATTAAACAATATGATTAAGATTGGTCACATCTCTTCTGGGCAGAGCAGGGAAGAAGGGGCTGAACTTCTCTGCTGGTTGCAGAATTCATTACTGAATTCATCATTTCAGTTGTATCTTCTCTCTTCCAGGAGGGTATTGCAGCAGCTGAAGGGAACCTCACGAGTGTCTGGCCTTGCTGTGGCCATTGCCAAGCCAAGCCCTCCCCAGGGATTCTCTCCTGGTTTGAAGTGCCCCAATGATGGGTTTGGTAAGAAAATGTTAAGTTTTTATCCTTGTTGGGAGGAAGAGAACTGGTGCTTTTACACTGTATGGGCCAGGAGGTGCAAAGGATAGCTGAAATTGCAGCTATATGTCAAAAAGGCCTTTAAGAGAACAGGCTCAACGTGTTCCTTCAAAGCAGCTGGTGTGGGCTAGAATCTCATCATTTCCCAACAAGGGCTGGGACAGCAGTTTAGAAGACAGACAAATGTTAAACCTGACCACAGGTTGTGGTAACTTTGTTTTTAACACATGAAACTTGTCCTTTGTCCACATGTGATCATTAAAGCATCTTGTGTTGGCGTAGACTGTGTGGAGCGTGCATGAACCTCTCTGTCCCAGCCAGTTCCTGCTTTTTGAAATGGCATTGTGCTTCTCTGAGTTCCTCCTGTGCTCTCACTGAGGTTTTCATTCCCCCTGTGCTCTCACTGAGGTTTTCATTCCCCCTGTGCTCTCACTTAGGTTTTCATTCCCCCTGTGCTCTCACTTAGGTTTTCGTTCCCCTATTTCTTCATGCAGCAAATTTGCTCTGTTATATTTTGCACTTTGAGGGGAGAAATTGCTCCACCTTCTGTAGTTTGCACACAGCTTTCTGCTGCACAGGATGCCCTGTTGGAGTTTGGTGTGCTGGCATTTGTCCTGTCTCTGCCTCCGTGCTGTTTGTACCATATCTAGGTGTTAATGTGATGGGCACATTTACAGCTGCCTCAGGGTTTCTTCCAGCACACGATGAGCCCAGAAACTGTGGTTTTGTATGTTCCTCCTTTTGAAGTAGAATGTTTCTCTGTGTGCTTCCTCCACTCTCTCAGCAGGTGATAAATGCTCTCTGAGTTCTCCTGCCAGCCTCCTGGCATGGGATGGCTCTGAGCATGCACGTTCCTCATCCTCTCGGTGTGGCACAGCGCTCTGTCTCTGCCACTCGGCCACATGCAGTGACCAGCTCCATCTCTCCAAGCTTTTATCAGCTGGTTCCTCAGCCCGTAATGCTGCTCATTCTGGATGTGCTGCTATTTTCTCAGCAGGCCCTGCTTCTCCTGCAGTCTGTTATTCTCTTGAAGGCTCAGGTTTGCCCATTTCTTTTCTGTTTCCAGGTGTCTATTCCAAAGATTATGGCCCTCAATTTGCACACTGCAATAAGACCGTGTGGAATCCTGTGGGGAGTGGGCTTTCATATGAGGATTTTGACTTCCCTATTTTTCTCCTCGAAGATGCCAATGAGACACAAGTTATTAAGCAGGTACTGCACTTCCTCAGCGAGCAGGAGGGGGGAACTGCTGCACAGCTTAGGAAAGGGGGCACAAAGTTTTGTTTTCTCTCAGCTTAGATGTTGAAATGCAGAGTAAAAAGACATCTGATTTTATATGCAGGACACAGTGCTACTACAGAAGGGTTAATTTTGGAATGATTTTTTGTTTCCATCCAGTGTTATCAAGACCATAACGTCCCTCGTGATGGATCCGGCCCCGAGTACCCTCTCTGTGCCATGCAGCTTTTCTCCCACATGCATGCTGTCACCAGCACTGTCACCTGCATGAGACGCAGCTCCCTCCAAAGCACCTTCAGCATTAATCCAGGTGAGCACATTCCTTTTCCCTTGTCACCCCCCTTAGGCTGGTGGTAAGAATCCCAGGGGAAGACAGTTGTTTAAAAGAAAGGAAATTTGGGAATGTGTATGTGCACTGAAATCCTTTCCCCTGGCAGTGACTTTCCTGGGGCCAGGACTTCACCCCTGTGGAGCAGAAGCTCATAGATCCACTGAGCTGACCAGAAAGCTCATTTCCCACTTGTCACTGCTGTAATCTCAACTCAGACAATGATTTTTCCTGTTTCCTAGAGGTTGTCTGTGATCCTCTCCTTGATTACAACGTGTGGAGCACCTTGCAACCTATTAATTCCTCTGGGAAAGTCGATCCTGAGAAGGAAGTTATTATTGTTGCCACACGAGTAGGTACCTCCTGATCCTGCTTTGTAGAGCATGGAATAGGATTCTGGGAAGATGTGGGCTTCGAGTCTCATGGGAATATACTTCTCTGACACAGTTTCATTTCTTCCCATGTTCCAGACCTTTTAGACCTCACTGGCTATTGGGTTTCTGCAAGTACAAGCCTTTTAGTTGCTGGGTTTACCTAATTTTTTGTTTCAACAGAAGGACATCCCCATTTTGCTTCTGTTTTATATGAGGCTTTTCTCGGCATTTCTTTCACTGATGGGACAAGTGGAAATAACGTGTCTGTTGGGCTTTCCTAAGATATTTCACACCCTTATAACTTGTGACAAAGAGCACAGTTGGCTCATCTGTATTTTCTGGGGGGGGAGAGACTGAATCACATGGAGACTTTGTTGTGTGTCAGGCAGTGAGTCAGTGTCAGAGCTGAGAATGAAGTTCACTTCCCCATCTAGCAGTTGGTTTACAGTCACTTTCCAAGCTCCACTTCCAGACTCCCTTTTGTCCTTGTCTCAGAGCCTCATGCTGAAGAGGGCTTTTGGCATTAAAATTACACCACACTCACTAATCTCTGTTTTCTGGACAGGGCTCTGAGGCCTCAGGACTGCCACAGCAATGCTGTTGGTATTTTAAGTTTCATTAAGCAGGGTGCTTTGGTTCTTCCCTTATCAGTAGGATGAGGGGGATAGGAGTGAGGTGATAGATTCACTCTCCAATGCTCTATTCCTCTCTCCCTGTGCACATTTCTTACACCTCCTGTTCGTGCTTCCAGATTGACAGCCATTCCTTCTTCTGGAACATTGCACCCGGGGCAGAGAGTGCTGTCTCTTCTTTTGTGACCCACTTGGCTGCTGCTGAAGCCCTTCACAAAGCATCAGATGTTCATTTGCTGCAAAGGAATATAATGTTCACCTTCTTCCAAGGGGTAAGAGCTGTGGCATCGCTCCACCATTTGGCTTGTTCCAAGAGATCAAATCAGCCCTTGGCTCCCTGCAAATGAACTTTTTCCCTACTCTTTGTACAGAGTCATTTGTCTGCATCCCCACACCGTGCTTCTCTCTGCTCCCCCAGTGAGAACAGGATCTTAATTGCACTGGGATAACAACAGCAGATGGAGCTTCCACTGGGGGCAACCCATATTCTGCCCCACAGTTCTTGTTGGATGAATGACTCAAACTTTGCTTTCCTCATGTCTCCTCCCAGTGTGCCTCCCTGTGTGCTTGCTCTCTGCCTCACCCCCATGAGGGATGAACTGCAGTGGCCAGGCTTTAAATTCTGAAATGAAGCCCAGAAAAGGGCTAGATTAAAAATATATGTGTTGACAACAGCAAAATGCAGCTCATTTCTGAGAGCCCAGCATTGGAGTTGGCAGCTGTGGAAAAGCAGAACAAGCGTGTGGAGGAGGGACTGATGGCCAACAGCTGATGTTCCCCTCAAGGCATCTACACACTGATGGCTTCTTTTGTGCAGCTTTGTGAAACTGGCTCCCACAGCCCCATGCTGTGGCCATGTGATTCCCTTCATTCACCCTCCTCAGTACTTGCATGGTCGGGATTGCTCTGGGGGAGACCCAGCAGACAGAAGGAATGGACGTTCTCCGTCATGTTCCCAGAAAGGAGGAGGGATGAGAAGACTTGACTGTAAATGAGTCAAGAGGAAAGTCTCGTGGCTGCCTCTGACTTAATTGCCTGCTTGTGCCACGGGATTCTCTTCTTAAGGTCACTACTCTTCCCCAGTTCCGTATAGCTCCCGTGACAAACTCGTCCAGCCTTTACTTCCTTGTTCTTTTAGGGGAAACAGACACCCCCTCTTTCAGGAAAATGTGTAGTTCCTGCAATGGAGAATTCCCTTTTTCCCTGACTTGCTGTACTCCTTACTAAAAAACAAAGAGGATGGCTTATGCCAGAGTAAAGGCTATGTTAATGCCTCTCTGCTGATACTCACAGTAACAGTATCTCGCTAGATATCGGTGCTCACTTAACTCTGACCAACATTGTGGAATTCAATAGCTGTCCCCTGGGTTTTTTTTGCTCAATGCCTTCCTTTTTGTCCTTTGCTCCATCCCTTCCTACAACACCTTCGTCTTTGGAGCCAGGCACAATGGAATATTTACTTTGGTTTTCCAGTGTGTCACAGGCTATGTGAACCTTCAGAAACACTTGAGGCAGTAGTTGCCCCTCCAGCTCTTGGGTTTGGTCCACCTCAGCCTCTCAGATATTGCTGGTAGTTGCCCCAGGCACATACCCAGGTGATTCCTGTGTGACTGGATTTTCTTTTCTGTTGCAGGAGACCTTTGATTACATTGGCAGCTCACGAATGGTGTATGATATGGAAAAAGACAAGTTTCCTCTCCGCTTGGACAACATTCATTCATTTGTGGAGCTGAATCAGGTGTGGGATAACTCAGGGGTCCTTTTAATTCCCTGTTTCTCTGTGATAATTGAGCTGGGCTTTTCCCAGCCAGCTTTTTACTGGGTTTGATTTTTCCCTGGGCTGAACTTGCCTCCTCTGCAAGACTCAGTGATGTTCAGCCATATACTTATGGTGGTTTCGTTTTCTTCTTGAAGGTGGCTCTGAGGAATGACTCGGTTCTATGGATGCATACAGACCCTGTCTCTCGGATGAATGAATCTGTTGATGTACAGGTAATAGAAAGCAGTCTGTGTGGTTGGTCTTTAGCACACTGCAGATAATCAGGATGTGGATCTTTGAGGACCTGCTGGAGTGAGTCCAGGGGAAGCCATGTAGATGCTGCGAGGGCTGGAACAGCTCTGCTCTGAAGTCAGGCTGAGAGAGCTGGGCTGGGGCAGCCTGGAGAAGAGAAGGCTCCTGAAGGGGAGACCTTAGAGCAGCTCCAGTCCCTAAAGGGGCTACAGGGAACCTGGAGAGGGGCTTTGCATAAGGGCTTGTAGGGACAGGACAAGGGGGAATGAATGGCTTTAGCCTGCCAGAGGGGATATTGAGATGAGCCCTTAGGCACAAGTTCTTCTCTGTGAGGATGCTGAGGTGCTGGCGTAGGTGCTGCCCAGAGAAGCTGTGACTGTCCCATCCCTGGCAGTGTTCAAGGCCAGGTTGGACAGGGCTTGGAGCAACCCAAACCATTCCATGATTCTATGATGTTAACCTTTCCAGAGAAACAGCACATCCAAAAGGGCAGCAGAGCAGCACTGGTTTCTCTTCTTTCAGGTTAGAAACTTGCTGGATATCCTGGGGAGCAGCAGCCTGGGAGCAAACGTGACTTTGCAGGAAGCTGGATTCTCGCAGCCTCTTCCCCCATCCTCCTTCCAGCGCTTCCTTCGAGCCCGGCACATCCCTGGAGTAGTCCTGACTGACCACAGAACCGCCTTCCAGAACAGGTACTTGCTTCTCCAGGCTCAGCAGGTCCAGACTGGCCTCTGGCCAAAGGCAGTGGTGCCAGCAGAGGGCACCTGAGCTCCTGCAACATACATGTGTGCTCCCCAACATACATGTGGAGCAGCACAGGGGGAGCAGAGGAGCAGACGTGTGCCATGTCATTGAGCAAGCACGACATAATTATTCTGACAAGCGAAAGAAATCCAGTTTTGTACAGAAAATGTTCCCCACAGCTGGCTGGGAGCCAAAGGTGAGCAAATGGCAACTGAGCGTGCCTAAGCCTCATCTGTTCTTCCAGCAGCTAGCTGCCTTTTTTTTGTTGTTGTTTTTAATACAGCTTTCTATTTGCAATGGCAAAAAGCCCCAGGCATTGGAAAGAGCACTTGCATTCACCCCACATGACCCTACTATGGTGTGCTGCTTGAAGACCCCCTGCTCCGCTTCGACTTTGGAGTGGAAATGTGGGGTAGAAGATAGAAGTATTCCTCACTCCTCTTCCTTAAACTCTCCAAATTGCCGTTTTCCCTTCATTTTCTCTCCTTCCCTGCTGTTTCTGAGGCTCTCTGTAGCAATCGAGGGGGAAGTAGCTTCCCTTTTACCTCAAAATCTGCACTGCTTTAAAGGGATAAGAAAACCTAAGCTGGAGGAAAGCACAGCTTGCTGCTGTGGGACCTCTGTGTAGACTGGGGATGTCGGGTGCATAGACCATGTGTTGGGTTTTTAGCCCAGTTCCCAGTTCAGCTGCGTGTGCCTTGGTGGAAATCTCTCTCGGAGCTCACTTGGAATTCCTCCCTGCCTTCAAGATAGGGCATTAATAAAATCCACTGGCACGACTTGCAGCAAAAGCCCTTTTCCCAGGAGCCCTTGTGCACGGGCTGTCCTTGCCTCAGTTTCTCTACCCACTTAATAGCTTGGGCTGTCGCCCACCTGAAAGCTAATCACAGCCTGTAAATTGCTTGGAGATCCTCAGATGGGAGAAGCTGTGGAAGGGCCAAGTTCATTATAAAGCCTCATTAAATGCTTTAAGGAGCGTGTGGCAGGGCAGTGCTTTGGCAGGGCTGTCTCTCTGCTCCCAGGAGACTGCTCCCACTGTTTGGTTTAGGCACACTCTGAATTGAATTCCATGCCCTGTGGTTTCTTTCTGCCCCTCCCCAACCTCTGTTTGCCTTCTTCTTTGCAGATACTACCAGAGCATGTACGACACTCCAGAGAACATCCGGATGCAGTACCCCGAGGGGCTCAGCCCTGAGGAGACCTTGGAGTTTGTCACGGATACAGCCAAGGTTCCTGCTGCCCATTTTCTGTAGCTGCTGTACCTGGGGCAGATGGGGCTTTGGGTAGGGGTGGATAGAAGCAAGCTCATGAGCAGAGGGGGGAAAGCTGTTTCCGTTAGGGCAGAAAGAAGGTGGGGAGCGCTTTGTCCAGTGACAAAGGCAATAGCTACTCAAATGCTAGCACGACGTGAGTGTTTTGATGGATGTGTAGATCTTGGCTTGCTCTCCTGCTTGTTGTGCTGGATCTGCCTGTCTTGATTAACACAGAGCACTCTTCCTTTGCAGTCCCTGGCAGAAGTTGCCACAGTGGTCGCCCGTGCTCTCTACCGCCTTGCAGGGGGAGCCAACACCACCTCTGCTATTCAGGCAGATCCAAGAACGGTACGAGCAGATGGGATTGAGTCCCTGGCATCTCTGATGAGCCCTCACGTACTTCCCTTCTGTCTCTGTTTAGATGTGTTTACACAGCACGCTGTCCTGTCTGCCTCAGTGAGGGCTTTACCTCCCCCCTTTGCTCTTTCCTCACCACAGCTGAGTGAAAACCCTTTCACCCTTCTCTACTTCCTCACCTGATCTCAGGCCAGGCATTAAGCTTCAGGAGCCCTCTACAAACCAGAGCTCCTTTATCCTTGTCCCACAGAGCAGAAGAATAAGCTGAGGTGAAATGGCAGCGTGTGCCACAGGGGCCGACTCAGGAGTTGGTGGAGCTGGACTCAAACCCAATTTTCATAGCTTATATGAAATTATGTACAGTTGTGACATACAGCTTCTCCTTTGCTGTGCTCTTGGCCCCTGTAGTGGGAAACATCCATAAGCCAAATAATCTTGAGAAATATAACTGTTGGGATGCTATTTTCTTTCCTCTTTGTACAAAGCAATTTCCATCTCTTCCCAGGTCTCTCGAATGCTGTATGGCTTTCTGATTAAAATGAACAATTCCTGGTTTCAGTCCATCATTAAACCAGACATAAAAGGAATTCTGGGTAAGAGCAACACAGGACAGAAGAACAGGGGCTGGATTTGACCCCACATGTTACCTGGCAGTTTTCTAAAGTGCCACTTTGTCTGCTCCTGACCTTCTCTCTGCCATTCCCTCTTCTCTGACTGCTCCAGGCGATGATGTTCCCCAGCACTATGTGGCTGTTTCCAGCCCTGTGAACACTACCTACCTTGTGCAGTATGTCCTGGCCAACCTCACGGGCACTGTTGTTAACTTCACCAAGGAGGAGTGCTTGAACCCTGAAAAATCACCCAACAGTGAGACAGAAGTAAGTAACCATGAGAGTGACACTGGGGACAGCCAAGCTTTGGCCGTTTCTGCTTTTGAGGAAAGCTGCTTAGGAATGCTTTCTGTTACTCATAATAACGTGGGAGAAGTGGGAAGCTCCCAACAGGGAGGCATCTTAATGCCCAGGGGCAGAGGAAGAGGAGGCCAAAGGATCCCCTTACAGTGAGAACAGGCAGTAAAGTCTCTTTGTCTCTCCCCAGAGACACAGGTAAGGTTCCAGGACGAGGGGACAGGGCTTAGTTGGTGGCTCTTTCCTGTCTCTTACCCTCCTGTTTTTATTGCAGATGTATGACTATGCCTGGGTGCAGGGTTCCCTGGATCCCAACTCAACATCCCGAGTCCCCTACTGCGTTCGGTCAACTGTTCACCTAAGCAAAGCGCTCTCTCCTGCCTTTGAGCTGAGGCAGTGGGGGTCTACAGAGTATTCCACATGGACAGAGAGTCGGTGGAAAGAGATCCGGGCCCGAATATTTCTGGTTGCCAGCAGGGAGCTAGAGGTGAGTTTGTACATGTCTGGAAAAGAAAGTAGAGGAAAAGATCTGACTGGCTTTGAATAGCACCTCCTGACTGCTGGAAACAGCTCAGAGTTTGTTCCAAGATCTTGTGGGAGCTCCTCTGTTAAGAGCAGGCTTTGATCCTGGAAAAGGAGGTGACCAAGAGCATCGCTGGTGATCATCCTTCCTTCCACCTCTGGCTGTTTGTGGGTTAATAACAGAGTCGCTGGGACTGAGACTGTGCAGAATAACCAAGAGTCCCATGAGCAGGCTGAGCTCTGTGAATCAAAGATAGAGGCACAGGAGTCTTAACCCCTTCTCCAGGCATAGGGAGTCAAGCCAGTGAACCTGGCTGATGTTTTGCCTGATCCATGACCCAGATTTTCCTTCCTGCCCTTTGAATCCCCTCTTAACAGCAGGGAAATAAGTCTCTAATAACCTTCACAAACAAAAGCTGATGGTGGTTCAGTGTCCCAGGTTCTGAGCAGCCCTTAGCTGGGTGAGATGTGGCTTAAGTGCCAGCAGAATAAGGGTTAAGCATACAGTCACACTGGGACACTGTGCCTGTTTTGATGCCCTCTGGTTGGCTGTTAATGATGTCAGGCTGTCAGGACAGACTCAGGAGTGCACAGGATGGCATCATCATGGCCTAGCAGTAAGCCACCCAAAGGCCATGCAAGCCCAGGCAGTTGTTGCACCTCTCAGGTGATTATTTGAAATCTGAGCAATTTAGTTCTGTGGCACTGGGCCTTTTGAATGCTGCCAGGCAAGCCCAGAGCCCTGCCTGTACCTCGGCGTGTTAGAGCCCAGCAGACACTGGTGCCCTGGAGATGCAGTTTGAGCCTAACCATTCCCCAAGTGTTGACCTCATAGAAGATGTACTGAGAGAGTTCTGGTGACTGCTCTGTGGGGTCTGTTCTGAGATATCCCCATCCCTGGCAGTGTTCAAAGCCAGGCTGGATGGGGCTTGGAGCAACTTGGTCTAGTGGAAGGTGTTCCTTCCTGCAGGAGAGGGGGGGAACTGGGTGAGCTTTAAGGTCCCTTCCAACCCAAACCATTCCATGATTCCAATCCATGATAGAACTTTCTAACCTTTTCTCTTGAACATCAGTTTGTGTGCCCTGGTTGTAACCACAGCAAACCTGACCTCATCCTGCCTGGCAGTTGCTTTCATCTAAGGCTGTAAGGTCCTGGAGGATCTTCTCACCTCCATGTAGTAGTGCCTCAGGAGTGAGCTGGTGTCTGTAGCTTTCTGATAGAGCCCCTCATTCATCAGGGGCTGTGGCAATAGGACAAGGGGTGATGGATTTAAACTGAAACAGGGGAAGTTCAGGTTAGGTATAAGGAACAAGTTCTTTACTGCGAGGGTGGTGAGGCACTGGAACAGGTTGCCTGAAGAAGTGGTCAATGCTCCATCCGTGGCAATGTGCAAGGCCAGGCTGAGCAGAGCCTTGGGTGATGTGGTCTAGTGAGAGGCGTCCCTTCCCATGGCAGGGGGTTGGAAGTGGATGATTTTAATGTCCTTTCCAACCCAAACCATTCTGTGATTCAAGGCAAATTCTGGGAGGTGCTGCAGGGCTGTGTTTGTAACAACAATGCTGAGTGTTTCTCCTCCCTTCCTAGATAATCACTTTGGTTGTGGGCATTGCCATTCTGGTCTTCTCTCTCCTGGCCACCTATTTCATCAACGCCAAAGCAGATGTACTGTTTAGCATCCCCCGGGACCCTGGGGCTGTGGCTTACTGAAGATGCTCTCAGGGCTTGAGAAGTCTTAGCCCTTGGATTACAGTTGTCAAAGATAAAACTACACTGGAATGCCCCTGTCTCTGGACAGGGATGCAGATGGTTCTCTCCAGAGCTTCCACGCTCGGGTTCTGGGTGCTGAGCCCTGAAAACATAAGAGACTTTCCCAGAAAACCGTGCCGACCAAGCCCTAAAGAAACTGGGACTGAGGAGTTCCCAAAGCCTTTCTTTTTAGTTCGTCTTTGCTTCTGAGCAACATGAGGGGATTGGTCCTGTGCTAGTGCGATGGCAAGGTGATGGAGGTGTTCCCGAAACGAAGGCCAGGTGGAAAGGGAGCTGTTTTCTCCGGGATGCATGTGGACCAGTGGATTTCCGTGGTGGCACGTGTTGCCTGTTCATGTCCCAGGCGTTGCTGTGAACCTGTCTATGTTCCAATGCAGGGAGGGCAAGGTGTGTTAAACAGATGATCAGATGTAAAATGTCCTTTTTTTAAATGGTGCAATATTTTCTGGGCTTTGTATATATATAAATAGTTCCATTTAATTAAAAAAAAAAATCTCCACTTACAAAGTTAACCCATTGCCTGCTTTGTCTTGGTTGCTGCCAAAGGACCAGAACCACTGGGTGTTGCAGTATGGTCTCAGAGCTTTGTCTCATTTGGTTTGGGAATTATGGTGAAACTTGGAATTCTTTCTCTAGCTGGACAAAAGACATTGTGCCCTCAGACACGATAGGATGTTAACTCACTGTTGGTTAGACTGTAAGCAGTCCAAGGCAGGGATTGCTGGTCATTCCAAACAGCAATTTGTACCACGGTACCTTGATCTTGGTCAGGCCCTTGCTGCTGCTATAATAAACATGGGTTTTAATGATGCTCACACACTCTGCTTCCTTCGATGCCAGGGCTTAGTGCCCAGCAAGAGCGAGCTCTGGGGGCTGGTGGTTGTGACTGACCAGGCACTTGGATGTTCCTGGTTGTTTCTTCTGGGTGAAAATTCACTTGTTCAGCAGATTTCAAGGTGTGATGGTGCTGCTGTCCAAAGCCAGGAGGGAGAAAACAGGGAGAGGGGATTAATACCAGAAGTCAGAGCCTGCTAGAGCTGAAGCAGACCTCTCTTTCCCTTCCCTAGAGGATAGGGAGGGTTTATTGTGTTCAAGTCTTTTCTCAGCTAGGCTTGCACTCTGCAGTTTTAAAGTCACTCAGAGCCTCTACTTTCAGTGCTTCCCTGAGGGAGGCTTTTTCCACTTGCTGGTGCATCCCACTATCAAGAAACTGCCTCTGATCCATGGTGGAATGTTTCTGTGCCTGATTTCATTTCTCCTAGCGATGCTGAAGAAGTTGATCTCTCAATTTACATGGGGATGTCTTGTCTTTACAATAAGGATTTTCATAGCCTCTAACTCCTAATCTTTGGCCTCCTTCCAACTTTGGCAGAACAAAATCCCTTCCCCAGAATTATCCAAGTAGGCTCTTTCTGTGTGTGGAATTACATGGGGTGAGACGAGGACCTCACAACTGTGTGGGCTGGCAGAGGATTGTTTTGCCTTCCCTAAGGTAAGTTCATGTTAGGCTTTTTATATGTCAAACTGCAAATGCTTCGTTCGTGGAGCAGTGCTGTGGGGAGAGATGTTGGGATTGGTGATGGCTGACCAGCAAAGGGGTTGATATTGGGTTGAAGTTGAACAGGGGAAGTTCAGATTGGATATCAGGAAGAAGTTCTTTACTGTGAGGGTGGTGAGGTGCTGGCTCAGGGTGCCCAAAGAAGATGCTCCACCCCTGGTAGTGTGCAAGGCCAGGTTGGACAGAGCCTTGGGTGATGTGGTCTGGTGTGAGGCATCTCTTCCCGTGGCAGGGGATTGGGACTGGATGATCTTAAGGTCCTTCCCAACCCAGACTGTTCTGTGACTCTATATACTCAAGTGTCCTTGATATCACTTTCATATTAAAACCCTGTCTTTCCCATACTGCTGTCTCTCCCATCTCTCAAACCTAGGCTCTGTCCTTGTTTTTTTTCTTTCCCCTGGAGGCTTCTGCATCGTTTTTCCCATCCATACAACCAGAAATCAACCCTTTTACCACTCTCAGCACCATGTTCCACTCCCAGCTTTTTGTTCGCTCTCTGGCGAGGAGAACAAACAGCTGCCTCTGTTGTCTGGGCCTTGGATGGCCAACAGGTCTCCCCTGTGGACAGCACGATGAGCAACGCTCCTATCAGTGCCTGACAAGGAGGGGAGAAGCAAAGGGGGCTGGCTGGCAGGCACTGCAGCAGAGACACATTTCCCCTCCTGCTGCCAGCACCGGAGAACACTGTAAGTCTTTGATTGGCAGCCCAAAATGTACCCTGAGCTGGGGGTTTGTGTGTCCCTCGAACTCTCCTGGTGCCAGCAGTGTTGCTGTGCAGAGGGGTGGAAGGAGAGGCAGGAGCCAGAGGTGTTTCCAGCCCTCCTGGCTGCGTTTTGCCATGGTCAGTGAATTCGTTTTGCTCAGCTGGCTTTTGATGATGAGGCTTGTGCCGTGCAGATCGGAGCCTTCCTCCCCTGGGGAATCGGGCCTGAGGGTTGGAGGGAAGGGGGTGGGGGAGAAACAGGACTGTGGGATTCATCTGGGAAGGAAATGAGCTACGAGAGTGAGTCCTAGCCCCTGGGTTTCTCTTCCCTGTCCTCCCCAGGGCTGCAGCTCCCTCCTGCTTGCAGTGCCCTTCTACCAGTGCCACGGACCCTGCGACTGCCCTTTGTCACAGGGGTGAGGGGATGCCTTTGAGACCCTGAGGTGAACGGTGCTTGAAATACGAAGGTGTTTTGTTACAGGAAAGCGAACGCTGGGGAAAGGAGCTGCTTTTCCTGTCGTGGAGAATGCAATCCCATTTTTTTTACACGGAAACAAGACCGTGCAAAAAGGCCTCCCATTCACCTGCATCCCTCGCCCCATCCTGAACGGGGCAGGGTGGGAGGAGCTGGGGTCTCTGTGACCTGTTCAGCTGTGCAGTCTCGCTCCTGGTCTTCAGACAAAGAGCTGACAGTGGGTTTGGGCGTGCTCCTTCCCCTCCGCTGGGACCAGCAGAGCCTTTGCTGCTTTTGTGTATGGCTGTTAAATCACTGCCCCGCAGGGAGCTGCTGTCTGCTGCCTTAAGCCCAGAGTTAGTGTCTTAGCCCTCAAAAGCTCCCTCTTAAGCCATCCTTTCCGTGCCTTCAGTCTGAGCACAGTTATCTGCAGAAGATAGGTGTTCCCAGTTTAAAATGAAACCGGTTTGATGCCTTGTGTGTACCTTCCTTTGTAACGAAGAGCCCTTGGTTTGGGGCTGCCAAAGTTGGTCCTGCCCCTGCAGTATAACAGCAGCTGTCCTCAGCTGTGCAAACCTTAAACTTGATAACTCCCCTGATGCACTTTTCCCCATCACTCCTGAGATACTGTGCATTAATTAGAGCATCCCTAATGCTAATAAGCCACGGGGAATAAATGCCTTCTCAGTACATTAATCATAGAATCAGAGAAGTTAGGGTTGGAAAGGACCTTAAGATCATCCAGTTCCAACCTTGCAGCCCAGAAAGCCAACCATATCCCGGGCTGCATCAAAAGGAGCATGACCAGCAGGTCAAAGGAGGTGATCCTGCCCCTCTGCCATGCTCTGGTGAGACCTCACTTGCAGCATTGTGTGCAGCTCTGATGTCCTCAACATCATAAGGACATGGAGCTGTTGGAGCAAGTCCAGAGGAGGCCACGAGGATGAGCAGGGGCTGGAGCAGCTCCTGTATGGAGACAGGCTGAGGAAGTTGGGGCTGTTCAGCCTGGAGAAGAGAAGGCTGCGTGGAGACCTCAGAGCAGCTTCCAGTGTCTGAAGGGTGTTACAAGGATGCTGGAGAGGAACTCTTCATTAGGGGCTGTAGTGACAGGACAAGGGGTAACGGGTTCAAACTGAAATGGATTTAGCTTAGATACAAGGAAGTTCTTTACCATGAGGGTGGTGAGGCAATATGGAAAGTAGTGTGAGTATTGCTCAGATGTAGCTCTATTTTTATCTTTGTGATAGGAACGGAATTACTGAGTTCTGAGGAGCAACCGTGGGTAGTTTGATGTGTGCTGGCTGGGTAAGGCAGAGTCTAAGTCACGCTGGGTGACAGTGCAGAGCCGGTGGCTGACGTGACCAAGAGAATTTCCCCCTATTCAAAGCCCATTTGCTTTGATAATTAGGAAAGTTTGCATGGGGAATTATGCAAACCATATGGAAAGCACCTTAGTCTAGAGAAGGGATGCAGTGGGCATCACTTGGTGTGTCGTGGCTGGTCCAAGAGGACATAGTCCAGCTGGGAAACAATACATGGGAGATACGTGTCTGGCTTCAACAGATTTCCCCTGGCAAACCTTGCTGCAGTCATTGAAGATACTCTCCCGGCTGGCAGAGGTCACCATCTCTCTAGCACAGGCAGCAGGGGAGACAAAAGCTCACTCCAGTTCATCCCAATGAACTTCAGGCACTGGGAAAATGCTCTCTTCTGACTCTTAAAGGCTTTGGCTTCCTGCTCCAAAGCACAACTACTTGAATTTCTTCCAAAACAACTACATTTTGAGGTTGTTTTCCATCATTCCTGGTCTAACCTGTTCTTCCTGATGCTTACAGATGCTGGGCAGCTTTGAGTTCCGTCCAAGCGCTTGGCACCTTTTAGGCACCGCGTTCAGCAGGTCAGTTCTGCTGGTTCAGTGGGATGGGGGCTCTGCCAACTCTCTCCTCTTCTCAACACTTTACCAAAGAACCAAGGGAGAAAGCAGAATGTGGCTGAGCAGCCCAGGGCAAATTCACCCGCAAGAGATGGAGCCTGGAAGAAGCAAGTTCTGCAGCCCTGTGCCAGGGGAGCAAGAAATGATGCAACTTCCAGCAGGTCTTGCTGAGCTGCTCCTAAACATAACCAGGCCCTTGAGGGCAGCGAGGGCTGGGGCAGCTGCTCCCAGGGGCTTTGCCTGGCTGCACCCTGCGCTGTTTTGCTCCTGAAGGTAAAGGCTGCAGCTCTGCGCCTGTTCCCAGCTCCAGTGGGTCTGGTGCAGGAGGGCAGCCCTGGAAAAGATCCAGCTGGACACTGGAGCCACCTTTCCTGTTGTGCTCGAAGGGAAGTCATTCACTACCTGCTGCTGGCTCTTTTGGCTGCGGCGTGCCAAGGCAGGGATCGCTGCCTCCCTCTCCTCCCTCATTCACTTCCAAAAGCACCCTTTACCCCCTGAGAAGTCTTCTCCTTGCCAATAACCCCACGGAGCCCTCACCCCTGCCTCCAGTACCGAGACAGTGCTCGGGTTACCCCCACCTCCAGCTACATCAAAGCGCAGACGAGGGGGTTTGGGCAGCCCTTGCTGAGGAGGGCAGCTGGCACATGCTGTCTCTGTCATAGAGCCCCCAGGCATCTCCCGGAGACCCACACGCTCCCCCCCCCTCCATGCACACACAATAATCTGCAGGCATCAATTTCCTCCCCTGTCTCCCCACGCGACCCAAGCAGGGATTGCTGCACAAAAGGAAGATGCCACTGACTCTCTTGACCTCTGAACTGAGCTGCCTCGGGGGAGGCAGAGGGCTGGGGCTGAGCCCGGAGAGGAGGGCTTGCAGCTGCCCTAGTGGCCTAAGGGGGGAGACATATGGGGGTGCCAGTCAATGAGACAGGAGGAAAGGAGAGGAAATGGGTGTTTTCTTAGCGCCCGGCCCCCCAGCTCCTGGGAACTTTATGGCTTTGGAATATTAAGAGGCAGGAAAGTTAATTAACAGCCAGAACAAAGCCAGGGCTCTTTGGCTTCTGGGAGAAGGAAGCAGTGGAGACAGGAAGGGAAGATCGGTGCTGTCTGAAACGCTTGGTTTTCTATGTTTTATCACAGGGGTGAAGCCCACGGCGGGGGTGAAGGGCTTGATTTTTGGAGGCCAAAGAAAGACAAAGGGCCAGGAGGGTTTGTTGGCTGAGCTATAGGAACAGCTCCAGTTGCCTTGTTCAACGTGGGGACTGAGCGTGGGACGCTGCAGGGCAGTGTTTGTAGCACTGTGCTTCTCAGAGTTGCTGTTTCCCTGCCTCGAGGTGATGCGTTCGCTACCCACGTAGCATCCTTCCTCCCCAGCTTCTGCTGCCTCTCCTGCTCCCAGCCCTGGAGCTCTGTGCTGTGGGCAGTGGTGCTGCTGCTGGCTGGAGTCACCTTGTCCCACATGGAGCATCCTTCACCCCTTGGCTTCTCCCTGTGGGTCAGTGTTGCAGGGTGGCTGTTGCCTGCCTGGTAAAGCTCAGGCTTTAGAGAGACCGAGGTGTTGCTCCACGCTCTGCTCTGAGGCATATACAGGCAACCAGACCCTGTTCTCACAAGTGACAATTGCTCAGGCATGGATTATTTAGCTTAAACACCCAAATCAATACATGGAGAGACCCTGTTATCTGCCACAAGAGCTATTCCTCTGTGTGCCTTGAAATGGCTCTGAGCTCTTTGTGCTGAAGACTTTAAAGACTTCTGAGCTTTGTGTGCCCTGTACCTCGAGTCCCTGGGCCTGAACCCCTTCTCTGCCTTATGTAGACTGGCAGGTCTTTGGTCTGTGGACCAGTAAACTTGATGCAGACCTAATGGAGCCTTTGTGTGATGCTGGTGTCTAAAGGATGCTTCGAGTCCTATGTCCTAGTGCAGTGCTCTGTCCAGTAGCCCACGGTCACTCTCCCGTTATCCTGCTGCCATGATGCCACAAGTGCTTTCTGCATCCCACCCATGAGCAACAGTGAGGTCCAGCTGAAGGAACAGGGCAGCAAGCATGAGTCCAACATGTGTTTGAAATCAGGGGCTGACTGCTACAGATAGGGAGTGCAGGACCTGCCAGGCTTGGTCATGCCCAGGGTCCATCTCTGCTGCCTCTCACAGAGACCAGCGCTGACCCTCAGCACGTGGATACCTGGGCACCCAGTTCCCGTGCTGGGTACCACTGCCCTGGCTGGGCTTTACCTTGCCCTCTCTCCATATGCAGTGAGAACATCAGGCAGATCCCGGCAGCACCGTGCCTGCGGGTCTGTCCATCCATCTGCCCATCATCCAGGCAGTTGTGTTCCTGGAGGAAACACCACAGCCAGAGAAGGAGGAAGGCAGCGTGGGGAGATACTGATCCAAGCTTGTTCTTCCCCACCCGGCCTTGTGCAGCCCTGGGCTCCTGGGGCTCCATCCTTTCATGTCCAGCCTGAGTGCTTGTGTGTGGTGCAATTGCTTGGAGGAGGTAGAGAGTGAGGCAGGGATGGAGGATGCTGCTTAGGACCTACAGCGCTCTGCTACCCAGGTGATCCTTCCCCAGCGCCAGCACAGCTTTAACAGCGAGGTTTCTGGGGCTAATCAAGATCGACAGACAAACAAAACAGCATCTCTGCATCTCGCAGCCAGCAGAAAGAGAGAAGCAGATGGGCTAGAGGAGGCAGGGAGCTGCTGCTAAATGGATTGATGGAGAGGCCTTTAAGAGAGATGGATTGGAGAGGGAGCCGCTGGAGGAAAGGGCCGGGGCGGCCACGCTGTGAATGGGGCAGGGGCCCAGGGAGATGATGGGAAGGGAGAAAGGCCTTGCAGATAACAGATGGATGGACACAAAGACTGGAAGGGAAGAGAGGGACAGATGGACAGGCAATAGAGAGAGTCAGGAGAAGAGAGGGATCTGGACATAATTAGATTGGATCCGATTATGACAGACTCGATTAGAGCAATATTATGATCAGGAGCTTCTGTCGCTATTTGGCTTTTAGGGGGGAACAAAGCCAGAGAGCACGTGGGGAAGGGGGGACAAGCAAAGGCAAAGGGAACGGGGAAGGATGAAAGGAAGGGGGCTTCTTGTGAAAGCTGTCAGTGGTGGTGGTGACAGATTGTCTGGTTATCGAGCACCAGGGCCGTCTGTCACCGACCGCTCACAAAACCTGCACTCAGTGAGAGCCAGGGAGACAAAGAGGGGAGAGGAGAGGAGAGGAGAGAGGAGAGGAGAGGAGAGGAGAGGAGAGGAGAGGAGGAGAGGAGAGGAGAGGAGAGGAGAGGAGAGGAGAGGAGAGGAGAGGAGAGGAGAGGAGAGGAGAGGAGAGGAGAGGAGAGGAGAGGAGAGGAGAGGAGAGGAGAGGAGAGGAGAGGAGAGGAGAGGAGAGGAGAGGAGAGGAGAGGAGAGGAGAGTGTGCTGAGGGGTGCTGGACTTTGCTCAGCCTCCTACCCACCCACACGTGTCCTGCGCAGCCCCCTCCACAAACCACCTTTGGGCACGGCTGGACCAAGTGTGGTGGCACCAACGGTGAGATCTCTGATGGCTTGGCTGTGGGGAGAGGTCCAGAGCAGGTCTGCTGGAGAAGGCCTTGCCGTGGGGAGGAGCTGGGTGGCCACAGGAACACAGGGGCTCAGCATCTTTTGCTCTGCAGAGGGTCCTTGCTGGAGAGGTGGAGTGCGGTCCCACCGTGCGGACGAGGGTACCAGCTGATGGGTACCCGTCCTGCTGGTGGGCAGCAGCGGTGATGCTCCCCAGGGACTGCATCTTCCCAGTGTCTGGGAGCTGGGGCAGGGATCTCCTTCCAGGTCTTCCACTTGTTCGGACACGCAGCTCCTCGCTGTGGAGGAGTTACCAAACGGTGTGTGGGCTGCTCCAGCAGCACAAGGGTTAAAGCTGCCTCTCTTTCCTGACAAGCCCAGGCCAGCGTGGTCCCCAGTGGCTGTGTGCAATATGTCACCTCATCTCCTGCCAAACACAGCCTCTTCTCCTCTCTTTTCCTACCTCCCCGTGCCCTCCTTGCACCCCATGGGAGCCCTGGGGCAGCAAGACCCAGCTTGGGTCGTGCCCCCCCCGGCCCCACATCACACTTTCTGATCCCTGGGGGTCGAGGTGGGCAGGTCCTGGAGGGCTTCATCCCCCTCGGATGGAAAAGCCACAACGGCCCCACCTGGATGCACCAAGCTCACAGGTCCCAAGAGGGTTTAACAAGCCGGATGGGTGCCCACCGGGGCTCAGCAGCCTCTTCCTTCCTGAACAAGGCGTTGAAAGGCAGGCCCGGGAGCTCAGAGGGAATGAGGGGCTCTGCAGGCTCCAGCCTGTGGGCTCCTGCTTGGTTTTGATGCCAGTTCCTGCCAGCCAGGAATCTGGGAAACTCAGAGCAAAGGCAGAGGGTCCCTTGTTCCCGGCCCCGGACCTCATGGGTTTCAGCAGCCTCAGGGTATCTGAAGCTCAGGATTCCTCGCTGAGGAAGCGGAGAAGGAGGCAGGAGCCAAAACTCCCAGGGACCGTGGCAGGTCCTGTGGGATGCAGGCTCTGAGCAGGGACCGGGGGGGACTGCAGTGATGGGATGGGGAGGGGGATATTGGCTTGGATTGCAGGAGAGGGGTCCTAAGTTTCTCGCTTTGCTGTCACCTCCCACAAGACCCGTGGCTTCATCTCGCATCTGCTGGTCAGCCCTGCAAGGCTCCGTGAGCTGTGTGTGCACAGGGCCTTGGCAATGGGGCTGTGTCCTGCCTGGGGCACGGCCCAGCTGAGGGCTGTTCCCAGATGGAATTCTCCCCCCTGGCAGGGCAAGATGCGGATGCTGGCCCATGAAGGGGCCATTGCGGTAACCTGCAGGAGGAGGAAGGCTGCGAGTCTGCCTCGTGCCGGGGCAGAGTTAAGGTGTCTGCCTCATGGGAAGTGTCCCTGTGAGGTGCTTGTGTCACTGCAGGCAGGCAGAGGGGGCTGGCACCAGGCTGTGTCCCCTGCTGTGTCCTTAAGCCGGGCAGTTTGTGTCCCACAGAGTGCTCCCGAAGGGATCTGGCCTGGGAGGATGGATCTGCCAATGCTTCCACTTGAGGCATCGAGAACCTGAGTGGAGGCAGCTGAAGGGAGCTGGAACCTGGGTGCTGCTGAAGGGAGCTGGAACCTGGATGCTGCTGATGGGAACTGGAACCTGGGTGCTGCTGAAGGGAGCTGGAACGTGGAGGCTGCTGAAGGGAGCTGGAACCTGGATGCTGCTGAAGGGAGCTGGAACGTGGAGGCTGCTGAAGGGAGCTGGAACCTGGATGCTGCTGAAGGGAGCCGGAACGTGGATGCTGCTGAAGGGAGCTGGAACCTGGATGCTGCTGAAGGGAGCTGGAACCCGGAGGCTGCTGAAGGGAGCTGGAACGTGGATGCTGCTGAAGGGAGCTGGAACCTGGATGCTGCTGAAGGGAGCCGGAACGTGGATGCTGCTGAAGGGAGCTGGAACCTGGATGCTGCTGAAGGGAGCCGGAACGTGGATGCTGCTGAAGGGAGCTGGAACCTGGATGCTGCTGAAGGGAGCCGGAACGTGGATGCTGCTGAAGGGAGCTGGAACGTGGATGCTGCTGAAGGGAGCCGGAACGTGGATGCTGCTGAAGGGAGCTGGAACGTGGATGCTGCTGAAGGGAGCCGGAACGTGGATGCTGCTGAAGGGAGCTGGAACGTGGATGCTGCTGAAGGGAGCTGGAACGTGGATGCTGCTGAAGGGAGCTGGAACCTGGATGCTGCTGAAGGGAGCTGGAACGTGGAGGCTGCGTCCTGCGAGGCCAGCACGCCCCAGACCTGGTGCCCCAGGAGCCAGCTCGGCCCCGCTCCATCGCTCCCCGGGCTGGGCCCGGCAGGATGCCCGCAGCATCCCAGCCTCAGCTGCGGAGAGAGGCAGAGCCCCGCTGGCGTCCTGGCAGCGGGAGAGGAGCTGCCCTTGGAGCGGGGGGGGGGACAGGAGAGACCCAGAGGGGAACAGAGGAGCGCGGAGTGAGGAATCACCGCGAGCAGCCCGGCGGGGGGCCGCGGACCCAGGCGGGACGCAGGGGCAGAGGGGAGCGGGGTGCGCGGTGGGGCCGGCAGGGCTTGGTGAGGGCCGTGCAGGGCCGTGGGGCCCGGCCTGTGCTGCTCGTGTGCCCGTGAGGGATGCGCACCCCGGCTCGGGGCGGATGCGGCGATGGCCGTGGGCTCATTAGGCGAGTATTGGTGTCTAATGGGTGCCATGGCAATGGCGAGGAGGGCTCCTCAGCACCACCTGAGCCCTCTGCCGCGTCCTGGGCCCATCTGCTGCTCCCTGCCAGGGGCTGGAGATCACCCAGGTGCCAGCGCCCATCCCTGGGCTTTGCCGGCCTCAGGGAACCCAAGGCTTGGGAGGGAGGCAAAACCTCCAGCTCTCAGTGGAAGGAGAAGATGGGAGGAGGAGGCTCTCCAGGAAGCGCCTGGGAGGGATGCGGCTGTGTGGGATGGGGATGCAGGGAGTTTAGTGAGGACAGACCAGAGCAGATTGCCTCAAGGCAGAGGTTAAGAGGAGGATTCAGAAGCAGAGAAGAGTGAGAGGTAGAGACCAGTTCTAACCCACCGAGGAGATCCGTGTTTCGTGGTTCAGTAGGGGATTGGTGTTTCAGAGCAATGCCTGTGTATTCTGGGCGCCGCTTTCTTCCTCTTTCCTCCCCAAACTTTACTACAGGTGAATCCTACAGCAGCTCCCAAGCAGGACCCATGGGGTAGTTGCTGCTGCTGGTAGAGCCTGCCTGGGAGCAGCCACCAGCGCTCGCCCACCCCACACATGGGCGCAGGGACCCCTGCATCATGCAAGCTGCTTGCCCACGGACACACGCTCACCCACGCCACGGCTGCGGGGCTGCCCATCACTGGGAGCCACCGGGAAAGCTCAGCCCCATCCTGCTGCTCCTCATCCCGCCCCAGCGCAGGGACTTTGCCTGCCTGTGGGCCCCTCTCCCCTTCCCACATCCACTCCCATCTCTATTCCTCCTTATGAAATATGCACAGGGAACAGATGTCGCCTTCTCCCCGGGCACCCCCTCCCTCCCTCCCAGCCCACCACCTCCATCCACCCTCCAGGACCACATCCAACCTCCACCTCCCTCCTCTCCCGGGGGCTCCAACCTCCTGCACAGCCAATGGCATCCCCTCTCTTGACTTTAATATTTATGAGGGGGGGAGCACCGGAGCGGCCAATGAGGCAGCCGGGGTCGGACCCGGCGTGCGAGGCTGGGGTGTATAAATAGCGATGGGGCACATGCCTCCTTGGGGTGCCCATCTCCAAGCACCGTGGCCTGCTCCTGCTCCTGCCCAAGGAGTAGCATGCCTGGGCCCCAAGGCTTCTTGGGGGGTTCTCCCTGACCCCCCAAGTCCATCCCAGGGAGCAGGACCCGGTGCGCGCGCAGGGAAACTTTCTGCCTCCTCGATGGACGGATGAGCCAAGCGGTTCCTCCCTCCCTGGATTACCTGGAGCTTCGTCCTAGAAGAGGGAAGCTGGAGCCTGGGAATGGTCATCGGCTTGGGGGTAAGGTGGCTGTCCTGGCATGGCTCCGTGGTGCTCTGGATGTGGCTGCGGGGTTTGGTGCTGCTGGAATGGGAATGTGGTAGGTGGGGAGGATGGCGAGAGGAGCAGCGTGGTCCACGTGGCAACATCCGTGGGGAAGGGGGCTCGACTTTGGGCTGAGGTTTAATGCACAAACCTGCGGGTGCATCCTCTGCTTTGGGCTTGGTGATGGGATGGGGGATTTCTGAGGAGGAAGCTCCATTCAGGTGGCCTGGAAGTTGGTCCCAGACAGACTTTGCATGGCCAGGGAGGCTTCGGACATCGATCCTGGGGTTTTGCTGGAGGCAGGGCTGTTTAGCGCAGGTTTAAAAGAGCTTCTTGTGATGGATGAATGCAGGAGGGTGGCACTTTACAGTTCCTCTGAGGGAAAGTGAGAAGGAGCCACTCAGAGCACAAGTCACCCCTGCAAAGGGAAAGCGCTTTGAGGACTGGACCAAGCCAGTGAAGGAGGAGTGGGATAAGGAGTTTATCTGGGGCCGGGACTGAAACTTGTCTCCATGCAAATGCTCTGGTGCCTCCTGCCTGCAGCAACCGAGACCCCCACGCAGGGCTCCTGCCCTCTGTGCTTGATGCACCTCAAATTCACTCCCAAGGACCCCCAGACAGCACCAGCAGCGTTGCTGTCCCACAGCCGCTGCCCTCCGTGCACCGGTCGCCATCGCTCCCTGCCCGAGGAGGAGGAGGAGGGTGAAGTGACCCACGCGTGCCTGGGGGCTGGTGCCCTCGGAGGGGATGGGAAATGGGTGTTTGTCTCCTTCCCTGCCCTGTGCTGAAGGCTGGGCTTGCAGCATGAGAGCAGAATGGGCCTGCAGGTTTCCGAGCAGCAGCACTGGGGTAGGAGGGAGGTAGGAGGTGAGTGAGGCTGGTGCAAGGGGTCCAATGCAGCAGCGGGGGGAGAGGGTTTCCTGCAAGCTGCAAGCGTGATGCTGGATGTCCATGCCCTGACCTCACCATGGCCCTAGCACCGGAGGTGCAGACCCATCATGTGTCAACCCAGAGCCAACCTCCCCTCTTCCTCCACACTGCGGCCGCTCCGGAGCTCGCGCCTGTGGCTGGAGCAGCATCCCTGCCCTGCTGGGGTCATCATCCATGGGCACGCTGCTCCTGAGGGCAGGGCGGCTGCAGGATGGGGCTGCATCGGGAAGGAGGTCCTGGGTCCGTGGGAAGGGGATAGGAGCAGAAGGGGAAAAAAGGGGGGATGGAGGAGGTTAAACGAGGTGCAGGAGTCAGGATGCAGGGAATGGCTGCGGCAGATGGGGCTGATTCCGGCACCCGGGACCCACGCTCCCACCTTGGCCGTGGTGCTTGGTCCCTGGTTTGTCCTCCCTCGACGGCAGGGGCAGAAGCTGAACACAAACCTCAGCCGTGCTCTGAGGGCAGTGCAGTTTACGGCGAGCTCAAAGCCTTGTGGATGCCGAGCGCCGCGTCTCCATCAGCTCTGGCCGGGCTTCCTAAACTTCTTGTTTGGGATTTGGGCCTTTTCCTTTAATAGCGGCAGTGGTTTGTGTTAGAGAAAACCAGCCCAGGGGAGTTTCTTTGGTGAAAACCGGATATCATGGTTCAGTGGGGAGCGTGTGTGTGTGTGTGTGTGTGTGTGCAGAGATGCCCGACTTGGGGCACGTTTACAAGCGAGGGTAAATTCTTGCTCGTGAATGGATGTGGAGTTTTTGCCTGGGAACATTTGCACCTATGTGCTGGGGAACGTGCATGTGGATGTGCACCCGTGTGTGTGTTGGAGCGTGCAAAGAAGCAGCCCCGTGTGTTTAGGGGTGCTCGGGGGGGATGCGCAGTCATTTCTATGCAGTTCTATGGGGTTCCTTTCTGCAAACACCCCACACACCACTCTTTTAAAGCGGGATATGGACGATTTCTCCCCCGTCATCGCCTGTCCCCGTCCGTTTCGTTCCCTTTTCTCACTCCTATGGCTCATTACAAGCCTGTCAGGCCCAAGAGAGGGAATGGGTTGTACATCTCCGCCTGGCTGCCTTCCCAGCCACGCTGCCAGCGTTTCCCCATCGGACGTTGGTTCCCCTTCCCCTGCCCAGGGGGAAGATGCGCCTGCAGCAGGACCTGCTTTACCCAGTGCTGGAGCCGCGCAGGGAAGGCAGCGATGGGGAGGGAGGAGAAGGGAGAGGAGAGGCAGCTTTCCCAGCCAGCGGCGCAGCATCCCGGAGGGAGCGGGGAGCCAGCGCCTCTTTGGACACATCAAGCAAAGCAGCTGTGTTGGGTTCCATATGTCGGGGGTGCCAGGCTCCGTGACATACGGGCTCACTTAGTGTACAATGAGCCCCCCCTGCCTCTCGCCCCTGCACTCTGCTTTTCCCCTTTGCTCATCCACCACCTGGCATCTCTCCGGAGAGGCAGGAGAAACGGCTCCCACCTTCTCCCAGAGCCGCTCCACCGGCTCCTTTCCACCCTCCGTGCCCGGGATCCCGGAGCCGATCCCAGGATGGGGTCCTGCTCCGTCTGGGACCGATGCTGCAGGGCAAGGAGGGGAGCAAAGAGCCGGGTTCTCTCCCTCGTACTGAGAGCCCTCGTACTGAGAGCCCTTGTGCTTCTGTTTTCTAGAGCACGCAGGAGTCCGGCTCTGACACCGACAGCTCCAGAACTGGGTCCTGCCACGGCTGCAAGGGAAGAGCCCGCGATCTCTGAGCGCATACAGGGGATATTTCCTCATCTCCCTATTTATTTTATATGCCTCCTGCCATCGTTCACCCATCATTTGTAGCGGTCGCTGTCGGCCACCCCTCGAGTTTTCCAGGAAAAAGGGAAAAACTTCAAATTCCCTTGCAGAGACTGTGACGAGGATGAAGAGGAGGAGAATAGCCCGGAGCTTGCTGTGAGCCGGAGACCTTGTCACTAAAGCAGAGCAGCTCTGCTCCAGCGCCGTGCTTGGCTCAGTCCGTCCTGCCGCGGCCCCGGAGCACCCATCCCGCTGCCTGCTCTTCCTCGGCAGCGATGATGCTCAATTCGGACCAGACAGAGCTCGACCTGGCCCCGACACACTCCGAGTCCGAGTCCGTCTTCAGCGACTGCGGCGGTGTCCACACGGGCGGCCCTGAGGACGCCGGCGCCGTCGGTCTGTGCGCTCCATCCCGGATGGAGCCGGGAGAAGCAGTGAAGAAGGACCTGCAGCACCTGAGCCGGGAGGAGCGCCGGCGCCGGCGCCGGGCCACGGCCAAGTACCGGACAGCCCACGCCACGCGGGAGCGCATCCGCGTCGAAGCCTTCAACATGGCCTTTGCGGAGCTGCGGAAGCTGCTGCCCACCCTCCCGCCGGACAAGAAGCTCTCCAAGATCGAGATCCTGCGCCTGGCCATCTGCTACATCTCCTACCTGAACCATGTGCTGGATGTCTGAGCCGCCCGGCCCGTGCTCATCCCGCCGGCTGCCGCATCTCCGACCTGAACACGTGCTGGGCGCCCGAGCCAAGGGCTCAAGTCCGTCTGTCCGTCTACGACCCGACCCACGCATCAGGCATCCAAAACGCTGTTGCCTGTGTCCACCCATCTGTTCAAATGGACCGCGTCCCCGGCTGTCTGCTCTACCCCCTCTCTGAACCATGTCCTGTATTTCCCCACCACCAAGCCCAAGTCCGTCTGTCTTTCCATCCTGCTCGAGTCAGGCTGGCTGTTTGGTCCATCACCATCTGTCTGGCCTGCTGGATCTGCTGCCTGAAGCCTGGGCTGGCCGTGTCTGCTTCCAGCTTCTGTCCGTCCTTCTGCCGCGCATCCCACCCGTGCTGCCTGCTGGATCCTGAGTCCGCCCGTCTGCCCGCCCCATCTGCTCCCTGACCCACACACACAGGAGCCACTGAGCCCCAGCCTGTCTGCGTGGCACCTCTTTAACACGAGCCACGGAGAAATGGACCCGTGAAACCTTGTCCGTCCGTCTGTCTGCGCCTTCTCCCACCAAGCACCCCCCCGGCACAGCCAGCGTGGGCACTCTCTCTGTTTGCTGCTGTTCTGCTCCTGGGCATCGTGCTGGGCACCCAAAGGACCACGTCAGGATGATCCGGGACCACCAGGCAGCCCCAGGGTGCAGAGCAGCTCCCTGGCTTTGCACACCCCTAAAGGATGTGCTGCAGCCCTGGCAGGACCTGGATGCCAGCGGTGGGTTCCCGGTGAGCTGGAGCACAGAGGGATGCTCGCTGTGCTGCCTGCCAGGTGCCGGAGCCATTCCAGGCTGGAGCAGCACCCGGGGGCTCCCCAAGCCCCTCCATTGCACATGGGGGCTCCCCAGAGCTCAGCACTCTGCTCCCCACATCCATGCATCCCAAGCTTTGCTGCCCAGCCCTCTTTTGCACTAGTGCACAGTGAGTGTGAAGCCCCCCTGGTCTGGCCCATGGCACCGATAGGCACAACCACCCCATGGCACCAGCACTTCATCCCCCCCCACACTCTTCCTCTGTCTCCCATTCACTGCTCTGGTGAAAAAGGCTTGGGGGGGGGGGGTCACAAGCACAGCACAGGGGGCACCGGGACCCACATGCAAAGAGGCTTCACCCCTGGGTGCCAGGCCCCCCCCCCCCATTTACACCAGCACGGCCCCGGTGCGGGGTGACCTTCACAGGCTGGGGTAAACTGCACTTTACCTGCGGCTGGCAGGGCCGTGGGGATGGGGAAGGGAGGAAGCAGGCACAGCCCCATCCCCGGCTTCCATAGCCGGGATTCAGCCCGGTCCCTCCCAGCCGTGGATCAGCACTTTGGGAGCAGGAAGGGGAAAGGGAGCCCAGGAGCCTTTCCTCCAGCAAGGGCAGGCTGAGGCTGGGGAAGGCTCCTTGCAGAAGTGAGTGCTTTGCTTTGCCTTGCGCTGGTGGGGGCTCGGTTGGTTGAAGAGTTCGTTTTGCGCTGGCAGTGGCAAGATCCGGCTCCATCCCAGCGGGTGCTGGCAGCTCCCAGCGCCGCCTCGCTCCGGCCCTCGTTCCCCCTGCCCATGAAAGTCGGGAATACTCACTACCTCTGCCTCCCAAGGACTCACCGGTGAACGGGGGATCCCGGAGGGATCAAGCAGCGCATCCCAGAGCCGGCTCCCCCATCCCTGCATCGCAAGGCAGCGGCCGAGCAAAGCCAGAGCAGGGCAGCCCCCCCCCCCTTCCCCGCCCCTCCCCAGCCCCGTCTCTGTGCCACGAGGATATTTATTGGATTAATTTATTGATAAATGTTATTATTATTTACTTGCCGCTTTGTGCGCTTTGGGGGAAAGGGGAGCCAGCAAACAGACCCAGAACCCACGGCCGGAGCGGCCAGGCTGGAAAACCCTGCTCCGTGCTCTGCCCCGGCGCCTGCTCCTCCGGGCTGCTCAGCCTGAGCAAGGCTTTGGTATTGCGGAGTTCACAAGGAAGCTGGGGAGGGGAAATGAATTAAACTGCAGCGAAAGGGGGATCCTGAACCTGGAGCGCCCGGCTTCCCTTTTGCTTTCCCTTGAATGCTGGTTTTACCCATCCCTTGCGCTGCTCGGTGCCGGGGGTGATGGATCCCCCATGCAGGAGCCGATGGCTGTAGAAGGGAGGGCATCCCGCAGGGACCAGGATGGGTCCTCTTTGCTGCAGCAGATCCGGGCTCGCTTCACATCCTTGGCTTTCCCCCACTCCACAGCCCCGGCTTGAGCCCAGCTTGGAGTTGCTGGGATAAACGGACCCGGAGCGGCCCAGTGGCTCTGGTGACAGCAGCAGGATGAGGCCATCTGCTCCAGCCATCAGCATCCCCAACCCCACCCCATAAATCACCTTCTCCCTCCCGTGGCCCCCCCTGGGAAATCAGCGGCGGCACCGACGTCACCCACGGCTTCCCGGTGTCCCCCAGCCCTCTCCCTGCTCCCCCAGCCCACCCCGAGCTGTGCTGGGAAGCAGGTTTGCGGCTCGTGTCCTTTGTCTGCGCGGATGCGGGGCATCCCCAGGGGCAGGGCTGCAGCTGCTCCGCCGCTTGCTCCAAATTTCTGCCTCTAATCAATTGGCCTCGGCTCAGCAGAGCTGCCTCAAAGGGAGAGAATAAACAGGGGGAGGGAGAAGGGAAGGAGGAAGGGGACTTTGCACCGGGCAATAGCTCCGATGGGGCACGGAGAGGGACCTCAGCGCTCCCAGGTTCCCTTTTTGTCCCAGCACAGGGGTTTCTCCCCAGTGATCACCCCTTGGGATGCCCCATGTACCCGCTGCCTGCATCCAGACCCAGCCTCCGCACAGGGATGCTCATGCTGGGCGGCCATCTCCATCCCACCTCCATCCCATCTCCATCCTATCTCCATCCCACCTCCATCCCATCTCCATCCCATCTCCATCCCACCTCCATCCCATCTCCATCCCACCTCCATCCCACCTCCATCCCGTCTCCATCCCATCTCCATCCTGTCTCCATCCCATCTCCATCCCATCTCCATCCCACCTCTATCCCATCTCCATCCCGTCTCCATCCCACCTCCATCCTGTCTCCATCCCACCTCCATCCCGTCTCTATCCCGTCTCCATCCCACCTCCATCCCACCTCCATCCCATCTCCATCCTGCCTCCATCCCACCTCCATCCCGTCTCCATCCCATCTCCATCCCATGTCCATCCCACCTCCATCCTGTCTCCATCCCACCTAAATCCCACCTCCATCCTGTCTCCATCCCACCTCCATCCCATCTCCATCCCATGTCCATCGACCTCCATCCCACCTCCATCCCACCTCCATCCCATCTCCATCCCACCTCCATCCTGTCTCCATCCCACCTCCATCCCATCTCCATCCCATCTCCATGCTGTCTCCATCCCACCTCCATCCCACCTCTTTCCCATCTCCATCCCACCTCCATCCTGTCTCCATCCTGTCTCCATCCCACCTCCATCCCATCTCCATCCCATGTCCATCGACCTCCATCCCATCTCCATCCCATGTCCATCCCGTCTCCATCCCACCTCCATCCTCTCTCTGGGAGGTGGCAATGGGATAGGGCAGTGCAAGCTCCACGCAGCAGCTCCCAAACCTCCTCAGGGCCTGTTTGTTCCCGGCTGCGGGCCCCGGCCTTGACATATGGTCCTCATTGTGCCTCGCACAATGGAAACACTTCACGCTAATTCGGATGCTGGTTCTGGCCTCGCTGCCATCTCCGACCGATCGGGTCCCTCGCCTGCTCTTCGTGCTTGCGGGCAGGCAGGGAGCGGGCAGCTCCGCTTCTCCTCCACCCAACTCCCACTTCCCAACTCCTTTCCTGTTCCCACAGCTGTTTCCTTCTCTCCCTCTCCTTCCCCGTACACATCTCCATCTTTCCATCCTCCTCAAGGCCTCCGGAGGACCCCAGTCCCGGTGCGCAGCTAGGGGGATGCTCAAGGAACGTTTCACAGTGGAAAAGCAGAACCCACGGAAAACACAACCATGGAATCCCAGCGAGGTTTGGGTTGGGAGGGACCTGGAAGCTCATCCAGCTCCACGGGCAGGGACCCCTTCCACTGGAGCGGGATGCTCCAGCCTGGCCTTGAGCACTGCCAGGGGGTGGGGATGGCCCCTGGCCCTGTCCCACGTCCCTTCCTCAGCCAGCAGGGAGCAGCCAGGGCAGGATGTGACAGCCCGGGCTGGGAAGGGTGAATCCCTTGTTCCTGCTGCCCCAGGCTGCCTGTGCCCTGGTCCTGGGGGGGGGCAGCAGCAGCAGCAGTGTCCCCAGCCCCTCTGTGAGGCACCAGTGCCATCTGCTGGGTCCCTGTGATCAGAACTCCCCCTTTCCCCCTGCCCAGGGCTGGGTACCCCCATCCCCTGCCAGCCAGGCCGGGGAGCATCCCTGTGCCGTGCCGTGGGACCCAGCCCAAACCCGCTGCAGGTCTCAGGCAGGGCTGGGATCGGGACAAGGGATGAAGGCAAACGGTCCCTGGTGACCTCCCCAAAAGCATCCCCTGTTTCCTGCTCGCTTCGTGCTTGGCTCGGAGCGCAGGAGGTCCCGTCCCCATGGCCATGATGCCAATGGGAGGTGGGCATCTGGGAGAGAAAGGCCCTGACCCAAAAGGAACAAGGGTCTCATGATGCCATGCCTCCAGATGTGGTTGGATGCTGCTGGTCCCAGCCAGGGAGGGCAGCCACCCTGCTCTCTTCTTTTAGACTCCTAATCCCTGGAGTTACCCACTCCTTATGGAGCAGGAAGCCCAGCTCTGCTCCTCGGGACTGATGAGTGTCGGACCCGTCACTGTCGGTGCGCAGGGTGGCGGAGCAGCTCTGGGCCAAGAGAGGGGTCTGGTGGGCACGAGGGGCCGTGTATGGTGGTGTGTGACATGAGGGCTTTGGAAGGTCTCCCCTGCTCTGCAGAGCGCAGACAGAGCTGGTCCTGGGCAGTCCTTTCCGAAGCACCCAGCACCCTGTGCGCCGCTGATCCCGGGTGCTCCTTTGGCCGGGTGCCTCGCAGAGTCCCGGGAGCAGGGTGCGGACGGAGGGGACGTCCCTATAAATCACAAGGGGGAACAATGGGGCCCTTCCCAGCTGGCAGGGAGGCTCCAGCAACCCCAGCTGGCCAGGAATGAGCTCCCAGGGCCCATTAATCACTCCCGGAGCCTGAACAGGAGCGAGGGGACAGCCGGGGGCAGCTGCAGAGGGAAGGGAGGGCAGAGGGACCCAAAGTCCTGCACCCTTGAGGTTACACCTCAGGGCCACTCTGGTGACTTGGCCCATTGAGCCAAGTGGGAAAGCAGTGGGATAAGTATCCTGGGGTGAGCTGCGTGGGGCACCCCAGAGCAGGAATCACAGCGACGGCTCCTAGACGGGCTCCTCAATGATAGCCAAGACCCTCAGTCAAAAAGAGGGGGACAAGCTGGCCAAATCAGGGGTCCTCTCAAAGGGCCCCAAGCTCCGTCCTGCAGCTTCCAGCTCCGGTCACCCCTTCCCTCTGAGCCAGAACCCAGCCTGGACCACGCAGTTCTGGCTGCTCCATGGATGGTGCTGGGCACCACCTGCCTGGTGCCTTGGTCCCTGGGGCACACACGGGCAGGAAGGTGACCCCAAAATGCATGGGCTGAGCTGGGCCAGAGCTCAGACAGCACAGGAACCCTGTGGGGCGGGATGGGATGGGCTGGGGATGGGATGGGATGGGGATGGGGATGGGGATGGGGATAGGGATAGGATGGGATTAGGATGGGATGGGGATGGGGATGGGGATGGGGATGGGGATGGGGATGGGGATGGGGATGGGGATGGGGATGGGGATGGGGATGGGGATGGGGATGGGGATGGGATGGATAAGCCCCCGCCCCACGGCTCCCTTCCTCCCTCCCCAAACCTTCCTCCCCATTAAGGCAAAACAAGCCATTTAAATCCAGCCAATGGCGCGCCGCGCTCTCCTCCCGGCTCACGCCATTGGCCAGCGCAGGGAGGCGGGCCCGGTCCCTTCCCAGCCTCTCTCATTGATACCAAGCGCCCGGCGCGGCTGTTCCGGGCAGGTGACGCGTCCCCGCCGCGGCTCTTGCTCCCCAGTTCCCACGGCCCCATTGAGGGGCGGGGGCTGGCTTTGCAGAGCGCTCTGGGGCCGGGGGGGGGGGGCAGATGTCATTGGGGGTCCCCCCTCATCAGCAGAGGGGATTGCGCTGCTCCAAAGACCTGAGAGCCCCCCCTATAAAGGACCCCCTCTTTTTTTTTGGGGGGGGGGGCACGGCCCAGTGTGTTCCAGCCCTCCCCGTCCCCCCTCCCCGCCTGTCCCTTGTCGCTGGGGGGGGGGGGGGACGTAGGGGCCGGGGTCTCCCGGGTGCTCCCACCCAGCTCGGGGCTGGACCCCGGCACCGGGGCAATCCCGGGGCAGAGCCAGAGCCGGGCGAACGGGGGCACGGCCGCGGGGCTGTCACCCCTCGGGGGCACCTTTCCCATGGGGAAGGCTCCTCCTTCCTGGTCTGGCCCTACCCGAGCTCGGGGGAGTGGGGGGGACACGAGTGGGGGGACCCGAATCTCGTGGGGCTTCACCTTCAGCCTTCCCCCCCCCCCCACAACGCAATCATCGGGGACCCCCGCGCACCCCCATCTCCATCCCCGGGTGCGGGTCCACACGGAGGGGGGGCCCCATTCCCATCAGCAGGTAATAAGGGGGGGTCAAGGCGGGGTTGGGGGGAGGGTGGAGGTGCCCCCCCCCCCCCCCCCCCCCCAAGACAATGGCCCTGGAGCGCGGAGCGGAGACAATGGGCGGGCGCGGGGGGAGCGGCCGGGAACAGCGGCGCGGGCGGGGGCTGCGGGCCGGGGAGCGGCGGAGCGGGGCTGGGGGGGGGCCGATCCGCTGGGATTCGGGGTTTCCTCCGCCTCCTCCTCCTCTTCCTCCTCCTCCTCCTCCTCCTCCATCGCCGCAGCAGCAGCAGCAGCCCCGGGATTTCGGTGCCGGGGGGGGGCGGGACGCGCACAAAGGTGCGGCGGCGATGGTGAGTGCGGGGGGAACCGTGGTGAGTGCGGGGGGAAGCGGGGAGCGGAGCGAGCCCCGCGGGGAGCGGGACCCGACCGGGCTGGGGCTGGGGCTGGGGCTGGGCTCGCCCCGCAGGATGGGGCCTGGGAAGCCGGGGACTTTCCTGGGCCGGCGGCCAGGCGGGGAGCGGCTGCGGGGCGAGCCCGGCTCCCGCGGGGGGTGCGGAGGGTGCGGGGTTCCCCATAACCCCCCCCTTTTCCCCGGCCGGGGTTCGGGGCGCGCTGGGGATGCCCCCGCTCGCTGCCTTGCCCCAGGGCTCCGCTGCATCTTCGGGAGCCTCCCGGTGGGTGCCGCAGCGAGGGCCGGGTCCTCCCGGCTGGATGCAGCCTGGCACCGGTGCCCGTGGCTTTCCCGCTCGGCAATGGGAATGCTTCCACCGGCAACCACCCGGCGGCCTCCAAGCCCTTTGTGCCCAGCGCGGGTGTAAGCGCCGGGCTTCCTCCCCGCAAGCCGTAATGGGGACGGAGGTGGGCATCCATAGGGCACGCACCCCGCTACCTGCCCCGCACCGGGGCTGGGTGGCCGCTCGGAAGCGCGAAAGCAGGCGATGCTCCTGCCAGATCCGTGGCATCCATGGGGCAGGGTCGGTCCGTCCGTGCCGGAATGCTCACCTGCGAGAGACTCGGCCGGATCCTGATCCGGTTTATCTTGGTCCCATGCTGGCACCTTGCCCTGAGCCAGCAGGGAGTTCCCTCCGCTCTACACCGGGCGCGGGCTCAGACATCGGCCCTGCTGCTCTGTCTGGGGTGAGAGGCTTGATTTCCTTAGGAGAGGGCGTAGAGGCTGTTTGCCCCCTCCAGGCCTTGGTATAATAATAACCAAGGCAGAGGTTAAAAAGAAAAGAGAAGAATTAAATATTATCTCCATGGAGCCTCTGGGAACGGCTGTTGCTTAATCACAGCAATTCGGGATTGTGCTGGGACCAAGCTGGGCTCCGAGGCAGCCTGAGTCAGATGTGATCTCTGCACAGGGCTTCTCCTCTGTATTTACACTGTCTTTGTGCTGGGGGGGAGCTCAGGATGAGACCTGCTTTAATTAGCAGCCGATTTCATTGGAGCCGGTGATGGCTCCTCACCGGGTGATGGTTGCAGGGTGCTGGGTCCCTTTGGGCAGCCCCATCCGGGGGGCATAGCCCAGGGGATGGGCACAGGGCTGGGGTCGTCGCCTGCCAACCCCCTGCTCCTTCAGCTGCCTTCACAGGGAGCTGTTTCCACCAGCTCACACACAATGGGGCTGGAGGGAGCTGGGGGCAAGCGGGGAGCCCATCTCCCCGGTGTCAGGCCGGGAGCCCATCTCCCCGGTGTCAGGCCGGGAGCCCATCTCCCCGGTGTCAGGCCGGGCTGAATCAGCCCCAGGTCTTTGGTCTGACTTTGGTTCTGCTGTCTGAGGCCTAGCAGATGCTTTATGGCTTTATTGTCCAGGCAGGATGCTGGGGAAGGGGCCTTGGGGAGAAGCACCAGCCTTGGCTGCCCTTCCCTGCCTGCTCCCGCTCCAGTGCTCAGACCCATGGGCATCACCAAAGCTGGACCCCACGCCAGGGATTCTTTGCTTCCAAAGGTGTTTCCCACCTTGGGCTTAACCTGGCCCTGCCTCGAGCCCCACGGTCCGTGGGTGAATGTGATCGCCTCGCTCCTTGCCTGGACCCGGATGGATCCTGTCTCCATGCCGCTTTTCCAGGCTCCGAGAGGCAGATGCTGCTGCCTGCCCAGCACAGCCTCGCAGGATTTAGGCACCCAGAGCCGATGGAGCAGATCCGGAATTGACCCAAAAGCGCTCTGCAAGTGTCCCTTTGGGGCAGGAACTGACCTTTTGGGGTGTCACAGCAGCGCCTCGGGACAGAGCTTCCAGCGATGCTCTTGGAGAACACGCTGGAATCAAAGCAACAGCCTGGACCACGAGGATGGATCCCAGCATCTCCTTGGCCTGCCCCGTCCAAGCATCCTGCAGCTCCACTTGGATGCTCCTGAGCAGCAGAGAAGCAGCCTGGGAGGCCGGGGTTTGCATTCCCCTGTGCTCACGGGTGAGCATGGGTTTGTGCCAGCATCCCGGAGGTGCCACCGGTGTGGCTGGAGCAGGGAGATGTGATTTGGGGTGACCTGGCAGCTCCAGCATCTCACCGTGGGGCTGGCCATGTGCTGGGTGCGCATCGCGGTGCCGTCCCATCGCCTTTCCCAGCACCAGGATCCATGAGGGCGAAGCTGCTGCTCACCCCAGGGAGCCCTGGGTGCTCTCTGTGAGCCCGGGATGAGGCAGATGGAGGATGTGGATGTGGGCCGGGCACCAAGCCCTGGGATGGGAGGGATGGAGCAGGTAATGGGGAGCTCAGCTGCCTGCAGGACCCCCGTTAGCATCCCTTGGTGCTGGCGTGTTTTGCAATGCAAATTCCTTTTTCTCTTTGCACCAAGCCCTGTTCTCATGCAAATCCCAAGGTTTTGTCCATGGTTTTCCTCCCTCTGGTTCTAGATCTGGGTGCAATCACTTTTACCTGCGTGGAAGCACCTAATCCATCCCCACTGCAACCTCCATCCCTCCCGGACACGCAGTGGGATTGAAATGCCGGGCTTTGTCCTATAGTGGGAATTCCCTGCTGGAGGAGCCTTGGTGAGGGGCTGGACGTTCCTGTGGATATTGTGACAATCCCGAGGGATCCTAATGAAAGCTGGCAGTTTGGAAGGGATACGAAACCTTCCGCATCCAAGCTGACGCTGAGCAATTGGAGAGCAGAATGAGACCTCCGGGGGGGAGCTGCATTAAAGCCCCCTAGGGCTTCCCACGGGCCTTTCCCGCATCCCTGCGATGCTCCCGGTCGTGCCAACGGACCGAAGAGCTGGAAGTCTGTGGGTTCCTCGCAGGGCTGGGGTTGCACTGGGGCAGCTGCTTTCCCAGCCACGGGAAGGGATGTGGAGCAGCCTCTGGATCGAGGGATGTGCTGTGAACTCCCTGGGAAGACTCCTATGGCTGGGAAGGCTCCTATTGTGTGGAGGCAGCAAGGCGTGCGTGTGTAGCCAAGCAAGCAAATGTGCCCCTGTGCTGGGGCTGGGAGCTGCTTCCCATTCCCAGGCTGGTTTTGGTGATCCACCAGCAGCATTCCCACCATGGGCATTGCTGCTGAGGGGTCCCCCGTGTCCCTGGGGTGGGACAGGAGAGCCCAGGCAGGGCTATGGCTCCTGTTGGGTTTCCTGCCCGTGCATCCGCTGCTGTGGACTCCAGCTCGTGGCGTGCCTCGGTTTCTGCAGGCCTGGCATGGGCAGAGCCCTGCTTCCAGCCCTCCTGGGCTTACTGGGAGGAGAAACAGGGCTGGAATCACGAGTGGGGAATCCAGGACCCCAGGGTCCTCCTGGCTCGCTCCGTGACTCGGTTTCCCCATCACCGTGATGCTCATTGGATTCAGCAGGCAAACGCCCGCCCCGATGATTCCCAGCGTTGGTGGGAAGCTGGGGATGGATGGGATAAGGAAGCTTTCCCACCTCGAAACACTCGGATCTGGTTTCCTTGGAGCATTTGAATGCCAGAGCATTTGAGGTTCACAGACTCAAAGGCCGGAGGGACGATGGCAGCAGCCTTTCGGACCGCCCTGAAGCCCCGGCTCTGCTTTGAGCCCTGTGATGTGCTCCAGCATCATCCCGAGAAGCCATCCAGTCTGGACTTGAAGGTGTCAGGAGATGGCAAATCCCCTCCTCCCCTGGGGCTTTGCTGGGCTGGTTCCTCACCTCCCTGTTAGCAAGGCGAGGTTTCCTCCTCCTTTGCATGTGTCTGGCTCTGGCTCCCAGCCCTCGGCGCTTGCTCGGCGTCTCCGTGGGCTCGCTAAGGCAAAGCTGCTGCTCCTCCTGGAGACAAGGATCCATTCCCAGCCTCTCCACCTCCACCTGGTGCTGCTCAACCGGCTTCTCCCTGCTCTGCTGGGCAACGCAGCAACAACCAAAACCCTTTTCTTCTCCACCGGAGCGGCCGAGTTGGTCCAGAGGACAGGGAGCTCCCGGCGCCGGGGACCTGTGGAGCGGCTGCTGGAGTCACAGATTAACCCTGCTGGACTCCCGGGCTGGAGGTTATTCCCTCTGCCAGCCTTTGCTGGGGGAAAGCTTGGCTGCTTTGGTCCCAGTCCTCACCAGTGGGATCCTGGGTCCGGATGCGGAGATGTCCCTTGGTTCATCCATGGATCGGGCTGGAGCCGCTGCTCTGCTTTGGGAAAGCGCCCCAAAACCTCTGCCCATGACCTTGTGCTGTCACCAGCTTGGGACCCAGGGGCTGGGCTCACTGCAGCCCTTCCTATGGCTCCTTGCTTGCTCCCCGCAGAGCAGTGTCCATTGGGATGTGGCCTGTTCCAGTCTGGATGGATTAACCCCCATCTCCCAGCTCTGGCTTTGCCTTTGGGAGCTGGACAGCCCCGGGGTGCCCACGCCATCAGTGCACCCCTGACTTGAGGGTGGCCTGGAAGCGTGGCCGCAGCATTGTGGAGCATTAAATGCATGGGGAGATGCCTTGAACGATGGAGGCGAGTTGGAAAACCCCATCCTGATTTTGGCCGATGCATCAGCTGCGCCTCTCCATGGTGCCCGGCTCTGGCTGGAGGTGCCAGGGCAGTGCCTGGGCTGGCTGTGGGCACCTCATATCCCACGGCAGGAGGGTGCTGGTGGTACAGGGCCGGGTGCCGTGCACCGCAGAGGTGATGCCAGGGCAGGATCTGGGTTTGTGGTGGTGTCTGGGGGTGGGTTTCAAGCCCACCCTCATTTTCTTCCCCTTCCCAAGTGCTCATCAGGGGTTAGGGTGGATGTGCCAGGGGAAGCAGGGGTGGGTGACCTGCGGGACAAGGACCTTGGCTCGTGCTGTGCCTGAGGGGCTGCCACGGCCCACACGTGGTCCAGATCCCTGGGGATGCGATGCCCCCCCCCTGCATCCCAGCACCGCGGGGACACCGGGATCCTCATTTCCTCCTCTCTTCCTTCCCTCCAGCTCGACCGCGGACCCCCGGCGCGAGCACCCACCCCGTGACACCCCCCCCCCTCCATGCTCAGCCCCCATCCCGCTGGATGCCGGCCCCAGCAGGAGGCTCAGGATGCTCCGAGTGCCTCGGTGACCGCGGGGACTGCACCCGCCTGCAGCCGGTGAGTGCCCATCCCGGGGCTCCTCATGGGCCAGGCTGGGACAAGCCTGGTGCTGAGGAGGCCCCAGCGTTGTTCCCAGCAGAAACTCAATCCCTGCCTGCAAACAAAGCCCATTAAGGGAATGGGAAGGGGGGGGGGCTGGCAGGAGATTGGGGGGGTCCTTTCTCTCCCAACCCCATCCCCCATGGAAGCTGGGAATGCCGGGACGAGCTCCGGACCCTGTTGCCATCTCCTAGACAACCGGTGTGTAGGGGGGTGGGTTGTTGCCATAGCGATAAACGTGTGAGCATCCAGCATGTGGGACAAAAGGACACCCCCCCCTTTTTGCCTCCTTGACCCCATCTCCCCCCTTCTTGAGACTTTGGAAAAGAGGCCAAAAGACATTTGGCTTTTATTTGGTCAAAATGGCATCGCCGTGGTTACCCGGCACGGGTCCACCCCCAAACACAGCACAAGGAGCTTGGGGCGTGCCCAATGCCTGCATCCCCCCAGCACCCATAGCGGGGATCAGGCAGGACCCCTCTGATAGGGTCCAGCACCCCCAGCATGGGTCAGGCAGCACCTGGTGGCTCCCACCAGTGTCCAGGTCCCTTTCCTGGTGGGATCACAGCCCCAGCTCCAAACCCAAGGCAGGGCTGTGAGCAGTTAGGGGTCCCCAAAACCAGTGGGGGGCCTGGGCTCGAGAGCGTTGAGGCAGATCCTGCTTTTGCCAAGGAGTTCTTTTCCCAAGCCAGCAGAGGGTGGCATAGGTGGGTATTGGAGACCTTATTGCAGCCTTTCCATACCTAAAGGGGCTGCAGGGAAGCTGGAGAGGAACTTGGGACAAGGGATGCAGGGACAGGCCAAGGGGAATGGCTTGAACCTGCCCGAGGGGAGACTGAGATGAGCTCTTAGGCAGAAGCTCTTCCCTGGGAGGGTGCTGAGGCGCTGGAATGGGTTGAAGGGAGAAGGTTTGGATGCAGTGTTCGAGGCCAGGTTGGAGCACCCTGCTCTAGTGGAAGGGGTCCCTTTAGATGAGCTTTAAGGTCCCTTCCGACCCAAACCAGTCTGGGGTTCTAGCATCATGCGTGTGTATGTATTTACGTACTTGCGTGTCTATAGAAGGCTGCAGTGGGAGTTTGGGGCTGGCTCACAACCATGTGGTAGCCGTGAGTAAGTGCTCAGGGTGATGCTATCTGCCCCGAGACAGCCTTGTGATGCTGAACCAGCCTCTGGATGCGGCTGCCATCCCCAGAGCCCCCCCTCAATGTCTCCCAGAGCAAGGCCGGTGTGGAGCGATGCTCTTCCGCACACACCAGGGCTCCAGGCTGATCTCCTGGCTGTGAGATCCCGGCTCCGCGCTGGGGAGCGTGTCCAGGCAGAGCCCTGCGCTGCGAGATGGGCCTGAAACGCTGCCTGCACCCAATTATTCATTCCTGTTTCTGTTTCTTTTTCTCGTGGCCCCCACCCTCAGCACCCTTTTGGCAGTTAAAACCCTGACTGCGGTGGTAATGGAAGCGTAAATCACCCGAAGCAGAAGCTCATCGTTACGGAAGGGGAAGGGGCCGCCCCAAACTCAGCTTGGGTAGGGGAGAAAACAGAAGTGCCTCAAAATGCCTCAGATTCCTTTTCCCTGTTCGTGTCCCATCCGTGTTTGCCACCAGGGCTGGAGCTGCGGTGGTGCAGGGATGACATGGGTGGTGGTGCAGGGATAACATGGGTGGTGGTGCAGGGGTAACATGGGTGGTGGTACAGGGATGACACGGGTGTTGGTACAGGGATAACATGGGTGGTGGTGCAGGGGTAAAGCAGGTGGTGGTGCAGGGATAACACGGGTGGTGGTACAGGGATAACGCAGGTGGTGGTACAGGGATAACGCAGGTGGTGGTACAGGGATGACATGGGTGTTGGTACAGGGATAACGCAGGTGGTGGTGCAGGGATGACATGGGTGGTAGTACAGGGATAACGCAGGTGGTGGTACAGGGATGACACGGGTGATGGTACAGGGATGACACGGGTGGTGGTACAGGGATAACGCAGGTGGTGGTGCAGGGATAACACAGGTGGTGGTACAGGGATAATGCAGGTGGTGGTGCAGGGATGACACAGGTGGTGGTACAGGGATAACATGGGTGGTGGTGCAGGGATGACACGGGTGTTGGTACAGGGATAACATGGGTGGTGGTGCAGGGATAACACTGGTGGTGGTACAGGGATAACACGGGTGGTGGTGCAGGGATAACATGGGTGGTGGTACAGGGATAACACAGGTGGTGGTACAGGGATGACATGGGTGGTGGTACAGGGATAACACGGGTGGTGGTGCAGGGATAACACGGGTGGTGGTACAGGGATAACATGGGTGGTGGTACAGGGATGACACGGGTGGTGGTGCAGGGATAACGCAGGTGGTGGTGCAGGGATAACACGGGTGGTGATGCAGGGATGACACAGGTGGTGGTGCAGGGATGACATGGGTGTTGGTGCAGGGATAACACAGGTGGTGGTGCAGGGATGACACGGGTGGTGGTGCAGGGATGACATGGGTGTTGGTGCAGGGATAACTCAGGTGGTGGTGCAGGGATAACACAGGTGGTGGTGCAGGGATAACACAGGTGGTGGTGCAGGGGTAACTCAGGTGGTGGTGCAGGGATAACACAGGTGGTGGTACAGGGATAACTCAGGTGGTGGTGCAGGGATAACACAGGTGGTGGTACAGGGATGACACGGGTGGTGGTGCAGGGGTAACACGGGTGGTGATGCAGGGATGACACGGGTGGTGGTGCAGGGATGACATGGGTGTTGGTGCAGGGATAACACAGGTGGTGGTGCGGGGATGACACGGGTGTTGGTACAGGGATAACATGGGTGGTGGTGCAGGGGTAACGCAGGTGGTGGTGCAGGGATAACACTGGTGGTGGTACAGGGATAATGCGGGTGGTGGTACAGGGATGACATGGGTGGTGGTACAGGGATGACATGGGTGGTAGTACAGGGATAACACGGGTGGTGGTGCAGGGATAACACGGGTGGTGGTACAGGGATAATGCGGGTGGTGGTACAGGGATAACGTGTGTGGCGGTGAGGGGACGCTCGCCAGCACCCCGGTGGATTGCTGGATGCTTCCCCACGGCTGCTGAGCCTCCCCCTCCCTCTGCAGGCAGGCGAGCTGTTTTCTCCTGAGACGAGCCCAACCCGGTGATCAAAATAGAGTCCTTCAAGGTGACGGTCGACTTCTTGAAGGTGCCCCTGGGCCTGAAGAAGCCCCCTCTGAAGGAGGCCCTGGCCGCTGTCCCGAGGCCGGGGAGACCCAAGCCCCTCAGCGTGGAGCGGCACAAGCCCCGGCGCTCCGACACCATGGACAATGAGTCGCAATACTCGGGGTATTCCTACAAGTCCGGGCATTCCCGCAGCTCCCGCAAGCACAGGTGAGGGGTTGCTGCGTGCCCGTGGCCTCAGCGGGTGCTGTCACCCCAGCGCACCCAACGCATTCCTCTCTTGCGCCCTGCAGGGAGCGGCGGGACCGGCATCGCTCCAAGAGCCGCGATGGGAGCCGCGGGGACAAGTCAGTGACCATCCAAGCGCCGGGCGAGCCCTTGCTGGACAATGAATCCACGCGGGGGGACGAGAGGGTGAGCTGGGCACGGGGAGGAGCGGGGTTGGCATCCGGGCTCTGCCGTGGGGATGCTGCTGGGATCCCGGCGTGCCCAGTGCTCCGGTCGAGCCGGTTGGGCTGGCCCTGCGCCGGCGGCGAGGGCGGGCGGGCAGCGCCGGTGCAGATGAAAGGGGCCCGGCTCTCGCGGCACCCTGGGGTGGGCACGGGGTGCCCCGGGTGGAAAAACACCCTGGGGACCCAATCCGTGGGGATCCACTCCCTAGGGATTAACCGAATCCTCGCTCGGCGCCTGCAGGTGATGCCGGCTTGGCCGCGCGCAGGCGGCAGCAGGATCCCACCAGGGAGCAGGTTGATGCGGAGGAGGCTCCGTGCTGCATCCCTCCAGCCCAGCCCCGTGGTCCCATGGGGGTCCCTTGTTCCCCTGCTCTGGGTACCAGGATCCTCCGGCCAGTCCTTGGCTTTAATCCCCTCCCAGCCACCTACACAGGCGGCTCCAGCTCTTTTCATCTTCCCCCACCAAGAAGCCGGCGCTGGCAGAGGCTGGGATGCCAGTGGCTGAGCCTGGGTTCACCTGGGGATGGGCTGGGGTTTGGACGGGTCCCCCTCCAGCCCCTCCACTGCTCCCCGTGGCTCCAGAACCCCCCAGGCTGTGGCTTTAGTTTGCTCTTTGCCATGGAGTTGCCGGCTTTCCCATGGAAATCCAGAGGGGGGAAATAGGATGCGATAAACCCCCAAGCTTCAGGGCTGCCAAGGAGCTGCGAGGCAGAACGTGGAAGTGAATGGGTCGTTCTGCACCCTCTGGCTGGAGGAGGGAGGGGGATTTTGGAAGCAGGGATGGTCGCTCTGGTGCTCCGAGCTGCTGGATCACCGCTGCCTCTGTCCTGCCCGGCGCGGCGCTGGAGGAGGAGCAGCGGTGAGGCTGTGTTGGGGCAGCAGCCGGGCATGTTCCTTCTGGCCCTGCTAATGAGGGGGTTTGCCTGGAACCGGGATGCTTCCTGCTCCCAAAGCTGCCGGAGAGCTGCAGCGCGGCGCGGAGCTGCCGACGGGGCTTTCCCATAGGGTCCCGGAGGCCAAATCACTGCATCCCCCCGGACCCCGAGCCGAGGCTTCCACCTCAATGGGGGTGATGGCACCAGGCAGCGCGCCGGGCTTGGAGGTTTGGTGGATGGGAGTTGGGGTGGAGAGGGTGCTGGTGATGGGGGAAGCACCAAACCATCCCCTTTGTAACCCACCCACCCTCCTTAGGATGACAACTGGGGCGAGACCACCACCGTGGTGACGGGGACTTCGGAGCACAGCATCTCGCACGACGACATCACCCGCATCACCAAGGACATGGAGGACAGCGCCCATCTGGACTGCTCCCGGCACCTGGGCGTCGCGCTGGCCGGGGCGCTGGCCCTTCTCGCCTTCCTCACCCCCCTCGCCTTCATGCTCCTGCCCCAGCTGCTGTGGCGGGAGGAGCTGGAGCCCTGCGGGACCCCCTGCGAAGGGCTCTTCATCTCCGTGGCCTTCAAACTCCTCATCCTCCTGCTGGGCAGCTGGGCCCTCTTCTTCCGCCGCCCCAAAGCCTTCTTCCCCCGCGTCTTCGTCTTCCGAGCGCTGCTCATGGTGCTCGTCTTCCTCCTCGTCGTTTCCTACTGGCTCTTCTACGGGGTGCGCATCCTGGACTCCCGGGACCGCAACTACCAAGGGGTGGTGCAGTTCGCCGTCTCGCTGGTGGACGCGCTGCTCTTCGTGCACTACCTGGCCGTGGTGCTGCTGGAGCTGCGGCAGCTCCAGCCCCAGTTCACCCTCAAGGCCGTGCGCTCGGCCGACGGGGCCAGCCGCTTCTACAACGTTGGACACCTCAGGTACGGGCTGCTGGGGTCGGAGGGGACACACACACACACACACGCACACCCCAGGGTGTTCGTGGTGCTGAGTCCTCGTCCTGCCCCTGGCACGGTGCTAACCAGCGCTCTGTGGCCCTGCAGCATCCAGCGAGCGGCCGTGTGGATCCTGGAGAACTATTACCACGACTTCCCGGTCTACAACCCTGCCCTCCTCAACCTGCCAAAGTCCGTCCTGTCCAAGAAAATGTCGGGGTTTAAAGTCTATTCCCTCGGCGAGGGTGAGCTCCCCTTCCCCGCGCTTTTCCTCTTGTTCTCTCTCCTCATTCCCTTCCCCGTCCCTGTGTTTTCCTCTCCTCTTGGCTCTGGGCAGAGCGCAGCCGCTCTCCAACCTTCTCCAGATCATGGAACCATAGAATAGTCAGGGTTGGAAAGGACCTGACGATCATCCCAGTTCCAACCCTGGGACACCTCATACTAAACCAGGGCACCCAAGGCTTCATCCAACCTGGCCTTGAACACCGCCAGAGATGGAGCATTCACAACCTCCCTGGGCAACCCATTCCAGTGCCTCAGCACCCTCACAGGAAAGAATTTCCTCCTTAGATCCAATCTAAACTTCCCCTGTTTCAGTTTGAACCCGTTACCCCTTGTCCTGTCACTGCAGTCCCTAATGAAGAGTCCCTCCCCAGCATCCCTATAGGTCCCAATCCATCATGGAATGGTTTGGGTTGGATGGGACCTTCAAGCTCACCCAGCTCCGTGCGCAGGGGCACCTTCCACTGGAGCAGGGTGCTCCGAGCCCCATTGAGCACCGCCAGGGATGGGGCAGCCGCAGCTCCTCCGGGCACCCCGTGCCAGCGCCTCGGCACCCTCACAGCGGGGAAAACCTCATCCTTCTCCCCGCAGAAAACAGCACCAACAACTCCACGGGCCAGTCCCGCGCCGTCATCGCGGCGGCCGCCCGGCGCCGGGACAACAGCCACAACGAGTACTACTACGAGGAGGCAGAGCACGAGCGCCGGGTGCGGAAGCGCCGCGCCAGGTACGGGTGCCCCATCACTGCGGGTCCTGTGGGGTGCCCGTGCCAGGACCCCCATGAGGACCTGGGCTGTGCTGGGGAGGGTGGAGGGGGTCACCTCCGATGTGAAGCATCCCTGCTCTTTGGGGAAGAGCATCCCAATGCGTTGTGAGGTTTTGGGGTGGGAGGTGGCTTCCTGCTGTACCTAGGTGGGCAAATGGCTCCCCTTCCCCAGCCCCAAGGGGTCTCTTGTCTGTATCCAAACTGAGCCCGTGCCCGTGGCTTCCCTCCCCACAGGCTGGTGGTGGCGGTGGAAGAAGCCTTCACCCACATCAAGCGGCTGCAGGAGGAGGACCAAAAGAACCCCCGGGAGATCATGGACCCGCGGGAGGCAGCTCAGGCCATCTTCGCCTCCATGGCCCGGGCCATGCAGAAGTACCTGCGTACCACCAAGCAGCAGCCCTACCACACCATGGAGAGCATCCTGCAGCACCTCGAGTTCTGCATCACCCACGACATGACGCCCAAGGTGGGTGCAATCGTGGGATCGGAAGCCAGGTTGAGTTTAAGCTCCCATTCCATTGAGCTCCCATTACAACTAGGGAAAGACCTTTAAGATCAAGTCCAACCGTTAGAACATGAGTTTGGAGGGGCACGGTGAGGTGGGATGGGCCCACAGGTTTTCCCAGGGGATTGGTCCAGACTTTGAAGCGCTTGGGCGCCGGTTTTCTTCCCCACTGCAAGAAGGGAGGACAAGGAGTTGGGGGGTAGAACCAGCAAAGCAGGCGTAATCCCAAGGGAACAGGGTGCAGCGATGGGAACCAGCCACGCAGGGATGCGTTTCCTGCAGGACCTGCTGAGCAGCTTGGGGCCGCAGGACCCGGACGGGAAGGTGATGTTCACATGTCCTCTCCCTCCTCCAAGGCATTCCTGGAGCGGTACCTGACGGCTGGGCCCACCATCCAGTACCACAAGGACCGCTGGTTGGCCAAGCAGTGGACGCTGGTGAGTGAGGAGCCGGTGACCAACGGCCTGAAGGATGGGGTGGTCTTTGTGCTGAAGCGCCAGGACTTCAGCCTCGTGGTGAGCACCAAGAAGATCCCGTTCTTCAAGCTCTCGGAGGAGTTCGTGGACCCCAAGTCGCACAAGTTCGTCATGAGGCTGCAGTCAGAGACCTCTGTGTGAGCTGGAGAGGGGTGGAGAGGGGCCTGGTGGGGAGAGCATCTCCCTCGCCGTCCATCTCGTCTTCACCACCTCCGCTGCGGCTCGGGTTGGCCGTGGCTCAAGGGCAGAACTACAGGAAGCAGCACCCATTGCCTGCCTCCATCACCTACCTGTGAGCGCTCGCCCTCGGCTTGGCCATCGGGGTGGGCTGAGCCCCTTCCTCCTCCTCCTCCTCCTCCTCCCTGAAACCCAGGTCCTTGTAGCATCCCCCCCGAAGGTGCACCGGGCACAGCCGGCGCTGCGGTGCCGTAACCCAAGGGCTAACTCTGTGTTCATCACCAGCGTCTTCAAGCACCGTCAGGTCCCAAGGACCTTCCGCGCTTGCCTGTTTTCTACCTGGCTCTGGCCTTAAACCATTGCCCAGCATCTGGGGCTGGTTTTTAATCCTAGAGGTTCTTCTGGGCACTGTTTTGCAAGCAGCTCCGTGATCCGTGGCTGCTGTGGAAGCCGCTGGCATCCAGGACACCATTTCCTGCCTCTCGGAACGTCCTCTCCGCTGATGGTTTTCCACGCTGAGCTCTCAACAAAAGCAAGCTCAAAGCTGGTTGATACGAGAAGCAGAAGGGGGTTTCCAAGTGGTTTCCCTGCTCCCGAGGTGATCCACGTCCCTGGTGGCAGCAGCATCACCGTGGGGCTCCCTCGTGCTGGCTGTGGGTTGCAAGCAGAGCAGCTTAAAACGTGTCTTGGGGTCCAATCCTGGACCTGGAGCCAGCGGTGGGAATGAAACGAGCGGTTCCTGGCGGGGATGCTGAGTGTTTGTGGCTCAAGGAGGTCCTTAGCATCCCATGGCGAGGGGTGACCCACGAGCTGGCTCGCCATGGGGACGCACAAGCTTCTGCCTCCCCTCGGTCGTGTTCAGGTCACAAATACCTCATGGATTTTAGGTTGATTTGGGGCTCATTGCTCTTTTTTTCCCTATGGATCCCGGAGCCTCGGGGAAGGAGGGCCCATGGGGAGGCTGTGGCTGGGCAGGAGGGGGTTGGTTTGGTCATGGTTGGGGTTGGTTTGGGCTTAGTTTGTCCTAAAGCACTCGAAAGGTGCCAAGCCAGGGGAGGGCAGCGAGGGGCTGTGGTCCCGATGCCACCTTAGAGGCGGGTACCAGGAGCAGAGTGAAGATGCTGGAGGGGTCCGGGGGGGGGGTCCGAACCCATCCACGGTTCCCAGCTCCCCCCTCTTCCAGGACATCCCCAGTTTTCAGGCGTTTCCAAGCCCTCCTTCATGGTCCAGCCTCTTGAGGCCGAAGGTTTCCCCCCCCCAGCCCCCAGCAGGGAGCCCGTTTTGGGGTGGTTTAGTGCAAAGAGATGACTTTGGTGAGCGCGGGTGGGTCGGCCGGGGAAAAGATGGGGGGGGGAGGGATTTTTCCACTTGGGATTTTCAGAAGAAACCCTTCTTTTTTTTGGTTCCTTTTGGGTTTTGTTCCTGGGGGGGGGAAGGGGGGGTTGTTGTTGCGTTTCCGCCGAGCCGAGCCCTTGTGCATGCGTGTAGAAAGTTGTAAAGTGTAAAATTGGGGGGGTTTTGTTAATATATAAAAAGCTTGGTTTTGCAGTTTGCAGTGGCTCGAAGCCGTGCGGCCCTGGTAGGAAGTTTGGTTGGTTTCTGGTTTTCATAGAGGAACTAAAATTGTACAAATTTTTTTTTATATATATATATAAAAAAATAAACCCTTTTTTGACTTTTTTTTATGATGATGACAGTGGTGGTGATGGTGATTTTCTCTTCCACATCAATGCTTTGGGGTGAAGAAGCAGGTTTAGGTCCCTGCTCAAGAGATGAGCAGAGAGAGAACCTCATCCTGCTCTCGGGGCTTGGGGTTGGGGGGGGGTGCATGGATTTTGGGTCTATGGGGCCAGGGATTTGGGGGTTGAGGGATGAAGGATTTGGAGTTTATGGAGGGCAAGGATTTGGGGTTTAAGGAGCCAAAGGTTTGGGCTTTAGGAGGGTCCAAAGGTTTAGTGTTTATGGGCACCAAGGGCTTGAGGGTTGGGGTCTAAAGGGTCAAGGGGTGGCCGGGGCCAAGGTTTTGGGGGTCTATGGGAAAAAGGGCTTGGAATCCATGGAGAAAAGGGTTTGGGGCTGTGGGGTCAAGGTCTGGGGGCCCAGGGCTTTGGGATTTATAGAATCACAGGATCCCAGCCTGGTTTGGGTTGGGAGGGAGCTTCAAGGTCATCCGGGTCCAACCAGGGCCGCCTTCCACTGGTGTGGGTGCAAGTGCCCGGCCCCTTGACACAAACCTTGGGGTCTGATGGGACCGAGGGTTTGGGGGTTGCAGGGATTTGGGATTCATGGGGGGCGCAGGGCTTGGAGGAGCAAGGCTTTGGGGGACCAAGGCACTTGGGTTGATGGCGAAGGGTTTGGGATGGGGGGGGGGGGGGGGCTGAAATGCCCATTCCCAAATTCCCAACCCCTTTGCTGGGGGTTGAGTCCCCCCCCTCGCACCTCTCCCATGGGGGCTGCAGAGCCTCTTTGCCACCCCCCCCCCCAGCACCCACCTGCACCCCACACACCCAAACTGATGGGGCCCCCCCCGCAGCGCTGATTCACCGGGCCCCAGCGTTGGCGTTTCCTTTGCCCTTCGCACCTTTCGCTGTCAGCACCGCCTCTGCTCCGCTCCAAGCCATGGGGAAAAGGTGACAATGGGGCTGGGCAGGGGGTTCTGGGATGAAACCCGTCTTTATTGGCTCCGCTGTGCCCAAGCCCCACGGCCCACGCAGGTCCCCGTTCCCACCAGGATTTGGGCGTCCGTAGGGTTAGGACCGCAGGGACACACGATGCTTGGAGCATCTTCCCATCTCAGTCCCCACGCTGCCCCTCTGCTGCCCTCGGGCTCCCTGGAAGCCACTGGGAGCGCTCAATCGGCACCGGGCTCCCCGGAGCAATGGGGACCACTGGGAGCTTGGGGGGGATCAGGCTGGAGAGAAGCAAAATGAGATGTTGGGGGGGGGGGGGCAGTGTCCCCCATCCCTGCACTGGGGCTCGGTGCATTGGGGTGCAGCACCTGGGGGTCCTGCTCGCTGAAGGCGGTTTCAGTGCGCTCCAGGGCTCGGGGTCTCTCTGGCTCTTTCCTCTCGTCCTGCAAGAGGCGCTGCTTGAGGAGCTGCGCTGAGCATCCTCATCCCTGGGTGCTGGGTGCTCCTCCTCTGTGCCGGGTGGGGAAACCGAGGCCCAGGCTGGGGCTTGCCGGGCTCCTGGCTCACCTGGGCAGCAGCGGGTTTGGTGGCATCCAGGGCTCCCAGATCTGCAAGGCAAGGAGCTGGGATGGGGCTCACGGCGCCAAGCCCACGTCAAGGAGGGTCTAAGGCTCAGGGTGAGCACGTCTCACCTGAGGAGTCGTTGGTGGAGGCGGCTCGGTCCCTCGTCCCTGCTGCTGGGGCAGATGTAGGGGTTACAAGGGCTTTGCAAGGGGTTTACAAGGGCTTTACAAGGGCTTTGCAAGGGGTTTACAAGGGCTTTACACGGGCTTTACAAGGGCTTTACAAGGGCTTTGCAAGGGCTTTACAAGGGCTTTACAAGGGCTTTGCAAGGGCTTTGCAAGGGCTTTACAAGGGCTTTACAAGGGCTTTGCAAGGGGTTTACAAGGGCTTTACAAGGGCTTTACAAGGGCTTTACAAGGGCTTTACAAGGGCTTTGCAAGGGGTTTACAAGGGCTTTACAAGGGCTTTACACGGGCTTTACAAGGGTTTTGCAAGGGGTTTGCAAGGGTTTTACAAGGGGTTTACAAGGGCTTTACAAGGGCTTTACAAGGGTTTTGCAAGGGGGTTACAAGGGGTTTACAAGGCCTTACAAGGGGGTTACAAGGGGTTTACAAAGGGGTTACAAGGGCTTTACAAGGGCTTTACAAGGGGTTTGCAAGGGCTTTACAAGGGCTTTACAAGGGCTTTGCAAGGGGTTTGCAAGGGCTTTACAAGGGCTTTACAAGGGCTTTACAAGGGCTTTGCAAGGGGTTTGCAAGGGGTTTGCAAGGGCTTTACAAGGGCTTTGCAAGGGGGTTGCAAGGGGTTTGCAAGGGGTTTACAAGGGCTTTGCAAGGGCTTTACAAGGGGTTTGCAAGGCCTTTACAAGGGGTTCACAAGGGCTTTAAAAGGGTTTTGCAAGGGTTTTGCAAGGGGTTTACAAGGGGTTTACAACGGCTTTACAAGGACTTTGCAAGGGGTTTACAACGGCTTTGCAAGGGCCTTAGAAGGGGTTTACAAGGGCTTTGCAAGGGCTTTACAACGGCTTTACAAGGGCTTTACAAGGGTTTTACAACGGCTTTACAAGGGCTTTACAAGGGTTTTACAACGGCTTTACAAGGGCTTTACAAGGGTTTTACAACGGCTTTACAAGGGCTTTACAAGGGGTTTACAACGGCTTTACAAGGGCTTTGCAAGCCCCTCCTGCTCTGCGAGCTTTGGGGTTTGCAGGAGGAGGAAAACCTTTGCTTTGTGCTATAGCAAAGGGCTGAGCTGGCCCCATAGCGGCCACCACGGGGCAGGAAGGGGAGTTCCGGGTTCAAACCTGGGCGTTCCAAGGCAAACCGAGCAAGGGGGCAGCCCCACCGCGGCCCCCGGGGTTTCTTGCTCCGTGCCCCCCTTGCTCCAGCGCGCACCCAGAGCTCACCCAGCTGCAGCAGAGCAGGCGGCTCTCTCTGCTCTGAGGATGTGGGTTGGGAGGTGGCTGTTACCTCTTCCTGCCGCCCCAACGCGCTGCGGAGCAAAAGGGGGGCCCTCACCTTCCCCCTTGGTCCAGCGGTAGGTGAGGAAGAGCACGAGCAGAGCAACCCCCACGAAGATGGCCGGGGACCAGTACTTGATGGGAAGAGCTGATGCGCTTCCTAAGGGAAGAGATAAGGGATGCTGCCCGGCTGCTCGCAGATACCCAAAGGGATGCGGCAAGAGGTCTCTGTGGGGGATGCAGGACATTCCCAAGCTGCATCTTTGCCTTCCTCACGTGTTTTGTTGCCTGCAGCATCTCTCTGTGGCTGCACGGAGGTGGTGATGGGGTCCCTGCTCCAAGGAGGGGTTGGGGAGGCTGTTGGCCACGTCGTCAGCTCGTCCGTACCCGCAGCGGTTGCGTTGGGGTCTGTCGGCAGCTCGAGGCCGTCGTCACCGTGGCCTGCATCCTCTTTGAGGATGAGAGCTGGGAATGAGGGGCATCAACTGATGTCAACGCCTCCCCACACCCAAACTGCCCCTATGGAGCGGGAATGGGGCTGCACCGCCATGGTCCCACACCAGGAGCTCAGCCGGCACCGCAGCACCACGGCTTAGGGAGAGGCCTCAGGACAAAGGGATGCCAACGGGTCCGTGGCATCACCCTCCCACCACGGTCACACTGAGACAAACACCCCCTAAGGCAGAGGATGCTACCGGTGGCGTTGCCACGGTGGGTGCTGGCAAAGGCTTGTTGGAACTCGTGCAGGGCCACGCCACCAGCAGCATCCCACTGGTGCTGGGCAGCCGCCTGTGCTGCTCTGTGGTGGTGGAACGGGGTCCTCAAGCAACCCAGCCCATGGTGAGATGTGGACAAGCAAGGGGCCGGGTGGTCACCGAGCATCCCTGCCCCTTGGCCAGCAAAGGGATGGCCAGAGGGAGGAGGGAGCCCAGCGTGGGGATTTGGGGCCCAAATCAATGCTGGGAGAGCCCAGGAAACCCCAGTTCAGCCCCTGCACATGAGCCAGACCCCAGCCAGACCATAAAGCCATGGCCTGAGCCTTTCCCCCCATGCAATGTCCAGGGGAGCATCCTGCCCTGCTGCAAAGGGGCCCCTGAGCAGGCACCGTGGTCGCACACCCACTGCCTTCACATCGCCCCTTCCTCCTCCTCTTCCTCCTCGCCCAGCCCCATAGATGGAGGGAACCCCCCCGCGCCCCACTCACCAGCTCCGGAGCAGAGCACTGCCATGCAGAGCCAGCCCATCCCCACGCCTTGGGGCTCCATCCTCCCCTTCCGCTGCTCCCTCTTGCAATGTCTTCCTTCCCCTTTCTGCCCCACCAACGGCTTCCTGTGAGCTCAAAGGTTCTGGCACTGAAATGGGGTGATTAATGGCCCGAAACCACCCCATGGAGGGGGGGGGGGGCATTTTGGGGCTATGACCATCACAGGGGGCAGATCCCATGACAGGGGCAAAGCAGGAGGCGATGCTCCGGTGATGCTCCGGCTCCCTTTGGACCGGTCCCCGGTGCCATCATCGCTGGGTTAAGCCTCGTCCAGGCTGGGGATTGGAGTTACAAGGGCGAATTTGGTGCCACACGGCCGATGCACGGGTCGAATGCGTGATCCATGGGGTGTGTTTTGAATTGATCAGCGTGGAAGCTCAAACACCCATTGTGAAAAGGCGGAGAGCAAAGAAATCACTGCCAAAAATGGCCTGGTTTCACCTCAAACCGCGCGCAGACAGAAACTGAGCTCGGATGTGTCTGGCGTTTTTATTCCTGGAGGGCTCCCCTGTGCCAGGCACTTCCAAGAGATCTCCAGTTTCATCCCTGAATAATTTACTATCTGCACAGACGAGACAAAGAGCAGAGGGAAGCGGCTTCCCATTGTCTGGCAGCACCGGAAAACTGGTGCCAAGGTGGGAGCTGGGCTCCATTGCTGGCTCTGAGGGGGGGGGGATTTGGGGAGCAGGGATTTGGGGTGCCCCGTGTTCTGCTCGCTGGGTATCCCAGCTCTGGGTGAAGCCACGCAGGCGCTGCTGCAGGGCAAGCATCCCGGTGGGATGCAGCCAGTAGCGCGCTGCGCAGCATCCCTGCATCTCTTGGGAAGCTGCTCTCCTCCTGAAGCTTCCATACAAACGCTTCACCCAAGAGTTAAACCTCATCTCCAAACCCATCAAAGCAGTGGAGTGGAACAGCATCAGCCACCTTCCTTGTCCTGTTTGCCCCCAGGCTGCATCATCTCCTGCCTATGGACCATGACAGCATCTCAGGGGACCACGAACCGCTTGCTGCTGGCACAGAGCGATGCTGAGCACGGTGCTGGGGGCTCTGAGGTCTGCAAGGTCCCCGGCAGGAGCAGGAGCACTGCAGAAGCAGCCAGAGCTGAAAGGGCAGCTCCCGGCTGAGTTTCCATCTTCAGCTTTGCACCACCAAGCGTTGTCCCTGCTTCCTTTCGGGTGAGCAATCGAATGAAGCTGCTGAAGTATTTGCCCCGTTGAGAAGTATAGGGCAAAGGAACAGGAAGAAAGGGGGCTAAGGGGCTCCTCAGCTCTTCCCGGCCTCCATTGGGAGGCTCCAAACTGCGAGGTGCTGCAGGGCGAATCCCAGGAGTCACAGAATCACACAAGCTTGGGATGGTTGGGGTTGGAAGGGAGCTTAAAGCTCATCTAAAGCCACGGGCAGGGACCCCTTCCACTGGAGCAGGATGCTCCAACCTGGCCTGGAGCACTGCCAGGGATGGGGCAGCCACAGCTTCTCTGGGCACCCTGTGCCAGCGCCTCAGCACCCTCACAGGGAAGAGCTTCTGCCTAAGAGCTCAGCTCAGTCTCCCCTCGGGCAGGTTAAAGCCATTCCCCTTGGGAGCATCTTTGTGGCCCATCAGGAGCAGCAGATCCCGTCCTTGCACAGCCACAGCTCTGGATCATGGGGGGACCTGATGGCTCCCTACAGGTGCTGACAGGAGGGGCTGGGCTCTGCTCCCAAGGAACAAGGGATGGGACAAGAGGAGACGGCCTCAAGCTGCCCCAGGGCAGGTTTAGGTGGAGCTGAGGAACAATTCCTGCCCCAGAGGGTGCTCAGGCATTGGAACAGGCTGCCCAGGGCCCTACCAGTGCTCACACCCCCCAAGTGCCATGGGGCAGTGGTGGCCTTGGCAGCGCTGGGAATGGTTTGGTTTAATGATCTTAAAGGTCTTTTCCAACCCAGTTGATCCCATGATGATCCCATGATGGTCCCATGATGATCCCATGATGATCCCATGATGATCCCATGATCCTTCTCCCCTCCAGAGAGGGTAGCAATGGGGGGAGCCCCGCACTCAGAGCAAACTGGAGTATTGCTCTCACTAGCTGACCAACGCGTAGAGGGTTTTCTCCTCCTGCCCCCAGCAGCCTGGCAGGCCCTTACCCATCTTCTCATCATCCGTCTGCAACCACAAAGGGACAAAAGCTTTGCTTGGGCTCGCGGAACCCAATCCCTCCATTGGCAAGAGAGAGGGGACCCATGGGCTTGGTTTGATGCTCTGGAGCCCAGGAAAGCCCAGTGAGGACCCATCTGCTCCTGCCTGTGGGTCCAGGGGTTACATCTCTCTCCCTGGGGTCTTCCCCATCTCCTTGCTTGGGGCTGGAGCCCCTTTAGGGGAGATGGCCACGAGCCACGGCTCACCTGGGCTGTAGCCGGCGCCGTGGGAGGGGTGGGTTTGGAGGTCTCAGCGCCGGGGGTCGGTGTCGTCGTGGAGCCCTCTTGCAGGTAGACCTGGGGGGAAAGGCTTTAAAAGGGGTTTCCAGGGCTCGGAGGCATCCCAAGGTGAGCCAAAGAAACCAGGTTCAGTGGGGCTGGGGACGGCGAGCCCGGTGATGCACTGGGACGTGCAGGCGGCTGCGGCCACGCTGGCTGCTCCTGGGGCAGCCCCAGCACCAGGTCCCCCATTCAAGTTCCCATAGGCTGAGGTTGTCCTTCCTCCCCACCCCATCCTGGCCCCCCAGGTCATCCCCATGCCATGCAGGGACCCCCCCACCCCACATCTGCATCCTGGTCCGGGCACGTACCCAGAGGATGGGGATGAACCTGCACAAACTCACCTGCTGGAAGGGGCCGACCTGGGCATACACCGTGGTGTACTCTGCTCTGGCCTCTGTGGGGAGAGAAGAGGGGAAGGTCAGCGAGGGAACAGGCTGCGGTGGATGGGAAGGGTGGGAATCCCGGTTTAAAGCAGGCCGAGAGGTGCTGGAGGGCGTTGCTGTGGGTCTGGGTGGAGGTGGAGCATCGCTTTGCATCCCGCTTTCTGCCCCACGGGAGGTGGGAGCAGGGCGCGTGCTTCCAGCTCAAAGGATGGCAGTGGAAGCGCGCGCCAGTGCAAACCAGCTCTTCCCATTCCAGTACAAGATCCCCGGCTGCTTTCAGAGGGCGAGATGCGTTTGTCTCTCCTTCAGACATTGCCACTATGGCAGCGTCAGCTCGTTCCATGGCCCACCAGAGGACCCTTGAAACCCTTCATAGTCCCATTTGGGGGTCAAAATTCCTGTGTCCCTCATTGGCAGCACTGGAGGAAGAGCAACGCAGGGTTCAGGCAGGGCAGGGATTGCTGCGGGGAGATGCTTCGTGCGTAGTTCCCCATGGAAGAGCTGGATCTCAAGGGTTGGGCGGCAGGAGCCCATGGCCCCGGTGCTGAGTGCACCCCAACATCCAGGCGCAGGCAAAGAGGAGGCAGGAATCCCCCCGTTGGTGTGAGCTGATGGAAACAACCCTGTTTTCCAGGGATGGAAGGAAGAGGAGTCAGTGGGATCCGCGCGGGGCACCGGCCCCGTTGTAGCAGCGATGGGCTGGGTCGCAAAACAGCCCTGAGCATCCCGATGCTTTGGGGGGGTCTCATGGGTCTCCTGCGTGGAGGGCTGGCACCAAGTTTTCCAGCAGCAAACTGGGGAAGAGCAGAGCTTCAGCCTCGGGAGCATCGCTGGGGTCACCTCTTGGAGCTCACTTCCATGCATGCAGGGTGAGGGCGCGGGGAGGGTTGGGGTCCGCTCTGGTACCAAGCCCCAGCAGTGGATGATTTCCCCTCCTGATTTTCAATGCAGCCGGGTTGTTCCCACCAGGAAAAAAAAGGGGGATGGATGGAGGGAGGGAGGGAAGCGCCTGGGGCAGCCCCAGTGCCGTACCTGTGTTCACAGCCTCATCTGCAGGCAGATGGAAGATCCTCCAGCCTGCGGGAGAGCAACGCAGGGGTTCCTGTCAGCAGCAGCAGCAGCAGCAACAAGAGCAAACCCCACGGAGCATCCGCAGCTCCAGCATCTGCAGCCCTCCCCGGTGTCGGGCCCGGGATGGACTCCCATGGATGGGGCTCTCGGGTCCGCAGGCACCCGTGGGGTTTGCTCACCTTTGGGTTTACAGCAGAGCACGAGGATAACGGATGCTAAAAGCGCTCCGGATCCGACCACCGCTGCGGCCGCAATCACAGCCCTCCTGCTGGAGTGGGTGCCTGCAGAGAGAGCAAGGTCCGGTGGCAACATCCCGGAGTGGATCTGCCTCTTCCCGGCATCAGAGGGGGGGGGAAACGGGCACGGCCGTGCTTCAACGCCCTGCTGAGCCCTTCCCTGCTTCACAGGGACCCTCACTCCCTGGTCCAACATGGGAAAGAGGCGATGCGCTGCATGAGGATGGGTGATGCTGCAGGCAGAGCAGCGACGGGGACCCCGGCCCCAGCCCCTCCATGGCCACAGCTTTCCCCACTGACGCCCCTTTGCCTTCGGGGGTCCCCATGGGTGGGAAGAGCCCCGCTGGAAAGCGGAATGCGGAGCCAGGCTCCCCCCTGCACCCCTGCCGCTGCGCTGCAGGAATTGCTTTGTCGCTGCCATCCCAAAGCAGGGGGTGTTGAGGGGTCACCCGCTCCCCCCCCAAATCCCCCCCCCCCGGGTGGCAAGGACGGGCTCGGGCACACTCAGACACCCAAGAGCCAGGCTGGGCACGGGCAGCTCGGGAGCTCGGTGGGAGGCTGGGCTGTGATTTCTGCAGCGTGGGGAGGGAAGAGAACAGGAGAGAGCTCAATGCCCGCGCTGGGCTGCGTGCACAGCTCGGGGGGCAGCGGAACCCCGAGGGGCAGGATAGGGCCCTTCCCCAGCCCCCTCTCGGTGCCCGGTACCCGCGCAGAGGGCCGCGGCCGAGCCGACGGTGATGTTGCGGCTGCTGACGGGGTTTTGAGCCGTGCACGTGAGGAGCGGCTCCTCGACGGGGGATTCCTCCACCAGCACCGCGGCCCCGGCGCTCCACGTGCTCCCCATGCTCCAGGCGTAGGAGACGTCGCCAGCGCCGGCGCCGTTGGCGGCGCAGAGCAGGGCGTAGCGGCAGACCCCGGCGGAGCAGTTCTGCCCGGTGCAGGTCACCGTGGGCTCTTCCAGCACCCCTGGGGGACATGGGGGGAGCCGTCAGAGCCCCCGTTGAGCGCAGAGCATAAAGCAAAGGGCCAACGGTGGAAGGTCCCTACCGTAAACGCGCAAAGTGAAGGCGGTTTTGGTGCCCGCGCTCTTCGCCGTGTAGGTGCCCGCGTCCTCCAGGCTCAGCCGGGAGATGCTGAGCGCGCTGCCGTTGCCGGGGAAGGCCAAGCGGGGCTTGAAGCTGTCGTCGAAGAAGGTGGCCTCCGGAGGGTCCCCGAAGCGCACGGTCACCACCACGTCGCCGTGGAAGCTCCAGGCGGCAGCTTCCCCCGCCGGGCTCCGGAGGTGGAAGGTGATGGAGCTGCCCACGGCGCCGATCAGCTCCGTGCCGCGGGTGCTGCGCGCTGCGGAGAGGAGCGGGGACAGGATGTGGGGAAGGGGCCTTGGGTGGAAAGGGCTCCTCATCGCCCGCTGCGACACCACGGACAGGCTGAGAGCCAGGGGCCGCAGGGCACAGCACCTCTGGTCCACTGCGGGTAACGTCATCGGATCACACTGCTTTGGGTTGAAGGGAGCTTGAGGCTCATCCAGCCCCACGGGCAGGGACCCCTTCCACTGGAGCAGGATGCTCCAACCTGGCCTGGAGCACTGACAGGGATGGGGCAGCCACAGCTTCTCTGGGCACCCTGTGCCAGCGCCTCAGCACCCTCACAGGGAAGAGCTTCTGCCTAAGAGCTCAGCTCAATCTCCCCCCTCTGGCAGGTTAAAGCCATTCCCCTTGGCCTGTCCCTGCATCCCTTGTCCCAAGCCCCTCTCCAGGTTTCCTGCAGCCCCTTCAGGCACTGGAGCTGCTCTCAGGTCTCCCCTTCAGGAGCCTTCTCCTCTCCAGGCTGCCCCAGCCCAGCTCTCTCAGCCTGGCTCCATGGCAGAGCTGCTCCAGCCCTCGCAGCACCTCCACATCCCTCTGGTGCTGCTGCCCCGGAGCTGGATGCGGGATGCAGGGGGGGTCTCACAGAGCGCAGCAGAGGGGCAGGATCCCCCCCATAGCCCAGCAGATGAGAGGCTTTCTGGGCTGCAACCACACGAAGCATCTGGAGCACCCCTTGGGATAAGGATGCACGCTGCGTCGCTGATCCCGGAGCACCAAGGAGCCGGGGTGATGGCATTCATTAGGGGAATCCTTTGTGTTATAAAGGATCCGTTTGCCTCCGTGGTCCCACAGCGGGACTTGCGCTTTCACATCCCCCAAAGTGCTCGTGAAGCAGCTTCCCTTGCACGGAGGGGCTCAAGGGGCAGAGCCCCGTGGTGCAAAATGAAAGCGCAAGAAGCAGCTCAGCAAGGCTCCCCTCAGCACCAGCCCGCGAGGGCCAAGCTGAGCTCTAAGCAGGCAGAAAGGCTTCTCCACCCAGTGTGGAGCTGGTTCCCTCTTTCCCAAGAAGACTTCCCATCCCCAGTTTAAAGCCGCTGCTCCCTCGCGTGGGCTGGGGATGGAGGCTGCGTCCCCACTGCTTGGAAAGGGGACTGATCCTGGCTCGGGCAGGCAGCCGGAGCCCAGCGGTCCCACCTCACCCCAGGGCTCTGCATCTCCGGTTCCCAGAACAGGAGGCTCTGACCGCATGGCAGGAAAAGCTGCTCAGGCAGATAGAGCTGGAGGAAGCCCTGCTGAAGCAGTAGATAAGGACACTGCAGGGCTCATCCGGGGGTAAAACCCTCCCCAGGCCCATTTCCCATTGCTGAAAGGAGCCAGAGCGCATCCCCCCCTTCCAAACAGCCCCGAATTCCCCAGCAGAAACCCGCGGGAGCAGGGAGGACACAAAGAGAAGAACCCCTGAGCGGAGCGCATCCAACCCGGCACATCTGGCAGCAGCTGGAGGGAGATGGACTGGAGCAGTCACTCGTTTGCACAGGAGAGCAAGGGGCCAGCACTGGGCCGTGCCGGGCATCTTTCACCCTGGTTTGCCCAACATCCCTGCGAGGATCCTTCACCATTGGTCCCACGCATCCCTGCTCTCCCAGGAGTCCTTAAAACCAACCTAAACCTCCCCACGGGCCCTCCATTGCTGAGGGAGAAGGAGCACCTGGCACTTACTTGCTTGCTGAAGGACGAAGGCGAGGGTCAGGCACCAAAACCCATCCATCGACCCACGGCGCGTGGAGGGGAGCTCCCTGCACCCAGCATGTGCCCCAGCGTGCGGCAGCAAGAGGAAGATGTGAGCACACAGCCTCCCCTTCCAACACTGCATGGGTGGAGATAACTGCTTCACCCAATGGCTGGGACGTCGGAGACGTGGGGCTGATGGGCATGAGCGTAGAATAGACAGGGGATAAACACAGAACCCACAGTGGGTTGGGTTGGAAGGGACCTTGGAGCTCATGCAGCTCCAAAGCAGGGACCCCTTCCACTAGAGCAGGGTGCTCCAAGCCCCTGTGTCCAACCTGCCCTTGAACGCTGCAGCCACAGCATCTCCATTCAACCCATCCCAGTGTCCCACCACCCTCACGGGGAAGAGCTTCTGCCTAAGAGCTCATCTCCATCTCCCCTCTGGCAGGTTCAAGCCATTCCCCTCGGCCTGTCTCTCTCCATCCCTTGTCCATAGCCCCTCTCCAGGCTTCTTGCAGCCCCTTTGGGCACTGGAAGGAATCCCAATGAAAACATCCGAAAAGCTCCACTTCCAAGCAAAGAGGAGCGTGGCATCTGGGACAAAGAGCAGCACCACGGCTCCGTGTGAGAAGCAGCCCAGCTCCTCTGCAGGAACCAGCCTGGAGAGGTGCAGCATGGAACCCATCACCCACAAGCACGCTGGTGCCATGGACCAGTGTCACCAGGGCATGCTCCATGAGGGATGCTGTGACACTGGGGATGGGCTCCTCTTGTGGGCTAAGGCACAAAGCGACACCCAGGGGATGGACCACCTTGGAACCCCCTTTGTCTCCTCCAACCATCCGAAGGGAGCCAGCATCCCTGTGGCACCGTGGCTCAATGCCACCCATTGGCACCATCAGCACTGTCACTGGAACCCTTCCCCATCCCGAGCATCCCATGCCAGCGGTTGGATGCCCCATCACGGGGTGCTCCATCACCCTGCAAGGAGCAGCACCGGGCTAAATCCTGCACCAAGCACCAGGCACGGGATGTGAGGTTTTACCCCCTTTTAGAGTCACAAACCTTGCCCCTCTGCGGTCCTGCCCGGGATCCTGGTGAAGCTGCTGCTTTGGAGGCTTTTCCAAGGAAGCAGCTCAGCTGATGCGCTGGAGCAGCCCGTGACACACTCGTCCAGCAACCCTTTCCAAAAGGCTTTCCCATACGTTTATTTCCCTTTCCCGGAGGCAGCAGTGAGCTGCGGGCCCTTGGGATTATAAAATAGCTCGGATTTGGGATGATTTGACAGCCGCTGTCCTGCATCCAGACCCCCTCCAGCATCGCCGGGGGATTGCTGCAGGGAATGCGGGCTCTGCTGCGGGCAGGGGAGGCTTCAAGTTCAGCTTTCAAAGGTCTTGGGAAAGAGGGCCCGGAAAACCCTTGCCTGTCCCTACAGGGAGCAGTGGGAAGGGATGGGGATGGAGAAGGGGGCAGAGGCATTGCCCAAGCAGGGGCACGAGTGCGCCCAGTGCGGGAGCCAGGCTGAGCTCAGCCTCCGGGGTACAGCAAAGTCTGCTGCAGCAGGAACCCGGCGGTGTCAGAGCTGCTTCTGCAACAGAAGTTGAATGAAAATCACTTCTGGTCATAGGAGAAACAGTTCTGGTCATAGAAAAATCACTTTGGTCATAGAAAAATCACTTCTGGTCATAGGAGAAACAGTTCTGGTCATAGAAAAATCACTTTGGTCATAGAAAAATCACTTCTGGTCATAGGAGAAACAGTTCTGGTCATAGAAAAATCACTTTGGTCACAGAAAAATCATTTCTGGTCATAGGAAAAACAGTTCTGGTCATAGAAAAATCACTTTGGTCATAGAAAAATCACTTCTGGTCATAGGAAAAACACTTCTGGTCATAGGAAAAACAGTTCTGGTCATAGAAAAATCACTTCTTGTCATAAGAAAAACAGTTCTGGTCATAGAAAAATCACTTCTGGTCATAGAAAAATCACTTTGGTCATAGAAAAAACACTTCTGGTCATAGGAAAAACAGTTCTGGTCATAGAAAAATCACTTCTGGTCATAGAAAAAACACTTCTGGTCATAGGAAAAACAGTTCTGGTCATAGAAAAATCACTTTGGTCATAGAAAAATCACTTTGGTTGTAGAAAAATCGGTTCTGATCATAGGAAAATAATTTCTGGTCACAGCAAACTCACTGGGGTTACAGCCCATAGCCAAGCCGGGTTACAGCAACCTCCCCCCGGGTCCAGCCCGCTGCTGTTGAGCTCGCATCGCCGGTACCACGGGCGTGGGGCTCCCCCTAGTGAAGCCCGTGGGGCAGAGGGATGAGGTTGGGGGGCAGACCAGCCCCACGCTTCCCGGTGCTGCTGTCCGGAGCTGAGGCGCTGGAGCCTTCCCCTCCGAGGACCCGATTCCCTCTGTGGCTGCATCCAGAGCCCTTCCACCCCTCCCCGTGCTCCAGGGTCTTCCCTTAACCATAACCCAAGGAGGTTTGGTGCCTGCCTTCATCCAGCCCTGCTCTTTGCCGTCCCTCCCCTCCACATGGCAGCCCCAGCTCGGCCGCAGTCCCATAGGGATGGGGAGGGTTTCCTCAAGCCGGGAATGTGATGCTGGTGTCCCTGGAGCAGAGGCTGCCTGCAGAGGCTCAGGCCGTGGGCATCATCACGCTGGCATAAACGGTCGTGGGCTCCTTGATGGGGCTCTGCAGCGAGAAGCAGGGATGCAAAAGAGGGGCCTGAGCTGGGGGGCAGATGTGGGTCAGCCCATGGGGATGCCCACGGGGGCAGAACCACCCTTACCTGTACGAGGTGGCCCTGCAGGGTGTGGGGCTGTGCCGGGGGGTCCCGTGGGGCACAAGGGGCTGCGCTGGGGACCAGTGCCGTGTCCAGGGGCTGGCTGGTGGCTGTGGTGTAGATGGTGATGCAGGAGGGGGGCTCGGTGATGGGGGCTCCTTTCTGCCTCTGCACAGAGAGCAAAGGGTGAGCAGCGGCGCAGAGCTCACCGTGGGGACCCTTCCCTCCCTCTGCCCCCCATGGACCCACCGTTTCCTCCCCACTTCCTGCTGCGTTTTGGGGAGCAGTGGGTCCAAAACCCGCGGTCTGTCCCCAGAGCCACCCTGAGGTGCTGGGGGCTGCAGCACCCAACCTCATTCCCAGCAGTTCCTGCATTAAGGGGGATGAGGCAGAAGCCTCCCCATCCTCTCCCTCCCCGGTCGCAGGGCTGCGTTAGCACCCATTCATAGGGTGCTGCAGCCCAACCAAGAGGCACCCAACAGCGAGCTGGGGGCTTTGGGTGCTGCTGCCCCCACCCAAGGAACCCCACCAGGGTCCCATCCCTAAGGAGCAGTGGCCGGGGCTCACCTGCCTCCGCTGCACCTGGGAGTAGATGGTGTGCACTGCGCTGTCCTCGGGGGGGGCTGAGCCCCCCTGCCCGCCTGCAGGGGATGGGGAAGTCACTGAGGGGGGGCTCAGGTGTCACCGCCCTGCTCCTGCACCCCGAGAGCTCCTTGGGCAGGGCTCCTGCCTCGGATCCCATCTGCATCCCCCCTCGCGCAGGTTAAAGCCGTTCCCCTCCATCCAGCCCCTCTCCAGGCTTCCTGCAGCCCCTTCAGGCACCGGAGCTGCCCCAAGGGCTCCCCTTAGACCCATAGAATGGTTTGGGTTGGAAAGGACCTTAAGATCATGCAGTTCCAAGCCCCCTGCCATGGGCACCCTTAAGGAACCTTCGCTTTGCTCCTTCCCAGGCTGCCCTTAGGATCACAGAACCACCCGGGTTGGAAAAGACGTTTAGGATGGAGTCCAACTCTTCCCAAGCGCAGCACCAACCCAGGACACCGCAGATCCATAGGGACCAACCCCTCGCTCCATTCCTGTCCCTCCACCAGGCTCACCCCAAGCACGGAGCCTCGGGCACCCCCGGCACTCACCCCCGGCCTTGGCCACACGGGCAACCACGAGGGCCCCGATGAGCATCACTGCACCCATGGGCACCACCACCACCACCACCACGAGCAGGAGACCCTGCGGCCCCGGCCCGGCACTGCCTGCAATGGGGCGGGGGAGAAGAGAGGGGATGGGATCAGCCACAGGCCCCACAGCACCCAGAGCCGAGCAGGATGTGCCGCTAAAAGCCTTTTTGTCACCTCGTTTTGGACCGTTTAACTCGGCAGAACAGGAAACAAGGGGCAGGAAACGCTTCTCTCGAGCAGAGCATCCTTTAATCGCCTCCAGGCTGCCCCGAGCAGCAAAGAACCTGCTGCAGGTGCCATCGGGGCCAGATACAGCCCTAAGGATGCCCCCAGTGCCTGTGGGGGGGGCAGCCCCATGGCACTGCAGGGTGTAAAAGCCCTGTAAAGGACAGAGCCGTGCAGCTCCAGCCTTGCTCCTGGACCACCAACGGGTCCCATCGCACAGGGGCGCAAGGGGGTTTGGGGCAAGGAGGGCTGAGGAACAAGCCCCACATGCCCCTGGAACGCCTCGTTTCAGCATCTCCCTGTTCCGAGGGTCCCATAGGGCTGCAGCACGAGGTCACCTTTGGGTGCCATCACAAGGGAAGCCCCATGGGAGGCAGCGTGACTTGGCCCCAAGAGCCCGCGGAGGGGAAGCTGCCCCTGAGCGGGTTCTGCTCCCCAGGCCCGGAACCTCCCCGTCCTTCCCCTTCCGAAGCAGCCCCAAAAGGCTCCTTCGGGGCTGCCTAAAGCAAGAGCCCAGCAAAGCAAGGCCAGGAGCAGGGGCAGCGCTGGGGACTCACCCGCTCGCTGCTGGCGGCACCGGGAGGAGCGGAAGGCGACGCTGCGGGTGCTGACGGGGTTGCTGGCGGTGCAGGAGCAGGAGATGCTGGAGCTGTGCAGGGGCAGGGTGAGGTGCAGGAGGCTGCTGTTGCGGGAGCAGGGCCCCGAGGCGATGGCGTCGGCGCTGCCCCAGCTGTAGGCGATGCTGTCCCCTCGCTCCGCAGCGCAGTCGAGGGTGATGCTGCAGGTGCCGTTGGCCAGCACCCAGCTGAGGATCTGGATGCTGGGGGGGGACACAGGCTCTGCAGAGAGGGAGGGAAGGGGCGGTTGTTGTGCCTGGGAAACCCAAATGGCTTCGAATCCGTAGAATCATGGAATAATTTGGGTTGGAAAGGAGCTCGGGATCATCCAGTTCCAACCCCCTGCCATGGGCAGGGTCACCTCACACTAAACCATCTCACCCAAGGCTCCATCCAACCTGATCTTGAGCATAACCAGGGATGGAGCATTCACAACCTCCCTGGGCAACCCATTCCAGTGCCTCAGCACCCTCACAGGAAAGAATTTCCTCCTTAGATCCAATCCAAACCTCCCCTGTTTCAGTTTGAACCCGTTACCCCTTGTCCTGTCACTGCAGTCCCTAATGAAGAGCCCCTCCCCAGCATCCCTATAGGGGATCCCCATAGGGACCGCTCTAAGCTGCGAAGAGCATCAGAGAGGGATGCACCAGATGCTCCCGGCAGCCCCTCGACATCAGGGTGGGCATCTCCCCCCCAACCCCGCCTGCCCCCCGGCGCTGTGGGGAAGCCGGCATCACCCAGCCCCACTGCTCACCATAGACCTCCAGCTGTATCCGCCAGACCTTCTCCTCGGGCCCCTTGCTCACGCTGTACTCGTAGAGCTGCCCGTCCTGCCGGCTGGTGTTCAGGATCTCCAGGGAGAAATCCAGCTCGTGGAAGCGGGCTCGGTCCCGCACGTAGTTGGTGTGGGTCCCGTCCGCGTACTTGAGCAGGATCAGCTTCCGCTGTGGGTCCTCGGTGTCCCGCTTCCAGAGCCCAGCTCCGAAGCGCAGGGTGAGGGCCCGGAGCTCCGGGGGGATCCGCAGCATCGTCGCCTGGCCCAGGGTACCCAGCACCGTTTCCTTCACCCCATGGACCCTGCCTGTGGGGAGGAGCAGAGGGGAGAGAAGGGATGGGGCAGGCAGGGGGGCAGAGCCAGCGCTGCCCCAGCCCAGCCCCGCGGGGCCATAGGAGCGGGGAATCAATGGTCGGGTTGGGAAAGGGCTCGGAGCTCATCCAGTCCGACCATCGCCACCGCTGCCCCATGGCACTGGTGGGAGCAATACTCCAGTTTGTAGTGTGGGGGCTCCCCCCATTGCTACCCTGTCCGGAGGGGAGAAGGATCATGGGATCATCATGGGATCATCATGGGATCATCATGGGATCATCATGGGATCATCATGGGCTCATCATGGGCTCATCTTGGGATCATCATGGGATCATCATGGGATCATCATGGGCTCATCTTGGGATCATCATGGGATCATCATGGGATCATCATGGGATCATCATGGGCTCATCATGGGCTCATCATGGGATCATCATGGGGTCATCATGGGATCATCATGGGATCATCATGGGATCATCATGGGATCATCATGGGCTCATCATGGGCTCATCATGGGATCATCATGGGGTCATCATGGGATCATCATGGGATCATCATGGGATCATCATGGGCTCATCATGGGCTCATCATGGGATCATCATGGGCTCATCATGGGATCATCATGGGATCATCATGGGCTCATCATGGGGTCATCATGGGATCATCATGGGGTCATCATGGGATCATCATGGGATCATCATGGGATCATCATGGGGTCATCATGGGATCATCATGGGATCATCATGGGCTCATCATGGGATCATCATGGGGTCATCATGGGGTCATCATGGGATCACCATGGGATCATCATGGGGTCATCATGGGATCATCATGGGATCATCATGGCAGGGATGCCCCACATGAGACCCTGTCACCTCGGGTGCTGTCATGGGGCTGCAGGGACACAGTGTCCCTGGGCCAGCAGATCCCATTCATCCAGGACACCATCAGCTCAGGACACCATCATCCCTAGGACATCATCATCATACCCCATCCATCCAACTCCATCCATCCAACCCCATACCCCATCCATCCAACCTCATCCATACCCCCTCCATCCAACCCCATCCATCCATACCCCATCCATACCCCATCCATCCAACCCCATCCATCCAACCTCATACCCCATCCATCCAACCTCATCCATACCCCATCCATCCAACCCCATCCATCCATACCCCATCCATACCCCACCCATACCCCATCCATCCAACCCCATCCATCCATACACCATCCATCCAACCCCATCCATGCAACCCCATCCATCCATACACCATCCATCAAACCCCATCCATCCATACCCCATCCATCCAACCCCATTCAACCCCATCCATCCATACCCCACCCATACCCCATCCATGCAACCCCATCCATCCAACCCCATCCATACCCCATCCATCCAACCCCATCCATCCAACCCCATCCATCAAACCCCATCCATACCCCATCCATCCAACCCCATACCCCATCCATCCAACCCCATACCCCATTAATCCAACCCCATCCATCCAACCTCATCCATCCAACCTCATCCACACCCCATCCATCCAACCCCATCCAACCCCATCCATCCAACCCCATCCATCAAACCCCATCCAACCCCATCCATCCATACCCCATCCATCCAACCCCATCCAACCCCATCCATCCAACCCCATCCATCCAACCCCATACCCCATCCATCCAACCTCATCCAACCCCATCCATCCAACCCCATCCATCCAACCCCATCCATCCAACCCCATCCAACCCCATCCATCCAACCCCATCCCTCCGTACCCCAAGGGCAGCCCAGAGTCACCAGCAGGCAGAGCCGCAGCGCCCACCCCATGCCTCTGGTCCTGACCCGGCCTTGATCTCCGCTGCCCCACAGCCGCCCTCCAAGGCGAGCCCCGCCACGGGCCCCGTGCTTCCTGTTTGGGGTGAAAACGGCTTCTTTTTGTCTTCCGTGGAAAGTATTCAAAGCAGAACGGGGAAGGCTGCACGGGGGCCGGGCTGCGGGAGGAAGCGGAGCAATGAACCCAGCAGCATCCTCCGGCTGCAGCCTTCAGCCCTGCAGGAGGAGGAAGGAGCCAGCACTGAGAGCATCGGGGTACCGGAGCAGTGGGGCAGAGCCTGCATCCCAGCACTGAGAGCATCGGGATACCGGAGCAGTGGGGCAGAGCCTGCATCCCGGCACTGACAGCATTGGGGTACCAGAGCAGTGGGGCAGAGCCTGCATCCCAGCAATGAGAGCATCAGGGTACAGGAGCAGTGGGGCAGAGCCTGCATCCCAGCAATGAGAGCATCGGGGGAGCAGTGGGGCAGAGCCTGCATCCCAGCACTGAGAGCATCGGGGTACAGGAGCAGTGGGGCAGAGCCTGCATCCCAACAATGAGAGCATCGGGGTACAGGAGCAGTGGGGCAGAGCCTGCATCCCAGCACTGAGAGCATCGGGGTATAGGAGCAGTGGGGCAGAGCCTGCATCCCAACAATGAGAGCATCGGGGTACCGGAGCAGTGGGGCAGAGCCTGCATCCCAACAATGAGAGCATCAGGGTACAGGAGCAGTGGGGCAGAGCCTGCATCCCAACAATGAGAGCATCGGGGTACTGGAGCAGTGGGGCAGAGCCTGCATCCCAGCACTGAGAGCATCGGGGTACCGGAGCAGTGGGGCAGAGCCTGCATCCCAACAATGAGAGCATCGGGGTACAGGAGCAGTGGGGCAGAGCCTGCATCCCAACAATGAGAGCATCGGGGTACCGGAGCAGTGGGGCAGAGCCTGCATCCCAACAATGAGAGCATCGGGGTACAGGAGCAGTGGGGCAGAGCCTGCATCCCAACAATGAGAGCATCGGGGTACAGGAGCAGTGGGGCAGAGCCTGCATCCCAACAATGAGAGCATCGGGGTACCAGAGCAGTGGGGCAGAGCCTGCATCCTGGCACTGAGAGCATTGGGGTACAGGAGCAGTGGGGCAGAGCACCCAATTCCTCCAATTTGGGGCCAAAATCCTCCTTTTTAGCCCCAAAATTCCTATTTTCATGCCAAATCCCTCCAGTTTTTGTCAAATTTCTCCAGATTTGGGTCAAATTCCTCCCGTTTGGGTCAAATTCTTCCTTTTTTAGGGCCAAAATCTGTCTCAAGAGGCTGCAATTCCACAAATTCCACCCAAATTCCTAATTTTTAGGCCCAAATTTCTCCTTTTTAGCACCAAATACCTCCAATTTTGGCCAAAATCCTCCTTTTTAGCCCCCAAATTCATATTTTCAGGCCTAACTCCTCCAGGTTTGGGTCAAATTCTGCCAGTTTGGGTCAAATTCATCCTTTTTAGGTCAAAAATCTATCTCAAGAGGCTGAAATTCCCCAAATTTCACCCAAATTCTTCCTTTTTAGGCCCAAATTTCTCCTTTTTAGCACAAAATTCCACCAATTTTGGGCCAAAAGCCTCCTTTTTAACCCCCAAAATTTCTATTTTCAGGCCAAATTCCTCCAATTTTTGTCAAATTCCTCCAGTTTTGGGTCAAATTCTTCCTTTTCTGGCCAAAATCTGTCTCAAGAGGCTGAAATTCCCCAAATTTCACCCAAATTCCTCCTTTTTAGCACCAAATTCCTCCAATTTTGGCCAATATCCTCCTTTTTAGCCCCCAGATTCCTATTTTCAGGCCTAACTCCTCCAGTTTTGGGTCAAATTCTTCCTTTTTCAGGCCAAAATCTGTCTCAAGAGGCTGAAATTCCCCAAATTGCACCCAAATTCCTACTTTTAGCACCCAATTCCTCCGATTTTGGGCCAAACCCCTGCTTTTTAACCCCAAAATTCCCCTTTCCAGGCCAAATTCCTCCCATTTGGGTCAAATTCTTCCTTTTTTGGGCCAAAATCTGCCTCAAGAGGCTGAAATTCCCCAAATTCCACCCAAATTCCTCCCTTTTAGCCCCAAATTTCTCCTTTTTAGCACCCAATTCCTCCGATTTTTGGCCAAAACCCTGCTTTTTAACCCCAAAATTCCCATTTTCAGGCCGAATTCCTCCAGGTTTGGGTCAAATTCCTCCTTTTGGGGTCAAATTCCTCCTTTTGGGGTCAAATTCCTCCTTTTTGGGTCAAATTCCTCCATTTTGGGTCAAATTCCTCCTTTTTGGGGTCAAATTCCTCCTTTTTGGGGTCAAATTCCTCCATTTTGGGTCAAATTCCTCCATTTTGGGTCAAATTCCTCCTTTTTGGGGTCAAATTCCTCCATTTTGGGTCAAATTCCTCCATTTTGGGTCAAATTCCTCCTTTTTCAGGCCAAAATCTGCCTGGAGAGGCTGAAATTCCCCAAATTCCCCCCAAATTCCCCCATTTTAGGGCTCATTTTGGGATGAATTCCACAGTTTTAGGAGCAAAAATGTCCCTTCCCCCCATCCCCCCCATCCCCCTCCCCCCCCCGCCTCCTCCCCCCCCCGTGGGAATGTGTCACCTCTTGCAGGAACAAAGTGGGTCCCACGTGTGGGGCCGGGTGCCAGGGCCCTGCCCCATAGCGCGGCCCCACAGCGGCGCCAGGCCGGGGGGGCGGGGGGAGATAACGGGGCCTGATAGAGGAGCCGCCTGTCAGCGCCCCACAAGTGCCGGGACACGAGCCAGGCCCACGGAGCCTGCCCCATAGAGGGCCCCCCCCTGCCAGGGGAAGAGGGGGTTCTGCCCCATAGATGGGGCTCACATATGGGGACCCCCATGTTCTGCCCCATAGAGGAACCAGAGGGAGGGGAAATGGGGGTTCTGCCCCATAGATGCTCCCCACAGACTGCAGACACACTTGTCCTGCCCCATAGATGGGTCCCACAGATGGGCCCCACACATCAGGACCCCCATGTCCTGCCCCATAGAGGCACCAGAGGGAGGGAAATGGGGGTTCTGCCCCATAGATGCTCCCCACAGACTGCAGACCCACTTGTCCTGCCCCATAGATTGGCCCCACACATCAGAACCCCCATGTCCTGCCCCATAGAGGCACCAGAGGGAGGGAAATGGGGGTTCTGCCCCATAGATGCTCCCCACAGACTGCAGACCCACTTGTCCTGCCCCATAGATTGGCCCCACACATCAGAACCCCCATGTCCTGCCCCATAGAGGCACCAGAGGGAGGGGAAATGGGGGTTCTGCCCCATAGATGCTCCCCATAGACTGCAGACCCACTTGTCCTGCCACATAGATGGGCTCCACACATGGGGACCCTCATGTCCTGCCCTATAGATGCCCCATAGCAACGGTCATGGGGGTTCTGCCCCATAGATTCCCCCCCACAGACTGCAGACCCACTTGTTCTGCCCCAGAGATGGGCCCCACACATGGGGACCCCCATGTCCTGCCCCATAGAGGCACCAGAGGGAGGGGAAATGTGGGTTCTGCCCCATAGATGCCCTCCCCACAGACTTCAGACACACTTTTTCTGCCCCATAGATGTGTCCCACACATGGGGATCCCCGTATCCTGCCCTATAGATGCCCCATAGCAACAGTCATGGGGGTTCTGCCCCATAGATGCCCCCCCACAGACTGCAGACCCACTTGTTCTGCCCCAGAGATGGGCCCCACACATGGGGACCCCCATGTCCTGCCCCATAGAGGCACCAGAGGGAGGGGAAATGTGGGTTCTGCCCCATAGATGCCCCCCACAGCCTGCAGACCCACTTGTCCTGCCACATAGATGGGCCCCACACATGGGGACCCTCATGTCCTGCCCTATAGATGCCCCATAGCAACGGTCATGGGGGTTCTGCCCCATAGATGTCCCCCCACAGACTGCAGACCCACTTGTCCTGCCCCATAGATGGGCCCCATACATGGGGACCCCCATGTCCTGCCCCACAGATGCCTCACATGGAGAGGACATGGGGTTCAGCCCCACAGAGGCACCACACAGAACCCCATTGTTCTGCCCCATAGATGACCCATGCACAGCAGGACCCATATGTCCTGCCCTACAGACACCCCACAGACAAAGGAAAAGAGGCATCCTGCCCCATAGATGCACCTCTACAGACTGCAAACACACACATTATGCCCCATAGATGCCCCATAGACAGGGAAAACAGGTGTCCTGCCCCATAGATGTGCCCCACACATGGAGACCCCCATGTCCTGCCCCATAGATGCCCCACAGGGAGGGGACATGGGGGTTCCGCCCCATAGATGCCCCACACTCACCAAATCCACACATCCTGCCCCATAGGCACCCCCCACATCCCACCCCTACAATGGGATTTGCTCTGCCCTATAGCTCAGCCATGGGGCAGGGGTTAGGGCTGCCCTTCCCCCTCCTCCCATCCCCCCACCCCCCCACCCCCCCAAGGAATTCGCCCTCCCCCCAGCTCTGCCCCATATAAAGGCCGATGGGCAGCGGAGGCGGCAGAGCTGCCGCTGTGGGGCACAGAGAGGTTGGGGGGCACGGGATGGGGAGTGGGGGATCTATGGGGCATGAGGGTGGGGTATGGGGTGCACAGGGGGTATGGGGTGCACAGGGTGGGCTATGGGGCACAAGGGATTTCTGGGGCACACGGGGGGCTATGGGGCGCACAGAAACTATGGGGCAGGGGGGATTTTGCGTGGCACAGGATCTATGGGGCACAGGGGATGTATGGGGCACATGAATCTGTGGGGCTTTGGGGCACAGGGGTTCTATGGGGTGCACAGGGGTGTTACTGGATGCCAAGACCTCTGGGGTGGGGTATGCAGGGAGCTATGGGGTGTGGGGACCTTTGGGGGCTAAGTGGGGTCTGTACGGGATGTGGGGCACAGAATCTATGGGGCACACAGGGGGTTATGGGGCATGGGGGGTTATGGGTTGCACAGGATGGTTCTGGAGCACAGGAATCTATGGGGCTCAGGGGATCTAAGGGGTACCAGGATCTATGGAACACACGGGGGGGATGTGGGGCACGTGGCAGATGTGGGGTGCAGGAATCTATAGGGCACAGAGGGGGAACTGTGGGCCATAGAGATCTATGGGGCACAAAGCGGGGCTTTTGGGGTATATGGGGTATGGGCTATGGGGCATGGGGTACCTATGGAGCAGCCTATATGGGGTTATGGGGCACAGGATGTATGGGGCACAGAGGGTACTATGGGGGAGGCTGTGGGGTGCATAGGAGTATGGGGCCCTGGGGGGAGGGCGATCGGGATTAGGGATCTATGGGGCACAGGGGGTGTAGATATAGATATGTCACAATAATATGGGGGTGCAATGGGGTGCAGGAATCTATAGGGCGTCAGGGCTCTATAGGACCTGTGGAGCCCATGGGGCTCTCTGGGCTCTATGGGGCAGCCCTTCACTCTCCCCCCCCAGCTTCCTCTATCTTTGCACTTCAGACCCACTGATCCCAGGTGAGTGCGGTGCCGTGGGGCAGTTATGGAGCAGAAATGGGGGAGCAGTGGGGCAGCCATGGGGCAGGGCACTGGGGGCAGAGGGGGGGTCACTACTGGCTCTGCCATTCGCTATGGGGCCGGGTGTGTCTCTGTGCCCCATCACTACGGGTCAGCCCCACACTGACCATCACTATGGGTCAGGATGTGGCTCTGGCCCCATTGCTGTGGGTCAGCCCCACACTGACCACGGTCGCTATGGGTCAGGATGTGGCTCTGGCCCCATTGCTATGGGTCAGCCCCACACTGACCACAGTCGCTATGGGTCAGGAGGGGGCTCTGGCCCCATCACTATGGGTCAGCCCCACACTGACCACGGTCGCTATGGGTCAGCCCCACACTGACTATGGCCGCTATGGGTCAGGATAGGGCTCAGGCCCCATCTCTATGGGTCAGCCCCACACTGACCATGGCCGCTATGGGTCAGGAGGGGGCTTTGGCCCCATCACTATGGGTCAGCCCCACACTGACCATGGCCGCTATGGGTCAGGATGTGGCTCTGGCCCCACCGCTGTGGGTCAGCCCCACACTGACCACGGTCGCTATGGGTCAGGATAGGGCTCAGTCCCCATCGCTATGGGTCAGCCCCACAGTGACCATGGCCGCTATGGGTCAGGATGTGGCTCTGGCTCCATCACTATGGGTCAGCCCCACACTGACCATGGTCGCTATGGGTCAGCCCCACACTGACCATGGCCGCTATGGGTCAGGATGTGGCTCTGGCCCCATCACTATGGGTCAGCCCCACACTGACCACGGTCGCTATGGGTCAGGATAGGGCTCTGGCCCTATCGCTATGGGTCAGCCCCACACTGACCACGGTCGCTATGGGTCAGGATAGGGCTCTGGCCCTATCACTATGGGTCAGCCCCACACTGACCATCACTATGGGTCAGGATGTGGCTCTGGCCCCATTGCTGTGGGTCAGCCCCACACTGACCGCGGTCGCTATGGGTCAGGAGGGGGCTGTGGCCCCATTGCTATGGGTCAGCCCCACACTGACCATCACTATGGGTCAGGATGTGGCTCTGGCCCCATTGCTATGGGTCAGCCCCACACTGACCACGGTCGCTATGGGTCAGCCCCACACTGACCACGGTCGCTATGGGTCAGGATAGGGCTCAGTCCCCATCGCTATGGGTCAGCCCCACACTGACCACGGTCGCTATGGGTCAGGATAGGGCTCTGGCCCTATCGCTATGGGTCAGCCCCACAGTGACCATGGCTGCTATGGGTCAGGATGTGGCTCTGGCCCCACCGCTGTGGGTCAGCCCCACACTGACCACGGTCGCTATGGGTCAGGATAGGGCTCAGTCCCCATCGCTATGTGTCAGCCCCACACTGACCATGGTCGCTATGGGTCAGGATGTGGCTCTGGCTCCATCGCTATGGGTCAGCCCCACACTGACGATGGTCGCTATGGGTCAGGATGTGGCTCTGGCTCCATCACTATGGGTCAGCCCCACACTGACTATGGCCGCTATGGGTCAGCCCCACACTGACTATGGTCGCTATGGGTCAGGATGTGGCTCTGGCTCCATCGCTATGGGTCAGCCCCACACTGACCATCACTATGGGTCAGGATGTGGCTCTGGCCCCATTGCTATGGGTCAGCCCCACACTGACCACGGTCGCTATGGGTCAGCCCCACACTGACCACGGTCGCTATGGGTCAGGATAGGGCTCAGTCCCCATCGCTATGGGTCAGCCCCACACTGACCACGGTCGCTATGGGTCAGGATAGGGCTCTGGCCCTATCGCTATGGGTCAGCCCCACAGTGACCATGGCTGCTATGGGTCAGGATGTGGCTCTGGCCCCACCGCTGTGGGTCAGCCCCACACTGACCACGGTCGCTATGGGTCAGGATAGGGCTCAGTCCCCATCGCTATGGGTCAGCCCCACACTGACCATGGTCGCTATGGGTCAGGATGTGGCTCTGGCTCCATCGCTATGGGTCAGCCCCACACTGACCATGGTCGCTATGGGTCAGGATGTGGCTCTGGCCCCATCGCTATGGGTCAGCCCCACACTGACTATGGCCGCTATGGGTCAGCCCCACACTGACTATGGTCGCTATGGGTCAGGATGTGGCTCTGGCTCCATCGCTATGGGTCAGCCCCACACTGACCATGGTCGCTATGGGTCAGGATGTGGCTCTGGCCCCATCGCTATGGGTCAGCCCCACACTGACTATGGCCGCTATGGGTCAGCCCCACACTGACTATGGTCGCTATGGGTCAGGATGTGGCTCTGGCTCCATCGCTATGGGTCAGCCCCACACTGACCATCACTATGGGTCAGGATGTGGCTCTGGCCCCATTGCTATGGGTCAGCCCCACACTGACCACGGTCGCTATGGGTCAGCCCCACACTGACCACGGTCGCTATGGGTCAGGATAGGGCTCAGTCCCCATCGCTATGGGTCAGCCCCACACTGACCACGGTCGCTATGGGTCAGGATAGGGCTCTGGCCCTATCGCTATGGGTCAGCCCCACAGTGACCATGGCTGCTATGGGTCAGGATGTGGCTCTGGCCCCACCGCTGTGGGTCAGCCCCACACTGACCACGGTCGCTATGGGTCAGGATAGGGCTCAGTCCCCATCGCTATGGGTCAGCCCCACACTGACCATGGTCGCTATGGGTCAGGATGTGGCTCTGGCTCCATCGCTATGGGTCAGCCCCACACTGACCATGGTCGCTATGGGTCAGGATGTGGCTCTGGCCCCATTGCTATGGGTCAGCCCCACACTGACTATGGCCGCTATGGGTCAGCCCCACACTGACTATGGTCGCTATGGGTCAGGATGTGGCTCTGGCTCCATCGCTATGGGTCAGCCCCACACTGACCATCACTATGGGTCAGGATGTGGCTCTGGCCCCATTGCTATGGGTCAGCCCCACACTGACCACGGTCGCTATGGGTCAGCCCCACACTGACCACGGTCGCTATGGGTCAGGATAGGGCTCAGTCCCCATCGCTATGGGTCAGCCCCACACTGACCACGGTCGCTATGGGTCAGGATAGGGCTCTGGCCCTATCGCTATGGGTCAGCCCCACAGTGACCATGGCTGCTATGGGTCAGGATGTGGCTCTGGCCCCACCGCTGTGGGTCAGCCCCACACTGACCACGGTCGCTATGGGTCAGGATAGGGCTCAGTCCCCATCGCTATGGGTCAGCCCCACACTGACCATGGTCGCTATGGGTCAGGATGTGGCTCTGGCTCCATCGCTATGGGTCAGCCCCACACTGACCATGGTCGCTATGGGTCAGGATGTGGCTCTGGCCCCATTGCTATGGGTCAGCCCCACACTGACTATGGCCGCTATGGGTCAGCCCCACACTGACTATGGTCGCTATGGGTCAGGATGTGGCTCTGGCTCCATCGCTATGGGTCAGCCCCACACTGACCATGGTCGCTATGGGTCAGGATGTGGCTCTGGCCCCATCGCTATGGGTCAGCCCCACACTGACTATGGCCGCTATGGGTCAGCCCCACACTGACTATGGTCGCTATGGGTCAGGATGTGGCTCTGGCTCCATCGCTATGGGTCAGCCCCACACTGACCGCGGTCGCTATGGGTCAGGATATGGCTCAGCTCTATGGGTCAGCCCCACACTGACCATGGTCGCTATGGGTCAGGATGTGGCTCTGGCCCCATCGCTATGGGTCAGCCCCACACTGACCATGGTCGCTATGGGTCAGGATGTGGCTCTGGCCCCATCGCTATGGGTCAGCCCCACACTGACTATGGCCGCTATGGGTCAGGATGTGGCTCTGGCCCCATCGCTATGGGTCAGCCCCACACTGACCATGGTCGCTATGGGTCAGGATGTGGCTCTGGCCCCATTGCTATGGGTCAGCCCCACACTGACCGCGGTCGCTATGGGTCAGGATGGCCGAGGCGGTGCTGGCGGCGCTGGGGGCGGCCGCCCCCTTCCTGCGCCCCTCGGAGGCGGAGCGCGTGGCGGCCCAGACCCGCCCCTTCGAGCCGCGCGCCGAGTGCTTCGTGCCCCACCCCCACCACGAGTTCGTGCGCGGGCGAATCACGGAGCGGCGCGGCGCTGACGTCACCGTCACCACGGAGCTCGGGGAGGTGGGCGGGGCCAAAGGGGGCGGGGCCAAAGGGGAGTCAAAGGGGGTGGGGCTATGGGGGGGGGGGCCTGAAGGTTTGGGGGTTCAAAGGGGGGAGATGGGGCAGCTGGACCGGGGGGGGCTCTTCAATCATGGGGGTGCCCCCTAATGGGTGGGAGAGCCCCAGCCCATGGGGACCCCCTCAGGGTCATGGAGGCCTCCCCATCCCATTGGACCCCCCCATCCCGCCAATAACCCACGCCCAACCCATGACGACACCCCTTGACCCAATGAGGACCCCCCCAACCCATTGAAGACCCCCCCAACCCAATGAAGATCCCCCCAACCCAATGAGGACCCCCCAACCCATTGAAGACCCCCCAACCCAATGAGGACCCCCCAACCCAATGAGGACCCCCCAAACCATTGAAGATCCCCCAACCTATTGAAGATCCCCCCACCCATTGAAGACCCCCCCCAACCCAATGAAGACCCCCCCAACCCATTGAGGACCCCCCAACCCATTGAAGATCCCCCAACCCATTGAAGACCCCCCCAACCCATTGAAGATCCCCCAACCCATTGAAGACCCCCCCAACCCATTGAAGACCCCCCCCCAACCCATTGAGGATCCCCCCAACCCAATGAAGACCCCCCCAACCCATTGAAGACCCCCCCAACCCATTGAAGATCCCCCAACCCATTGAAGACCCCCCCAACCCATTGAAGATCCCCCCCACCCAATGAAGACCCCCCCAACCCAATGAAAACCCCCCCAACCCAGTGAAGATCCCCCAACCCACTGAAGATCCCCCCAACCCAATGGACATCCCCCAACCCACTGGAGACCCCCTCACCCCATGAGACACCCCATAACCCCCCTCCCACCCCCCCTCTCCAGACGGTGACCGTGAAGGAGGCCGACGTCCACCCCCAGAACCCCCCCAAGTTCGACAAGATGGAGGACATGGCCATGCTGACCTTCCTGCACGAGCCCGCCGTCCTCTTCAACCTCAAGGAGCGCTACGCGGCCTGGATGATCTACGTGAGCAGCACCTCCATGGGGCCGTGGGGCACCCAGAGCCCGGGCGTCCCCTCCCGCTGGGTGCCCCTGACCCCCCTTTCTCCCACCCCCAGACCTACTCCGGGCTCTTCTGCGTGACCGTCAACCCCTACAAGTGGTTGCCCGTCTACAACGCCGAGGTGGTGGCCGCCTACCGGGGCAAGAAGCGGAGCGAAGCTCCCCCCCACATCTTCTCCATCTCTGACAACGCCTACCAGTACATGCTGACAGGTGAGCCCCTCCCTTGGAGACCCCAAATCACCTGTGTGCCCCTCGCCCCATGTGGGTCCAGCCCCATAAGCGGGTGATGGGACCCAACTGAGCCCATAAACACCTCCCCGTGGTGGAGGTTGAAGAACCTCATCCATCACCCCCCCCTTCTCTTCTCCACCAGACCGCGAGAACCAATCCATCCTCATCACGTAAGGCCACGCCCCCACCCCCCCCCCCCCGAGGTCCAATGGGGAAGAACGTTCCTCACCGTCCCCTCCGTTGCCCTCAGCGGAGAATCCGGCGCGGGGAAGACGGTCAACACCAAGAGGGTCATCCAGTACTTCGCCAGCATCGCTGCCATCGGCGACCGCAAGAAGGAGGCAACCAACAGCAGCAAGGTGGGGCCTCAGGCCATGGGGGGGGGGGTGTCACCCGTGGGGTGGTGTCAGACCCCTTTGGACGCTGTCCTGCCCCATAGGGCACCCTGGAGGACCAGATCATCCAGGCCAACCCGGCGCTGGAGGCCTTTGGCAACGCCAAGACCGTTCGCAACGACAACTCCTCGCGCTTCGTGAGTGGCCGGGGGGGGTTGGGGGGGGGTTTGGGGGTTGGAGCAGGGGCAGGGCCTCAAGGAGAAGCTTCTTCCCCAGGGAAAGTTCATCCGGATCCACTTCGGGGCCACCGGGAAGTTGGCGTCGGCGGACATTGAGACCTGTGCGTGGTGGGGTCCATCTCCTGGTGTCCTCCTCCATGGCCCCGTGTCCCCCTCCACCTCCTTCACTTCCATCTCCTTCACCTCCATGTCCTTCACCTCCATCTCCTTCACTTCCATCTCCTTCACCTCCATCTCCTTGTGTCCTTCAACTCCTTTGTGTCCTCCTCCATCTCCTGGTGTCCTCCTTCATCTCTTCATCCATCCATCTGACCCTCCACCTCCATCTTGTCATGTCTCCATCTATATCCATCTCCATCCCCATCTCCTCATCCATGTCCCCATCTATATCCACCTCCATCCCCATCTCCTCATCCATGTCTCCATCCATCTAGTGTCTCTGTCCATCTCTTCATCCATCCAACCATCTTCTCATCCATCTGACCCTCCGTCTCCTCATCCCACCATCCATCTTCTCATGCCTCCATCCACCTGACCCTCCATCTCCGTCCCCATCCCATCCCCACCTCCATCCTCACCTCCATCCATGTCTCCATCCATCTCCACCTCCTTGTCCCACCACCCACCTTCTCTCTCCTCCCCCTGCCCCAGACCTCCTGGAGAAGTCCCGCGTCATCTTCCAGCTGAAGGCTGAGAGGAACTACCACATCTTCTACCAGATCCTCTCCAACAAGAAGCCGGAGCTTCTGGGTGAGCCTGGGGACACCTTGGACTTATGGTGACCCTATGGTGGTATCTCGAGTTCATGGGGCTGGTGCAAACGTTGGTTGTCTCCATCCCAGAGATGCTTCTGATCACCACCAACCCTTACGACTACAGTTACGTCTCCCAAGGAGAGGTGACCGTGGCCTCCATCGATGACGCTGAGGAGCTGTTGGCCACCGATGTGAGACATCTCATGGTGGAGGGATGGGGGGGTGGAGACCTGGGATGGATGGAGGGGACCATGGAAGGAGGAGTCCATGGATGGATGGGTTGTCTACGGATGGATGGATGGTCTACAGATGGATGGGTGGTCTATGGATGGATGGGTGGTCTACAGATGGATGAGTGGTCTTTGGATGGATGGGTGGTCTACGGATGGATGAGTGGTCTATGGATGGATGGGTGGTCTACGGATGGATGAGTGGTCTGTGGATGGATGGGTGAGTCTGTGGTTGGTTGGAGAAGTCCTTGGATGGATGGAGGAGACCATGGATGAGTCCTTGGATGAATGGATGAGTCCATGGATGGATGAGAGCCCTCAGATGGCTGGAGAAGTCCGTAACTCTGCTCAAATGGAAGGAGCAGCCCACAGATGCTCCAAGGGCTGGTTGGCCCCAATGGGAGACACCCTTCAGCCTGTCCCTTCCCCTTCCAGAGTGCTTTTGATGTCCTGGGCTTCACCAACGAGGAGAAGGCCGGTGTCTATAAGCTGACGGGGGCCATCATGCACTTCGGCAACATGAAGTTCAAGCAGAAGCAGCGGGAGGAGCAGGCCGAGCCGGACGGCACCGAAGGTGGGTTCCACCTAAGGGTGACCAATCAGGATGAGGAACCCCCTCGAGGTCTTCCAGGTTGACCTTGTCTTCTCCTTAGATGCCGACAAGTCAGCTTATCTGATGGGCCTCAACTCGGCCGATCTTCTCAAGGGCTTGTGCCACCCTCGGGTCAAGGTTGGCAATGAGTACGTCACCAAGGGGCAGAACGTGCAGCAGGTGAGGAGGACACTTCCAAAGCCACCTCCTCCAGCAGCACAGAGCCCACCAGGGTGTCCTTCTTCCAGGTCTACTACTCCATCGGAGCCCTGGCCAAGGCGGTCTATGAGAAGATGTTCAACTGGATGGTGGTGAGGATCAACAACTCGCTGGAGACCAAGCAGCCGCGGCAGTACTTCATCGGCGTCCTGGACATCGCCGGCTTCGAGATCTTCGACGTGAGCCTTCAGCCCCTTGAGTGTTGGGTTGAGCCCTCTGGGTCTCCAGTTGACCCCGTTGACCCCACTGGGCATCCTGTTGACTCCCCTGGGTGTTGAGTTGACCCCATTGACGCCATTGGGTCTTCAGTTGACCCCATTGGTCACTGAGTTGACACTGTTGACCCCATTAGGTCTTCAGTTGACCCCATTGGGTCTTCAGTTGACCACATTGACTCTCCATTGACTCTCCTCCCCCAGTTCAACAGCTTCGAGCAGCTCTGCATCAACTTCACCAACGAGAAGCTGCAGCAGTTCTTCAACCACCACATGTTCGTGCTGGAGCAGGAGGAGTACAAGAAGGAGGGCATTGAGTGGGAGTTCATCGACTTCGGCATGGACCTCCAGGCCTGCATTGACCTCATCGAGAAGGTACCACTGCCCCCAGGGTGGCTGGAGAAGCACTTTAGGTCCTGCTTGGTGTCCACCATGACCAAGCAGGTCTTCTCCTTGCCAGCCCATGGGGATCATGTCCATCTTGGAGGAGGAGTGCATGTTCCCCAAGGCTTCGGACATGACCTTCAAGGCCAAACTCTACGACAACCACTTGGGCAAGTCGTCCAACTTTGGGAAGCCCCGGAACGTCAAAGGCAAGACAGAAGCCCACTTCTCCTTGGTCCACTACGCTGGCACCGTGGACTACAACATCATTGGCTGGTTGGAGAAGAACAAGGACCCTCTCAACGAGACGGTGGTGGGGCTCTACCAAAAGTCAGGCCTCAAGCTCTTGGCCAGCCTCTTCTCCAACTACGCTGGGGCAGACCCTGGTGGGTGGTTGGGTAGTGGGTGATGGGTGGGGGGATGGAGAAGGCAATTTTCCATGGAATCATCTTTTATCTCCAGGTGGTGATGGAGGGAAGGGCAAAGGAGCCAAGAAGAAAGGTTCCTCCTTCCAGACCGTGTCTGCTCTGCACCGGGTATGGGACCCATGTGGCTCCACCCCCTGCCCCATAGCTCCTCCCCCTTGGCCAACCCTCTTCTCCACCCGCAGGAGAACCTCAACAAGCTGATGACCAACCTCAAGACCACCCACCCCCACTTCGTCCGATGCCTCATCCCCAATGAGCGGAAGGAGCCAGGTGAGGAGAAGGGGGTGATGTCCTTGTGATGGGGAGGGGCAGGGCTTGAAGCTGACCACGCCCCCTTCTCCCCCTCCTCCTCCCCAGGGGTGATGGACAACCCCTTGGTGATGCACCAGCTCCGCTGCAACGGGGTCTTGGAAGGCATCCGCATCTGCCGCAAGGGCTTCCCCAACCGCATCCTCTACGGGGACTTCCGTCAACGGTAGGAACCCAGAAGATGGTGGGATGAGGTGTACAAAGCCATAGGGGGCTGAGCTTGGGTTGTCCTCATCTTCTGTGGCCACCAGGTATCGCATCTTGAACCCGGCGGCCATCCCTGAAGGCCAGTTCATTGACAGCAGGAAAGGTGCTGAGAAGCTCTTGGGCTCCATCGACATCGACCACAGCCAGTATAAATTTGGCCACACCAAGGTGAGGGCCTAAGGGTGATGGTCCCCATGGTGCCACCACCCAGGAGGTCATCTAGACCTCACTATTCTACCCGCCACATGGTCCCCTGCCCATTGGAGCTCCCTGGGCTCCATCTCACCACCGAAGTGTGTTCTTCATCCCCCAAGCAAGCCGATGTCTTCATCTCTCCACCAAGGTCTTCTTCAAGGCTGGGCTGCTGGGGCAGCTGGAGGAGATGCGGGACGAGCGCCTCTCCCGCATCATCACCCGCATCCAAGCGCAAGCCCGGGGACAGCTCATGCGCCTCGAGTTCAAGAAGATCCTGGAGCGCAGGTGGGGTGGTGGAGCTGTGGGGCATGGGGGTGGGCCCGCTCCTGGTGATGGACACCTCACCGTGGCCAATCCAGGGACGCGCTGTTGGTGATCCAATGGAACATCCGGGCCTTCATGGGGGTGAAGAACTGGCCGTGGATGAAGCTCTACTTCAAGATCAAGCCCTTGCTGCAGAGCGCTGAGACGGAGAAGGAGATGCAGGTGGGTCGGGGATGGGATGAAGGCTGAGGAGGAGGATGTGGGGACACTCATGGAGGGACCTTTGGGCCTCCCCCAGACCATGAAGGAGGAGTTTGGGCGGCTGAAGGAAGCCCTGGAGAAGTCAGAAGCGCGGCGGAAGGAGCTGGAGGAGAAGATGGTCTCCATGCTGCAGGAGAAGAACGACCTCCAGCTCCAAGTGCAGGCTGTGAGTGAGATGAGCCCCAAAAGCACCTCTAGGAGGGGTCACCACCCCCCATGGGACCTCCCGTCATCACCCCCCGCCCCACCACAGGAGCAGGACAACCTGACAGATGCCGAGGAGCGTTGTGACCAGTTGATCAAGAACAAGATCCAGCTGGAGGCCAAGGTGAAGGAGCTGACGGAGCGGCTGGAGGAGGAGGAGGAGATGAACGCTGAGCTCACGGCCAAGAAGAGGAAGCTCGAAGACGAATGCTCCGAGCTGAAGAAGGACATCGATGACCTGGAGTTGACATTGGCCAAGGTGGAGAAGGAGAAACATGCCACTGAGAACAAGGTGAGGCCTCAGCCTGGATGGGGTTGAGGAGACCCAAGCTCGATTGGGTTGAGGAGGCCAAAGTCTGGTTGAGTTCAGAAGACCCAAGGCCCATTGGGTTTGGTTGAGGAGACCCAAGGGTGGATGGATTGGGTTGAGAAGATCCAAGTCTGGCTGAGAAGCCCCAACCCTGTAACGGTGGCTGCCTGATGTTCTCCTTCTCCAGGTCAAGAACCTCACTGAGGAGATGGCCAGCTTGGATGAGACCATCACCAAGCTGACCAAGGAGAAGAAGGCCCTGCAAGAAGCTCACCAGCAAGCACTGGATGACCTGCAAGCCGAGGAAGACAAAGTCAACACCTTGACCAAGGCCAAAGTCAAGCTGGAACAGCAGGCAGATGACGTGAGCAGGGACCAGGGCCACCATCTGAGGACCTCCTTGATGAGGAGGACAACCTTGGTTGGTGGGGACAACCTGAGGTTTCTCCCCATTCCTCACAGCTTGAAGGCTCCTTGGAGCAGGAGAAGAAGATCCGGATGGACCTGGAACGTGCCAAGAGGAAGCTGGAAGGTGACTTGAAGCTGACCCAGGAGAACATCATGGACCTGGAGAACGACAAACAGCAGCTGGAGGAGAAACTGAAGAAGTGAGGCGGGACCTCCTTTGTGTGGGCCCAGCACGTGTGGGGGACACGGGCAGGGTCCTCAGTGTCCCCCCACCACTGGGTTCCACAGGAAGGACTTTGAGATCCACCAGCAGAACAGCAAGATGGAGGACGAGCAGGCGCTGGCCCTGCAGCTCCAGAAGAAGCTGAAGGAGCTGCAGGTGAGGGACCCAGGGGGTTGGGTTGAAGGGTCTCCAGCTGGTAGGGCTGGGTTGAGATGAGTTGGGTTGAAGAGCCTCCACCTCCTTGAGTTGGATTGAGCAGAAGAGTCTCCATCTGCTTGAGTTGAGTTGAATTGAAGGGTCTCCATCTCCTTGTGTTGAGTTGAGTTGAAGGGTCTCCATCTCCTTGTGTTGAGTTGAAGGGTCTCCATCTCCTTGTGTTGTTGAGTTGAATTGAAGGGTCTCCATCTCCTTGTGTTGAGTTGAAGGGTCTCCATCTCCTTGTGTTGAGTTGAGTTGAAGGGTCTCCATCTCCTTGTGTTGAGTTGAGTTGAAGGGTCTCCATCTCCTTGTGTTGAGTTGAGTTGAGTTGAAGGGTCTCCATCTCCTTGTGTTGAGTTGAGTTGAAGGGTCTCCATCTCCTTGTGTTGTTGAGTTGAATTGAAGGGTCTCCATCTCCTTGTGTTGAGTTCAGTGGAAGGGTCTCCATCTCCTTGTGTTGAGTTGAGTTGAGTTGAAGTGTGTCCGTCTCCTTCTGTTGAGTTGAGTTGAAGTTGGTTGAGTTGGGTTGGAGGCCCTGCAGCCGGTTGGCTGAGCAGAAGCAATGGGTGAAGCCACCTCTAACCCTGCCCTCCCCTCGGTGGCCCCAGGCGCGCATCGAGGAGCTGGAGGAGGAGCTGGAGGCCGAGCGGACGGGCAGGGCCAAGGTGGAGAAGCTCCGCTCGGAGCTGTCGCGGGAGCTGGAGGAGCTCAGCGAGCGCCTGGAGGAGGCCGGAGGAGCCACCTCGGTGCAGCTGGAGCTCAACAAGAAGCGAGAGGCCGAGTTCCAGAAGATGCGGCGGGACCTGGAGGAGGCGACGCTGCAGCACGAGGCCACCGCGGCCGCCCTGCGCAAGAAACACGCCGACGGCGTGGCCGAGCTGGCCGAGCAGCTGGACAACCTGCAGCGGGTCAAGCAGAAGCTGGAGAAAGAGAAGAGCGAGCTCAAGCTGGAGCTGGATGACCTCAGCTCCAACATGGAGCAGCTGCTCAAAGCCAAGGTAGGAGGAGGTTGAGGTGGACGCCACAGCCCCACGGTGGGCACCAGGCTCTTGCTTCACGCCTTTGCCCTCCTCAAAGGTGGCCATGGAGAAGGTCTCCCGCACCATGGAGGACCAGGCAGCCGAGCACCGCGCCAAGCTGGAGGAAACCCAACGGGTCCTCAATGACACCACCACCCAACGGGCAAAGCTCCAGACTGAGAACGGTGGGACCTCCTGCCCCACATCTTCACCTTCCTGCCCCAGATCTTTACCCCCCTGCCCCACTTCTTCACCCCTCATGCCCTATGGACCTCCCCAGGAGAGCTAAGCCGGCAGCTGGACGAAAAGGAGGCCCTCATCTCCCAGCTGACCAGGGGCAAGCAGTCGTACACCCAGCAGCTGGAGGACCTGAAGAGGCAGCTGGAGGAGGAGGTGAAGGTGAGTTTGGAGGGTTGGGAAGACCAGGGGTCTCCAAGAGAGGACACGAGACCTGGTCTCCTTCAGCCTTATGGTGGTAGAACCCAAGAGGAATTACATTCAGGCTGGTTGGGTTGGGTGGTTCCATCTGAAAGTTGGTCCAGTTCCATAAAGTTCCACTTTATGGAGGTCCCATCTGAGGGTGCTTCCAACTCATGGAGGTTCCACACTAAAGGTAGTTCCACCTGACCGTGGTGGATTTGGGGTCCCTCCATCCAGCAGTGAATGGGTTGGGTTGCTCTATGGGCCGTTGGGTGGGATCAACCATGGAGAAGAACAACTGGGCTGGCCTGAACACTGTTGGGTGGGGAGGGAGGTGGGGATGGGATGGCCAAGAGAAGGTTTGGGCTGAGGAACAGCAGTGGTGATGGGCTGGAGGACCTCAAGGGAGTGCAAGCTGATGGGAAGCCAATGGTCCTATCTCATCCTAAAGATCTAAGGAAGATTGGGTTGATCAGGAGAAGGTCTAGAGGAGGTTGGGTTGGTCTAGAAGAGGTTTAAAGAAGGTTGGGTTGGGTCTAAGAAAGGTCTACGCAAGGTTGGGTTGGTCTAGAGGAGGCGGGGTTGTGCTTAAAGGCCTAGAGAAGGTTGGGTTGGTCTAGAGAAGCTTCAGAGGTTTGGTTGGGTCTACAGAAGGTCTAGAGGAGTTGGGTTGGAATAAGGAAGGTCTAGAGGAGGTTGGGTTGGAATAACGAAGGTCTGGAGAAGGCTAGGTTGGAATAAGGAAGGTCTGGAGAAGGTCGAGTTGGCCTGGAGGGAGATGGGTTGGCCTAGAGAAGGTCAGGAGGAGCTTGGGTTGGTCTCCAGAAGTTCTGGTTGGGCTGGGCTGATGAAGCCCATTTCTTGCCAAGCTGGAGCCGCCCAGGAGGGGTCACCTTGACCTTGACCCAATGGTGCCCCCTTTTGTTCTTCTTGCCCCCAGGCCAAGAACGCGCTGGCGCACGCCCTGCAGTCGGCCCGGCACGACTGTGACCTCCTGCGGGAGCAGTACGAGGAGGAGACCGAGGCCAAGGCCGAGCTCCAACGCGCCCTCTCCAAGGCCAACTCCGAGGTGGCCCAGTGGAGGACCAAGTATGAGACAGACGCCATCCAGCGCACCGAGGAGCTGGAGGAGGCCAAGTGAGGAGACATCACCTTATGGATGGGGACAGCAGTGGGGAGACACCATGAGGTCTTCAGGCCATCCTGAGGGCCTTCGGGAGAAGGTTGGAGGACCTGGAGGTTAGGTTGGCCTGCAGAAGGTCTAAGAAAGGCCTAGAGGAGGTGGGATCGGTCTAGAGAAGGCCTGGAGGAAGTTGGATTGGTCTAGAACAGGTTGGGTGTTGGTCTCCAGAAGTTCTAGAGGGGATGGGATTTGTCTAGAGAAGGGCTAAGGAACCTTGGGTTGGTCTAGGAAAGGTCTAGGAGAGGTTGGGCTGGTCTGGAGAAGGTCCAAGGAAGGTCGGGTTGGCCTACAGAAGATCTAGAGAATATTGGGTTCTTCTAGAGGAGATGGGATTGGTCTAGAAGGATCTGGAGGAGGTTGCAGGACCTGGAGGTGAAGAGTTGAGCCTTGGCCAACCTGTGAGTGGGAGAAGGTTTGAGGTGGCCACAACTGCATCTCCTGGTGGCCCTGGGCAGGAAGAAGCTGGCGCAGCGGCTGCAGGAGGCCGAGGAGGCGGTGGAGGCCGTTAACGCCAAGTGCTCCTCCTTGGAGAAGACCAAGCACCGGCTGCAGAACGAGATCGAGGACCTGCTGGTGGACCTGGAGCGGTCGAACGCGGCAGCGGCCGCCCTGGACAAGAAGCAGAGGAACTTTGATAAGGTTGGGGGCACAACGGGGGCTTGAGGGGGTGGAGGAGGAGGAGGAGAAGGGTGTGGAAGAGGAAGAGGTGGAGGAGAAAGAAGAGAAGTAGAAGGAGGAGGAAATGGTGGAGGAGATGTGGAGGAGGATGAGGAAGAAGAGAAGGAAGAAGAGAATGAGAGGGAGGAGGAGGAGAAGGAGGAGACATGGAGATGGAGGAGGAAGAGAAGGAGATGGAAATGGAAGAGAAAGATGAGGACTTGGAAGAGGAAGAGACGTGGAGGAAGAGCTGGAGGAGGTGAACAAGGATGGGAAGAAAGAGAAGGAAGAGACATAGAGGAGGAGTAAGATGAGGAGAAGGAGGAGAGACAGAAGAACATGAAAGAGGAGAAGGAGAGAAGGAGCAGGAGGATGTAGAGGAGGGAGGTGAAGGAGAAGGAGGAGGAGGAAGATGAGAAGTGGAATGAGAACTTGGAGGAAGAGAAGGAGGAGGAGGAGGAGCAGCACATGGAGGAGGAGATGTAGAGGATGAGGAGGAGCAGGAGCACGAGGAGCTTCTCCCGCGGTGCCCATGCCCTGGTGGTGCCCACAGGTGCTGGCTGAGTGGAAGCAGAAGGTGGAGGAGGCTCAGGCTGAGCTGGAGGCCTCGCAGAAGGAGGCCCGAGCCCTCAGCACGGAGCTCTTCAAGCTAAGGAATGCCTATGAGGAGGCCCTGGAGCACCTGGAGACCTTCAAGAGGGAGAACAAAAACCTTCAAGGTGAGACCTTGGGGTCCTCGCACCCACCTGGTGCTTCCCCACCGTTGTCCATGTGCTGTGATGGGTCCTCCACCCTCTTCAGAGGAGATCTCGGACCTGACGGAGCAGCTGGGCTCCAGCCACAAGAGCATCCATGAGCTGGAGAAGGTCCGCAAGCAACTGGACGCTGAGAAGCTGGAGCTCCAGGCGGCGCTGGAGGAGGCGGAGGTGAGCCCGGCCCCATGGGGGTCCTGCACCCTTCTGTCCCCATGCTCATCAAGGTCTTCTCCATCCCTCCCACCAGGCCTCGCTGGAGCATGAAGAAGGGAAGATCCTGAGGGCCCAGCTGGAGTTCAACCAGGTCAAGGTGGACCACGAGCGCAAGTTGGCCGAGAAGGACGAGGAGATGGAGCAGGCCAAGCGCAACCACCTGCGGGTGGTGGACTCCCTCCAGACCTCCTTGGACGCTGAGACCCGGAGCCGCAACGAGGCCTTGAGGTTGAAAAAGAAGATGGAAGGTGACCTCAATGAGATGGAGATCCAGCTGGGACACGCCAACCGCGCGGCTGCTGAGGCCCAGAAGCAAGTCAAGACCTTGCAGGGTTACCTCAAGGTATGGTGGTGGTGGATGGGGCTCCCAGCAGGAGAAGATGGAGGAGGTTGGGATGGTCTCCAGAAGTTCTTCCACTCTTCTGGGGTAGCCCCCGGTGTCTCCACCCATATGGTCCTCAAGGGTTCTTCATCCCATCCCCACCTCCGGGACCATTATGGTGGTGATGGGTGGGCATCCCCATCCTCTCCCCACTGTGCCCCATCCCGTGGTGCTTTGCAGGACACCCAACTCCAGCTGGATGATGTGGGGCGGATCAACGAGGACCTGAAGGAGAACATGGCCATGGTGGAGAGGAGGAACAACCTCCTGCAGGCCGAGCTGGAGGAGGTGCGGGCGGTGGTGGAGCAGACCGAGAGGACCCGCAAGTTGGCCGAGCAGGAGCTGATCGAGGCCACCGAGAGGGTGCAGCTCCTCCACTCGCAGGTGAGACCTCCTCAGCCTCCGAGAGGGCACCTCCAGCCATGCAGAAACCAAGCGGGCATCTCCCAAGCTTCCAAGACGTCCGTCTCCCATGCTCCAAGTCTGCCGGTCCCCCCCCTCCTGAGGTCTTCTCCTCCACCTTGCAGAACACCAGCCTCATCAACCAGAAGAAGAAGATGGAAGGGGACATCTCCCAGCTGCAGACCGAGGTGGAAGAGGCCATCCAGGAGTGCCGCAACGCCGAGGAGAAGGCCAAGAAAGCCATCACTGACGTGAGCAGAGCACCGCTCGTCCGGCGCCGCGGTGAAGGAGATCACGGCGTGACCCTCCTCTTCCCGCAGGCAGCCATGATGGCGGAGGAGCTGAAGAAGGAGCAGGACACCAGCGCTCACCTGGAGCGGATGAAGAAGAACATGGAGCAGACCATCAAGGACCTGCAGCTGCGCTTGGACGAGGCCGAGCAGTTGGCTCTCAAGGGGGGGAAGAAGCAGCTCCAGAAGCTGGAGACGCGCGTGCGGGACCTGGAGACGGAGCTGGAGGCCGAGCAGAAGCGCAACGCCGAGAGCGTCAAAGGCCTGCGCAAGTCCGAGCGGCGCGTCAAGGAGCTCAGCTACCAGGTGAGGGCACCTCGGGGGGCTCCCCGCGGCCACAGGGACGTCACCCGCGGCTCACGGAGCTACAACGGGGTTGACCTGGTGGTCGTGGTAGAGCTCGACCAATACCTGCCTTGGAGGTGTCCAGGCGTGGTGAGGCCTCATCTCCAGCGCCGTCTGTGTCCTCTGTCTGCAGACGGAGGAGGACAAGAAGAACCTCCTGCGGCTGCAGGACCTGGTGGACAAGCTGCAGATGAAAGTCAAGGCCTACAAGAGGCAGGCGGAGGAGGCGGTGGGTGAAGGGACAATGGGGGGTGGGATGGGGGAGGAGAAGTCTGGGTGGATGGAGGGGTGGATGGATGGATGGATGGATGGATGGATGGATGGATGATGGATGGATGGATGGATGGATGGATGGATGGATGATGGATGGATGGATGATGGATGGATGGATGATGGATGGATGGATGGATGGATGGATGGATGGATGGATGATGGATGGATGGATGGATGGATGATGGATGATGAATGGGTGGATGGATGATGGATGGATGGATGGATGGATGGATGGATGATGGATGATGAATGGGTGGATGGATGATGGATGGATGGATGGATGGATGGATGGATGATGGATGGATGGATGGATGGATGGATGGATGGATGGATGGATGGATGGATGATGGATGGATGATGGATGGATGGATGATGGATGGATGGATGGATGGATGGATGGATGGATGGATGATGGATGGATGGATGGATGGATGGATGATGGATGGATGGATGGATGATGGATGGATGATGGATGGATGGATGGATGGATGGATGGATGGATGGATGGATGGATGATGGATGGATGGATGGATGATGGATGGATGGATGGATGGATGATGGATGGATGGATGATGGATGGATGGATGGATAATGGATGATGGATGGATGATGGATAATGGATGATGGATGGATGATGATGGATGATGGATGATGGATTGTTGATGGATGGATGGATTGTTGATGGTTGATGTTTGGTTGGATGGATGGATGGATGATGGATGGATGGATGGATGGATGGATGGATGGATGGATGATGGATGGATGGTTGGATGTTGGATGGATGGATGGATGGATGATGGATGGATGGATGGATGGATGGATGATGGATGGATGGATGGATGGATGGATGGATGGATGGATGATGGATGGATGGATGGATGGATGATGGATGGATGATGGATTGATGATGGATGGATGGATGGATGGATGATGGATTGATGATGGACGCTCGACGATGGCTGATGACCGATTCGGTCGCTGCACTGATGGATGGATGGATGATGGATGGATGGATGGATGGATGGATGGATGGATGGATGGATGGATGGATGGATGGATGGATGATGGATGGATGATGGATGGATGGATGGATGGATGGATGATGGATGGATGATGGATGGATGGATGGATGGATGGTTGGATGGATGATGGATGGATGGATGGTTGGATGGATGGATGGATGGATGGATGGATGGATGGATGGATGGATGGATGGATGGATGATGGATGGATGGATGGATGATGGATGGATGGATGATGGATGGATGGATGGATGGTTGGATGGATGATGGATGGATGGATGGATGGATGGATGGATGGATGGATGGATGGTGGCTGATGATGGATGGATGGATGATGGATGGATGGATGGATGGATGGATGGATGGATGGATGGATGGATGGATGATGGATGGATGGATGATGGATGGATGATGGATGGATGGATGATGGATGGATGGATGGATGGATGGATGATGGATGGATGGATGATGGATGGATGAATGATGGATGATGGATGGATGGATGATGGATGGATGGATGGATGGATGGATGGATGGATGGATGGATGGATGGATGATGATGGATGATGGATGGATGGATGATGGATGGATGGATGATGGATGGATGGATGATGGATGGATGATGGATGGATGGATGATGGATGGATGGATGGATGGATGGATGGATGGATGGATGGATGATGGATGGATGGATGATGGATGGATGGATGGATGGATGGATGGATGGATGATGGATGGATGGATGATGGATGGATGATGGATGGATGGATGGATGATGGATGGATGGATGGATGGATGGATGGATGGATGGATGGATGGATGGATGATGGATGGATGGATGATGGATGGATGGATGGATGGATGGATGGATGGATGGATGGATGGATGATGGATGATGGATGGATGATGGATGGATGGATGATGGATGGATGATGGATGATGATGGATGATGGATGGATGGATGGATGGATGATGGATGATGATGGATGATGGATGGATGATGGATGGATGGATGGATGGATGGATGGATGGATGATGGATGGATGATGGATGGATGGATGATGGATGGATGATGAATGGATGATGGATGCATGGATGGATGGATGGATAATGGATGATGGATGGATGGATGGATGATGGATGGATGGATGATGGATGGATGGATGGATGGATGGATGGATGGATGGATGGATGATGGATGGATGGATGGATGGATGATGAATGGATGATGGATGGATGATGGATGGGTGGATGATGGACAATGGACAGATGGAGCAGAAAGTCACCCCCTGCAGGAGGAACAAGCCAACACCAACCTGACCAAGTTCCGGAAGGTGCAGCATGAATTGGATGAAGCTGAGGAGCGCGCCGACATGGCTGAGTCCCAGGTCAACAAGCTGAAGGCCAAGAGCCGGGACATCAGCACCAAGGTGGGTCCTCCTCCACCACCACCCTGCCCCATGGCTCTGCCCCATGGCTCTGCCCATAACCGTGCTCCATCTCCTGTCCTACCCTAGAAGCTGCACGATGAGGAGTGACCCCACCACCAAGACCATGTGACCCCATGACCCCACGTGACCTCTGACCTCAGCACCAGCCCTCCCTGCCCAAGGCAGGGCCTGATGATGTCACTAAGTGACCCAACATTGACCCAATGTTGACCCAACGTTGACCCAACATTGACCCAACATGACCTGAAGCAGCCTTGGGGGCTGGAGAGGTGTCAATGGGCAGCTGTGGGGCGGGCGTGGGGCTGGGAGCAAGGCATGATGGGATGGCACTTGGAGGTCTGATTTGGTTGAGGGATGAGGCCATGTGGGGACACCAGGAGATGCCGAGCTGGACACCAGCAGCGAGGGCATCGTGGAGGACACCAAGGTGGAGGCCAAGAGACCCGCAGGTGCCACCTACACACCCAGGACTGACTCCTGGGACCCATAACTGAGCCCCAGACCCATAAGTGACCCCTCCAGACACACAAATGGCCTCTGGGGGACCCATAACTGAGCCCTGGGACACATAAACGTTTCCCCCCAAACCCATAAGTGACACTTGGGGACCCATAAGTGTCCCCCAGGGACCCACAACTGACTCCCCAGACCCTAAAGGCCCCCTGCGTGAACCACAGAGACCCAAAGGAACGCGCAGGGACCCATAGAGACCGGTTGAAGGGGCAGAGAGGAGCGGTGCTGGTGGGAGCCGGGATGGAGCCGGAGCCGCCGGGGCCCATGCGGGGACACCAGGGATGAATAGGGTGGGACGGGATAGGATGGGATGGGATAGAATGGGATAGAATGGGATAGGGTGGGATGGGATAGGATGGGATGGGATAGAATGGGATAGGGTGGGATGGGGTAGGATAGGGTAGGATAGGATAGGATGGGATGGGATAGGATAGGATAGGAAGGAATAGGATGGGATGGGATGGAATAGGATGGGATAGGATAGGATGGAATGAGATAGGATGGGATAGGATAGGATGGGAAGGAATAGGATGGGATAGGATAGGATGGGATAGGATGGGATGGGATAGAATAGGGTAGGATGGGATGGGATAGGATATGGATGGGATAGGGTGGGACGGGATAGGATGGGATGGGATAGAATGGGATAGGGTGGGATGGGATAGGATAGGGTAGGATAGGATAGGATGGGAAGGAATAGGATGGGATAGGATGGGATGGGATGGGATAGGATGGGAAGGAATAGGATGGGATAGGATAGGATGGGATGGGATGCGAAGGAATAGGATGGGAAGGAATAGGACGGGATAGGATAGGATGGGATAGGATGGAATGGGATAGGATGGGATGGGATAGGATGGGATGGGATGTGAAGGAATAGGATGGGATAGGATGGGAAGGAATAGGACGGGATAGGATAGGATGGGATAGGATAGGATGGGATGGATAGGGGAGAGCAAGGTGCACGTTTCTTGGGGGAGGACACGAGGGTCTCTGCGTTAGCGGCGTCCCGGCTGCTGTTCAGGGCTCTCCTGTGGGAACACGGCTGTGTTCTGTTCCGCTGGCCCTGCCACAGTCACCTCCGCTTCCTCCTCCTCCGGAAGCTGGCTGCTGCCCTTCCTCTTCCCCACCGATCAGTCTGAAGGAATTCCTGCCCCATGGCGTTCTGAACTCCCTTCACAAACCCACCGCTTCCCCGCTGCCTCAGTGTCGCACGTGGCCGTCCCCTTCCAGCCACGGGCGCTCGGCAAAGCACCACGAGAGGAGCCAGGGCAGGAACGAACACATCCCCAAACCCGCTCCCGATGGAACCGAACCCCGGCACCAGTGCTCCCGTGAGCACCGCGATCCGCCCGGTCTTGGGCACCGAACCCTCGGCCTCTCGGGCACCCCAGAAACCAGATCCCGAAGTGCAAACACCCAACTCCTGCTCCTAATCCTGCAGGGCCACGGCAGGGAGCCCGAGAGCTGAATCCCTCCCATCACCGAGACGTGAAAGCAATGTGGGTACGGCCCAGCTCGCCCCAAGGGGGATCCCTGTTCTCCTGCGGTGCAAACCTCGCTGTCAATGGGAGCCTTTTGGAGCACGGACACGGGGAGGAGAGCACGGATGAGGGCGCGGTGGAGCCTGGGGGGTAACGCAGGGCTCAGCACCCATGGTGGGAGCCTTGGGCTCCTGCCCCAAACCCTCTGGGTCTCGGTGTGGGGGGGAACGATGGGCGCTGCCTGCGCGGTACCAGCCAAGGATGCTCTTCCCTCCGCCAAGCTGGGCTGGCAGCAGAAGGGGACGCAGCCCCAGAGACACAAGCAGCGGCATCAGTGGCTCTCGGTGTGCCCCAACCGGCACCCATGGGTGAATAAAGGCCGTGGACAGGAGCACGGTGCCCACTGCGTGGGGCCTTCCCTGGCAGCGCGGGGCAGGGAGGGAGCATGGGCACCTGCAGGCGTGCTCCTGGGCCAGCACAAGGGGTTTATTGCAAGGACGGGTTGGTTCCACCAGCACCGCGCACCCCACGGGGCCGGGAAGAGCGCGGGTCCTCACGGGAGCATCGCGGCGCGGCACGGAGCGCGGTGACCGCCTCGGCCGCGACGCCCGGCGGCTGCTGCGGGACCGGGGATCCTGGCGCTGGTTGAACTATGTACACCCGAGCCCGAAGTCAGGAGCCCGAGCACCGCCACGGCTCAGGCCCCGTCCTGCCTCGGCCAGCGCCAGCGCGACGCTGGCGGTGATCCCAGAGGAGAGCGCTGCAGTCCTGCCCCCGCGGCCGCCCGGATGGCGTTGGGGGTGGGGGGAGCTTAAAAAAGACCTCTCTATCCTAAAAAAGGAGGCAGTGCTGGACACGCTGCCCCGGAGGCACCGGAGGCACCGGAGGCTCAAGCCACAGGCATCAGTTTTGCTGTCCCGCGCCGTTCGAGGAGCCTCAGCGCCGCCGCCGCCATCCCCGTCGGGAGCGAGGCACCGGGGCCCGGCGCGGAGGCAGGGCTGGAGCCCCGGGGTTTGGCACATCCCGCAGGCAGCCGCGTCCTGCCCGCTGCGGCGCTGCCGGGGCACGAGGCATCGCGGGGCCGGCGCCGCCGGGAAGCAGGGAGGCACCGGGAGGCGGGCGAGGGCTGCGCTGCATAAATCGCCGCAGGGTGCAAGCACTCGAGGGCGGCCTCTGCTCTCATTGGGGTTCAGGCAGGAGAGGTTTGGGCTGAAAACCCCAGGAATCTGCAAAGGGCAAGAAGAGCGGTTACAGAAGCGCCCCATGGTGTGTCCAGGGGGGTGGGAGGGGGGTGCTGGGTGCTCAGGGCCCCCACCACCGGTACTCACATGCTACAAGACCCGGGAGCCGCTCCACTGCCGCTCCCATCCACCCTTGGACCTCATCTCCTGCACAGCACCGGTCTGTGGGGAGGGGGGAAAGGGAGGGGGGTGAGGAGATGGGGGGGAAGGGAGGGGGGGGGAAGGAATAGGGGTGCAATGGGGGTGAAGAGATGGGGTGAAGGGATGGGGTGAAGGGATGGGGTGAAGAGATGGGGTGAAGAGATGGGGTGAAGGGATGGGGTGAAGGGATGGGGTGAAGGGATGGGGGTGAAGCGATGGGGGTGAAGAGATGGGGTGAAGGGATGGGGTGAAGGGATGGGGTGAAGGGATGGGGTGAAGGAGATGATGGGGGGTGAAGAGATGGAGGTGAAGAGATGGGGTGAAGAGATGGGGGTGAAGGGATGGGGTGAAGGGATGGGGTGAGGAGATGGGGGTGAAGAGATGGGGTGAAGAGATGGGGGTGAAGAGATGGGGTGAAGAGATGGGGTGAAGGGATGGGGTGAAGGGATGGGGTGAAGGGATGGGGTGAAGAGATGGGGTGAAGAGATGGGGTGAAGACATGGGGTGAAGAAATGGGGGTGAAGGGATGGGGGTGAAGGGACCCAGCACCCCGACACCACCACCCTGCACCCAACCATGGGCTCCAGCACCCCAACACCACCACCCTGCACCCAACCATGGGCCCCAGCACCCCGACACCACCACCCTGCACCCAACCATGGGCCCCAGCACCCCAACACCACCACCCTGCACCCAACCATGGGCCCCAGCACCCCGACACCACCACCCTGCACCCAACCATGGGCCCTAACACCCCAATAGCACCCCCCTGCACCCAACCATGGGCTCCAGCACCCTGACACCACCCCCCTGCACCCAACCATGGGCCCTAACACCCCAACACCACCCCCCTGCCCCCAACCATGGGCCCTAACACCCCAACACCACCCCCCTGCACCCAACCATGGGCCCCAGCACCCCAACACCACCCTCCTGCCCCCAACCATGGGCCCCAGTGCCCCATTGCTGCCCGAGGGCAGGGTTACCATGGGCAGGCCTTCACCCGCAGCCATGTCTCCGGAGCCGATGTGCGTCAGGTGCACGAAGTTCATGGGCTCCCCGATCATGGAGCGCTCGATTCGCCTCCTCCTCTTCTTCTGCAAGGGGATGAAGGCCGTGAGCCCCCCCCCCTCCATCACCAGCACCCCCCCAAGCAGCCCCATTGCAGGCACTCACCGGCTGGGGCTTCTCCAGGACGCAGCAGCCCAGCTTGTGCCAGAAGTCGCTCATGGTGGCAGCCGCCGTGGTGCAGGGGGCCCGGCGCGGGCTCACTCCATGGACCCGGTGCGGGCGGCTGCAGGGGTGGGGAGGGAAGGATGGCAGAGCCGAATGCACCCCGAGCACCACGGATGGAACAGAGCCCATCACCGCAGGGGCTGGGGCCAGGGCAGGATGCGGCCCCTGGCCCTGGCGCAGGTTGGGGATGAGGGGATGCTGAGGCAGGATGGGGCGGCCCTGGTAAACCCCAGCACCTATAAAGACCCCGGCCTTGCCAAAACGGGGACGGAGCTGAGCTCTCCCGGGTGGGGGGAACCACCGGGGTCTGTGCCCGTGGCCCCGGTTGGGGCACCCAAAGGGGGGTGGACAATGGGGAAGGGGGGGGTCACCCCAAAACGGGTGTCCCCAAGAGAGGCACTGAAAGGCGCCGCGGCCGGAGCACAGCCCCGGAGCAGGCACCGCGATGGCACCGGGGGGGAACCGGGGCACGGCCCCGTTTGGCAGCTCCCGGTGCCGGCAAACAGGAAACGTCCCCTTCCTCTGCCGCCCGGCACCGGCACCGGATGGGTCCAAAGTCCATGGCTGCCATCCGGCCCTTCCTGCAGGCACCGGGTGCTGGAAGGGAGGGGTGGGTGCTCAGCACCCCTTTGGGTGCGGATGGGTGCTCTGGGCCCGCAGGATTGCATCACCCCAGCGTTGGCCCCATTCAGAGCCTCGCCAAGGCCCAAAGGCAGGATCCGGCCCTGGGGTGAGCCCCGGCTCAGCACCCACTGCTGAGTGCTCAGCACCACCGAGCACGGGCAGGTTGGGGCACGTCGGGGGCTAAACCCAGCCATGGCTACGGATGGGCACGGGGCTGGGGGCTCCTTCCCAGCCCCATTCCCTTAGGGCCTCCGCTCACTGCCGGATTCAATGGGGCGGGGAGGCCTCGGGACCAGGCTCAGCCTCGCACCCATGGAAACCCCACGGGGTTCAAGGCCCCACGACCCCCCTCAGCCCCCCAACCCCACCCCATGGCACCCACTGCCCCCCAACCCCCCCATGGCACCCACTGCCCCCCAACCCCACGCTACGACTCTCCCCAGACCCCAACCCCCCCCATGGCACCCCCAACCCCCCCATGGCACCCCCAGCCCCCCCCAACCCCCCCATGGCACCCCCAGCCCCCCCCAACCCCCCCCATGGCACCCCCAGACCCCCCCAACCCCCCCCTTGGCACCCCCAGCCGCTCCGGGCCCAGCTCCCCCCCTCCACCGCTCGCCCACCCCTGCCCTGAGCGAGGCCCGGCCCAGGGCGCTCAGGGCCCGGCGCTCCCACAACGACTTCCCCGTTGGGCCAGGGCCGCTCCGGGCACCGCGGACCCGGCCCGGACCCCCCTTACCCCGAGCCCAAGGAGCGCGGGGGCCGAGCGGGAGGAGGCCCCGGGACCCCCGGGCTTGGGGGCGGCTCAACGGGGGCAGCAGCGGCCGCTCCCCGCTGCCAGCACCGGGGGCCTGCGGGGACCCGGCGGGGCCTGCGAGCCCGGAAGCGCCGGTGCGGGCCCGCCCGGGGGTCGCGGCAGGGCCCCGGTTCCGCCGCTGCGCTTCAAGGGGGCCCCTCCCGGCCCGGTGCCCTCCCCCGAGGCGCTTCCGGAGGCCGTTCCGCGGGGCCAACCCCCCCCCTCCTCCCGTCGGGAGACCCCGGTCCCGGTGCCCGTGCCCGTGGCGGCCCCGTTACCTGCCCCGACGCAGGGTGAGGGGTCCCGGTGCGGGGCTCTCGGTGCGGGTTCGCGGCGCTCCCCCGCCGCCCGGCTCGGCCCGGCCCGGCCCGGAGCACAGCTCCCACCCTGGACGCAGCCGGCACTGCAGGGAGCGCGGCCCGGCGGGAGGGGCCGGAGAGGCCGCGGGTCCCCCCCCGGCTCCCAAAGGCACCCCCGGGGTGAGGCTGGGCTGGGGTGGGGGGGGCCCGGGGGCAGCGATGCCGGGGGCTTGGACCCGGGTTTGAGCTTCAGCGAAGCACCCAAAATGGGGGGACCCCCCCCCCCGAGCACCCCCTCCCTCCCCACGGCCGGCACCCAGCGGCCTCGCACCGCTCCCTTCACGGTGCAGGGCCCAGAGCGGTGCTGCCACGGCCGCGGAGGCACCGCGGCTCCGGACGGACACCTGAGACCCCCACGGGGACCTCCGGAGCGTCCGCGGGGATCCAGGCAGGGAAAAGCCTGCGGGAGACCCAGAGGCTCCCTTCCCACTGCAGAAGTGGGGAACAGGGCGGCTCTGTCCACACCCAGCCCGGTCCCTGTCCCCACTCAGCCCCATCCCTGTCCCCACTCAGCCCTGACCCTGTCCCCACTCAGCCCCATCTTTGTCCCCATTCAGCCCGGTCCCTGTCCCCATTCAGCCCCATCCCTGTCCCCATTCAGACCCATCCCTGTCCCCATTCAGACCCATTTCTGTCCCCATTCAGACCCATCTCTGTCCCCGTTCAGACCCATCTCTGTCCCCGTTCAGCCCGGTCCCTGTCCCCATTCAGCCCCATCTCTGTCCCCATTCAGACCCATCCCTGTCCCCATTCAGACCCATCTTTGTCCCCACTCAGCCCTGTCCCTGTCCCCACTCAGCCCCATCTCTGTCCCCACTCAACCCCATTTCTGTCCCCACTCAGCCTGGTCCCTGTCCCCACTCAGCCCCATTTCTGTCCCCACTCAGCCCCATCTCTGTCCCCACTCAGCCCCATCCCTGTCCCCACTCAGCCCCCTTTCCCTGTCCCCACTCAGCCCCATCTCTGTCCCCATTCAGCCCCATCTTTGTCCCCATTCAGCCCCATCTCTGTCCCCATTCAGCCCGGTTCCTGTCCCCACTCAGCCCCATCTCTGTCCGCACTCAGCCCCATCTCTGTCCCCACTCAGCCCTGTCCCTGTCCCCACTCAGCCCCATCTCTGTCCCCACTCAGCCCCATCCCTGTCCCCACTCAGCCCCATCTCTGTCCCCACTCAGCCTGGTCCCTGTCCCCATTCAGCCCGGTCCCTGTCCCCCGCCTGTCCCAAGCCATCGGGCTGGTGATACCCCGAGTGTCTGAGACCTCGGTTCAGCTGAAGAGCCCTTTTGGGTCCTTGTGCTGCCAGAGGACACTGTGCCCCTTACACCACCCCCCCCCCCAGCAATGTGTGTGCTGGGCCTGGGCAGCCCCCGGCGAGCCCCCAGGTGCCAAAACCACCGCAGCAAAATGATTTCAGAGGGACCCCACATCACCACGTCCCGCATCTTCCCCCATGGGGCTTGGCACAAGGGGAGGGACGTCACAGGTTTGGGTTGTCACGCGCCAGCTACCCCGTTCAGGAGGTGACACCCCAAAGCCAAGGGCTTGGGCAAGCAGGTGAGTCACATCCAGCTCACTGTGGAGGTGCTCAGCCACGCTGCGCCCCATGGACTCGGGGATCCCTGGAAACACAGAGCTCAAGCCCTGGCTCAAGCACCCTCCATCAGGCCCCCGGTCTGCGTTTCCCCCATGCCGGTTGCTGGTGGGGCCAAGTGAAGACCAGAGCTATTTAGGAGCAGAGGACATGAGATCCTCTTGGCCACAGCAGTGGTGGGGACAGGACGAGGAGGAGGAGGAGGAGGAGGCAGAAATAGCCCAACTGGAAGCCAAGCGCATGGTAGTGGGGTGGGTTGGAGCAGGCTGCACCCCTTGGTTCAAAGCAGCCCTAATCCCAGCCCTGGAAGCGATTCCAGCTTTGGGTGTCTCCCTGCTATTCCGAGCTCCAGACACAAAGCCAAGCTATTTTTGACGCACGACATCAGAACCGAACACCTCCAGACTGAGCAATGCTGACAAAATAGCCCCCAAACCCCCCCTTATCCGTGGGGTTTTTTTACCCCAAACCTCCTTGCACTTGACCCACAAAGCGCCCTCGCGCAGCCCAAGGTCTGGGGGTGCCGCAGCACCCCGTTTCCTCACATTTGCCAGCTCCTCGGAGGCTGAAACGAGTCCATCACCCCCCAAACCCTGAGCTGGAGCGGCTCGGGAACGCTGCAGGTTCAATGCATCCCCACCTCGAGGGCTCCAGCACACGGGATCCCTTCCTGCGCATCCACGGCCCCTCCCTGGCGCTGACTCATCTTCCCCCCCCTCTAACGGAGGGGAATTCATCGAGGGGCTGCATTGCAGACCCAGACACGCAGCAGACAAAAGGGAAGCGGTGACGCCTGCAGCTCCCCGGCACAAAGAGCTGGTCCAGCAGCGAGCCCACCCCTCCATCCTCCCATCCATCCTCGGCAGGTAAGGAGGGATGCAGGCGGAAGGGGGACGAAAAGGAAGAGGATGCTTTTTTGGGGGAAGAGATTTGTATAGAGGGGACATTGGCACCCCAGGGTTTTATTAGCTTTATCTATTTGGGGGAGGAGGCATAAGCACAGCCAGAGGGGATTAAGTGGATAAAGGTGGTTTTGCCCCCATAGGAGGAATGGACCACAGTGATCCCAGGGGAAATGCTCTTCACTGGGGATGACACACAAGATAAGAGGGTTTTGGTCGTCGTCCGTGTCGTGTCGTCCCCGTCCCCCCCCATCCATTGCCTTTTCTGGATATTTCTTGTTCCTAAACTCCCTTTTCCCCCCTCTTTGAGGCTTTAAAATCCATTGTCCACAACATCCCTCTGCTGTTATGCAGAAAGGTCCCCAGGGAGGTATCCCCGGGGAGGAGGCTGCTTCAAAGCCCTGTGACTCAGTTTCCCCGGGGGGGGGAGTGATGGAGGAGCCTTTCCCAGCCTCTGCGTTCCATCGGTAATCTTCAATTTAGCAGCCGGGTACCCCTCATCGCAAGGGCAGGGAGCGAGGGAGGGCGTGATTGAGGGAACGGCTGAATCATCCCGGAGCGCTCCCGTCCGCAGGGGGAATCGGTGGGCAAAGAGGGGCATCTTGTTTCAACCGGTTGATCGCTGCCAAGCCATGAATGACAGCGCTGCAGTGACTCAGCTCCAGCCATGCTGGGGGAGAAGTGGGACCGCATCCCCTTGCCGCTCTCCCCCCTCTCCCTCCCCGCTCCCGGTGGGTTGGGGTGGGGATGCAGAGGGGGCTCTGCGGCACAGGGGCAGGGTGGCACCCATGGGGTGGGTGGGTGCGATGGCAACACCGAGATGATGCTTCTTCCAGCCCTTTCTAGAGGGTTCGGTTGCGGTCCCTCGGGGCAATGCGATGCCACCCAGGGAGGGGTGGGGCATAGGCTCTGTGGGGGTGCACAGGGACCCCGCTTGCTGCTCGACCCACAGGGTGCAAGACCCTTCTGCACCGTTTGGGTTTCATCATGCGCAGCAGGGAAGGGTGTAGGGGACAGCCCGGCTCTGCTCCCTGCTAATGCCACCGCACAGGAATCAAGGTGCCTGGGATGGGTGTCAGGGGCTAGCCCGTCCTGGTCTTCCTTCCCGCACTCCCCTTTGTGCGGATGGGGAAACTGAGGCACGGAAGCACGGGTCCCATTGCACGCCCCTCCAAACTGCAGCTTAGAGAAAGGCCATGGATAAGACCAGTGGCAGGGCTCAGCTCTGCATTCAGACCCAACCTGGAGTCAAACTTCCACGACAGCACACTCTCCTGCCCCACTGATTTTTCTGCGGGTGTATCCTGTGGGATTTGGTCACTATGGGCAACACTTGAGGGTTTTGGCCGCTTTGGTAGAGCTTTTCTCCTCCTCTCCCCTTGCCCCCTTCACCCTCACAGCCCGAAGATGCTGGACACCATCAGCAGCCAGTACGATTCCTTCATCTACTGGAGGATGCCGATCCCACAGCTGGACGTGGCGGAGCTGGAGGGTCTGGGGCTCAGTGACGTGGCCCTCTACAAACCCAAAGGAGGGCTGGGCAAGCTCGTCGGCGAGCAGGATGAGGCCCGCCAGGACATCTCCCAGGAAGAGGACGGTCTGCTGCAGTTCAACAGCTTTAACTTCTGGAGAGCTCCTATCGCCAGCATTAGCTCTTTAGATTTCGACCTCATTTGAAGCCTTCCTTTCTGCCCCTCCTCACCCCCCCTGCCCTCTCCCTCTCTGCTAGGCTATGTCAGGATTCGGTTTTGGTGTCGGTTTGGAGGCTGGGGTTTTTGTGTTGTCGCCAGGCAGCGTCTGACACCGTCGGTTAACGTTCATGAAATGGTTCACCCTGGCCCTGACAGAAATGAGCTCCCCTCAAAGCTTCAACCCTTCTCCCTCTTGTCTTCCCTCCTTGCACTACTGCTGGCAACACCACGACGGTGCGAGCAGGGGGTAATGGGACAGGGGGCAAATACAAGGGGAGAGGACAGAAACAGCCACCCCATTGCCCCACATCCACATGCCTGCGGGTGTGGGAGGTGCTGGGGGGGGTTCTGCCACCCCCTTGCACCCTGTGGCTGTGTGACCATGGGCGTCCCCGTGCTCGGGGACAAGCGGTTGAGCTGATTTCTGGTGTGCTTTCGTAAGAAACTCATTTGTGCCAAGGGAATGGCGCAGACCGGGTGGGAACAGGCTTCGTTTCGCAGGAAGCATTGCTCCTGCTCCTCTCCCTCTGTGCTCCCCTAGCCCAGTTTCTCCAAAAGCCACCTCCCTGCTTAGCCAAACCCTCGGCAATGCGAGGTGGAAGAGGCAGGGATGTGTCTAGGACATGCGCACAAACCTCTGCCTTGAGAGAAATCATCTCTTTGGGCCTGTGGCTTGAGCCCAAGCAGGAGAAATGACACCCAGGAGGATAAATACCCATGGAAATGCACCAACCTGCCTGGGGGGGGGTAAGGGCTGGGTGTTCGCTGCCCAAAATCTGCCTTTTTCTCCATTTTTTTCTCCCCCCTGTGCTTTATCCCAAGTGCTCCGGGTACCTCCTGGGAGCCGGGTGGGAAGCAAGGGCTGTGCTGAAAGATAGGGAGAATTCAGTTTGCTCTTACCCCAGAATGAAAACGCCTCTGGTTCCGCAGCCAATTGCCCCAGCCCTTTAAAAGCTACAACCACCAAAATGCTGCATTCTCCTTGGAGAGGTGTCCGGATGAAGCCTCTTCCCGAGCATCATGCCAAAACGAGGAACACAGTCCCCATCCCTGGATCATGTTTTGCTTTGAAACAGCTGTGGGCTTTATTCCCCCCACATGGGAGAGGGAACACCAGTGATTTGTCTTCCTGACAGTGGTTTCCTTTTGGCAGGGGGGTTTAATGGGGTGATGGGGAACATTTCAAGCTGTCCTAAGGGTTGAGGGGGGGGGTGGAAGCTCAGGCAGCAGCCACAAGGTGCCCCAAAAAGGAGGAATACATTGGGAAAACCTGCCCTTTGCCTGTAACCTCCAGAAGGGAGCCGGCAGCCGGACTGTGAACCATGTGAAGCCAGAGGTGACAAATGGAAACCCTCCTATGCAGAGCTGTGATTTCTGTGTTCCCAGCTGGGAAACCCCACAGTATTTATTATGAAACTTGAATTAAAGTACTTCAAACCGTACACGTTCCCGTGTATCCTTTAAAAAGAACCCCCGCAGGCCGGAATCTGGTTATTTCCATAATTTGCTATTAAATTGTTTTAAATCTTTTTAGGGTGCGTTAAGAACGGATGCACCCGTGTCTTCGCAAATGCTGCACAGGATTTCAATGGGGAAAGAACCTAAGTGATTATTTCCATAGGATGGATTGGGTTGAGGGGAGCTTAAAGCTCATCTAAAGCCACGGGCAGGGACAGCTCCCATTAGAGTGGGATGCTCCAACCGGCCACGAGCACTGCCAGGGATGGGGCAGCCAAACCTTCTCCATTCAACCCATTCCAGCACCTCAGCAGCCTCACAGGGAAGAGCTTCTGCCTCAGATCCTACCCCTACGTCCCCTCAGGCAGGTTAAACCCATTCCCCTTGGCCTCTCCCTACAGGCCCTTGCCCTGGTTTCCCATAGCCCCTTCAGGCACTGGAGCTGCTCCGAGCTCTCCCCTTAAGTTGCCTCCTACCCCAAACTTTATCCCAAGCACATTCAGGGCATTGCCTCAACCTCACCGTTTCCAAGCCCCGTCAAACGGCCTAGGGAAGGAAGAGCCCCGAGCGCTGCCCCTCGGCTCGGAACGGAGCCCTCACAGGAGGAGGAGACCCACAAAGGGCTTTATATACATGTATGTACACACTTGTACGCACATTTACATGCACACAGACGTACCCAAACGCTTAAGGAGACACAAAACCCCCGCACCACAGCGCGGCTCCACCGCCCTTTTGTACTTGGCGCCTGAAGGCCTCTGCCGGGACTAACTGCAGGGCCGCATCACTCCAATAGAACACTGCGCTCCTCCTGCGCTCCTTCCGCTGTAGAAAATACTCCCCGTTTAGGGCTCCGCCGTTGCTCGCCGCCCTCCTCCCGGGCTGGGAGGGTGCTGGGGTAAAGGAGAACGTCCCTAATCCCGCCCCGTGCCCTCTGTGCCAGCGAGGGAAGGCGCAATCCGCCCCTATTCCCCGTTAGCGGCCGGGGACTCTTTTGTTACCGGTGAGGTATCCCTCCGCCTTCACACAGGTCGGCCATTTTGCGTGGCCGCGGCGGGAGGGGCGGGAACAGCCGCGGAGGGGGCGGTGCCGCGAGGCGCGAACAGCCGCGTGCGGGGGGGGGGTGCGAGCCGCTGAGTGAGTGGGGACGGGGGGGGTGAAGGGGGGACCCCCGTGGGAACGGGGCTGGGGGGGGGGGAGGGTCCTGGGGGGCAAAGGGGGGGGGGCTGTGAGGGTCCTGGGGGGCAGAGGAAGGGGGGGGCTGTGAGGGTCCTGGAGGGGGGGGGGGCCTGTGAGGGTTCTGGGGGGCAGAGGAAAGAGGGGGGGGGCTGTGAGGGTCCTGGGGGGCAAGGGGGGGGCTGTGAGGGTCCTGGAGGACAGAGGAAGGGGGGGGGGGGGGGGCTGTGAGGGTCCTGGGGGGCAAGGGGGGGGCTGGGAGGGTCCTGGAGGACAGAGGAAGGGTGAGGGTCCTGGGGGCAAGGGGGGGGGGGGGGTGTGAGGGTCCTGGGGGGGGCAGGGTCCTGGGGGCAGGGGGGGGGGGCTGTGAGGGAGCAGCTCCCGAGCCCGTTTGGAGGTGATGGGAAGGGGCTGTGCTCCCCCCCCCCCCATCGTGTTTTGGGGGTCCCGTGTGGGAGCGACCGGGGGGAGCCGAGGGGTCCCAGGCCCGCCGGGGGGTTGCTCCTGTGGGGAGGAGGGATCAGGAGCCCCCCTCCTTCCTTCCCCACACGCAGCCCCACAAGTGCCGAGGGGGGCACTGCGAGCCCTGGGTGCTGTTGTGCCATAGCGGCACCTTGGGAAGGCAGGGAGCCCCCATGGTGAAGTGGAGGGGGGAGCTGGGACGGGCGCTGCAGCCCCATGGGGCTCAGGTTTGCTCTTGGGCTTCGCTGCGATGGGTTTGTGCTGTTGGTGCCCGAGGAGGGGAGAAATAGGGAAGGAATCGGGGGGAAAGCAGCGAGCTGAAGGCTGCTGGCATCGCTCTTAACGCTGCTTGGCACCGGGCCCCTCGGCGCTGGCGTTCGTTTGGTGCCCATGAGTTAACGGCGAGGCTTTGAGGCAGGATTTGAGCCCCCTGGCAGACACCGGCAGAGCCCCATCCCCGGGAGCTGCTGCATTCCCCATCCCCGTGCTTGTGTCTTATGGGGGTGCAGCGAGCACAGGTCCTGGTCCTTGTATGGCCTTGAGCAAATCCCTGCAGACACCAAGGTTTGCTTTATCCTGACCAAGGGTAGCTCCCCCCCGTGCGTAGTTGTGAGTGCTGGGGATCAGAGTTGGGGATTGAGTGCTTGAAGACTCATCCAGATGCGTGCTCGCTCCTACAGGTCCTGCTCCTGGAAGTGGATCCCCATGGGCAAGGCTTCGTGTCCGTGCGAGGTGCTGTCGAGGTGAGCAGCATCGCTGGCAGGAGCTCTGCTGGCTCGCGGTGCCTGGCCCTGCCTCTGTCTGGGAGGGCACAGAGCTGAGCAACAGGATGAATATTCGTAGGTGAATTGTTGTAGATATGTATAATAGATATTTACTTATAAGGAAATTATTTAAATATTCATATATTGATATAAAAAAGGAAAATTATGAAATGTATAAAAATTAACATTAAGGAGGTGATCCTGCCCCTCCACGCTGCTCGGGTGAGACCTCACCTGGAGCATTGTGTGCAGTTCTGGGGTCCTCAACATAAAAAGGACGTGGAACTGTTGGAACAAGTCCAGAGGAGGCCACGAGGATGAGCAGGGGCTGGAGCAGCTCCTGTATGGAGACAGGCTGAGGAAGTTGGGGCTGTTCAGCCTGGAGAAGAGAAGCTGCGGGGAGACCTCAGAGCAGCTTCCAGTGTCTGAAGGGGGCTATAGGGATGCTGGGGAGGGACTCTTCATTAGGGACTGCAGTGACAGGACAAGGGGTAATGCGTTAAAACTTAAACAGGGGAGGTTTGGATTGGATATAAGAAGGAAATTAATTCTTTCCTGTGAGGGTGCTGAGGCACTGGAATGGGTTGCCCAGGGAGGTTGTGAATGCTCCATCCCTGGCAGTGTTCAAGGCCAGGTTGGACAGAGCCTTGGGTGCCCTGGTTTAGTGTGAGGTGTCCCTGCCCACGGCAGGGGGTTGGAACTGGATGATCTTCAGGTCCTTCCCAACCCAACCCATTCCATGATTCTATATTTGTACCCAGTTATTGGTAGTTTTGGGCCTGGTTCTGGGTGGGACGGTGGCGCGTCCACGTGGGCCGTGGTTGTACAGCGCTTCTGAAGTCCACGTCTGTGCCTCACTGCTGCTTGTCCCTTTTCCCTTTCCTGGCTTCGAAAGCAGCTTCCAGCAGACACTTGTTCCCATGTGTGAAGATGTCCTTGGTGGACCTGGGGAAGAGGCTGCTCGAGGCAGCTCGCAAAGGCGAAGATGACGAAGTGAGGAAGCTGATGGCGAGCGGCGCTCCCTTCACCACCGACTGGGTCTGTCCCTGTGCTGGGTTCCGTGTGGAACGGGCTCTGTGTGTGCGTGCGTGCTCTTTAGGGCTGAACCGAAGGGCACAGATGTCAGTTGGAGCAGTAAAACCCGAGGGGAGGTTGGCAGGTGATGTGCCTCTGGGTTTCTGTGGCAGAGCAGATGCCACATAAAGCACTTTAGAAACTGTTTGTGTAAAGATTGATCTGTGCCTAATGCACACGAGCACGGTCACAAGGACCCTGTTGTCCCAGACAGCAGTATAGGGTTTGGTGTGTAGGGTTTGATGCTTTAAGAAACGCAGTTCCCAACAGCTGAGATAAATGATGAGTCGGTTCCAATGAGAAGAACTGATAAACCTCTTCAGGAATAAGAAGTTCTTCTAAAAATGCTTTATTTAAGTGTGTAAACTCCCGGTCAAGAAACTCATCTCTGGTTTGTGAGGTTTGTTTTGTTTCCACAAAGCCCCAAAACCAAACCAGCCCATCCTGGGTGGGAAAGGAATTAAGAGGTCTAATGAAAAAGAAGAATAATAGTTGGATAAACAGGAGACAAGCCCATAGTGAGGAAGCCATCAGTAGTCATTTTCCGTCTCTAATCCTTGTAATTTCCTAACTTACCACTCTGTCCATGCTTTGTGAGATGAAGGAATTAAGCAGGCCAAGAGGGAGCAGAGCTGGAAGCTGTGAATGCTCCATCCCTGGCGGTGTTCAAGGCCAGCTTGGACAGAGCCTTGGGTGCCCTGGTTTAGTGGGAGGTGTCCCTGCCCATGGCAGGGGGGTTGGAACTGGATGATCTCAAGGTCCTTTCCAACCCAAACCATTCCATGGTTCTTGTGATAATGCCCTTTTCTCGATAGTGAGGGAATGATCTCACAGTATGGAAGTGGCAGAGCTGTTCTGCTGCGGCGTGGGATGGAAGCTCAGGGATAAAGGGATGGTGCAGTTTGGTGCAGTTATCAGATACCGATTCCTACAAAGCTTAACGTCTGTCAGGAAGATTATGGGGTGTGCAACCCCCTATTTAGAAGTGGAGGGAAAAAAGGTTCAGGTCGTTTCTCCCATCACCTTTGTCTTTTTGATTCCTGCCGACCGCACGTGGTGGTTTCTGTGCCTGTCCCCTCTTGCTGCAATAACTGCCTCTGTGTTCCCACGCAGCTCGGGACGTCCCCTCTGCACCTGGCTGCCCAGTACGGCCACTACTCAACAGCAGAGGTTCTCCTTCGAGCTGGGGTTAGCAGAGATGCCCGAACAAAAGTGGACCGGACGCCGCTGCACGTGGCTGCGGCTGACGGGCACACGCAGATCGTGGAGCTGCTCATCAAGGTGAGCGCTGGAAGGGAGATGGGTGGTGATGTCCCTGTTGAAACGCTAGAGCAGGCCCTGCCTTTGAGGCATGAAGAGCATGCTGACAGGTAATGCTGATTTCTTGCAGAACGGGGCTGATGTGAACGCCAAAGACATGCTGAAAATGACTGCTTTGCACTGGGCCACGGAGCACGACCACCGCGACATCGTCGAGCTGCTGCTCAGGCACGGAGCTGATGTCCATGCTTTCAGCAAGTTCGATAAATCGGCTTTTGATATTGCTTTGGACAAGAACAATCCAGAGACTCTGGTGATGCTGCAGGTAGGCTGAGGAGGGAGACGTGGTGGTAGGTCTCTGACCCACAGCTGTATCTGCGGTAGAGTGATCCTATCGTGTTTGATGGGATCGGTTGTCATCAACTGCTGCGGTCCTCTAGGAGTCAGTGGGTGATAGGGTTTTGTTTCCATGCATCTTTTAGAATCACAGAATGGGTTGGGTTGGAAAGGACCTTGAGATCATCCAGTTCCAACCCCCTGCCATGGGCAGGGACACCTCACACTAAACCAGGGCACCCAAGGCTCTGTCCAACCTGGCCTTGAACACTGCCAGGGATGGAGCATTCACAACCTCCCTGGGCAACCCATTCCAGTGCCTCAGCACCCTCACAGGAAAGAATTTCCTCCTTAGATCCAATCTAAACTTCCCCTGTTTCAGTTTGAACCCGTTCCCCCTTGTCCTGTCACTGCAGTCCCTAATGAAGAGTCCCTCCCCAGCATCCCTATAGGCCCCCTTCAGATACTTGTGTGCTTGTAGTGTAAGTTGCCAAGTTTAGGGGCAGTTTTGTCACAGCTTTTGCGCTGGTGCCCCCGACACGCTGCAGAGAGAAATTATCTGCCTCTAAAGTGTTTCAGGGGTGCTAAGCACCAGAGAAAGCATGAGCAATGTGTACCTGAGCCCACCCTCTGCCCTAGGAAGCGATGCAGAACCAGGTAAACCCTCACCCAGAGGGAACGACCCCCATCGGCAGCACTGTGGCTCTCACCTCCCCGTTCCTTCTTACGCCAGGGGAGGTTCTTGATCTCACTGAGCTCGTCTCTTCAGCAAGTGCCAAAGCAACCTCAGGTAAGGTGCTGTGGGCCCTCCGGTGGGAAAGCCTTGAGAAAAGCTCCTCCGGCTGCTTACCAGTAGAGGGCAGATGGTCATTTAGGAGAGGAAAAGGGTAAAGTGGCCACAAACACACCCAGCTCCTGCTTCCTGCCTCCGAGTGAGGAGGGAACAAAGCAGATTTCCAGCTGCTCTTACTAAAGGTGGTGCCACCGTGAGCGGCAGAGCTCTGCTGAGCTCAGCTGTGGCTCTGCCCCAGGTCTCTTACAAGCAACAGAGCTTGAGACATGGGATTGGGCTGATTGCAACAGAGGGAAAACGAGGATTATTGCCTGTGCCAGGTCTTGGGCACTGCGGAGCGGTTGGGGAACGTTTGCTTTCATCTTTACTGCCTACAGGAGCTGAGTGGATGTTTTGCTGTATAAATGTCGAGTAGGGAAACTGCACGATAAGCAGGTCTATTGGATGTGTCCATTACTCCCTATTTCTTCTATCCCACGTGTTGGATGGAAATATTTCGGCTCCCCATTGTTCTGTGAGCCTTATTTTGGTGGGGAAAAACGCTTCAGAGCCTGAGTGCTGCGTTCTTTTTGTGTGATTTTCATCATAACTCTTACAGCGATTTTTCTGTATTGGGGGAAATTGTTTTCAGTCTCAAGGAGGCTACTAAATACAAGTTTTGTGAAGTTATTTGCCCTCCTCCTGCAAACACTTCTGCGTGTGAGTAATCCTTTGGTTAGCGACACTGTTCACATGCGTGAATGTTTGCTTGGCAGCTAGAGAGTGCTTTTAACATCCCGGATGCTGATGTTGTGCAGTCCCACATGGACCTCTCTGCCTGGCCACGGAGGCCTCAGCAACTCTCCAGACCTGCTCCCAAAGCTTTCAGGGCTGCTTGCAGCTTTGGAGCACTGACAAACCCTAACGCAGAACCAATGTGTTCCTCTAGCACCCGTGAAGGAAATGCAGTGTGACTGGTGCACAGCGTCGTCAGTTTGTGGGATAAGGGTATTTCACAAACCCAAAGGTGCGTAGAACTTGGGGGTTTGTACCCCAGGTGATGCTCTTGCCATGATCAGCATCACTGCGTCTGCAGATGGATCAGGCTGTGCCTGGAAGCCAGGCAGGAGGCAGAGGCCCTGCTGATTTACAGCTTAAACACAGTCACAGCCTCTTGAGACCTTCTCCTGGTTCAAATGCAGCCCCTTTAGCTGGAATCGTTCTGTTCTTTCCTATTTCCCCTATCCCTTTGATGTGGAAATCGATCTCTGCCTTGGTTTCACTGGGCTGAGCTGGGTGGTGGCTCTGAGCCCCTTGAACCCAGCCGCAGTGAGCAGCGCTGCAGATGAGCTCTTGGGGCTCTCACTTCTCCATGTGTATCCTGCAGTGTAAATCCCCTCTCTCAGTACCCAAGACAACAGTGCCTTACTGTCCACATGTGACTGGACTGAACCACCCTGGGTTTTTCCCCCCCCCCAACACTTCCAGCACCGGTAACAGGCAGTCAGCTTGAAAGCAGCCCCTGTCTCCTGCTCTAAGAGGTGTCTTTAGCTGGTCTGGAGGAACGTGGTTCCAAGCTGCTGCAAACAGTCACTGGGCCTTTTGAAAGCATCATTCATGGAAAACAAGTCCCTTGATAACCCTGATAAAGTCAGGAGGTGGTGAGAAAGGGAGACAATAGGTTGCAAGGGTTAAGGCAGGGGAACTCTGTATGAACTTCCCTTTGTGTGCTTATAATCTATTTATCTACGCTGGCAATGAGGTACAGGATCTCTGTTTTGTTTTGTTGGAAGGGGAACTGTGGGTTGGATGCGCTGAGTTTGGGCCCGTTTAGTTAATTTCCTGTTCCATTCTTACTAAGTCTGCCTTTGAATAGGAATTACTATGGTCAATTGGAGGAAGAAACATTGTTTTGGGGGCCCGAGAGGGCTTGTTTATCTCATTCACATCAATGCCCCATTGCAGTAACCGTGGTCTTTCCGTTACCGAGGCTGAGAGGGGAGGAGGAAAGGACCTGCATGCTCAGTGCATTGAAACCCAGCAACGTGTGCAGGCAGTTCCTGTCTCAGACCAAACTGCTCTGTAACCAGCTGCAGCTTGGCCCACAAAGTACTGCTGAGGAGGAACGTGGGGGCTGTAATCTGTTCATGCTACCCAATGAGTTTCATATACCCTTTGGGGTTCGCGGGTAAAAGCTGCAGTGCAACACAGAGCCGGTTCCTTACGTGAACGTGGGTCCAGTCTGTTGCAAAGGAATAGCCAAGCCCTTGTTACAGTCACTAGGAGGAAAGGCACCCCATGAAAAGCTATCTGCAGCACCCCCCTTTTCCCATTGACCACTGGGAGCCTCGGAGATGCTTCAGAGCTGGTGCTGTGGGCTCCAGGACCGGAATGGTTGCCGCCTGCTTTATTCACAGTATCACACAGGATCACAGCATGCTAGAGATTGGAAGGGACCTCAAGTTTAAGTGGAACCTCTTGTGTTCCAGTTTGTACCCATTACCCCTTGTCCTCTCGTTGTTTGCCACTGAGTAGAGCCTGGCTCCATCCTCGTGACACTCCCCCTTTGTATATTTATAGACACTGATAAGGTCACCCCTATTCACGTCGAGCTGTGGCAGGTCCTGAGGCTCCCGTTTCCCCAGCAGGTGATCGCCATGGCTCCACGGTGCAGTTTGCCAGCTCCACCACCTCCGTGCTCGCCACGCTCGCAGCCCTCGCGGAGGTGTCGGCACGCTCAGGTTTGTGTCGGCAGCATCCTGGGAGGAAATGGAAGACGTGGAAGGGATTTTTTGCCTCGTTTTCAGGGTAAAGAAGAGAGGACGATCAATATTTGGGAAGCAGGGAGTGAATTTGGGGCTTTCATCCCAGTTGGAGCATGATTCAAAACCCAGCAGCTGTTCCCAATCGAAGTAACTTAGTTTTTATTAGCTGGCGTGTGTGACTGCTCTTGACAGGTTTTAACAGATACTAAAAAGAGAACCAAAAACCAGCATGGGTTTACTTGAACGTCTAAATGTAGATGAATACTGATTTAGGAGGAATGGGCTGAAATGGTTTCTGGCCCGGTCTCATACACGGTTGGTTGTCAGCAAATGGTTTGAGTCTCCTGAAGTTCTGGTTACTTTTTCTTAGGGAAAGGTTTGGGTGGGTTTTGGGGTTGTTTTATGGTCTTTTATGTTTGTAATGTTTGACCTGTAACTTCAGATTTAGGACTCTGATAATGTCTATATAATCCTTTAACATTCACTTCTTTTCCCCAAAGCCAGGTGGTTTCCCTAGACTCTAGAGAGGGGCAGTTCCCCTTTAAGCTCCTTGACCTGGGCTGCTCGAGTGCTTTCCTCTCTTAGGGCGTCTGCGTCGCCGGTTGGATCCCGTTTCCTGCGCTTGCAGCTCACCCTGAGAGCAGGATGCAGCCCGGGCTCTGCAGTCCTGATTCCTTGCACAGCCCATAAGTCACACAGGAAGGGTGCCAGGAAGCTGAACCTCTCTGCAGTCACCCAGCCAAGCTAAACAGCCTCCTCAGGGCTGCTTTGGTCCTGCTGGTGTGGATGGGGCTCTTGAGGCACTTTTGGCCTGTGGTTTGTCTTCATTAGAGCTGGGTCACGGAAGGAAGCTTCCCAGAGCCAGCTCTGCTTAACAGCTGCCTCCAGCTGCAGGCTTTTTGATTGACCCACCGTGCTGCTGTGCTAGCACTCCTTGCCTTACACCACAACGTGCTGGTTTTGCTCTAGAGCACTGGTTTTGCCTGGGGTGTAGCAGGTTGTCTTTCCCCTCTGAGCTTTGCTGCACGTCCGGGTTGTTTCCCAGAAGCAGGCGTCCCGCGAGCCTCGAGCTGCAAGCTTGAGTTTGTGTTCAAGGAAGGGAGAAGGAAACCCTGACGTTCTTCCTCTTCTTTTCTGGCACTTAATTCCTCAAGGTAAGGCAGAGGAGGCAGGGGAAGGAAATCCTGTGGATTCTGCCATACAAGAAGTGGTTGGCAGCGGAGGGCAGCGCCTCATCGCCATTGTGTCAGAGAGCATTTCCCTGGGCAGCCTGCAGACAGCCCTCCCCAGCAGTGGCCTCAGCCAGCCCTTCATCCTGAGCGTGCAGGATGGGCAGCAAGGTAAGGAGCTGAGCTGGGAAGGCAGCGCCGAGGAGTCCCTTTAGGAGGGGGTAATACAGTTAGTGCTGCCCGTGAGCCCTGTGGAGCGCCAGAGGGCTGGTGCGGTCAGCACTGTGGTGTAACAGGTCTGTGCCTCACTGCTGGGCTCCAGGAGGGCTTAAGAAGGTCTCTGTGGCTCACACTGGCAGCAGAGCTTGCGTGAGACCTCTTGGTAGCATCGTCCACGCTGCCAGACTGCGATATCCCAGTCCTTGCATCAAACCCAAACAGCTTCAGTGGAATGCTGCGGGAGGAGAAGCGCAGAGTTAGCCGCTGGCTCTCCAGCAGCCAGCCAAGGACAGTTCCTTTATCTTATGGCAGACTTCCCAGTATGGGAGTAAATCAGCCTGCAGATGGAAGAGCAACCTGTTGCCTTTAGCACTCACTCCACTGTTCTCCAAGAACTTCATATTAGGCCCTTAATATCAACTTAAATACACCTTTCCCCCCCGTAACGCTGGTCATAGAGCAGTGTGATCCCTCAGTTTTACAAGGCACGTGTAAATAGTGTTTAGTAAAGCAGGGCAGAGCCCCAGGTGCTCATACAGTGAATTGTTGTGTCCTCAAGGGATGGAATTCCTCAGCCTTGACTACTCCTGACAATTCTTTTAGCGTGTCCTAGGGATACTCAATGATTTGGATTAACACTGGTGCAGCCGAAGAGGATTAGGGAGCAGCGCAGCTCTCCTGCAAGGTGCATACAGTGCTGCAGTGCAGGATGGGCTGCAGCAGTCCCGTTTATGGACTTCACGAGCTAAGAGCAATATTCTGAGGCTGATGATTGTTCAGAATCCAAGAAGGAATTCCTGGCTTGTAACCCCTTCTTAGGCTAAGGAAGAAAAAGGGAGAACTGTTTAGCGCTGCCTTCAGGAGCTCACGTGGTGCCTTTCCCCCCCTTGGTTGGATGAATTCCTGCTATTGGCTTCCCAAAGCGGGCCCCCAGTGTTTGCAGGTTGAAAATGTAGAGTATTTGTGCCTCTTGCGTGCTCTTAAAGCGGATCCAGAGCTTGGCCATGGGACTGTGTACGGGGAATTTTTAAGGAGAGCTTTCTGTTCCTGTTGCTGAGCCTGCCTCAGCATTACCGAGGCATCAGAATGATCGTTTGTACCTCCCTTACCTTTTAAGATGCAAATATTTGCCTGTGGGTTCTGTCAGCCCCATTGCAGTGACATACTTGGGTATTTCAGGGGCCTGAATGAAGGAAACTGGAAACCCAGTCCAGAGTTTCTCTCCTGTCCAGGCAGACTTGGGCGTTCCTGGTCCACAGGTCTCCTCCAGACCCACGCCGATGGCACCGACTTCAGGGAAGCGGCTGTGCAAGAGCCTGTCTCGCACTGGGTAACTTGTCCCCTTTTCATTCCGCAGTGTTAACTGTACCTGCTGGCCAGGCTGCAGAAGAGACTGCTCTCGAAGACAGAGCTTGTGCAGAAGAGGAGGACCAGCCCGTGGCCAAGAAGCAGAAGGTGGAACAAAACGCCTGTGACTCGGGAGGAGACAAGGTAGATATCCCTGCTCCTGGCTTGGGTTGCTGTCATCTCCCGTGTGTTCCCATGCCTGGCTTCTGCTCTGCCAGAGCCACCTCGGGATAGGAAGGAGCTGTATCCTGCTCAGCTGAGCCCGGCTCTGGAGCAAGCCCTGCCCAGAGGTTCCCTGCTCTGCCTGCACACACACAGGCCTGCGTTAGCAGTGAGCACCCAAGCGGTCGAGAGGAGCGAATCTCAGTCCAGCGCGGGCAGGAGGCGAGGAGGCAGCTGAGCCATTTGTCAGCCCTTTGCCTGTGCTGAAGCTGTGCCTCAGTTTGTTAGATGAACTGTGGTCATTTCCCAAGATGATTTAGGCCTTCCTGCAGAAGCCCAGCCCATGGACTGGGTGTAAACCAGGCCTCAGCTCTTCACAAAGCAGCAGGACCGACCCTCCCATCTCTCTGTTGGGAGGGAGAACATTCTCCTCAGTTGCCTCCCAGCTTTTCAGCCCTATTTTTCAGCTCTTTCTTTTCCTTACCTCTTGGTTACCCCTCCTTCCAACCCTTGAAATTCATCGTGGGTCCCTTCCCAGCCCACCTCCCCGCACACCGTGAGGACAACGAGCAACCGGTCTGTGCCTTCCCATGTCCCCGTTGCCTCTGTGATGAGCACGGCAGCTGACTGGAGCTCGACCCAAGGCTGTTCTAGCGCTGCCTTGGAGCAGTTTGCTTTCCTAACTCCAGCTGCTGGAGCGCTCGCCCACCCCATCTCCCTCGTGGCATAGGCTGGGGCTCCATCACGGGCTCTCTCAACTCTGTTTTCTGTAGGGCAGCCTTGAAGGGGAAGCGCTCCAGCAGCAGCTGCAAGAGGCGAAGCGGGAGGCTCAGGAATACCGCAGCCAGCTCCTAAAGAAGGAGCAGGAGGCCGAGGAGTACAGGCTGAGGCTGGCAGCCATGGGCAGGCAGCAGCCCAGCCCGGCGGAGCTCCCCCAGGCTGAGCCACTTGTGGTAACCTCGGAGGGCATCGAGGAATCCGTGTTGGCCATGCTGGGAGCAGACCTGGCAACTGATGGTGCTGTGGAAGCTGCAACCTCCTAACCCTGGTGCTTGTAAAGGCAGAGCAGGGAGGGGGTTTTGTTGGCAGCCGCTGTTGAGTGGCCAGGGGCAGCCACTTGCCGCAGAGCCCTGCTTTTAAAGCTTCACCTGGAGAAATTGAAGCTTTTGAGGAACATTTCCACGGGCGAGTGACCCCATGGCTTACTTTGTGATGTCGATCCCTGCCTTGCTGGGGAGGGGGAAGGAAACACCTCCTTGCCAAAGCGGCTGGTGTTAGCTCTCCGCTGCCCGGAAATGAGAGCGCTGGGAACAGGCGCTCTGGAATAACCCAAGGTGTTCGCTCCCTTCTGTGAAGTCGAGTGAGCAGCTCTGGACCTTCAGTAAAAGCGGTCTCCTAGGGCGTTGCTTTGAAAACCCTCAGAGGTGTGGAAGTGATTTCCCCTTTCAGCCAGAAAGGGAATGAATTCCCTGTCCCTTTTCTTCCAAGCCCAGGAATCTCAGCTTTCTGATTGAGTGCAAGAGCAGAGGCAGGGGTGAACATCCGCCAGCCAGAGCATCTCGTGCTCTCGGGGAACGCGGTGCTTCCCCCTCTTTCTTTGCTCAGGGGAGTTCTGGCAAACCCCCCCCACAGCCTGAAGGGATCACCAGGAAATGCCTCCTGCATTGTAGGGTGTTTGGCAGATGCTCTCTTTGACACTGCCTGACTACTGATGTATGCAAACGTCTGCACGCAGCGGCTGCCGCACGCAGCTCGGGTGAGGAGCCCGCTCTGCAGATCCGCACCTCGCTTTTGTACTGTGCAGTGTTCAAGGGAACCAAAGCCTTTTTTAAGGAGCAGCTGATCTTCATTACCCAAAGATTCCTGCCTTGTTTGCTCTTTGCAGACCTGTTTGACGCAGGGAGCTCTTTAGTCCTGCGCACTGTGGGCTTCCAAAGCCGGGAGCGGATCGGAAGGGCCCAGGGTAACCGCGTGGAGCTTGCTGATGGGTGCTCGTGCAGGGAAGTTTAGGGGAACACCACAGACCAACGAAGGCTGGAAAGAATCCCATGACACAAACTGGGCCGTCAGTCACAGGAAGGATCTAAGGGTGAAGAGGGGCTTGCAGCCCCATGGCGCTGCCTGCTCGGGGGGTGGCTTCTTGCAAGATAAAAGCCCTCGCTCTTCTGGCCCCTCATCTGTTGCTTTGGGGGTTGATTTTTAGGGGTTTGTTTTGTTCCAGGTTTGGAACCACTGTCAGGATTCGAGGTAATACTTTGTTTTGCCAGTCCTTGCATTGCATTTTCCCCTGTTACTTCCAAGTGTGTGGGGCCAAGAGTGGTTTTCTCTTGGTTCAGGCACTGCCTTTGTTAATGTTTCTTTGCCAGTAGATCAGTCCCTGTCCTGACGTCGCCGATGTATCGTGGCCTAATGAGTCCGTAAAGGCTCCGAGGGAATTCCATCATGGCTCTGAAGGCATTAGCCCAAGAGGAGACTGCTTTTCATCCTAAACCAGTCCGTGCCTGGCAGTTGGGCCTGAAGGGAAGGCAGGATCTGCCAGAATCCCCTCTTCAGCAACGTGCTGCCCTCGGGCTCACCGCGAGCGGTGGGCGACGAGGGTTTCCGACCCTGCTGTCGTAAAGGCTTTGTGAGAGTGGAGGGTTTGGGGAATCCAAGTGCATTTATTTATAACCAGTGCAGCTCTATTTATAAACGAGACTTTTTTATCTTTTTTTCTTCCAAAAGCTGGTTTGAAGAAGGCTTTAATACTTCTTTTTTATGAGGGAGGGTTTGGAGGTAACTTGGGGTTCCTGATCCCATCACCAGGTCCTTGCTCACCTCAAACGCGCAGTGGGTTAGCTTGTTCCCCACAGCATTGCCAATTTGGGTCTGTTTGAACCGAAAATCGGCCTCGGAGGGTTCCCGTTGGTATTAAAGGAAATCCAGGCAGATTCTTCCAAGCCTGGAAGCGTTTCTGGATGCAAAGGGGACACTGTCAGCTTGGGCTTCCACCTTTTGCCTGAAGTTTGTGCTTAGTGCTGCTGAATACAAAGAGCTCAGCAGCTGTGTGTAAGCACTGCGTTTATATGCAGCGTGTGTAGATACGCACGTAAGCACTGCACTGGGGGCTTCCACTGCCCTGCAGTGCTCAGTGACTCCCAGCCTTCTGAAAAGTCCCTTGAGCTGAGAAACCAGCCTTGCCCTTCACAGGAGGAGGAGAGAAAAACCCAGCCCGCCACCAACAGAAAACCCCAGTGGCACTTCCAGGAACGGGATTTGGTTTCTAGAGGTGGGATGCACGGAGCTGACGGTGTTCTTCCTGCTTCTCCTTGCTGGGGGAAGGCCACATTTGGTTTGTGTTTAGCACGGGTTCTGAGCAGCGACGAGGAGAATCTGTTCTCCACCCAGCACTGAGAAAGAATTCAACCCTGGCTGTGTCCCCTGCTCCTCCGCAGCAAGGATTTGGAGCTTTTTAAGCCAAGCCCAGCAGTTTTGGGGTTAGGGGCACGGTCAGCCAGGGCTGCTGTGAGCGGGTCAACAGCCTCCCACCCGAGTGCAGGCCACATGCTGCTGCGTCAGGGCTTTTCTGGCCCACGCCGCCTCCGTCCTCGCGCTGCGAGCGCAGGGTTTGAGGAGGGTAAAGGCTAAAACCTCCCGTGGCTCTCAAAGGAAGCTGCCCTCTGCCCACACAGCCAGCCCAGCCTCCTCCCCGCTGCGAGCCTGGCATCGCATCCCCTGCGCGCTCGCCTGCTTCTGCGGGTGGGAGAATCCCAGCGCGCGTCCCAGGGAGGGCGATGCAGGGGCAGGGACCCCTTCCACTGGAGCAGGATGCTCCAACCTGGCCTGGAGCACTGACAGGGATGGGGCAGCCACAGCTTCTCTGGGCACCCTGTGCCAGCGCCTCAGCACCCTCCCAGGGAAGAGCTTCTGCCTAAGAGCTCAGCTCAGTCTCCCCTCGGGCAGGTTAAAGCCATTCCCCTTGGCTGGGCCTTCCATCCCTTGTCCCAAGCCCCTCTCCAGGTTTGTCGGCCCCTTTAGGTGTTGGAAGGTCTGCCCTGAGCGTTCAGACCTGCAGCAAGGTCTCCCCTTGAGCATTTCCCTCTTGTTCACAGTGCCCAGCTCTAAGCAGCTCCCATTGCCCTGGGGCTGTTGTAAAGGTGATGGGGATGAGCAGAGGAGGTCGTGGGGACCACGAGGGCAGGGACAAACCCTGGCTCTTCAGCTGAGCGTGGCGCAGGTCCCTGGGGCTTTCCCCATCCCAGCTCCCACCCGTCCCGGTGCCCACGGGGCCCTTTTGGTGCCAGATCCGATTATTTCTTTAATCCTGCCTCGATGAGCTTGGGTCACCGGTGCCAGGCGCGGTGCTGGGGTTTAGCACGGCAGAAACCGGTGCTTCACAGCAGCCCCCAGCAGCGCTGTGGGGAGGAGCCCCCACGCTGGGAGCCCCATTCCTGGAAATGCAGGAATTCCAACATTTATAGTATTGGGGGGGGGTTGTACTGTGTTTTATACTCAACATAAAAAGGACGTGGAACTGTTGGAACAAGTCCAGAGGAGGCCACGAGGATGCTCAGGGCCTGGAGCAGCTCCTGTATGGAGACAGGCTGAGGAAGTTGGGGCTGTTGAGCCTGGAGAAGAGAAGCTGCGGGGAGACCTCAGAGCAGCTTCCAGTGTCTGAAGGGGGCCTATAGGGATGCTGGGGAGGGACTCTTCATTAGGGACTGCAGTGACAGGACAAGGGGTAACGGGTTCAAACTGAAACAGGGGAGGTTTGGATTGGATCTAAGGAGGAAATTGTTTCCTGTGAGGGTGCTGAGGCACTGGAATGGGTTGCCCAGGGAGGTTGTGAATGCTCCATCCCTGGCAGTGTTCAAGGCCAGGTTGGACAGAGCCTTGGGTGCCCTGGTTTAGTGTGAGGTGTCCCTGCCCATGGCAGGGGGTTGGAACTGGATGTGCCCCCGGTGTCAGCCCCTTCGGGTGCCCCCCCTGCACCATCACCAGCCTGGACCCCCAGTGTGGGCTCAGGAGCCCGGTGGCACCTTCCCCCCCATCCCATCCCATCCCATCCCATCCCCCCCATCCCATCCCATCCCATCCCATCCCCCCCATCCCATCCCCCCCATCCCCCCCATCCCATCCCATCCCATCCCATCCCATCCCCCCCATCCCATCCCCCCCATCCCCCCCATCCCATCCCATCCCCATCCCATCCCATCCCCCCCATCCCATCCCCCCATCCCCCCCATCCCATCCCATCCCATCCCATCCCATCCCCCCCATCCCATCCCAGAGCCAGGCGGGCACCAGCGTGGGAGCAGCGCGGCTTTAATGAGCCCCGGTCCTACACAGTAGGATGCGCCAAGCTCCGGCATGGAGGAAAGGGGGGGGGCACGGTGGCAGCTCCCCCCCCCCCCATCCAAAGCACCAAATAAATTAGAAACGATCCAAACCCCCCCAAAAACGGGCAAAGGAAACCCCTGGGGACGGGGTGAGCGCAGGGCAAAGCAGCGGCACCCTCCGCACCCTGGACGGGGAGGGGGGGGGACACACGGGGGGCTCAGGGCCAGCCGGGGGCTGCCGGTGCCTGCAGGGGCTTGGGCAGCAGCGGGGGCTTCACGGAGCAGGAGCGGTGCAGGGCTCCGGGCCCCCCCATCGAGTGCATGCGGGTGAGGCCCCGCTCCGGGCCGGGGGTCCTGCGGGGGAGCCCCCCCTCCAGCGAGTGCCGCTGGGCCAGGGCTCGGCGGGCCGGGGGGGGGCTGTCGGGGGGCACGTCCAGGCGCTGCGGGCCGGGGCCTCGGGGCTGGACCCGGTTGGAGGAGCCGGGACCGGGCGGGGGGGGCAGCCCCGGGCGCTGCCGCAGCTCCTCCAGAGCGGGCTCGGGGCTCGGGGGGGGGGGTCCCGGCCCCGCGGGCTCCAGGCACCGGTGGGGGCCGCGCTGCGGCGGCTCCGGGGGCAGCGCGGGGTAGAGGCGGGGGGCGGCGGGCGGCGGCGGCGGCGGCTCCGGGGGCGCCTTGGGCCGGCGGCAGGAGGCCGAGAGCAGCCCCGCGGCCACCGCGCCCAGAGCGAAGGCGCCGAGCACCGAACCCAGCAGCACCGGCACCGGCACCGCGGCGGGGCCCGCACCGGGCCCGTGAACCCCTGCGGGGGCAGCGTCAGCGCCCGGAGCACCCAGCCCTGGGACCCCCCCGTCCCGTCCCGTCCCGTCCCTGGGTGCCCCTCCGCCCGGAGCGAGGTCCTGGAGCCGCCCCGGGGGAGCCCCTCCCCCCCCAGCCCCGCTCACCTCCGGCAGGCTCCGTGCTGGGCGCAGCGCGCCGGGGGCAGGCGAACCAAGCACCCCGCGAAGGCCACGAAGAGCTCCCGGCCCGGCCCCGTGCAGCTCCAGACCCAGCACCCGGCTCGCTCCGCGCCGGCCCCGGCACCTGCAGCACCACGGCGGCGCCCAGGGTGGCTGACCCACGGCACCCATAGCCCCATAGCCCCATGGCACCCACAGTGACTGACCCATAGCCCCACGGCACCCAGAGTGAATGACCCACGGCACCCATAGCCCCACGGCACCCAGGGTGGCTGACCCACGGCACCCATAGCCCATAGCCCATAGCCCATAGCCCCATAGCCCCATAGCCCCACAGCCCCATAGCCCATAGCCCATAGCCCCATAGCCCCACGGCACCCAGAGTGGCTGACCCACGGCACCCATAGCCCCATAGCCCATA